>NC_044555.1:100487052-101115772 GCF_007565055.1 Rhinopithecus roxellana | reverse complement strand
AAAACAAATAATTCAATTTTTAAATCAGCAAACGACCTCAATAGACATTACTGAAAAGAAGCAGCACAAACGGCCAGTGGGTACATTAAAAATGCTCAGCATCGTTAATCACTAGGGCAATGCAAGTTCTTTTTTTTTTTTTGTTTTCTTTGCTTTTCTTTTTCTTTTTTTTTTTTTTTTTTTTTTTTTTTTTGAGACTGAGTCTCTCTCTGTTGCCCAGGCTGGACTGCAGCGGCACGATCTCGGCTCACTGCAACCTCTGCCTCCCAGCTTACAGCGATTCTCCTGCCTCGGCCTCCTGAGTAGCTGGGATTACAGGCGCCTGCCACCACGTCTGTTTAATCCTTGTATTCTCAGTAGAGACGGGGTTTCACCATATTGGCCAGGGTGCTCTTGAACTTCTGACCTCATGATCCACCCGAACTGGCCTCCCAAGTGCTGGGATTACAGGCATGAGCCACTGTGCCTGGCCTGGCAATGCAAATTTAATCCACAGTGAGATGTCACCTCACACATCTGTTTGAATAGCTTTTACCAGAAAAGATGAACGTCATAATAGTGTTGTCAAGAATGCAGAAAAGGGCACTCTTGTACACGCTTGGTGGAAATGTGAAGTAGCAGAGCCATTACAGAAAACAGTGTGGAAATTCCTCAAAAAACGGAATGATAGAAATACCATATGGTCCGGAAATCCTACATACCCACTCTGGGTCTATAGTCAAAGGGAATGAAATCAGTACGATGAAAAGACATCTGCACTCCCATGATCATGGCAGCATTATACACCACAGTGAAGATGCGGAATAACTAAGAGTTCATCACTGGGTACATGGGTAATGGAAACATGGTATGTAGATATGACAGAATGCTCCTTCAACCTTGACAAAAGTAACGTATGTCATTTGCAACACTGTGGACGAAGCCGGGGGGACGTTCTGCTGTATGAAATAAGCCAGGCACAGAAAGACAAATACCAAATGTCTTACTTACAGGTAGAATCTTTAAAGGCTGAACTCATAGAAGTGGAGAGTAGAATGACGGCTCCCCAGGGGCTGGGACATGGGTGGGGAGGGGTTGGAGGAAGAAATGGGGAGTTGCCGGTCAAAGGGGCCCACTTTCTAGATACACAGGATGAGTACGTTTTGAGATCTATTGCACAGCAGGATGGCTACAGTCAGTAAGTAATGGATTGTGTAAATCAGGACAACCAAGAAAGTAATTTCATATCTCTCAGCATAAAAATGATAGGTAAACGAGGGGATGGACATGTTAGTTAGCTGTATGCAATATTTCCACATTGAATACATATTTCAAAATATCACATTGTACCCCATAATTGCATACAGTTAAGATTTGTCCATTAAAAATAACATTAACAGAAATACAAAAAGACTGAACATATCAAGTGTTGGCAGAGATGTGCAACAACTGGAATTCTCATGCATTGATAGTGCTCATAGAGAATGCAACAGCCCCTCCGAAACTACTTGTCAGCTCCTTGGAAATTAAACGGACAATTACCATGTGACCTTGCAATCCTAGTCCTGCATATTGACTCAAGAGTAATGAAAGCATATAAAAAGAAAACAAGACATTTGCAATAATAACAATTCAGTGAGTGTAAAAACAAGAGGGTAACCCTTTCTGTCAGACATCCCACTCCATTGAAGTTTGGTTAGGGTGGAACACTTGTTTATGCAATTTCATTTGAATTCAGGCTCAAATGGAGACTGAGTAAGGTGAAGCAAATCAATGATGCATTTCCTTACAGTTTGAGGTATTTTCTGTAAGGTACATTAACCTCAAGGATCATTACTTCTTCTAAACTCTGACAGGCTGACAAACTCAAAGGCTAATATCATGTCGGGTGGACCAGGCACTGGAGTGACATTTGGGAGATCAACCTGTGTGCTGATGTCAGATCTAACCCAGTAGCTGTGGACCTCTGGGTAAGGAAGGTCCTTCTTGTATTTGTGAAGGGATACTAAGTTCCTGGAAAGGACCGAATTCACTCTACCAGTCCAAGGATTATAGCAAGCACAGTAACTATGTACCTTAATCCTCCTTAACACAAAATTCCCTCCGGTGCATGACAAAGTACCTCAACAAGCATCCGGGCCACCAGATAGTCCTTGCCTAATGTCAGTCCCCCAAAGCATGTGTTGTTCACCAGTGCCTCTGTGGAGATTTTGGGAGCAGAGTTAGTTAAATGATGGACATATTTCAGGATTTCAGAAGAATCATGGAAGCAGTAGCAGGCCCATGAGGTGTAGGACCGGCCTGTCACACACATCAGAGAGATGCTGCATGGCACGGACTGGATTGATGACACGAGTGAGGAGGAGTCAAGAGGCTTCTGTGCTCCACTAATGCCCTATTCAGGTGCCGGCCCATTTGGCCTGTGACTCCAGATGTTTGACGGCGGTCCTTCATAATAAGGGGAAAGAATAAATGCCACTCTTTCAAGCTTCGTCCTCCCCACCATGCATTTGTTCTCTGCTTATCCAGGAGTCAGGGCCACAATCAAAGAGGAGAAAGGCTGTAATGGGTCAAGAATGAGGATCAACCCCATAGTACCGGCCACTGCACTGGGGTGGGATTCTTATCCTGCCACATAAATGTGGTGGGTTTTGTTTGTCAGGCCCATGTGCTTGGAGGTGAAAAAACATTTTATTGCCTGAACATTCAAGTAGCTTGGGGACAAAATTGGGAATGGCAAAAGAGAGAACCATTTTTATCTCTCAATTTTCTTTTGACTCCCTTTCTTCTCTTATTGATGGAGTAGGCAGGAGACATTTCTACTCGTACCTATAAATTCATATCTTTCAACCACCCAAGACTGTGACCAAATGATTAGAAAAAGAAGCTCCCAATAAGAATGTAAACACAAATTTCCTCCTCAGTCTTCAAGGACAAACACCCAGACAGACACTTTTTTTGTCTGGGTCCCTTAGCAAACGTGCAACCAATGGCTGTGGCTCAGTGGCTGCGTCCCTCCAGTGATTCAGTGTAGAGTGGGATTTCAGCTCCTCTCGTCGCACACTCCCATCTTCTCAGTGATGTACAGTTGAAGGTCATGAAGTGTTATTTTATTTCTTAACAAAAGATTATAACTGGAAAAAGAGTAGACACAGATGAATCCGAATGAGTTGCAATAGTATCTTTAGCTACTGGAACATTTGGAAGGGTTATATTGTATTTAAAAATTTTTTTGATCTCGGTATTTCTATAATATGTTTGAATCCTCAGTCATGTATTTCAATGGGAATTCCCTGATACGGGTCATATTGACAAAATTTAATGAGGGTATCCTTGATCTACTACCACTATTTTCCTCGGTATGATGCTTATAATTGGTTATTTACATGATGCACGCCAATTCCTTTAGTTCTTTCTTTCAGCAAAACACACCATTAAATCACCGATGCTCACTTATTGACCTTTACCCACCTTCAGCCACAGAGATGAATAATCCGATGTATTCATTTCCCGTTCCAGTCTTCAACATCAAAACCCATTTCTCCTCTCCCTTGCCTATAATTGGTCTATGTCACTCACCCTTACTCTCCCAGTCAGCATTCCACTGCTGGATTATGGTGTATTTTTAACATTATTTCACAGACGCTCCCATGTGCTTCCTGGATTTACAAATGCAAAACACAACAAGAAAGTCCTAATCATTCAATGTTTACGTAAATGACTATTCACGATACTAAGAGCTTAAGAGCAGTATGCAAGAATTAACATTCTCTGTTGGAACATGTTCATGTCCTATGGAAAACTTTTGGCAAGTTCATGCAGCACCAATGAGCCTGACAGAAATAAAGTGAGTGAGGAGAATGCAGTGTTTTTCAAACAACTCCACCGATTTTTTCTCCCTGCAAAGGCACACAGCTCTGAAAAGAGACTTTAACTTCCACGATATTGTTAGGGATGTGTAAGATCATCTCAAAGCACCACACAGGCACATTTATTACAGTTAATTTTGTGACAGATTTTCACAGCCACTTTTGGAAACAAACTTGTTTATTCTTTTTGAAACACTTTTACAAGATTTTCCTAAAATTCCAAAGTAAGTACTAATCCTGATAAGGTGGATCAGTGGCGCTAAATCCTTAGTTTATCTTTTTGAAGGAGAGCTCTGGAGGTATAATGGGCCAGCACAGTTAATCAGCATTGGACTTATAATGAAAAATAGACTTCTCCATGGCATCCTTGATCAGCCATCGGCCCCCTCTTTCCACCTGCTCGATTCAGGGAAGCGTTCTGGAGCATCCTGCCTTGCCCACATTCTTTATCTTGAGCACTTGCGGCTCTGCCACAGGTGAAATCCTCTGTGGTTGGTCTCTCCTGCAAGGGTATTTTCACGTTATTACAGGCTACAAAAGGATTTTGTTTTTGTAGATTATCCAGGGTTCATTTTATAATTTGCTTGAATTGACATCTTAATCAGGTGTCGGCCTCCTACTCCAAAGGGGAATTTACAACTTATTTGAAAGCACTAACAACCACAATACAATAGACAAACACGTGGCATTAAAGTAACTCATCATACATTTCCAAGGATTGAAATCCCAGAATAGGTTGTCTCTCCACAGAAGTGAATGCTAGATATAAATAATACTTTTTAAAATGCAACTGGAAAGTCACAGCTGTTTTGAACCTCAGCAACATAAATATAGAAAAACAAACACACACCCATGGGGTCAAGAAGACAGCATAGTGTAAATTTTATTGTATTAACATTCACATTAATATTACCATTGACATCCCAGGAGGAGAAAGGAGGGATCATCTTAGTTCTCTTAGTGCCTCATCACCTTTTTCTTAGTTATTGCAAGGAGCAAGAGACATACCCCACTACCAGCTACAGATTTATATCTCCAAATCACCACATTTGAAAGCAGGTGAACAAAAAGTCACAGAGCAAGCAAAAATCATTCTCTGTCCATCTTCCCTGTAATAGGGCAACACCAAGGAACGCACATACTGTTTCAGTCCCAGTCATCTTCCACGCTTGTGCCAATGGCTGTGGCTCATGGGCTGCAGGTTCTTCTGTGGTGAAATGAGTGGAGACTGGAGTTTGGCATGTTCTTCGAATGCTCCCATCATCCAAAGATGCACAACTGCAACTGATAAAAGTTTGTGTTTTTAAAAAACAGGAGTTGATTGGCAAGAAAGGAGTAGAATTGGATAAATCCGAAGCAATCAGAACAGTAATTTCAGTGTTCAAGGACCTAGAATAGTGAGATGCTTCCTGAAAATTCTGCATGGTTACTTCCTGTACTCTCTTTGCGTCCTAATTTGTGTACTGAAAAGAATTCTGTGTATGAGACGTTGTTCAAAAACCGGGATTAAATAGGTAAGATGTTTATATCAAGAATTTCATTTTATATGTTGCCAAATCAAACATAATGGATATGTGGACTGTTCCACCAAATTCTCTAGGGAGAATAAGAGTGAAAATATTAAGGGACTTTGCTACAAAAATAATGTTGATCTGACTAACCCTTATAAAGGGAGCACTGGGAGTTGAACCGACAGAAATGACCATGTAGTGAAGTGATTACCTGCAAAATCTTCAAATGAAATCAATTATTTCCCATGGAACAAACTGCACCACAGATCTAGATTGAAGCAGCGTTGACAATATTTACTTCTTGGGGAAAGAATGCATTAAAAATCGGTGGGAAGCCACAGGTCACGTGCCCCTTAAATCACAAGGGTGCCACTCTTGTGTTCGTGATGCATAATTTTAATATTTAGTTCTTTCTTGTTTCATTTATTGTTCAATGCGTTCATAGTCTTCACCACACCCTTTGGATAAGTCACTGTTTTTCATTCACCGCTATTTGTCAGTGTATTGCATTACTATTCCCTGTTGGCAGCTCCAATCGTGCTCTTTTGGTCACTTTACATCTCTTTAAATGACATTCTTCGGAAATTTCTTTAACACGGTTTCTGTTGGTGCCAACACTAAGAGTTTTCGATGTCTCTCCCTGTGTTCCCTGTATCATTGTTTCTGGGTTAGGTTCTGCAGGAAGCTGACACCGTGATGGAGTTTAATGTGCAGGACACTTATCCCAAATCAGCAGTGGAAGAAGGGACAGGAAGGAGGCAGGAGTGGGCAGAGGATGAAGTTCATGCTTACTTCAGGCCAAACAAAAGCCTCTTGCGATACCCAGAGAAGCTCTGAAGGTAAAATGGTCCATCAGAGTTATTCAGCATTGGGAATAGTTAACTAGATCTTTATACCCCTTCCTGGATATGTATTTGCATGTGGTCCACCTCGGGAAGGGGATGACCTAGAGCAGGGCAGCTCCTGCAGCTCAGGTAATGTCCTCAGGGATAAGTGGCTGTCGGCTGGCACCTGGCTGCACTTCCAGTCTCACAAACATCAAATCCATCCTTGACAGGGATTCTGGGTGGTTCTCCTGCATGTCTATCACAGCCTCCTTATTATTTCATACTTTAGCTAGGAATGCAACTCTATGTTGACAGTATTTTCTCTCAGACTTTGCTTTTGGCTTCCACTCATTGATACTCAGAGACCTGCTGACAAAATCTTTGTTCATCTGCAGAAGGTAATGTGTTTTTTCTCAGCTATTATGATCTCTAGGTTTTCAGTTTTCTGTAGCTTTAGTAAGATGTGTACAAGTGTGTTTCCCGAATCAGCGAATCATGTCTTTCCTTTATTCTGGAAAATTACCAGCCATTCCTCTCTGAATATTATTTTCTCAAAATTCACTCTTATTTCCATTTCTGTAATGCCTGTATGATGCACATCCTACCTTCTTTGTCCACACCTTAAGTCTCCTTGCCTCTCTTTAATCTTTTCTTTCTTCATTCTCTATATGCAGTATTGTGTATAATTATTCTTATCTATCTTGTCATTCACTAAATCTCTATTCCGCATCTCAAAACTGCCATTTAAAAATGCTTTCATCTTTCCTTCCAGGGGTTACTATGTTTAATTCTTTCCTTTTTTCTTAATTTAACTTTAAGATCTGGGATACATGTGCTGTCCGTGCAGGTTTGTTACATAGGTACACATGTGCCATGGTGATTTGCTGCACCTATGAAACCGTCATCAAGGTTTTAAGCCCCACTTGAATTGGTATTTGTCCTGATGCTCTCCCTCTCTTTGCACCCCACGACAGGCCCCAGTGTGTGATGTTGCATTCCCTGTGCCCGTGTGTTCTCATTGTTCAACTCCCACTTATGAGTGAGAACATGCGGTGTTTGGTTTTCTCTTCCTGAGTTAGTTTGTGGAGAATGATGGCTTCCAGCTTTATCCATGTCCCTGCTGAGGACACGAACTCATTCTTTTTTATGGCTGCATAGTATTCCATGGTGTATATATGCCAGCTTTTCTTTATCCAGTCTATCATTGATGGGCATTTGAGTTGGTTCCAAGTCTGTGTTATTGTAAATAACGTTGCAATAAACATACCTGTGCTTGTGTCTTTATAATAGAATAATTTATACAACTTTGTGTATATACCCAGTAATAGGATTGCTGGGCCAAATGGTGTTTCCGGTTCTAGATCCTTGAGGAATCCCCACACTATCTTCCACAATGGTTGCATTAATTTACACTCCCACCAAGAGTGTAAAAGTGTTCCTATTTCTCCACAGCCTCGCCAGCATATGTAGTTTCCTCACTTCTTACTGATCGCCATTCTAAGTGGTGTGAGATGGTATCTCATTGTGGTTTTGATTTGCACTTCTCTAATGAGCAGTGATGATGAGCTTTTTTTTCGTATGCTTGTTGGCTCCATGAATGTCTTCTTTTGAGGAGTATCTGCTCATATCCTTTGCCCACATTTGATGGGGTTGTTTGTATTTTTTCCTTGTAATTTTCTTTAAGTTTCTTTTAGATTCTGGATATTAGACCTTTGTCAGATGGAAAGATTGCAAAAATTTTCTCCCATTTTGTATGTTGCCTGTTCACTCTGATGATATTTTCTTTCTCTGAGCAGAAGCTTAAATGTGTAGAAATTTGTTTGATTCTTGCCTTGGTAATAGTCTACCTGTTTGATCTTGGGCAAGTGACACTCATGTGGTTCAGTTTCTTTATCCATAAACGTGGAGATAATAACACTACTTCACAGAGATCTTCTGAATGGTAATTGAAGTGTTCCCTGTAAAGCATTTAGAACAATGCCTGGCGCAGTTGCCATTCAGTCAGTGGTGCCTCTTTTTATTACTATAGCAATGCCTGGTTTAATTGACACCAAGCAATATGAGTGTCAGCTATATGGGTGGTAATGAAAGGGGGTTCAATTAACCGGCAATGTCAGAAGTGGGGTAAGTTCATTCAATCTTCTGGTTAGCATGTGCCACATAGACTCTACCAATGTTCAAGGGATTGTTATTTTCAGTGATAATAATTGTAATTAAGTCCCCAACTTTACCATTGAACTGAATATGTTGTTGTCCCCAGTCATATCAAATGATGAAACATCTCTTAAGATCCAGGAAAAACTACTGACATAATGGTGTAGTCACTGATCAAAGGCAAAGGTATTGATTAATGGAATCACGAAAATGCCTGATATATAACTGGATATTTTACATGTGGAAACAATACTCAGATCTCTGCAGCAATGTTTTGGTGCAGAAAGCTTGTATTAGGGGATTTACAAACAAATAAACCAATAGGATATTTATCCATCTGTCTGTGGAGAGAGACTTATTTGAAGAAACTGATGCATGTGATTATGGAGGCTGGCAAGTCCTGAATCTGCAGAGTGGGCTGGCAGCCTGGAGTCCCAGATACAAGCTGACGTTACAGTTTAAGTCTAAAGAACATGAGGCTGAAGACCCATGGGAGGGCCGATGTTGCAGTTCAAGTGTGAAGGCTCTGCTGCAGAATTTACTCTTGCTTGGGGGAGGCCAGTCTTTTTGTTCTAGTCAGGCCATTATGGAGGGCAGTCTGTTGTACTCAGGTCCATTGATTTAAATGTTAATCTTACCGAAAAGCACATTCACACAAACATTCAGAAAGAAATTTGACCACATATCTAGGTATTGTCACCCAACCAGCTCTAGTTACCTAGATCTCTATCCTTGCTTATTTGGGAAAAAATCTTCCCCTGGTGGAAAGACAAGACAAGACATGAAGTTGGCCATCACAGAGCTAAATGTGGATCATCAGGTAATGACTGTGTAACCCTAACCTCAAAATTTTCCCCACTCCCTGCTTCCCACCCTTTCTCTCACCAATTTGCAACAGAGTAAATACATGCTCCCCTACTTACAATGGAGTTAAGTCCAGTTAAACCTACCATAAAGGCAAATAATTTTAAGTTGAACCATGCTAACTCGGAATCCATCTGTATTGGACACAATTGTGCAACATGGAATGGCTATCCAAATATTTCAGACAGCTATTGAAACACAGGATTGAGCTCAGGCATGGTTGAATTTCCTAACTGCTGCTTGAAAAAACTCCCGTGGTTGCACGAGAAAATCAGGTTCCTTGTATACCTTTGCAGGAAGGCTAACTTGATGGTTTGCTTTTACACCTCTGAATTTATCACGTTGCCTTCAGGGAAAGATCAAGCTATGAAAAGACTGGTTGTAAAGGGGAGGCTCACCTCAGACTGTCTACCTAGGTATCCATGTGTTGAAGGTGCCATCACTGCAATATGAGAGAGGATGAGAGAAGACAATGTTCAAGTGCTTGGGTTCTGGACTCGGGCTGACATGGATTTGAATGTTTGCTCTTCCATTTATCAGTTGTGTGATCATTGGACACGTTTCTTAGTTGCTGTGTGTCTTGTCTGCAAAAAATTGAGGCTAAAATATCCACACCATAAAGGGTTATTGGGAGGAGTCAATGTGACACACAGTCCATGGAGGAAACAAAATCTGACATTCTCATGGGTTTAACACTGGGACTCAGACAGCGTTGTAGTGAAAGAATTATTTTAAGTGCAGTACAGGAAAGGGGACTGTACCCAAGAGGTCCAAAAGAGTCGTGTGGACTAGCCACAGAATCCAGCAGTGGTCTCATAGGTCGTCAGGGGCCAGTCTCTTATCTAATAGAGCTTCATTTATTTATCTGTTCATTCAACAAATATCTGAGAGCTACTATACTCACAACTTCCTGCATGATCTAGTTACCCTGGGAAGTACAGAGTCATAAATTTGGACATGTTTCAGAGTGGAAGTGGATGCTATTAAGAATTACTCAGGGACAACAGGCGAAATCAGGACATGTGGTCACTATACTAGGTAAAATGTCTGGGATAAGGAAAAAGAGTAAATAGCCACCCTTTACAGCATCTTCTGTGCCCTCACTCACTTCCACACTCCTTCCCCCATATTCCAGAGTGACAGTCTCATGAAAGAGGAAGAGTAGTATATTGGGTCAAGAATCAGACCCAATCATATTTTGGAGAAAGCATTGTGCTGAAGTAAGTGTTTTCATTGTCTCAAATTACCATCGTGTGTTACTCTTGTCAGACACATGTTCCTGAAAGTGAAAAAGCCCCACAACAATCAAATTGAACAGAAAAAGGGAGAATCATCCTAGTTTTCTTAATTGGTCACTATCATTTTCTTAAACTTGTGGACAAATGTGAACCTAAAAGAGCCAGTCTTTCAAGATGGATCCCAGTGGCTGAGCCTAAATTTAAACTAGAGCCAAGCTGCCACGTGCAGACTAGAGCTCACACATGTACTAGGAATTCCCCCAAAACCCTCACCTCTATCTAACTCTGCAACTTTCAGAGGTCACCTGAACCAATCAACCAGAACTCACCTGCCCCTGTCAATCAAGGCTCAGTCGTGTTGACCAATGAGAGCTCAACTGAGTCAACCAATCAGAACTAAGTTTGAGTCCTTTAATTGCAAGAATTGACTGTACTGGGAACCTTGATGGGAACTTGCTCTATAAAAGCTATATCCTCTTTTAGGTAGGGTCAACCCTCATAACTTCACTTTAACCAGATGACCTGTGTAGAGACTCTCTCCAAATAAGGTCACATTCTAAAACACTGGGGGCCAGGACTTCTACCTGTGAATTTTAGGGAGACACAACTCCATCCATACTAGTATATCTTCTGCATCCTCTCCGTGGCACAAATTAACGTCCTCACATAGAAAATACATTCATTTCATCACAACATCCCCGAAGTCTTAACTCACTCCAACATCAATTCTCCAATATCTCACCTGATGAACTTCTATATCTGGAATGGTTGAGTCTCCAGGTATGACTCATGCTGAGGCAGGAATTCTCTTCACCACTGCACCTGTAAAGCTAGACAAGTTATTTGCTTCTGAAAGACAGTTATGGGACTGGTACCGAATAGGGCTTATCATACCAAAAGCAGGAAATTCGAAAAACTACTGAAGTTCATGGACCCTAAGCACCTTGGAAACCTAGTGGGGACAAATTCCATTATCTTCTAAGGATGGAAAAGATTCTGCTTGGGCACAATGCTCTGTCCTTCAGGCCCAATGGGGTAACAGCTTCACACCCTAAGCCCTGGGCAGCGGGGTGGGGGCTCTCCCTCCAGCCTGGGCTGCTGCAGCCCATCCCTCTGAAACCGAGGAGTTGGGACAAATGCCTGGAACTCAGGAGGTGACCTCTGTTTCTGGGACAAAGAGAGAGACGGCCCAGTCCCCTAGTACCGTGCCCTGGTTCTTGGGAGCAGTGATGGCCATGCCAACCTCTGACCCAACTTTGGAGTCCTTCTTGCCTGTCTCGAAAATGAAGAAATGGTCACAGCTGGGTACCTCCGTCAGTCGCTTTCTTGCCAGTGCAATCCAGGAACTCTAACAGCCTCCTTTTATTTCGTCTCAGCTTTGTCCCGTTCAGTCTGGTCTGGCAACGTTTTTCTGGTACAAAATTCTCAAAAAATGGTTGGCTTCCCATGGAATTCACATGACTCCTGGCCATCAGACAAGAAGTTGTCTACAGATCTTTCTTGAATACCCTCATCTGCCATATCCCAATTCCTACCTCCTGCAGAGATGGTTGCTTGAATCCGTGAGACACATGCCTCACCTCTTTGTTTAATGGTTGTCCAGGTGCAGCCCTTGCACCTGTTTCTAGAGCAGGGTACCTGCATACTTTGAGTAACTTCTGAACCATCCAATGCTGGCTTCCTTTTCCTTTCCTTAGGCAAGTGCTTCCTTGCCTAATTTCTCTCTCTTCTCTCGCATTTACTATATGGATCTAGGAGAAACCCGATTAAATCCTAAATACTTTTCTCAGTTTGTCAGTGTAGTGGCCAAGGTTCCCCCTGGTCCTCTTAAATTACACTGAAAACTCGAGTCACAAAAGGCAGATCCATGGGACATAAGGCATACCAACTTATTTAATGTGTACTCCCGGGAGCCTTTAGTGTTAATAGCTGAAAACACATCGGAAATTATCTATTTTTATGCCTGGGCTCAAAGGAGTATGGACAGCTGTTTAGAAATATGGTGGGACAAAAAGGCTATGACCTAATGCTAACAGATTGAGTGGGGGAAACCCGGCAAGGCCTGTCCATCTAGACTCTGCTTGGCCTATCTGAGCACATAGTCCTTCCTCCCGGTTATGGGGCAGGACCCTCTCTGGAATGGGGATCTTGTGACATCCATTCAAACATGAAAGTTTAGATCATTTCTTTAGGGACTTTTTTTTACATGAAAATATGGAAAATACTACAATACCGTTTCTAGGTTTTGTGACTATTTTTAGAAAAAAGAGCTTCTGGTTTCTGGGATCACTTTGGGAAGAGGGATTCTGGTCTCTATGTTTAGCCCCCGGGGCTGAATGGGAATGAGAGACAGGAGGACCAAGAACATCAGAGAAAATCTCTTTCATCCGAGACTTCTTCTGAAGCCCTCATTTTGGGGTATTGTGTCCTGAGCACCAATAATAGAAATCAGCCACATGTGCTGGTTCATCACTTAAAATTTCTACTATCCTCAAAGACACTAAGATCACAATACAGCCCAAACCTTTGCCACTGTAAAACTAGCATCACCTTTCCTCATGCTTCCAATAACCTCTTCCTAGTCTGCATCTGAAAACACACCACAAGCAACTTTAACACGCACAGTTCTAGCAACATTTCGGTGATCGTGATATATGTATTCTCTAAGTGAGATACTTCTTCTACAGCAAAGAATTCTTTCTTAAATTGCATTTGGTGTTCATATTTCCCCCCGCCATTTTGTAAAGGCACTCTAGGCTTCTTAGGTCACGCATGTCAAAACGCTTCCAGCCTCTATGCATCACCTAGTTCTAAGGCCTCTTCCAATCTTCTGGATGTTCCTTATTGCATCATCCCAGTGCTCGGCAGCAGAATCTCTAGTAGTTTGCTAGGGCTAGTCTGACAAAGTACCGCAAACATGGCATAAACAGCAGAAATTTGTTGTTCATGATTCGGCAGCTGGTAGTCCAAATCAAAGCCTCAGCTGGGGTGGTTCCTTCTGAGTAGCAAAAGGGAAGGATCTATTCCAAGGATGTTACCTTGGCTTGTAAATGGCACACTTCTCCCCATGCCACTTCACATTTTCTTCCCTGGACACATGTTCCTGTGTCTGAATTTCCCCTTTTGGTATGCAAAATGCACGCTAGTTATTTTGGTTAGAGCACACCCGAATGAATGTAATTGACTTGAGTACTCCAGTAAAGGACCTATCTTCAAGTAGGAGAGAGATGAGGGTTCTGGAGTCTAATAGATGTACTGGTGATGGAGGGATCTTAGGTTGCATACTCCTTATGGGAATCTAATGCCTGCTGATCTGTCACTGTCCCCCATTACCCCCATATGGGACTGTCTGGTTGCAAGAAAACAAGCTCAGGGCTCCCACTGATTCTCAATTATGGTAAGTCATAAAATTATTTCATTACACATTACAATATAATGATAATAGAAATAAAGTGCACAATAAGTGTAATGCACTTGAGTCATCCCAAAACCATTCCCCAAATGCCATTCTGTGGAAAAATTGTCTTCCCTGAAACCAGTCACTGGTGCCAGAAAGGTTGGGGACCACTGGTCTAGCTAGCGTGTGCTGGCAAACTGCAATCCCATGAGTCATTTGTTATCTTAGTCTATGTCTGGGAACAGGGACAACATTTGAAATTACTTCTTCTCTGAAGAGGGTATGGCATCCAGCCACTATTGAACTGCAGTACACTATTGAGAATTCTAATTGTCAATGGCCAATTGATTGATCCTCTAAATTAACCTGCTAAAATATATTAAAAGGATTTTGGAGATTTCTCATTCTAACCGATTGATAAAAAGGTTAACTATATAAAAAGACACATCATGATGTGACAGCTAGCCTTAAAACTTGGCTTGACAAAAGTGAAGAGCAAAAAACCTGTACAAAACAAAGATAACCTTCTGTGTCTGCTCAAACTGCCCCATGTGGGAATAACAACAAAGGACACTCTACCTTGTGCCCTTCGAGTTCAAATTCTGCACTTTCACCTCACCGCTGTGGGTTTCATTGCTAGTCAGGAAACCAGCCCCTCTTGGCTGAATATTGGTGTGACTTTTGAGGAGTATCTATTTCTTATGGACCCTTTTCCCTTCCTTGGATTGTTTTGGATTTCCTGTCTTCCTTCACCTATGATGGGGACACATGAAGCCCTGTGGCCTTCTTGTGGAGACAGCTGACAATCTAAGACCCTAGAAAATTTGGTAGGACAAATATGTGGGTTGTATCCTGTGAAAGGCTAGCAAAACTGTCTTTCCTCTTTGAACTGTCTCTGGGGTATGGGGAAGTTCTGGACCTTGTGAAATCTACTTTCTACCTCGTTGGGAGACACCTCATGCATCCTTGGTTGTGTCATAATCTTGGTGAAACTTAACTAAAAAGGTACCTTTACTTTACAGTAAACAAAACCATCAAGAAAAGGTACTTTTACTTTACAGAAAACAAAACAATCAAGAAAAGGCCAAAATCCAGAAATATCAGCTGCTTGTTTTCTGCTGCTGCTTATCAGCCATAGTGGCATCGGCCGCTTTGGGCTCCTTGGTCCTCAAGACGTCATCGGAAGTCCTCTCAGAGGAAGGCTCGACCATCTTGGGGGCAACTGCCAGTGGATGAGAGGAACAGACAATGACAGTTTACCACCAGTGGGAGGGCCATTTGTAGTCACCGTATGGCTGAAGTCACGGGTCACCAACTCCTCATCTGACTGAATGAAGTGCCATGCAGGGAGACTATCAGCAATCCTCCCGGCCTCAGAGGCGATTTGATGGTCCCATTGCTTGGCAATCACAGTGGGTGTCTTTCGACCTGTTTCCTGTGCTCAACACTGCCCACTCTCAACTAGGGCAAGCTCTGCATTCCACGCGTTCTTCCACTCCTGTTCTGCAACCACTCCAATTCCAAACAAGCTGGGTTGTACTAGGAATCCTCTCTAAATCATATTCTTGGTCTGTTTATTCCTTATTTCTTCCTCCAGGAGCCCAGTCTCTCTTGGGAGAGCTGCGGATCCTGGCTCAGTATGGTGTGTAGGGTTGCCCAAGACTTGATGTGTGAGGTTTCTTTCCTTTTCATAGGTAGAGTGAGCACATAATTTCTTGTCGAATAAATTTTGGGTCAGGTTTCAGAGTAAATGGGGCACTGTGAATCCTTGGGCTGGGGCAATAGGTAAAATCAGGATGTGTGGCCCCCCTTCTAGGGGAAAGATCGGGGGATAGGATAAGAACATCCCTTGGGGTTTGGAACACAAAGGTTAGTGGGCAATGAGACCGATTTACTTTTAATAGCATCTTTTTCATGATTTCCTTTCTTTGAAGTCCTGGTGCTTTTGTTTCCTGGAGACAACTGGTATGGCTAGGCTGCATTAACACGGGAAAGAGACACAACACTGTGAGAGCATCTGTTTGGGTCTTAGAACTCATGTGAGCTAGTGGGACCGAACTCGACAGCAAGAGTCATTGAGGGCACGGGTTTGGGAGTCAGAGGAGACCTGGGCTCAGACCCCAGCTGTGCCTCTTACTGGCTGTACTGTCTTGGGCAAGTGGCTTGACCTCTCTGAGCCTCCGTTTCCTCCTCTGTGGAATACGGGTCTAGAAAGTGGTTGTGAAGATCCAGGGTGATGATGCAGACGGGGTGCCAGACACATAGTCAGCAACCAATGAATGTCGGCTGTACCTGGTCCCAATTCCGAGATTCATGCCCTCGGGCAATCACAGGTGGTGGGGGTGGGATCCAGTGCCACACAGCTGTATGAACATGCTCTCCTGGCTATCTGGGCCCCATCTGTTTGCTTCGGGCTGACAGTGAGATAAGGGAGGATGACTATTCTCTCCGGAGTCACATGTTAGTAAAGCAGTACGGATAATGCTGCTCTGAGTCCTGAAGGGAAGTTGCTGGGGAGCAACTTTACAGTGCTCCAGCCTTGGGGCACTACCCACTCGGGGCTTTGTGTCAAGCAATTGCCCCTCACTGTCATGGAACCTGGCTTCCCATACCACCTCCTTGCCCCCACCCACCATCTCCCTTCTGAATTCTATTCACTTTTCAGGTCTTGGCTCAAATCCTGCCTCCCCTGTGAAGATGTCCTGAGTCTCAGGATCTCCAACTGTGACATGGGCATACTGTTTGCAGCATCCCCACAGATGGATTGTGGTGAGGAAGGAAAGAGAGAGTCGATGTAGCATGCTAGGTGCAGTATCTGGTGCAGGCTTGTGGTGAGTTCCCTGCCTCTTCCTCTTCCTCCCCTCTGAACCCCCAGCATGCAGGCATGGCGGCATTGATCACATGCTACCTTCTCTTGATAGTCATTGGGGATCATGCCTGTGTTAGTTTTCTCCTCAGTTGCAATGTCACAGACGATGGAGTGGGGGGCCATGTCTCATCCTTCCTCACCTTCCAGAATCCAAAGCTACAATAAAGGCCATCATCACCATTTTTCATTGGCCACTTTAGGGTATCATGTGACAGGCACTCGGCTATGTGTGTAATGCACATAAGTGTAGCCCTCACTCTTTCACCTCCTAGCTCTCTTCCAGGATGTGCAGGCATTGATTCTCCTTTAATTATACCAGATTGGGTCAACCGCTACCAAGGTCGCAACATGAGTAAGTGGCCTTGCCAGGCCTCAAGTCCTATGATAGGTTAAGTTTCTAGTGAATGCCTGTGAATGGGTGGTTGGCAAGAGGGACACATGTAGAACCCAGAATAGGAGTGCCTGCCCCATTACTTTTACATGGCATAGGCAGGCCTGCTTGAGAGAAAGATGTAGGCAATAAAGACATAGGACTCAGTGGGTCCTCGAGCTTAGGTAAGGGGATATAGTCACTCCAGGACACGGAGAGAAACGGAGAGGGGATTGGTCAAGCTAAACCTCAAGGCAGTTGTCCCAGGGAATTCCACAGTGGCTCCAGGATCCCCAAAACAGTAGCAGATGACCCACCCACTAGCCATCTTTGAGGTGAACTGTAGAACAAGCCCAGGTCAAGTGAGCCTCCCTGGAAGAGGTTTGTTAGCCTAGAAGATGTTGATTCCCTTGGGAGTCCATGGTGGGCATTTCACTCCCACAGATCCTTTGGAGAGCAGCAGGCTACAAGATCGTGCGTGGACCTCTGATGCAATGAGGAGACAGGCTCCACTGTGCTTAAGTGTCCCTTACAAGTAGAAGCCAGAGGACCCTCACTCATTGCTATTCAGCCAATGCCTAAGGTCATTGGGGAAGGTCCCAGACACCTTGTACTGGTATGGCTGGTGCCTTGGAGGGGCTGTCTGGAGGGCTGAGCTCAGCTGGGCCTCTGCAGCTCTCCAAGGCTCCTTAGAGCATATCACTGTGGTGTCTCCAGCAGGAGAGGCAGACTTCTTACCTGGCAGCTCAGAGCTCTCAGACAGCCAGGCATAGGCCACTCCAGTCCTCTGAAAGGATAGCTCTGGGTCAGACAAACCTCCACCATTCTCCATGCGTCAAAGCCATCACGGGCCTGTCGGGATCCCTTGGGAGAGGCAAACAGACGTGTCCAACGGGGCAATGGGAGGAGCATTCAGGAATAAGCAGCCTTCCTGGGATGCAGCCTATTCGCACACACTTGTTGTGATGCTGCTAGGGAGCACACACAGGGCATGTGCATAAGAAGAGGTCCTTTACTCTCTGGGTCAAAGGGGTAGCCTCTCGACTGGTTTTACATTGGACCTATCACTAGCAGGGTGACCTCTCCCATTTAGTGGATCCTCCTTCTTTATGCCACAGTGATTGCCCTTAAGTGGCATGAGGTTTCTAACCATTATAGACCCTCTTTCTCCCTTCTGGGGCCCTGGCCACACGTAAACAGACACACAGAGGACAGTAAGGAGAATATGGGGAATCAGTACTTGTTAATAGGTGCTTGACTAGAACCTGGTCTCAATATCTGATCCTCCACATTTGGGGCCCTTGGGTGTTCCAAATTCCCTCATCGACCTCCTCTTTCAGGACTCCCATAAAATCTGACTATCCATCCCTCTCTATGGAGCCTACTTCAGCACATATCTCAGCGTTCGAGAGAGGACAGGTTTCAGGTCACTGGAATTTAGGGAGTGAGAACAGCAGGAGCGACCTTATCCCTCTCTGTTTGAGAGCATTGAGCCCAAGCAGAATCTTTTCCATCCTTAGAAGGCAATGGAATTTGTCCCCACTAGATTTCCACGGTGCTTAGGGTCCATGAACTTCAATAGTTTTTCAGATTTCTTACTTTTGGTATGATAAGCCCTATCCAGTACCAGTCCCACAACCGTCTTTCAGAAGCAGATATCTTGTCTAGCTTCATAGGTGCAGTGGTGGAGAAACTTCCCATCTCAGCATGAGTCATACCTGGAGACTCACCCATTGCAGATATAGAAGATTATCAACTGAGATATTGGAGAATTGACGTTGGAGTGAGTTAAGTCTTTGGGGATATTGTGATGAAATAAATGTATTTTCTACGTGAGGACATTAATTTGTGCTGCTGAGTGGATGCAGAAGATATACTAGTATGGATGGAGTGGTGTCTCCCTAAAATGCACAGGTAGCACTCCTGGCCCCCAGTGTTTTAGAATGTGACCTTATTTAGAACGAGTCTCTACACAGGTCATCTGGTTATAGTGAAGTTGTGAGGGTTGACTCTATGCAACAGGATTGGTCTCCTTACAAAAAGGTGACAACTGGTATCCAGAACTATGAGATAAAAAAATACATAGTGTTTGCGTCAGCCAGCCTCTGGAATGTTTTTCAGCGGCCCTAGAAAACTAACAGAATACACCTCCATCAACAGCATTAAAAGCATACAACCCATGGAAGAACCAAAGAAGCACACCCATCTAATCACAGGTTTCCCCTTCAACTCCCATTGAACATCCCTGGACAACTAACTCTTCCTAGTTCAGACCAGGAAACTTGATCACACATTGGGCTGTGGCTCCTCGGCTGTCGATGTCTCCCTGGCAGACACGGATCCGAATGGAGCTTATGCTGCTCCATTGTACAGCATTCCATCATCCCCGTGATGCATAGAGGCCAGTCATGAAGATTTTCTTAAACAAAAGATTCTAGCCTGAAGAAGAGCACAATCAGATAAATGTAAACAAGTGAGATTTCATTATGAGGGAACCTAGAATAGGCATTGTTCCTTAAACTTTTTGAGGAGTTTTCTCTGTGCTGTGTTTGGGTCCTTGTTTATATTTTCAAATGAATTTCAGCTTACAGGGAAGGCTGGTCAAATGCTTGACTGGACTATCATTATCCCATTTATGCTATTTTCCCTATATTGATACTTCTTATTTGTTGTTTGGGCAGTTAAGCTCTTTCCCGTAGTTTGTGTTTCCTTAAGTCAGAGCATGACAGCACGATTGCTCACTAGGTTCCCCCTCTGCTCAGTCACCCACAGAAATGCTGTATCAAATGTATGAGCTTCCACTTCCTATCTTCACATCAATCCACCCCTTTCCTCTCTCTTCCTGTAATTCACCGGTGTCAGTCCCCTTGGCCCCTCCCTCTTCACTCCCCACAAGCAAGTCAGATTTCATTGTTGACCCTGTTTTACTAATGGCCCTCTTCGATTACTGAATTTACAAAAGGAAAACACATATTCCAGGGTAAAATATCCCAATAGACTTGGTTTCTCAAAAGGACTTGTCTAATTTCACAAATATGCAAGGGTAACTTCAGAAATTTATTCGTAGGTCTTAATTCACAGAAACATTGGCACTTTACAGCAAAACAATTAGCATAATGAGAAATAAGTCACTGAGTGACATGTGGTGTTTTGGACCAGCTACACAGCTCTGTCTCTGCAAAGAAACAGGGTTGTGCCAAGAGTCTTTCATTTGGCAAGTGTTGTTCTGGACTTGTAGGAACATTTGGCGGCACCATCCAGAGGGATTTACTTGCAACTGATTTTGTGGGGTTTTTCTTGGTCTCCTTGTGCAGTAAGCACAGCTTCAACTATTTTCATAACATTTCTCTTTAACTATTTTCATAACATTTTTCTAACAATCTGGAAAAACAGAAAGTAACAAATCCCAATGAGGGGACTTCTTGGTTCTACATCCTTTCTCTGTGGATCCCAAGTGGGGCTCTGGAGGTGACCTTCCCCCATTCCCATCTGCCCCACTCAGGGAAGCTCTGGCTACTATCCTGCCCTGAACCCATTTCCCTCTTGACCAAGGATTCCTCTTTAAATGGTGGAATAATCTATGTGGCTATGTGTTGGGCCCTCTGGGGTGGTTGTTTCCCACTTCGGATGGGTTCAAGAAAATTTTGATTTTTGCATTCATCCAGCTTTTGTTTAATGGTTTGACTGAGAGTGCCATCCTTTACTGGTTTTTACATATGAAGGAGAAGGGGTGTTTATGAGATGTTTCAAAGTTCACAGGAAACATTTAACAAAAATGGCCATAGATTGAGTTTCAAGGCACAACATAATAAATTCCTGTGGGTTGCAGTCCCAGAGTATGTTCTCTTGTCCACATCCTCAGGGACTGGAAATCAATTGAAAAGGAAAGCAATGGGAAAGTCAGCACCTGCTCTGAAATTCAGCAACACACTTATAGAAAAAAATGCTAAAAATACCAAGACTTGGGACCCAGAAGAGGGCACAATGAATGGTAGTCTATGTTAATATTAACAAGAATATTAATATGTCAATCTCTTGAGGAAATAAGCATTATCTGACTTCTGCTAATGGCTGCCAATGCTCTGTATGACTTGATGTTAGGGACAAGGAACATAGATTAATCTTAGCTTTGGATTCATAGCCCTAAAAGACCATGATTACAAACTCTGCAAACAAAAACATCAGGTAAAGAATCACACTGCCGTTCCTTTAAACACCAGGTTGAATATCACAGGAAGGCTGTTGTGGGTTCAGCTTGGGTCATTCCCCCAACATTGGGACAATGACTGTTGCCCATAGACTGCAGGTCACTCATTGGCTGCACCACTGTACACTAAGGCATGAGCTGTTTCCGTGGACACTCAGTAATCCTACTGACACATACCTGGAAGTAAGGAAGGTTTCTGTTCAAAAAGAAATGAAAAAATTATTGTCAGAGCAAACAGAGAATGAATTGCAATAGTGATCTCAGAGTCGGGGAAGCTGAAAAACGAATGGATTCCTGAAAATTTTATTTAGCTATATATACACTGTAACTGGGCCTCGCTTGCTTATTTACATGGATTCACGATGAGGGAGGTGCTGAACACGTTTAGCAGGGTTACCTCTCTTCTTATATCAGCGTATTCACTTTCTCTGTTGCCATATCGCACATAATGAAGTTCTGGAAAATTCCACCATACAGTCGTAGGAGAATGAGAGTGAAAAAGGTAAACATCAGTACCTTCATAATATCATCTTAAATTAACCGAGAAAGATAACTAATAAAAACGGCCATTTAGGAAACTGAGGAAATGAAACCCAGTCACGGAAACACCCCCTACTTTTCCTTGGAGCATAGCCAGGTGGTCACTCCCGCAGGATGCCACTCACCCCAACCTCCGGTGGGGTTCCCCACCTTGGCGGGCCACTGGTCTTTAGGGCCACGCACAGAGGTTCTGAACCGAGCCTTTGGGTTTCCCGGGTGCTCAGGCCCTCCTGAGAGAGCTCACTTGCTTTTGGTGTACCTGAGGGTGGCATTCGTGCCCTGGGCCTCAGCAATCTTGCCCATCTTCCCCGGCAGCAGTAGGCGCACGGCCACCTGGATGTCCCGGGAGGTGATGGTCACACGCTTGGCGTAGCGGGCCAGGCGACCAGCCTCGGTGGCGATGCGGTCCAATATGTCATGGACCATAGAATCCATGACACTCACGGACTCCGGGGAAAGGCTGAGGCCCTGGTCAACCTGCTTCAGCACCTGGGGGAAATAGGCGGCAAAGCTGTCCCCGAAGCTGTCCCTGCGGCGGTTGGCATGGCGCCTGCGGGAACCTCGGAGCCCTCGCCTCTTCTTCTGGGCAGTCGTGGAGTTGGCCTCTTTGGGCTCTTGGATGCTCTGGTCTTCCTCAGAGGTCGTCTTAGAGGAAGCCTCAGCCATGGCGGAGGCAGCGGCCATTAGATTGCAAGACCAGACTGTGACGGTTGTGGACCAGGGAAGCCGGGCACTTTGGTATGGCCGTGTGGCTCTACGTCACAGTCCAACTCGACATCTGATTGGATGAAGTGTCACCCAGGGAGCCTGTCAACAATCCTCCCTCCTTTGAAGGTGATTGGATGATCCTGTTGCTTGGCATCATGTCAGCCAATTACAGAGGGCGTCTGCCGGCCTCAGTCGCCCCTGATACCTATCTCAGACAAAGGAACACAGAGTCTTGCTCTGTCGCCCAGGCTGGAGTGCAGTGGTGCGATCTCAGCTCACTGCAACCTCTGCCTCCTGGTTTCAAGCGACGCTCCCTCTTCAGCCTCCCAAGTAGCTTGGACTAGAGGCATGTGCCACTACACCTGGCTAAGTTGTGTGTGTGTGTGTGTGTGTGTGTGTGTGTGTGTGTGTGTGTGTGTGTATATATATAGTAAAACGTGGTTTCATCATGTTTCCTTAGGCTGGTCTCGAACTCCTGGACTACAGCGATTCTCCTGCCTTGGCCTCCCAAGTTTAAGGGATTACAGGCATGAGCTATTGTATCTGGCTGAGAAAACTTATTCTAGGAAAATAAAACATGATATTGATACCCATTGAAGGATGCACCCAAACAACAAACAAAAAAAATCTGCGAATATTTATAAACGTGGTTACAAAACTCATACTGGAAATATTAACTAAATCACATTACACACACACACACACACACACACACAAAGATAAACTGTTTACTGCTATAAATAACAATTTAGAAGCATCAAACGGGACAAACATTACTAATGGAACAAGCAGACCTCATAGAATCTTTTTTCAACATTACCTCTATTATACAATTCATTTAAATATATAAAAACACACAGTGCAGAAACAGCTAAATCAAAAATTCAATGAGCAGCACCCTTTTCAAGCTTCTGAGAAACTGAAGTAAGGACTCTAACTCATTCGCATTTGTCTAATTCTATTATTTCCCAGTCTACAATCTTTTTTAATGCAAAGCTTAATGTCCTGTGAGTATGCATCACTTACAATAGAAGTATCCGAGAGGACCAAAACCCCACTCTCCACTGGCTCAGCTAATGAAGTGTCTTCAGCTCTGGGCTTGAGCCATTGGCTCAGAATGTGAGCAGGTGACCAGTCCTGATCCCATAAAAGACCTTGAGCTGTTCCGCCTTGTAAATTGAAGAGAAAATTAGTTTGAGTTGTTTGTCTACTTTTTATTTCTTTGTTTGATTTTTCGTTTTCTTGTAATTGTGGTGACTTAAGGATTTGAATCCAAGGCTGTGAGTAACCATGTCTCCTACCTCTTGCATCATATTGTGAAGGAAAGTTCTCCAAAAAGGAATCTGGAGGAAAGAGACTATTCCTGTGAACAGCTTGCATACCAGGGAGGTGCAGACTTCAGTGTAAAACAAAGGTGCGGTTCCAGAGAACCAAAAAAGGATACGGCTTTTATAGAGAAAGTTCTCATCAAGGTTCCCAGTACAGTCCATTCATGCAAATAAAGGATTCAAACTTAGTTCTGATTGGATGACTAAGTTGAGTTCTGATTGGTCAACACGACTGAGTCCTGATTGGCCAGGGCAGGTGAGCTCAGGTTGGTTGGTTCAGGTGACCTCTGAAAGTTGCAGAGTTAGATAGAGGTGTGGGTTTTGGGGGAATTCTTAGTACATGTGTGAGCTCTAGTCTGCATGTGGCAGCTTGGCTGTAGTTTCAAATTAGGCTCAGTCACTGGGATCCATCTTGAAAGATTGACTCTTTTAAGTTCACATTTGTCCACTAGTTTAAGAAAATGATAGTGACCAATTAAAAAATCTAGGATGACTCTCCTGTTTTTTTTCAATTTCATTGTTGTGGTGCTTTTTCCCTTTCAGGCACATGTGTCTGACAAAATTAACACACTATGATAATTTGAGACAATAAAAACACTTCAGTACAATGCTTTCTCCAAAATATGATTGGGCCTGATTCTTGACCCAATATAATACTCTTCCTCTTTCATTAGATGTCACTCTGGAATAAGAGTGAAGGAATGTGGAAGCGAGTGAGGGCACAGAAGAAGCTGTAAAGGGTGGCTGTTTACTCTTTTTCCTTATCCCAGACTATTTACCTAGTATAGTGACCATATGTCCTGATTTCGCCTGTTGTCCCTGAGTAATTCTTAATAGCACCCTCTTTCACTCTGAAACATGTCCAAATTTGCAACTCCGTACTTCCCAGGGTAACTAGATCATGCAGTTAGTTGTAAGTGTAGTAGCTCTCAGATCTTTGTTAAATGAACAGATAAATAAATGAACCTATATTAGATAAGAGACTGGCCCCTGACAACCTATGAGACCATTGCTGAATTCTGTGGCTAGTCCACACGACCCTTCTGGACCACTTGTGTACGATCCCCTTTTCTGTACTGCACTTTAAAAAAATTATTTCTCTACAAAGCTGTCTGAGTCCCCGTGTTAAACCCATGAGAACGGCAGATTTTGTTTCCTCCATGATCTGCGTATCACACTGACTCCTCCCAATAACCCTTTATGGTGTAGATATTTTAGCCTCAACTTTTTGGCAGACAAGAAACACTGTAACTAAGTAACGTGTCCAATGATCACACAACTGATAAATGGAAGGGCAGAAATGCAAATCCACGTCAGTCTGACTCCAGAACCCAAGCACTTGAACATTGTCTTCTGCCATCCTCTCTCATATTGCAGTGATGGCACCTTCAACGCATGGATACCTAGGTAGACAGTCTAAGGTTAGCCTCCCCTTTACAACAAGTCTTTTCGTAGCTTGATCTTTCCCTGAAGGCAACGTGATAAATTCAGAGGTGTAAAAGCAAAAGCATCAAGTTAGCCTTCCTGCAAAGGTATGCAAGGAACTTGATTTTCTTGTGCAACCACGGGAGTTTCTTCAAGCAGCAGTTAGGAAATTCAACCATGCCTGAGCTCAATTCTGTGTTTCAATAGCTGTCTGAAACATTTGGATAGCCATTCCATGTTGCACAATTGTGTCCAATACACATGGACTCCAACTTAGCATGGTTCAACTTAAAATTATTTGCCTTTACGATAGGTTTAACCAGAATTAACTCCATTTTAAGTTGGGGAGCATAAGTTTACTCTGTTGCAAATTAGTGAGAGAAAAGGTAGGAAGCAGAGAGTGGGAAAATTTTCAGGTTAGCGTTACATGGTCATCACCTGATGATCCACATTTAGCTCTGTGATATCCAATTTCATGTCTTGTCTTGTCTTTCCAACCAGGGGGAGATTTTTTTCCCAAATAAGCAAGGACAGAGATCTAGGTAACTCCACTTGATTGAGTTACAGTACCTAGATATGTGGTCAAATTTCATTCTGAATGCTTCCGTGAATGTACTTTTTAGTAAGATTAACATTTAAATCAATGGGGCTCAGTACAGCAGACTGCCCGTCATAATGGCCTGAGTACCCTAGAACTTAAAAACAGAAAAAGAACAAAAAGACTGACTTCCCCCAAGCAAGGGTAAATTCTGCTGCAGACAACGTTCACACTTGAACTGCAGCATCGGCCCTCCCATGGGTCTTCAGCCTCATGGCCGTAACATCAGCTTGTACCTGATACTCCAGGCTGCCAGCCCACCTGGGAGATTTAGGACTTGCCAGCTTCCTTAATCACATGATTCAGTTTCTTAAAATAAATCTCTCTCGATGGATAGATGGATAAATATCCTATTGGTTTTATTTGTCTGGAAATCCCCTAATACAAGCTTTCTGCACCAAAACATTGCTGCAGAGATCTGAGTGTTGTTTCCACATGTAAAATATCCAGTTATATATCAGACATTTTCGTGATTCCATTAATCAATACCTGTCCCTTTGATTAGTGACTACACAGTTATGTCAGTAGTTTTCCCTGGGTCTTAAGAGATGTTTCTTCATAATTTGATATGACTGGGGACAGCAACATATTCAGTTCAATGGTAAAGTTGAGGACTTAATTACAATTATTATCACTGAAGGTAACAATCCCTTGAACATCGGCAGAGTCCATGTGGCACGTGCTAACCAGAAAATTGAATGAACTTACCCCACTTCCGACCTTGCCAGTTAATTGCACTCCCTTTCATTACCACCCATATAGCCCACACTCATATTGGTTTATGTCAATTAAACCAGGCATTGCTATAGTAATAAAAAGAGGCACCACCGACTGAATGGCGACTTTGCCAGGCATTGTTCTAAGTGCTTTACAAGGAACACTTCAATTCCCTTTCACAAGATCTCTGTGAAGTAGTGTTATTATCTCCATGTTTGTGGATAAAGACACTGAACCACATAAGAGTGTCACTTGCCCGAGATCAAGCAGGTTTCTGCACACTTAAGCTTCTGCTCAGAAAAAGAAAATATCATCAGAGTGAACAGGCAACATACAGAATGGGAGAAAATTTTTACAATCTGTCCATCTGACAAAGGTCTGATATCCAGAATCTAAAAGAAACTTAAATAAATTTACAAGAAAATAAACAAACAACCCCATCAAATGTGGGCAAAGGTTATGAGTAGATACATCTCAAAAGAAGACATTAATGTGGCCAACAAACATTTGAAAAAAGCTCACCATCACTGGTCATTAGACAAGTGCAACTCAAAATAACCATGAGATACCATCTCACGCCACTCAGAATGGCGATCAGTAAGAAGTCAGGAAGCTACATATGCTGGCCAGGCTGTGAAGAAATAGGAACGCTTTTACCCTCTTGGTGGAAGTGTAAATTAGTGCAACCATTGTGGAAGACAGTGTGGGGAATCCTCAAGGATCTAGAACCAGAAACACCACTTGTCCCAGTAAACCCATTACTTGGTATGCACGCAAAGGTGTATAAATTATTCTATTACAAAGGCACAAGCACATGTATGTTTATTGCCACATTATTTACAATAGCACAGACTTGGAACCAACCCAATGCCCGTCAATGATAGACTGGATAAAGAAAAGGTGGCACATATACATCATGGAATACTCTGCAGCCATAAAAAAAAGAGTGAGTTCATGTCCTTGGCAGGGACATGGATGAAGCTGTAAGCCATCATTCTCCACAAACTAACACAGGAAGAGAATACCAAAAGCTGCATGTTCTCACTCATAAGTGGAATTTGAACAGGAGAACACATGGACACAGGTAGGATAACAACACACATCGGGGCCTGTCAGGTGTCGGGGACTAGGGGAGGGACAGCATCAGGACAAATACCTAATGCATGCAGGGCTTAAAACCTAGATTAAGGGTTGACAGGTGCAGGAAACCACCATGGCACATGTGTACTTATGTAACAAACCTGCATGTACAGCACGTGTATTTCAGATCTTAAAGTAAAATAAAAAGAAAAGAAAAGAAACAAACATAGTAACCCCTAGAAGTAACACCAGTTTAGAGATAGCAGAATAGAGATTTAGTGAATAACAAGATAGATCAGAATAATTATACACAATACCGCATATAGGGAACGAAGAAAGAAAAGATTAAAGAGAGGCAAGGAGACTAAAGGTGTGGACAAAGAAAGTAGGATGAACATCATATGGGCATTGCAGAAATTGAAATAAGAGTGAATTTTGAGAAAATAATATTCAGAGAGAAATGGCTGGTAATTTTGCAGAACAAAGGAAACACATGATTTGCCGATTCAGGAAACATACTTGTACACATCATACTAAAGCTACAGAAAAGTGAAAACAGAGATCATAATAGCTGAGAAAAAACACATTTTCTTCCGGGGAATAACAAAGAGTTTGTTAGCAGACCTCTGTCTATCAATGAATGGAAGCCAAAAGCAAAGTCTGCGAGAAAATGCTGCCAACATAGAGAGTTGCATTCCTAGCTAAAGTATCATGAAATAATAAGGCAGCTGTGATAGACAGGTAGGAGAACCACCCAGAATCCCTGTCGAGGACGGATTTCATGTCTGTGAGGCTCAGAGTGCAGGTAGGAGCCAGTCAACAGCCACTTGTCCCTGAGGACATTACCTGAGCTGCCTTGCTCTATCTCATGCCCTTCCCGAGGTAGACCACATGCAAGCACAAATCCAGGAAGGGGTATAAATATCTAGCTAACTATTCCCAATGCTGAATATCTCTGATGAGCCATTTTATCTTCATAGCTTCTCGGGGTATCCCAAGAGGCTTTTATTTGGCCTGAAGTAAGCGTGAACTTCTTCCTCTGCCCACTCCTGCCTCCTTCCTGTCCGTTCCTCAGCTGCTGATCCGGGATAAGTGTCCTGCACACTAAACTCCATCAAGGTGTCAGCTTCATGCAGAACCTAACACAGAAACAATGATAAGGGAGAGAACCTGAAAACTCCTAGTGTTGACACCAACAGAAACCTTGTCAAAGAAATTTCCGAAAAACGTCATTTAAAGAGATGTCAAGTGACCAAAAGAGCACAACTGGAAGTGCCAACAGGGAATAGCAATGCAATACACTGACAAATAGGTGTGAATGAAAAACAATGACTTATGAAACGGATACAGTGAAGACTGTGAAGACATTGAACAATCAATGAAACAAGAAAGAATGACATATTATAATTACGCATCAGGTGCACAAGGGCGGCATCCTTGCCATTTAAGGGGCACACGACCTGCGGCATCCCACCGATTTTTCACACATTCTTTCCCCGAGAACTAAACATTGTCAACTCTGCTTCAATCTATATCTGTGGTGCAGTTTATGCCACGGGAAATAATTGATTTCATTTGATAATTTTGCAGGTAATCACTTAGCTTCATGGTGATTTCTGTCAGTTTGATTCCCAGGCCTCTGTTTATAAGGATTAGTCAGATCAACGTTATTTTTGTAGCTAAGTCCCTTAATATTTTCACTCTTATTCTCCCCAGAGCATGTGGTGGACTAGTCCACATATCCGTTATATTTGATTTGGCAACATATAAAAAGAAATTCTTGATATAAACATCGTACCTATTTAATCCTGTTTTTCGAACATGTCTCATATACAGAATTCTTTTCAATACACAAATTAGGATGCAAAGAGAGTACATGAAATAGCCAAGTAGAATTTTCAGGAAGCATCTCATTATTCCGGGTCCTTGAGCAAGGAAATTACTGTTCTGATTGCTTCAGAATTATCCAATTCTATTCCTTTCTTGTCCATAAACTCCTGTTTTTTAAAAACACAAACTTTTGTCAGTTGCAATTGTGCATCATTGGCTGATGGGAGCGTCCAAAGAGAATGCCAGGCCCCAGTCTCCACTCATTTCACCACAGAGGAACCTGCAACCCATGAGCCACAGCCATTGGCACAAGCATGGAAGATGACTGGGACTGAAACAGTATGTGCATTCCTTGGTGTTGCCCTATTACATGGAAGAGGGACAGAGAATGATTTTTGCTTGCTCTGTGACTTTTTGCTCACTTGCTTTCAAATGTGTTGATTTGGAGATATGAATCTGTAGCTGGTAGTGGGGCATGTCGCTTGCTCCTTGCAATGACTAAGAAAAAGATGATGAGGCACTAAGAGAACTAAGATGATCCCTCCTTTCTCCTCCTGGGATGTCAATGTTAATATTCCTGTTAATGTTAATACAATATAATTTACATCGTATTGTCTTCTTGGCCCATTGGGTGTGTGTTTGTTTTTCTATATCTATGTTGCTGAGATTCAAAACAGTTGTGACTTTCCAGTTACTTTTTTAAAAGTATTGTTTATATCTAGCACCCACTTCCGTGGAGAGAGAACATATTCTGGGATTTCAATCCTTGGAAACGTGTGATGAATTGCTTGAAAGCCCTGTATTTGTCTATTGTATTGTTGTTATCAGTACTTTCAAAATATGTTGTAAATTCCCCTTCCGAGTAGGATGCCGACACCTGATTAGGATGTCAATTCAAGCAAATGATAAAACTATCCCTGGATAATCTAGAAAAACAAAATCCTTCTGCAGCTCATAATATCGTGATAAAACCCTGGCAGGAGAGACCAACCACAGAGGATTTCACCTGTGGCAGAGCCACAAGTGCTCAAGAGAAAGAATGTGGGCAACGCAAGATGCTCCAGAGAACTTCCGTGAACAGTGCAGTTGGAAAGATGGGGCCGATGGCTGATCAAGGAGGCCATGGAGAAGTCTGTTTTTCATTTTAGGCCCAATGTTGACTAACTGTGCTGGGCCATAATACCTCCACAGCTCTCCTTCAAATAGATAAACTAAGGATTTAGGGCCATTGATCCACCTTATCAGGATTAGTACTTATTTTTGCATTTCAAGAAAATCTCTTAAAAGTAAGTATATTCAAAAAGAATGAGAAAGTTTGCTTGCAAAAGTGACTGAAAAAATCTATCACAAAATTAACTGCAATTATTGTCCCCATGTGGTGCTTTGAGACTGTCTTACACATCCCTAACAAAATTATGGAAGCTGAAGCCTCTTTTCAGAGCTGTTTGCCTTTGCAGGGATAAAAAGTAACTATGGAGTTGTTTGAAGAACACTGCATTCCCCTCAATCACTTTATTTCTATCAGGCTCATTGGTGCTGCATGAACTTGCCAGAAGTTTTCTATAGGACATAAAAATGTTCCACCAAAGAATGTTATTTCTTGCATACAGTTCTTAAGCACTTAGTCTCATGAGTAGTCATTTTTGTAAACATTGAATGATTAGGACTTTCTTGTTGTGTGTTGTCTTTGTAAATTCAGAAACTATACGGGAGCGTTAGTGAACTAATGTTTAAAATGCACCATAATCCAGCTGTGGAATGCTGACTGGGAGTGTAAGGGTGACTGACATACACAAATTATAGGCAAGGGAGAGGAGAAATGGGTCTTGATGCTGAAGACTGGAATGGAAAATGAATACATCTGATTATTCATCTCTGTGGCTGAAAGCAGGTAAAGGGCAATAAGTGAGCATCTGTGATCTAATGGTGTGTTTTGCTGAAAGAAGAAACTAAAGGAATTGGTGTGCATCATGTAACTAACAAATTATAAACATCATACCAAGTAAAACAGTAGTAGCAGATCAAGGATACTCTTATTAAGTTTTGTCAACATGATCCATATCAAGGAATTCCCATTGAAATACATGACTGAGGATTCAAACATATTATAGAAATACCGATATCAAATTTTTTTTTAAATAACATATACCCTTTTCAAATGTCCCAGCTAAAGATACTATTCCCACTCATTCGGATTCATCTGGATCAACTATTTTCCAAGTTATAATCTTTCGTTAAAAAATAAAAATAAAACTTCATGACCTTCAACTGTACATTATGGAGAAGATGGGAGGGTCCAATGAGAGGAGCTGAAATCCCACTCTACCCTGAATCACAGGAGGGTCGCAGCCATTGAGCCACAGCCATGGGTTCCCCGTGTGCTTAGGGACCCAGCCAAAAAATCTGTCTTTCTGGGTGTCCGTGCTTGAAGACTGAGGAGGAAATTTGTGTTAGCACTCTTGTCGGCAGCTTCTTTTTTTTTTTTTCTTTCTTTCTTTTTTTATTTTTATACTTTAAGGTCTAGGGTACATGTGCACAACGTGCAGGTTTGTTACATATGTATACATGTGCCATGTTGGTGTGCTGTACCCATTAACTCATCATTTACATTAGGTATTTCTCCTAATGCTATCCCTCCCCCATCCCCACACCCCATGCCAGGCCCCAGTGTGTGACGTTCCCCACCCAGTGTCCAAGTGTTCTCATTGTTCAATTCCCACTGATTGGTGAGAACATGCCGCTTTTTGTTTCCTGTCCTTGCAATAGTTTGCTGATTATGATGGTTTCCAACTTCATCCTGTCCCAACAAAGGACCTGGACACATCCATTTTATGGCTGCATAGTATTCCATGGTGGATATGTGCCACATTTTCTTTATGCAGTCTGTCATTGTCAAGACTCAGTTCCAAGTCTTTGCTATTGTGAATAGTGCCACAATAAACATACGTGTGCATGTGTCTTTATAGTAGCATGATTTATTGTTCTTTGGGTATATTCCCAGTAATGGAATGGCTGGGTCAAATAGTATTTCAAGTTCTAGATACTTGAGGAATCGCCACACTGTCTTCCACAATGGTTGAACTAGTTTACACTCCCACCAACAGTATAAAAGTGCTATTTCTCCACATCCTCGCCAGCACCTGTTATTTCCTGACTTTTTAATGATTGCCATTCTAACTGGTGTGAGATGGTATCTCATTGTGGTTTTGATTCGCATTTCTCTGATGGCGAGTGATGAGAAGCATTTTTTCATGTGTCTGTTGGCTGCATAAATGTCTTCTTTTGAGAAGTGTCTGTTCATATACTTTGCCCAATTTTTGATGGGGTTGTTTGAATTTTTCTTGTACATTTGTTTAAGGTCTTTCTAGATTCTGGATATTAGCCCTTTGTCAGTTGGGTAGATTGCAAAAATTTTCTCCCATTCTATAGATTCCCTGTTCATTCTGATGGCGGTTTCTTTTGCTGTGCAGAAACTCTTCAGTTTAATTATATCCCATTTGTCTATTTTGGCTTTTGTTGCCATTGCTTTTGGTGATGTATTCATGAACTCCTTGGCCATGCCTATGCCCTCAGTGGTTGTGCCTAGGTTTTCTTCTAGGGGTTTTATGGTTTTAGGTCTACCATTTAAGTCTTTAATGCAACTTGAATCAATTTTTGGACAAGCTTCTTTCTCTGATCGTTTGGTCAGAGTCTTAGTGGTTGAAAGACATGATTTAATGGGTATGAGTGGAAATGTCTCCTGCCTACTCCATCAATAAGAGAACAAAGGGAATCAAATGGAAATAGAGAGATAAAAATGATTCTCTCTTTTCCCATCCCCAATTTTGTCCCCAACCTACTTGAATGTTCAGGTAATAATGTGTTTTTTTCACCTCCAAGCACATGGGCCTGACAAAAAACCCACTACATTTATGCGGCAGGATAAAAATCCCACCCCAGTGTAGTGGCTGGTGCAATGGGGTTGGTCCTCATTCTTGACCCATCACAGCCTTTCTGCTCTTTGATTGTGGCCATCACTCCTGGATAAGCGGGGAACAAATGCGTGGCGGGGAGGACGAAGCTTGAAAGAGCGGCATTTATTCTTTCACCTTATTGTAAAGGACCACCATCAAACATCTGGGGTCACAGGCCAAATGGGCTGGCACCTGAATGGGGCATTAGTGGAGCACAAAAGGGCCTTGACTCCTCTTCACTCGCATCCTCAATCCAGTCCCTGCCATGCAGCATCTCTCTGATGTGTGTGACAGGCCGGTCCTGCACCTCATGGGCCTGCTACTGCCTCCATAATTCTTCTGAAATCCTGAAATAAGTCCATGATTTAACTAACTGTGCTCCCAAGATATACACAGAGGCATTGGTGAACCACACGTGCTTTTGGGGGATTGATGTTAGGCAAGGACTATCTGGTGGACTGGATGCTTGTTGAGGTATTTTGCCATACACTAGAGGGAATTCTGTGTTAATGAGGAATAAGGTACATAATTAGTGTGCTTAATGTAATTCTCGGAGTGGCAGAGTGAATTCTGTCCCTTCCAGGGACTCGGTATCCCTTCACAAATACATCAAGGGCCTTCCTTACCCAGAGTTCCACAGTTACTGGGTTACATCTGACACCAGCACACAGGTTGATCTCCCAAATGTCACTCCAGTGCCTGGTCCACCCGACATGGTATTAGCCTTTGAGTTTGTCAGCCTGTCAGAAGTTAGTCAAAGTAATGCTTCTTTAAGTTAACATATCTTACAGGAAATACCTCAAACAATAAGGAAATACATCATTGATTTGCTTCACCTTACTCAGTCTCCATTAGAGAGTGAATTCAAATGAAATTGCATGAACAAGTGTTTTGTCTAAACAAACTTCAACAGAGTGGGATGTCTGACAGAAAGGGTTGCCTCTTGTTTTTACACTCACTGAATTGCTTTTATTTGCAAATGTCTTGTTTTCTTTTTATACACTTTCATTACTCTTGAGTCAATATGCAGGAATTGGATTGCCAGGTCACAGAGTAAGTACCCATTTAATTTCCAAGGAGCTGACAAATGGTTTCTTTTTTTTTTTTTTTAATTTTCTTTTTAAAATTTTTAATTGTAGTAAATGCATATATAACAAAAAATACGTAATTTCAATGATTTTTTTTCTTTTATATATATATTTATTTATTTTTATTATACTTCAAGTTCTAGGGTACATGTGCATAACGTGCAGGTTTGTTACATATGTATACTTGTGCCATGTTGGTGTGCTGCACCCATCAACTCGTCAGCACCCATCAATTCATCATTTATATCATGTATAACTCCCCAATGCAATCCCTCCCCCCTCCCCCCTCCCCATGATAGGCCCCAGTGTGTGATGTTCCCCCTCCCGAGTCCAAGTGATCTCATTGTTCAGTTCCCACCTATGAGTGAGAACACGCAGTGTTTGGTTTTCTCTTCTTGTGATAGTTTGCTGAGAATGATGGTTTCCAGCTGCATCCATGTCCCTACAAAGGACGCAAACTCATCCTTTTTTATGGCTGCATAGTATTCCATGGTGTATATGTGCCACATTTTCTTAATCCAGTCTGTCACAGATGGACATTTGGGTTGATTCCAAGTCTTTGCTATTGTGAATAGTGCCGCAATAAACATATGTGTGCATGTGTCTTTGTAGTAGAATAATTTATAATCCTTTGGGTATATACCCAGTAGTGGGATGGCTGGGTCATATGGTACATCTAGTTCTAGATCCTTGAGGAATTGCCATACTGTTTTCCATAATGGTTGAACTAGTTTACAATCCCACCAACAGTGTAAAAGTGTTCCTATTTCTCCACATCCTCTCCAACACCTGTTGTTTCCTGATTTTTTAATGATTGCCATTCTAACTGGTGTGAGATGGTATCTCATTGTGGTTTTGATTTGCATTTCTCTGATGGCCAGTGATGATGAGCATTTTTTCATGTGTCTGTTGGCTGTATGAATGTCTTCTTTTGAGAAATGTCTGTTCATATCCTTTGCCCACTTTTTGATGGGGTTGTTTGTTTTTTTCTTGTATATTTGTTTGAGTTCTTTGTAGATTCTGGATATTAGCCCTTTGTCAGATGAGTAGATTGCAAAAATGTTCTCCCATTCTGTAGGTTGCCTGTTGACTCTGATGGTAGTTTCTTTTGCTGTGCAGAAGCTCTTTAGTTTAATGAGATTCCATTCATCAATTTTGGCTTTTGCTGCCGTTGCTTTTGGTGTTTTAGACATGAAGTCCTTGCCCATGCCTATGTCCTGAATGGTACTACCTAGATTTTCTTCTAGGGTTTTGATGGTATTAGGTCTAACATTTAAGTCTCTAATCCATCTTGAATTAATTTTCGTATAAGGAGTAAGGAAAGGATCCAGTTTCAGCTTTCTACTTATGGCTAGCCAATTTTCCCAGCACCACTTATTAAATAGGGAATCCTTTCCCCATTTCTTGTTTCTCTCAGGTTTGTCAAAGATCAGATGGCTGTAGATGTGTGGTATTATTTCTGAGGACTCTGTTCTGTTCCATTGGTCTATATCTCTGTTTTGGTACCAGTACCATGCTGTTTTGGTTACTGTAGCCTTGTAGTATAGTTTGAAGTCAGGTAGCTTGAAGTCAGATAGCCTCAGACTGCTGTGTTAGCAATGAGGGAGGCTCCGTGGGCGTGGGACCCTCCCGGCCAGGTGTGGGATATATTCTCCTGGTGTGCCCGTTTGCTTAAAGCGCAATATTGGGGTGGGAGTTACCCGATTTTCCAGGTGTTGTGTGTCTCAGTTCCCCTGGCTAGGAAAAGGGATTCCCTTCCCCCTTGCGCTTCCCAGGTGAGGCGATGCCTCGCCCTGCTTCAGCTCTCGCTGGTCTGGCTGCAGCAGCTGACCAGCACCGATTGTCCGGCACTCCCCAGTGAGATGACCCCAGTACCTCAGTTGAAAATGCAGAAATCACCGGTCTTCTGTGTTGCTCGCGCTGGGAGTTGGAGACTGGAGCTGTTCCTATTTGGCCATCTTGCTCCGCCCCCAAGTTGGGAAGAATTCTAATCAAAGGGAAGATAGCTGGTAATTTCACAGTATTGAAGGAAGACATGATATCCTACTTTTAGGGAGGATACCTGTACCCATCCTTCTAAAGCTTAAAAAAGGTGAAAACAGAAATCACCATAGCTGAGAAAAGAAAAAAAGACAGCTACAAGGCCTATAAAGGAATAACAAATAGTTTGACAGCCAACCTCCTTATAGCAATAAATAAAAGTCAATATCACAGGAGATGTGTGTCAACACAGAATGTCATTGCTAGCTAAAGTATTATTAGAGAACGAGGCTGTGGTAGGTGTGGACGACCCAGGGTCCCCTTTAAGGATGGATTGACTGTTTTGGTTGTTGGGAATGCAAGCAGGTGCCAGTCCTGAGCCATTAGACCTTTCCGGTATTACCGTAGCTACTCTTAGTTGCCTTGCCCATATACACTGCCTAATCCAGGAGAAGTTGAATGGTCTCGTATTTTGGCACAACGGCAAATACGCTGATGGGCCCCTTTATCTTCAGATGTCACCCTGAGATCAGAATAGGATTCCATTGGCTTTGTACTCAAGATGCACTTCTCCCTATGCCCACTCCTGCCTCCCTCCTGACCCTTCCTTAGCTATTGACCCTAAATAAGCTTCCCACACACCAAACTTTATTTCAGAGTTCATTTCTTCCAGGACCTAAGTCAGAAATGATGAGATTTGAGACAAATGGAAAACTCTTAGTGTAGATACCAACAAAAAGTTTTTTAAAGAAATTTCTGAAGAATCTCATTTAAAGAGATGTTAAATGATCACAAGAAGATGATTGGAGTTGCCAAGAAGGAAAGGTAATAGAATGGATTAACAAGAGGAGTAAAAAGATGATTGTATAAAACTGACACAAGAGAAATACAGCAACAGAAAAAGAAAACCCTTCAGGATGATATCCTTGATGAACATTGAGGCAAACATCCTCAACAAAATACTGGCAAATCGAATCTAGCAGCACATCAAAAAGCGTATCCACCACAATCACGTGGGCTTCATCCCCGGGACCCCGGTGACGCAAGGTCGGTTCAACATACGCAAAGCAACCGTTGTGATTCATCACATAAACAGCACTAAAGAGAAAAGCCACATGTTTATCTCAATAGCTGCAGAAAAGGCTTTTGATAAAATTTAACACCCCTTCATGTTAAAAACTTTCAATAAACTATGTACGGAAGTAACACACCTCAAAATATTAAGAGCTATCTATGACAAACCCACAGCCAACATCATACTGAGTGGGCAAAAGCTGGAAGCACTCCCCTGGGAAACTGGCCCAAGACAAGGATGCCCTCTCACCACTGTGATTCAACATAGTCTTGGGAGTACCCGCCTGGGCAACCAGGCAAGAGAAAGGAATAAAGAGCATTCAAATAGGAAGAGAGGAAGTCAAAATCATGTCCCTGTTTTCAGACATGATCCTATATCTAGAAAGCCCCATGGTCTCAGCCCAAAAGCTTCTCAAGCTAATAAACAACTTCAGCAAATCCTCAGGATACAAAATCAATGTGCAAAAATCACCAGCACTCTTGTACATCCACAACAATGAACCTGAGAGCCAAATCACGAACGAACTCCCATTCACATTTGCCACAAAAAGAATAAAATGCCTAGGAAGACAGCTAACCAAGAAAGTGAAAGACCTCTACAAGGAGAACTACAAACCACTACTCAAAGAAGTCAGAAGTGACACAAACAAATGGAAAAACATTCCATGCTTACACATAGGAAGAATCAGTATCGTTAAAATGACCATATTTCCCAAAGCACTTTACAGATTCAATGTTATTCCCATTAAACTACCATTGCAATTCTCCCCAGAACTGGAAATAAGATCCTAAAATTCACATGAAACCAACAAAAGAGCCCGAATAGACCAACGCAATCTTAAGCAAAAGGAAGAAAACTGGAGGCATCATGCTACCCGACTTGAAACTATACTCCAGGGCTACAGTACTGGTACAAGAACAGAGACAGAGACCAGTGGAACAGAATAGAGAATGTTGAAATTATTGTTGCTATAGTTATTATTATATTATTATTTTGAGAGGAACCCAGAAATTAAGACTGCACACCTACAACTATATGATCTTCGACAAACCTGAAAAAAGCAAGCAATGTGGAGAGGATTCCCTATGCAATAAAGAGTGCTGGAGGTGCTGACCAGTCATATGCTGAAGATTGAACCTGGACCCCCTTCCTTACACTGTATACAAAAATTAACATGAGATAAACTAAAAACCTAAAAGTAAAATCCAACACTGTAAAAACCCTGGAAGACAACTTAGGCTACACCATTTGGGACATGGACACCAGTACCAGCAAAGATTTCATGACTAAAATGCCAAAAGAAATTTCAACCAAAGCAAAAATTGACAAATGGTATCTAACTAAACTAAGGAGCTTCTGCATAGCAAAAGAAACTCTCATCACAGTAAACACACAACCTACCGAATGGGAGAACATTTTTGCAAATGATGCATCTGACAAAGGTCTAATATTCAGCATCTGTAAGGAACTTAACTACATTTACAAGAAATAAACCAACAACCCCATTAAAAAATGGGCAAAGGACATGAACAGACACTTCTCAAAGGAAGACCTACACAGGGCCAACAAGCAAATAAAAAAAGCCAACATCACTGATATTAGAGAAATGCAAATCAAAACCACAATGAGATACCATCTCATATCAGTCAGAATGGCTACTATGATGAAGTCCAAAAATAACAGATGCTGGCAAGCTTGTGGAGAGAAAGGGACACTTACACACTGTCTTTGGGGAAGTGTAAATTAGTTCAACCATTGTGGAAGACAGTGTGGCAATTCTCGAAAGACCTGCAGTCTGAAATGCCATTCGACCCAGCAATGCCATTACTGGGCATATAGGCAAAGAAATAGAAATCCTTCTATTATACAGATGTGTGCATGCTTATGTTCATTGCAGCACAGTTCTCAATAGCAAGGACATGAAATCAACCCAAATGCCCATGAATGATAGGCTGGATAAGGAAACTGTGGTACATATACACTGTGGAATCCTATGCCTCCATAGAACAGAACGACATCATGTCCTTTGCAGGGACTTGGATGGAGCTGGAGGCCATTATCCTTAGCAAACTACTGCAAGAACAGTGATATGGTTTGGCTCTGTGTCCCCCACCGAAATCTCACCTTGAATTGTAATTCCCATGCTCTCCCCATGTCATGGGTGGGACCAGATGGAGATGATGGAATCATGGGGGTACTTTGCCCCATGCTGTTCTCATGATAGTGAGTGAGTTCTCACAGGATCTGATGGTTTTAGAAGGGGCTTTCCCCTTCCCTTCGCTCTGCACTTCTCCTTCCTGCCACCACGTGAAGAAGGATGTATTTGCGTTTCCTTCCACCATAATTGTAAATTTTGTGAGGCCTCCCCAGCCCTGTGGAACTGTGAGTCGATTAAATCTCCTTCCTTTATAAATAACCCAGTCTCACCTATTTCTTCATAGCAGCGTGAGAACAGACTAATACAAGCAGAAAACCAAATAGTGCATGTTCTCACTTATAAGTGGGAGCTAAAGGATGAGAACACATGGACACATAGAGAAGAACAACACACATTGGGGCTTATCTGAGGGTGGAGAGTGGGAGGAGGGAGAGGATCAGGAAAAATAACTAATGGTTACCAGACTTAATGCCTGGGTGATGAAATAATCAGCACAGCAAAGCCCCATGACACATGTTTACCTCTCTAAAATACCTGTACGTTCTGGACATGTACCCCTCAACTTAAAATAAAATGGAAAACAGCCTGATACAATAAAGATTATGACTATATTAAAAATTAAGGAAACAGGCAGGGCGCAGTGGCAGATGCCTGTAATTCCAGCACTTTGGGAGGCCGAGGTGGATGGATCACTTTAGGCTAGGAGTTCAAGGCCCACGTGGCCAGTGTGATAAAGCCCTGTCTCCCCTAAAAGTACAAAAATTACCTGGGCATACTGGCGTATCCCTGTAGAGGTGGAGGTGGCAGTGAGCTGAGATCGCACTAATGCACTCCAGCCTGGGCGACAGATTGTTGTCTCTAAAATTAAATAAAAGAGAATTAAAGAAACAACATAAGGAGTATATATTATAATTTTCCATCACGTAGATGATGGGAACATCCTAATGAGAGCAGCTCATGCCATAGTCACCACTGGCTTAGGCAATAAAGGCTTTCTAGCCATTGAGCCACCACAAGCCATGGCTGAATGTGTGGCGAGATGACCCGGAAATGAACCAGTGAGAACCTCCCTGGGATGTTTAACCTTGCAAATTGTGAAGAAAAACGATGAGGCTCTTTCTCTGTTTTATGTTTGCCCTTTTTTTTTTTTTTTTTTTTTTAAAGAAAAATGTCATGCTGACTTACTGATATGAATACAGAGATTGTTGTGGACAGGTCTCTTGTGCCTTGTACCAAACTAAGAGAAGGATTGGCTTGCTAAACGTTTAAGTATATTTATAAAATCATCATTTGTAATGGGGCTGTCCAGAAATGGTTAACTAGAGTTCAGTCACGGAGCATATCATATACGATGTTATCTAATAACAAAAATGAGCCTTTTTGTCCTTCTTAATTATGAACCAAGTTATTAGGAGTAGAATAAGTTGTTTGTTAAAGACATGACATCAAATACACTTGAAAGCCTGACCTTTGAAATGACAGTTCATTGATGACCTTTATTTCTTCAGCATTTCTTAAGAATTTTCTTGTTCATTTCCTGCAACTTAATGTTAGTTAAATGCATTTAAGGAATGTCTTTGCATATATTGTCAAAGACTCTTGAAAGCTATCTTTCTAACTTGAACATAATTTTCAGTTTTGGAATCCCTTTCTCTCCCTCGTAGGCTTCCTAGGAGATTTAAGAGGATATTTTTAACCCAGTATCTCTTAAAATTATTAGCCATTACCACCTTCTGAGTTGTGATTTGTGGTTGTTGTTTTGTTTCCTTTTTTTATTACTTTTTAAAACCTGGTCAACGTTGAGTGTTGTCATATGTTTTTAATAAAAGCACTTTTCTGTTTCTATTGTCTGCTTGGAGGCTGGGGTACGGCCATTTCTCGTTCTCCTGATTCACGGAAGATGTTGATCAGAACTGAAGCCAGGAGCCAGACCGCTAGGTCATTTGATGCCCAGGAGCCCTGGGCGGCCATGTCAGGGAGTTTCTGCTCAAGCCAGGTGACTTAGCCCAGGATAACAGTAGATTCTGATACGGGTGAGAATTGTTCCACACGTGGCCACAGTCATGCCTCTGGCACAGTGGACGTGGGTTCAGGAGGTCTGTCTCTCTTCAAGGATCATGAACTGAAATTGCTAAACTTTGGGAGTTTTCAGTGACACCCTTCAAAGTGCTTACGCTGTGACATGGATCAGCTGAGAAGGGCGGATGCGCTTTTGCCCCGTGGGGCATCTATCTGTGTAACTTTCTCCGAGCCAGGCCACAAGGGGCGCTTAGGCCCGCAGACGCCCACTGTGATTGGTTGACGAGATGCCAAGTAACGGGACCATCCAGTCACCTTCAACGCAGGTAGGTTTGCTGAGAGACTCCCTGCGTGACACTTCATCCAATCAGAAGTGAAGCTGGCCCGAGACTTGGCGCCATACTGCGTACCCAAGTGCCCCTGCTTCTCCGATCCACAACCGCCATTGTCTGGTCGTGCCAGGTAATGGCCGCTGCCTCCGTCATGGCTGAACCTTCCTCCGAGACGACCCCTGAGGAGCAGCTGATCACCCAGGAGCCCAAAGAGGCCCACTCCACGACGGCCCAGAAGCAGAGCAAGCAGAGGAAGCGAGGGCGACGTGGGCCCCGCAGGTGCCACGCCAGCTGCTGCGGGGACAGCTTCACCACCTATTTCCGCCGGGTGCTGAAGCAGGTTCACCAGGGTCTCAGCCTTTCCCGGGAGGCCGTGAGTGTCATGGACTCTTTGGTCCATGACATATTGGACCGCATCGCCACCGAGGCTAGTCACCTGGCCCGCTCCAGCAAGCGCCAGACCATCACCACCTGGGAGACCCGGATCGCTGTGGCTTGCTGCTGCCGGGGGAGATGGGCAAGCTGGCAGAGTCCGAAGGCACGAAGGCTGTCCTCAGGTACACCAGGAGCAAGTGCACTCCCTCAGGAGCACCCAAGCACCACGGAAACCCAAAGGGTCTTTTCAGAGCCACCCAACGTGGCCCAAAAGACCAGTGCCTTGCCAAGGAGGGGACCCCACCAGAGGTTGGGCTGGGTGGTGCCCTTCCGACTTGGGGGGCATGTGGTGTGTGGCATCCTGCGATTTTTCAAGCATTTTCCCCTCAATACTAAACATTGTCAACTCCAATATATCTGCAGTGCAGTTTGCTCCAAGGAAAAGTAGTGGGTGTTTCCGTGATCGTGTTTCATTTCCTCAGTTTCCTAAATGGTCATTTTTATTAGTTATGTTTCTAGGTTACCTTAATGGTGATATTATTATTGCACTGATCTTTACCTTTTTCTCTCTCATTCTCTTGTGACTGGATGGTGGAATTTTCCAGAACTTCACTATATGCCATACAGCAACAGAGAAAGTGAATAGGCTGATACAAGAATCAAGGTAACCTTCCTAAACCTTTTCAACACCTCTCCCATCGCGAATCCATGTAAGTAAGCAAATGAGGCCCAGTTAAAGTGTAAATACAGCTAAATACAATTTTCAAGAATCCATTCATTTTCCTGCTTTCCCGACTCTGAGATCACCGACTCTGAGATCACTATTGCAGTTCATTCTTTTTTTGCCACGCCGATAATCTTTTTGTTTCTTTTTAAACAGAAACCTTCATTACTTCCAGGTTTGTGTCAGTAGGCTTAGGGAGTGTCCACGGAAACGGCTCATGGCCTAGTGTTCAGTGGTGCAGCCAATGAGTGACTTGCAGTCTATGAGCAACAGTCATTGTCCCAATGTGGGTGGAGTGAACCAGGCTGAACCCACAACACCCTTGCACTGATACGCAGTCTGGTGTTTCGGGGAACACTGTTGTGATTCTTTACCTGATGTTTTTGTTTTTAGTGCTTGTCATCATGGCCATTTAAGGATATGAATCCAAAGCTAGGAGTAGTATATGTTCCTTGCCCCTAGCATTAAGTTATGCAGAGAATGGTCAGCCTTTAGGAGAAATCAGACAACGCTTATTTCCTCAAGAGATTTGCATACTAATATTCACGTTAATGTTAATATCGGTTAGCTTTCATACTGCTTTCGTCTGGGTCCCAAGTCTTTGTACTTTTAGCACTTTTTCTTTTTTTTCTTTTTTTTTGTTTTGAAACGGAGTCTCGCTCTGTGCCCCAGGCTGGAGTGCAGTGGCGCGATCTCCTCTCACTGCAAGCTCCGCCTCCCGGGTTCACGCCATTCTGCTGCCTCAGCCTTCGGAGCAGCTGGGACTACAGGCGCCCGTCACCACACCCGGCTAATTTTCTTGTATTTTTTAGTAGAGACGGGGTTTCACCGTGTTAGCCAGGATGATCTCGATCTCCTGACCTCGTGATCCGCCCGCCTCGGCCTCCCAAAGTGCTGGGATTACAGGCTTGAGCCACCGCGCCCTGCGTACTTTATCTTATAAGTGTATTCCTGAATTTCAGAGCAGCTGCGACTTTCCCATTGCTTCCCTTTTCAGTGAATCTCCAGCCACTCGAGTATGTGTACAAGAGAACATACTCTGGAATTGCAACCCACAGGAATTTATTGTGTTGTGCCTTGAAGCTCAATATGTGGTCATTTTTGTCAAATGTTTCCCGTTAATTTTGAAACATCTCCTAAACAACCCTTCTCCTTCATATGTAGAAACCAGTAAAGGATGGCACTCTCAGTCAAACCATGAAATGAAAGCTGGATAAATGACAGAAATCAAAACTTTCTTGAGCCCATCAGAAGTGGGAAAGACACACCCCAGAGGGCCCAACCCGTAGCCACACAGATTATTCTACCTTTGTCAGAGGACAGTTTGGTCAAGAGTGAAATGGGGGCGTGGCAGGATAGTAGCGAGAGCTTCCCTGAATAGTGCAGTTGGGCAATGTGCTCAGGTCACCTCCAGAGCTCCACTTGGGATTCATAGAGAAAGGATGGAGAGCCAAGAAGTCCCCTCATCGGGATTTCCTACTTTCTGTTTTTTCAGAATATTAGAAAAGTGTTATGAAAGTAGTTGAAGAGAAATGCTCACTGCACAAGGAGACCAAGAAAAAGCCCCATGAAGACAGCAACAACTAAATCGCTCTGGACGGTGCCGCCAGGTGATCCTACATGTCTGGAGCAACACTTTGAAAACCAAAGACACTTGGCAGAACCCTGTTCCTATCCAGAAACAGAGCTGTGTACCTGGTCCAAAGCACCACATCTCACTGAGTGACTTATTTCTCATTATGCTAATTGTTTTGCTCTAAAGCGCCAATCTTTCTGTCAAATGGGATGTACAAATAAATTTCTAAGTTATCCTTGCATGTCTACTGGGTAATTTGACGTGTCTTTTTCTGAAACCATATCTTTTGGGATATTTTACCCTGGAGTGTGTGTTTCCCATTTGTAAATTCAGATATGAACGAGGAGAATTAGTAAAACAGTGTTGACAATGAATTCTGATTGGGCTGTGGGGAGTGAAGCGTGAGAGTTCAAGGGGACTGATGCCTGTGAGTTATAGGAAGAAAGAGAAAAAGGCTGTTTTGGTGTGAAGATTGGCAGAGGAAGCTCACACATCTGCTACAGCATTTCAGGGGATGATTGAGAAGGGGAACCTAGTGAGCAATCGTGATGTCAAGCTGTAGCTTACTGAAAGCGCAAAGTAAGAGAAAGAGCTTTATAGCTTAAACAACAAATAAGAAGTATCAATGTACGGAAAATAGGATGAATAGGACAAACATAGTCCAATCAGGGAATTTTGTGTTAAGGAGGAATAAGGTACATAATTACTGTGCTTGCTATAATCCTTGGACAGGTAGAGTGAATTCTGTCCTTTCCAGGAACTTAGTATCCCTTCACAAATACAAGAAGGACCTTCCTTACCCAGAGGTCCACAGCTACTGGGTTAGATCTGACATCAGCACACAGGTTGATCTCCCAAATGTCACTCCAGTGCCTGGTCCACCCGACATGATATTAGCCTTTGAGTTTGTCAGCCTGTCAGAGTTTAGTAGAAGTAATGATCCTTGAGGTTAATGTACCTTACAGAAAATACCTCAAACTGTAAGGAAATGCATCATTGATTTGCTTCACCTTACTCAGTCTCCATTTGAGCCTGAATTCAAATGAAATTGCATAAACAAGTGTTCCACCTAACCAAACTTCAATGGAGTGGGATGTCTGACAGAAAGGGTTACCTCTTGTTTTTACACTCACTGAATTGTTATTATTTGCAAATGTCTTGTTTTCTTTTTATATGCTTTCATTACTCTTGAGTCAATATGCAGGACTAGGATTGCAAGGTCACATGGTAATTGTCCGTTTAATTTCCAAGGAGCTGACAAGTAGTTTCGGAGGGGCTGTTGCATTCTCTATGAGCACTATCAATGCATGAGAATTCCAGTTGTTGCACATCTCTGCCAACACTTGATATGTTCAGTCTTTTTGTATTTCTGTTAATGTTATTTTTAATGGACAAATCTTAACTGTATGCAATTATGGGGTACAATGTGATATTTTGAAATATGTATTCAATGTGGAAATATTGCATACAGCTAACTAACATGTCCATCCCCTCGTTTACCTATCATTTTTATGCTGAGAGATATGAAATTACTTTCTTGGTTGTCCTGATTTACACAATCCATTACTACTGACTGTAGCCATCCTGCTGTGCAATAGATCTCAAAACGTACTCATCCTGTGTATCTAGAAAGTGGGCCCCTTTGACCGGCAACTCCCCATTTTCTTCCTCCAACCCCTCCCCACCCATGTCCCAGCCCCTGGGGAGCCGTCATTCTACTCTCCACTTCTATGAGTTCAGCCTTTAAAGATTCTACCTGTAAGTAAGACATTTGGTATTTGTCTTTCTGTGCCTGGCTTATTTCACAACAGCAGAACGTCCCCCGGCTTCGTCCACAGTGTTGCAAATGACATACATTACTTTTGTCAAGGTTGAGGAGCATTCTGTCATATCTACATACCACGTTTCCATTACCCATGTACCCAATGATGAACTCTTAGTTAGATTCCGCATCTTCACTGTGGTGTATAATGCTGCCATGATCATGGGAGTGCAGATGTCTTTTCATCGTACTGATTTCATTCCCTTTGACTATAGACCCAGAGTGGGTATGTAGGATTTCCGGACCATATGGTATTTCTATCATTCCGTTTTTTGAGGAATTTCCACACTGTTTTCTGTAATGGCTCTGCTACTTCACATTTCCACCAAGCGTGTACAAGAGTGCCCTTTTCTGCATTCTTGACAACACTATTATGACGTTCATCTTTTCTGGTAAAAGCTATTCAAACAGATGTGTGAGGTGACATCTCACTGTGGATTAAATTTGCATTGCCAGGCCAGGCACAGTGGCTCATGCCTGTAATCCCAGCACTTGGGAGGCCAGTTCGGGTGGATCATGAGGTCAGAAGTTCAAGAGCACCCTGGCCAATATGGTGAAACCCCGTCTCTACTGAGAATACAAGGATTAAACAGACGTGGTGGCAGGCGCCTGTAATCCCAGCTACTCAGGAGGCCGAGGCAGGAGAATCGCTGTAAGCTGGGAGGCAGAGGTTGCAGTGAGCCGAGATCGTGCCGCTGCAGTCCAGCCTGGGCAACAGAGAGAGACTCAGTCTCAAAAAAAAAAAAAAAAAAAAAAAAAGAAAGAAAGAAAAAGAAAAGCAAAGAAAACAAAAAGAAAAAAAAGAACTTGCATTGCCCTAGTGATTAACGATGCTGAGCATTTTTAATGTACCCACTGGCCGTTTGTGCTGCTTCTTTTCAGTAATGTCTATTGAGGTCGTTTGCTGATTTAAAAATTGAATTATTTGTTTTCTTGCTATTGCGTTGTCCACATTCCTTCTATATTTTGAATATTAACCTCTTATCAGATGTACATTTGGTAGTATTTCTCGCATTCTGTGGGCTTGTTACCTATGAAAGGGGTCCCCTGAAAGGTGGTATCTTTCCCTGTTTGGTGTTGTGAAGCCAGTATGATAAACTGCAAGTGAGTGTCAGGCAGTGCAGGCTTTATTCCATGGCCATGGACTTCACAAGCAGGAGGCTGGCTCACAAATCAACTTCTCAGCTTGGGAGAGGGAGAACATCACAAATATAGGGGATTTTCAACGAAGGGATTGGGCATTAGAAGCAAGGGGAGGAATATTCATTTCTTTTCTGTGAATAGGTGCAGGACTTCTCGAAAACAGAATGCCACCTACCTTATTGCCCATTCAAGGTTTCTTTCAGTCGTTGTCACGGTGATTGTCAACTGTCGTGGCGCTGGTGGGTGTGTCAGTTCGTATGGGAATTAGATTATAATGAAGTTCCAGTTTCTTTAAAGATCAATTGAGCTGCCATGTTGCATCCCATCAGTCTCGGCCGGTTTAGTCACGATGGGGAAATTCTGATGTCAGGTATCCTGCTTCCTAAGGACAAGCAGAGTTAAGGCGGGGTAGAAATTTAACTAGGTCCTGTAGGCATTACATTGGGCAACACGTTGCCTCCTCACTCTCTTATTTATTCTTTTTCTGTAAAAACGTCTTTAATTTGACACCATCGCATTTGTCTACCTTTTGCTTTTGATGTCTGGGCTTTCAGGGTCATATCCAAAAAATCATTGCCCAGGCCTATGTCACGGAGCTTTGTCAAAATATGAAAGTTGAATGGCTATATCACAAAATTAAAGAAATTTTAAATAGCAGAATAGACACAGTTGGACTGAGAATTGGAGAATGAGAAGACAGATGTAAAGTCATTGTGAAAATTTCATAGGGACATAACTCGTGAGAAAGGAGTGAGGAGAACTGGTAAACCTTAAGGATCTGACTAAAAGGCACAAAGTATATCTCATAAGTAATACTGGGCAAGTTGGAAAGAATTCTTATCAAAGGGAAAATCGCTGGTAATTTTACAGAATTGAAGGAAGACATGATAAACTACCTTCAGGGAGCACACCAGCACACCTGTTCCCATCCTTCTAAAGCTTAAGAAAAGTGAAAGCAGAAATCACAACAGCTAAGAAAAGAAAAAAAGACAACTGCAAGGCCTATAAAGGAATAACAAATAGTTTGACAGTCAACCTCCTTATATCAATAAATAAAACCCAAAAGCAGAGGACATGTGTGTCAACACAGAATGTCATTGCTAGCTAAAGTATTATTTGAGAATGAGGCTGTGGTAAACATGGACGAGCCAGGGTCCCCTTTAAGGATGGATTTGCTGTTTCGGGTTTTGGGAATGTAAGCAGGTGCCAGTCCTGAGCCATTAGTCCTTTCCGGTATTACTGTAGCTACTCTTAGCTGCCTTGTCCATACACACTGCCCGATCCAGGAGAAGTGGAACGGTCTGGTATTTTGGCACAATGGCGAATACCCTGATGGGCCCCTTTATCTTCAGATCTCACCCTGGGAACAGAATAGGATTCCAGTGGCCTTGCACTCGAGGTGCACGTCTCTCTGTTCCCAGTCCTGCCTGCCTCCTGACCCTTCCTCAGCTATTGACCATGAATAAGTTTCCCACGCACTAAACTTTATTTCAGAGTCCATTTCTTCCAGGACCTAAGTCAGAAATGATGAGATTTGAGAGAAATGGAAAACTCTTAGTGTAGAAACCAACAAATGTTTGTTAAGGAAGTTTCTCAAGAATGTCATTTAAAGAGGTTTAAAATGATCACAAGAAGATGACTGGAGGTGCCAAGAAGGAAGGGTAATAGAATACACTAACAAGAGGAATAAAACAATGATTGTATAAAACTGATGAAAGAGAAATACAACAGAAAAAGAAAACTCTTCAGGCTGATATCCTCGATAAACACTGATGCAAACATCCTCATCAAAATACTGGCAAATCGAATCCAGCAGCACATCAAAAAGCGTATCCACCACGATCACGTGAGCTTCATCCCAGGACTCCCGTGATGCAAGGTCAGTTCAACATATGCAAAGCAACAGTTGTGATTCATCACATAAACAGCACTAAAGAGAAAAACCACATGTTTATCTCAATAGATGCAGAAAAGGCTTTTGGTAAAATTCAACTCCCCTTCGAGTTAAAAACTCTCGATAAACTATATACTGAAGGAACACACCTCAAAATAATAAGAGCTATTTATGACAAACCCACAGCCAACATCATACTGAATGGGCAAAAGCTGGAAGCACTCCCCTTGGAAACTGGCCCAAGACAAGGACGCCCTCTCTCACCACTCCGATTCAACATAGTCTTGGAAGCTCCGGCCTGCACAATCAGGCAAGAGAAAAGAATAAAGAGCATTCAAATAGGAAGAGAGGAAGTCAAAATCATGTCCCTCTTTTCAGACAACACGATCCTATATCTAGAAAGCCCCATCGTCTCAGCCCACATGTTTCTCAAGCTAATAAACAACTTCAGCAAATCCTCAGGATACAAAATCAATGTGCAAAAATCACTAGCACTCTTGTACATCCACAACAATGAAGCCGAGAGACAAATCACGAAGGAACTCCCATTCACATTTGCCACAAAAAGAATAAAATGCCTAGGAAGACAGCTAGCCAGGAAAGTGAAAGATCTCTACAAGGAAAACTGCAAACCACAGCTCAAAGAAATCAGAGGTGACACAAACAATGGAAAAACATTCCATGCTCATGCATAGGAAGAATCAGTGTCATTAAAATGACCATACTGCCCAAAGCAGTTTACAGATTCAATGCTATTCCCATTAAACTACCGTTGACATTCTCCACAGAACTGGAAAAAAATATTCTAAAGTTCACCCAAAATCAGCAAAAGAGCCCAAATAGCCCAAAGCAATCTTGAGCAAAAGGAAGGAAGCTGGAGGCATCATGCTACCTGACTTCAAACTATACTCAAGGGTTACAGTACCAGTACAAAAACGGACAGACAGACCAATATAACATAATAGAGAAAGCAGAAATTATTATTATTTTATGACAAACCCGGAAATAAAGACTGCACACCTACAACTATATGATCTTCGACAAACCTCACAAAAACAAGCAATGTGGAGAGGATTCCCTATGCAAAAAATGGTGCTGGATGTGCTGGCTAGCCATAGGTTGAAGATTGAACCTGGACCCCCTTCCTTGCACCATATACAAAAATTAACATGAGATGAATTAAAGACTTAAAAGTAAAACCCAAAACTATAAAAACCCTGGAAGGCAACCTAGGCTACACCATTCAGGACATGGGCACCAGTACCAGGCAAAGATTTCATGACTAAGATGCCAAAAGAAATTCCAACAAAAGCAAAAATTGACAAACGGTATCTAATTAAACTAAAGAGCTTCTGCACTGCAAAAGAAACTCTCAACACAGTAAACACACAACCTACTGAATGGGAGAACATTTTTGCAAACGATTCATCTGACAAAGTGTAATATCCAGCATCTGTAAGGAACTTAACCACATTTACAAGAAATAAAGAATCCCATTAAAAAATCAGCAAAGGACATGAACAGACACTTCTCAAAAGAAGACCTACATAGTGCCAACAAGCAAATAAAAAAAAGGTCAACATCACTGATATTAGAGAAATGCAAATCAAAACCACAATGAGATATCGTCTCACATCAGTCAGAATGGCTATTATGATGCTGGCAAACATAACAGATGCTGGCAAGTTTGTGGAGAGAAAGGGATGCTTACGCACTGACTTTGGGGAGTGTAAATTAGTTCAACCTTTGTGGAAGACGGTGTGGCAATTCCCGAAAGACCTGAAGTCTGAAATACCATTTCACCGAGCAATGCCATTACTGGGCATATACACAAAGGAATAGTAGTCGTTCTATTATACAGACGCGTGCATGTGTATACTCATTGCAGCACTATTCACAACAGCAAGGACGTGAAATCAACCCAAATGCCCGTCAATGATAGGCTGGATAAAGAAACTGTAGTACATACACACTGTGGAATACCATGCCTCCATAAAACAGAACAACATCTTGTCCTTTGCAAGGACTTGGCTGGAGCTGGAGGCCATTATCCTTAGCAAACTAATGCAAGAACAGTGACACTGTTTGGCTCTGTGTCCCCCACCCAAATCTCACCTTGAATTGTAATTCCCATACTCCCCCCATGTCAAGGGTGGGACCGGATGGAGGTGATTGAATCGTGGGGGTGCTTTCCCCCATGCTGTTCTCACGATAGTGAGTGAGTTCTCACAGGATCTGATGGTTTTAGAAGGGGCTTCCCCCTTCGCTCTGCACTGCTTCTTCCTGCCACCACAAGAAGAAGGAAGTGTTTGCATTTCCTTCCACCATAATTGTAAGTTTTGTGAGGACCCCAGCCCTGTGAACTGTGAGTCAATTCAAACTCTTTCATTATAAATAACCCAGCCTCGGCTCTTTCTTCATAGCAGCGTGAGAACAGACTAATACAAGCAAAAGACCAAATAGCGCATGTTCCCACTTATAAGTGGGAGCTGAATGATGAGAACACATGGACATATAGAGGGGAACAACACACACTGGGGCCTATCGGAGGGTGGAGAGTGGGAGGAGGGAGAGGATCAGGAAAAATAACTAATGGTTACTAGACTTAATGCCTGGGTGATGAAATAACCGCCACAGCAAAGCCCCACGACAAACGTTTACCTGTCAAAAAAAACCTGTACATTCTGGACATGTACCACTGAACTTAAAATAAAACAGAAAACAGCCTGATGCAATAAAGATTACGACTATATTAAAAATTAAGGAAACAGGCAGGACGCCGTGGCTGATGCCTGTAATCCCAGCAATTTGGGAGGCCAAGGTAGATGGATCACTTTAGGCCAGGAGTTCAAGGCCAGCGTGGCCAATATGATAAAACCCTGTCTCCAATAAAAGTGCAAAAATTAGCCAGCTGTGGTGGCACATCCCAGTAGTCTTAGCTACTGGGGAGCCTGAGGCAGGAGAATCTCTTGAACCTGGGAGGCGGAGGTGGCAGTGAGCTGAGATAGCACCAATGCACTCCAGCCTGGGAGACAGAGTGAGACTCTGTCTCAAAAATAAAAATAAAGAATTAAAGAAACAAAATAAGAACTACATATGATACTTTTGTATCACGTGGATGATGGGAGCATCTGTGAGAGCAGCTATGCCACAGCCACCCCTGGCTCAGCCAATAAAGGCTTTCCAGCCCTTGCGCCAACACCAGCCATGGCTGAAATTGTGGGAAGGTGACCCAGAAACGAACCAGTGAGAGCGTCCCTGGGATGTTTAACCTTGCAGATTGTGAAGAAAAATGATGTGTCTCTTTCTCTGTTGTTTGTTTGCTCTTTTTTTTTTTTTTTTTTTAAAGAAAAATAACATGTTGACTTACTGATATGAATACAGAGACTGTTGTGGACAGGTCTCTCGTGCCTTGTACCAAACTAAAAGAAGGATTGGCTTGCTAAACGTTTAAGTAGATTTATAAAATCACCGTTTGGAAAGGGGACTGTTTAGAAATAGTTGACTAGACTTCAGTCAAGGAGTTTACCATATATGATGTTATCTAATAACAAAAATGAGGCTTTTTGTCCTTCTTAATCGTGAACCGATTTGTTTGGAGTAGAATAAGTTGTTTGTTAAAGATATGACAGGAAATACACTTGAAAGCCTGACCTTTGAAATGACAGTTCATTGATGACCTTTATTTCTTCATTATTTTTTAAGAATCTTTTTTGTTCCATTCCTGCAACTTAATGTTACTTAAATGCATTTAAGGAATGTCTTTACATATATTATCAGAGACTTTGAAAGCTATCTATCTAACTTGCACATAATTTTCATTTTTGGAATCCCTTTCTCTCCCTCAGGGGTTTCCTAGGAGATTTAAGGTGATATTTTTTTAACCCAGTATCTCTTGAACTTATTAGCCATTTCCAGCTTCTGAGTTGTGATTTGTGGTGGTTGTTTTGTTTTCCTTTTCTTTATTTTTTTTAAAACCTGGTCAATGTTGAGTGTTGTCATATGTTTTTAATAAAAGTGCCTTTCTGTTTCTATTGTCTGCTTGGAGGCTGTGTTATGGCCATTTCTTGTTCTCCTGATTCACGGAAGATGTTGATCAGAACTGAAGCCAGGAGCCAGACTGCCAGTTCCTTGGATGCCCAGGAGCCCTCGGCGGCCATGTCAGGGAGTTCCTGCTCAAGCCATGGTGGTTTAGCCCAGGATAACAGTAGATTCTGAGATGGTGAGTATTGTTCCACGCGTGGCCACAGTCATTCCTCTAGTATAATGGACATGGGCTCAGGAGGTGTGTCTCTCTTCAAGGATCATGAGCTGAAATTGCTAAACTTTGGGAGTTTTCAGTGACACCCTTCAAAGTGCTCACGGTGTGACACGGATTAGCTGAGAAGGGCGGATGTGCTTTTGCCCTGTGGGGCATCTGTCTGTGTAGCTTTCTCCGAGTTAGGCCACAAGGGGCGCTTAGCCCGCAGACGCCCACTGTGATTGGTTGATGAGATGCGAAGCAACGGGACCATCCAGTCACCTTCAACGCAGGTAGGTTTCATCCAATCAGACGTGAAACTGGCCCATGATGTGGAGCCATGCTGCATACCCAAGGGTCCCCGCTTCCCCGTTCCACAACCGCCATTGTCTGCTCGTGTCATCTAATGGCCGCTGTCTCCGTCATGGCTGGACCTTCCTCTGAGATGACCTCTGAGGAACAGCTGATCACCCAGGAGCCCAAAGAGGCCCACTCCACGACGGCCCAGAAGCAGAGCAAGCAGAGGAAGCGAGGGCGACGTGGGCCCCGCAGGTGCCACGCCAACTGCCGCGGGGACAGCTTCGCCACCTATTTCCGCCGGGTGCTGAAGCAGGTTCACCAGGGCCTCAGCCTTTCCCGGGAGGCCGTGAGTGTCATGGATTCTTTGGTCCATGACATACTGGACCGCATCGCCACCGAGGCTGGTCGCCTGGCCCGCTCCACCAAGCGCCAGACCATCACCGACTGGGAGATCCGGACCGCTGTGCGCTTGCTGCTGCCGGGGAAGATGGGCAAGCTCGCCGAGTCCAAAGGCACGAAGGCTGTCCTCAGGTACACCAGGAGCAAGTGTGCTCCCTCAGGAGTGCCCGAGCACCGTGGAAACCCAAAGGGACTTGGTAGAGCCACCGAACGTGGCCCAAAAGACCAGTGGCTCGCCAAGGAGGGGACTCCAGAGGAGGTTGGGGTGGGTGGTGCCCTTCTGACTTGGGGGGCATGTGGCATGTGGCATCCTGCAATTTTTCGAGCATTTTTCCCTCAGTACTAAACATTGCCAACTCTAATATAACTATAGTGCAATTGCTTCAAGGAAAAATAGTGGGTGTTTCGTGATCGTGTTTCATTCATTTCCTCAGTTTCCAAAACCGTTATTTTTATTAGTTATGTTTCTAGGTTATCTTTATGGTGATATTATTATTGCACTGATCTTTACCTTTTTCTCTCTCATTCTCCTGTGACTGGATGGTGGAATTTTCCAGAACTTCACTATATGCCATACAGCAGCAGAGAAAGTGAATACACTGATGCAAGAAGCAAGGTAACCCTCCTAAACGTTTTCAACACCTCTCCTGTCACGAATCCATGTAAATAAGGAAATGAGGCCCAGTTGAAGTGTACATACAGCTAAATAAAATTTTCTTTTTTTTTTTTTTTCTTTTTTTTTTTTTTTTGAGACAGAGTCTCGCTGTGTCGCCCAGGCTGGAGTGCAGTCGCGGGATCTCGGCTCACTGCAAGCTCCGCCTCCCGGGTTTACGCCATTCTCCTGCCTCAGCCTCCCGAGTAGCTGGGACTACAGGTGCCCGCCACCTCGCCCGGCTAGTTGTTTGTATTTTGTTAGTAGAGACGGGGTTTCACCGTGTTAGCCAGGATGGTCTCGATCTCCTGACCTCGTGATCCGCCCGTCTCGCCCTCCCAAAGTGCTGAGATTACAGGCTTGAGCCACCGCGCCCGGCCTCAACTAAATAAAATTTTCAAGAGTCCATTCATTTTCCAGCTTCCTCGATTCTGAAATCACTACTGCAGTTTGTTCTTTTTTTGCCCTGAGGATAATCTTTTCATTTCTTTTAAACAGAAACCTTTGTTACTTCCAGGTTTGTGTCAGTAGGCCTAGGGTGTGTCCACGGAAACGGCTCATGCCCTAGTGTTTAGTGGTGCAGCCAATGAGTGACTCGCAGTACAAGAGCAACAGTCACTGTCACAATGCAGGGGGAGTGACCCAGGCTGAACCCACAACAGCCTTGCACTGATATGCAGCCTGGTTATTGGAGGGACAGGGTTGTGATTCTTTACCTGATGTTTTTGTTTTCAGTGTTTCTAACCATGGTCATTTAAGGATATGCATCCAAAGGCAGGAGTAGGATATGTTTCTTGCCCCTAGCATCAAGTTTTGCAGAGCTTGCTCAGCCTTTATGAGAAGTCAGATAATGCTTATTTCCTCAAGAGATTTGCATATTAATATTCATGTTAATGTTCATATAGGTTACCTTTCATTGTGTTTTCTTCTGGGTCCCAAGTCTTTGTACTTTTAGCACTTTTTCCTAGAAGTGTATTGCTGAATTCAAGGTAGCTGCTGACTTTCCCATTGCTTTTGTTTTCAATTGATTTATAGCTGCCGAGGATTTCAACAAGAGAACATACTCTGGAATTGTAACTCACAGGAATTTATTATGTTGTGCCTTGAAGCTCGACATGTGGCCATTTTTGTCAAATGTTTCTCGTGAATTTTGAAACATCACATAAACAACCCTTCTCCTTTATATGTAGAAACCAGTAAAGGGTGGCACTCTCAGTCAAATCGTGAAATGAAAGCTGGATAAATGACAGAAATCAAAATTTTCTTGAGCCCATCAGAAGTGGGAAAGACACACCCCAGAGGGCCCAACCCGTAGCCACACAGATTATTCTACCTTTGTCAGAGGACAGTTTGGTCAAGAGTGAAATGGGGGCGTGGCAGGATAGTAGCCAGAGCTTCCCTGAATAGTGCGGTTGGGCAATGTGGTCAGGTCACCTCCAGAGCTCCACTTGGGATCCATAGAGAAAGGATGGAGAGCCAAGAAGTCCCCTCATCGGGATTTCCTACTTTGTTTTTTCAGAATATTAGAAAAGTGTTATGAAAGTAGTTGAAGAGAAATGCTCACTGCACAAGGAGACCAAGAAAAAGCCCCATGAAGACAGCAACAACTAAATCGCTCTGGACGGTGCCGCCAGGTGATCCTACATGTCTGGAGCAACACTTTGAAAACCAAAGACACTTGGCAGAACCCTGTTCCTATCCAGAAACAGAGCTGTGTACCTGGTCCAAAGCACCACATCTCACTGAGTGACTTATTTCTCATTATGCTAATTGTTTTGCTCTAAAGCGCCAATCTTTCTGTCAAATGGGATGTACAAATAAATTTCTAAGTTATCCTTGCATGTCTACTGGGTAATTTGACGTGTCTTTTTCTGAAACCATATCTTTTGGGATATTTTACCCTGGAGCGTGTGTTTCCCATTTGTAAATTCAGATATGAACGAGGAGAATTAGTAAAACAGTGTTGACAATGAACTCTGATTGGGCTGTGGGGAGTGAAGCGTGAGAGTTCAAGGGGACTGATGCCTGTGAGTTATAGGAAGAAAGAGAAAAAGGCTGCTTTGGTGTGAAGATTGGCAGAGGAAGCTCACACATCTGCTACAGCATTTCAGGGGATGATTGAGAAGGGGAACCTAGTGAGCAATCGTGATGTCAAGCTGTAGCTTACTGAAAGCGCAAAGTAAGGGAAAGAGCTTTATGGCTTAAACAACAAATAAGAAGTATCAATGTACGGAAAATAGGATGAATAGGACAAACATAGTCCAATCAATATTTTCATCAGCACTCCCTGTACCATGGAGTTCTTTTGTAAACATGAGCAGGGACCCAAAGACAGTACAGAGAAAACGAGATGAAAAATTTTAAGGAACATTGCCTATTCTCGGTTCCCTAGAAATAGAATCCCACTTGCTTAGATTTGTCTGATTCTTCTCTTTTTCAGACTAGAATCTTTTGTTTTTGGAGACCTTCATGCCTGGCCTCTATGCATCCTGGGGATGATGGAATGCTGTCCGATGGAGCAGCACAAGCTCCATTCGGATCTGTGTCAGCCAGTGAGTCACCTGCAGCCGAGGAGCTACAGCCCAATGTGTGATCAGGTTTCCCAGTCTGAACTCGGAAGAGTTAGTTGTCCAGGGATGTTCAATGGGAGATGAAGGGGAAACCTGTGATTAGATGGGTGTGTTTCTTTGGTTCTACGATGGGTTGTATGCTTTTAATGCTGTTGATGGAGGTGTATTTTATTAGTTTTCTAGGGCCGCTGCAAAAATATTCCAGAGACTGTCTGACTTAAACACTGTGTGTTTTTCATCTCACAGTTCTGGATACCTATTGTCACCTTTTTGTAAGGAGAGCAACCCTGTTGGGCAGGGTCAACCCTCATAACTTCCCTTTAACCACATGACCTGACTAGAGACTCTCTCCAAATAAGGTCACATTCTAAAACACTGGGGACCGGGACTTCTTCCTATGAATTATAGGGAAACACAACTCCATCCATAACAGTACATCTTCTGCATCCACTGCACGGCACAAATTAACATCCTCACATAGAAAATACATTCATTTCATCACGACATCCCCAAAGTCTTAACTCACTCCAACATCAGTTCTCCAATATCTCACCTGATAATCTTCTGTATCTGGAATGGGTGAGTCTCCAGGTATGACTCGTGCTGAGATGGGAAGTTTCTCCACCACTGCACCTGTGAAGCTAGACAAGTTATCTGCTTCTGAAAGACAGCTGTGGGACTGGAACCAAATAGGGCTTGTCAAACGAACAGCAGGAAATCTGAAAAACTACTGGAGTACGTGGGCCCTAAGCACTCTGAAACCTAGTGGGAGCAAATTCCATTACATTCTAAGGATGGAAAAGATTCTGCTTGGGCTCAATGGTCTGTCCTTCAGGCCCAGTGGGCTAACAGCTTCACACCCTATGCCCTGGGCAGCGGGGTGGGAGCTCTTCCCCCAGCCTGGGCTGCTTCAGCCCATCCATCCCTCTGAAACCGAGGAGGTGAGACCAATGCCTGGAACTCAGGAGGTGACCTCTGTTTTCTGGGACCAAGAGAGAGACGTCCCAGTCCCCTAGTAACGTGCCCCTGGTTATTGGGGGCAGTGACGGCCATGCCACCCTCTCTTCCAGCTTTGGAGTCCTTCTTCCCTCTCTGGAAAATGAAGAAATGGTCACAGCTGGGTACCCCAGTCAGTTCCTTTCTTGCTGGTACAATCCAGGAACACTAACAGCCTCCTTTCATTTCATGCCATCCTTGTCCCCGTTCAGTCCAGTCTGGCAACACTTTTCTGGTATAAAATTCTCAAAAAATTGTTGGCTTCCCATGGAATTCACATGAGTCCAGGCCATCAGACAAGAAGTTGTCTACAGATCTTCCTTGATAATTCATATCTCCCCTATCTGAATTCCTAACTTCTGCAGAGATGGTTGATTGGATCCGTGAGACACATGCCTCTCCTCTCAGGCTAATGGTTTTCCAGGCACACCCTCGCACCTGTTTCCAGGACCAGGTATTGGCATACTTTGAGTACCTTCTGAATCATCCAGTGCTGGTTTCCTTCTCCTCAGTGCTTCGTTGGCTAATTTCTCTCTCTTCTCTCCCATTTACTATACGCATCTAGGAGTAACCAGATTAAATCCTAATACTTTTCTCAGTGTGTCAGTGTGTTGGCCAAGACTCCCCCTGGTCCTCCTAAGTGTCACTGAAAACTCAAGTCACAAAAGGCAGATCCATAGGACATAAGGCGTACCAGCTTACTCGAAGTGTATCCTCAGGAGCCTTTAGTGTTAATAGCCGAAGATACATGGGAAACAATCTATTTTTATGCGTCGACTCAAAGGAGTACGGACAGCTGTGTAGAAATATGATGGGACAAAAAGGCTATGATCTCATGCTAATAGACGGAGTCGGGGAAACCCGGCAAGGCCTGTCCATCTAGACTCTGCTTGGTCTATCTGAGCGCACAGTCCTTCCTCCCGGATATGGGGCAGGACACCCTCTGGAATGGGGTCTTGTGACTTCCATTCAAACACGATAGGTTAGATCATTTCTTCATGGACAGTTTTTACATGAAAATGTGGAAACATTACAATACCGTCTCTAGGTTTTGTGACTATCTTTAGAAAAAAGAGCTTCTGGTTTCAAGGACCCACCTTTGGGAAGAGGGTTTCTGGTCTCTGTGTTTAGCCCCCGGGGCTGAATGAGACTGAGAGACAGGAGGACCAAGAATGTCAGAGAAAATCTTCTTCACCTGAAACTACTTCTGAAGCCCTCATTTTGGGATATTGGGCCCTGAGCTCCAACGCTAGAAATCAGCTACATGGGCAAGTTCATCACTTAGAATTTCTACTTTACTCAGAGACCCTCAGAACACAATACAGCCCAAACCTTTGCCACTGTAAAACTAGGATTGCCTTTCCTCATGCTTCCAGTAACCTCTTCCTAGTCTCCGTCTGAAAACACACCACAAGCACCTTTAATACACATAGTGCTAGCAACATTTCTGTGATCATGATATATGTATTCTCTGAGTCAGAGATCCTTTCTCTACAGCAAAGAATTCTTTCTTAACCCTCGTTTCAACTGCATTTGGTGTTCATATTTCCCCCTGCCGTTTCCTAAAGACACTCTAGGCTTCTTGTGTCATGCGTGTCAAAACGCTTCCAGCCTGTATGCGTTACCTAGTTCCAAAACCTCTTCCAGTCTTCCAGATGTTCCTTATCACATCACCCCACTGCTTGGCCACAGAATCTCTAGTAGTCTGATAGGGATATTCTGACAAGTACCATAAACATGGCAGAATAAACAGCAGAAGTTTATGGTTTACATTTAGACAGGCTGGAAGTCCAAATCAACGCGCCAGCTGGGTTGGTTCCTTCTTAGTAGTAAGAGGGAAGAATCTCTCCCAGGGATCTTTCCTTGGCTTGTAAATGGCCCACTTCTCCCCATGCCACTTCACATTTTCTTCCCTGGATGCATGTGTCTGTGTCTGATTTTCCCCTTTTGGTATGAGGCAGAGCAAGTGCTCAACCCTGCTCACTCTCAAGTAGGGCGAGCTCTGCGTTCCACACATTCTTCCACTCCTGTTCTGCAACCGCTCCAGTTCCAAACAAGCTGGGTTGTACTAGGAATCCTCTCTAAATCATATTCCTCATCTCTTATTTCTTATTTCTTTCCTCCAGGAGCCCGCTCTCTCTTGGGAGAGCTGTGGATCCTCACTCAGCATTGTGTGTCAGGGTTGCCAAAGACCTGATGTGTGAGGTTTCTTTGCCTTTTCATAGGTAAGGTGAGCACATAATTTCTTGTCTAATAAATGTGGGGGCAGCATTTGGAGTGAATGGGACATTAGGAATCACTGGGTTGGGACGATAGGCAAAACCTGTATGTGTGGCCACTCTTCTGGGGATAGAATAAAAACATTCCTTGGGGTTTGGAACACAAAGATTGGTGGGCTGTGAAAGTGATTTTCTTTCAATAGCATATTTTTCGTGATTTCTTCCTTTGACGTTCCTGTGCTTTTGTTTCCTGGAGACAACAGGTGTGGCTAGGCTGCATTAACATGGGAAAGAGACACAACACCATTACAGCATCTTTTTGGGTCTCAGGAATCATGTGAGCTAGTGGGACTTGACTCGATAGCAAGAGTCATTGAGGGCATGGGATTGGGGGTCAGAGGAGACCTGAGCTCAGACCCCAGTTGTGCCTCTTACTGGCTCTACTGCCTTGGGCAAGTGTCTTGACCTCTCTGAGCCTCAGTTTCCTCCTCTGTTGGAATATGGGTCTAGAAGGTGCTTGTGAAGATCCAGGGTGATGATGCAGATGGGGTGCCAGATACATAGTCAGCAACCAATGAATGTCGGCTGTACCTGGTCCCAATTCCGAGATTCACGCCCTACGGGAAATCGCAGGTGGTGGGGGTGGGATCCAGTGCCGGACAGATCTATGAACACGCTCTCCTGGCTACCTGGGCCTCATCTGTTTGCTTAGGACTGACAGTGAGATAAGGGAGGATGATTTTTTTCCCCCTCGAGCCACATGTTAGTGAAGAGGTAGAGATAATGCTGCTGTGAGTCCTGACGGAAAGTTGCTGGGGAGCATCTTTAAAGTGCTCCTGGCTTGGTACACTACCCACTTGGGGCTTTGTGGCAAACTATTCCCCCTGCCTGCCACGGAACCTGGCTTCCAATACCATCTCCTCCCCTCTGCCCACTGTCTCCCTATCTGAATCCTATTCACTTTTCAGGTCTTGGCTCAAATGCTGCCTCCCCTATGAAGATGTCCTGACCCTCCCAGCCTAGAGTGACTGCTCCCTCCTTGAGTCTCAGGATCTCCAGCTGTGCCATGGGCATACTGTTTGCAACACCCTCACCACATGGATTGTGATGAGGAAGGAAAGAGAGAGTCCATGTAGCATGCTAATTGCAGTGTCTGGTGTAGGCCTGTGGTGAGTTCCCTGCCTCTTCCTCTTCCTGCCCTCGGAACCCCGCAGCATGCAGGCATGGTGGCCTTGATCACATGCTGTCTTCTCTTGATAGTCATTGGGGAACATGCCTGTGCTAGTTGCCCCTCGTTGGAATGTCACAGATGATGGGGGCCACATCTTATCCTTCCTCACCTTCCAGCATCCAGCACTACAATAAACGCCATCGCAACCATTTTTCATTGGGCACCTTAGGGTACCATGTGGCAGGCACTTGGCTATGCATGTGATGCACATAAGTGTAGTCCTCACTCTTTTCCTTCTAGCTGTCTTTCAGGATGCGCAGGCATTGATTCTCTTTGAATTATATCAGACAGATTGGGGTCAACTGCTACCAAGGTCGCATAATGAGGAAGTGGCCCTGACAGGCATCAAGTCCTGTGCTAGGTTAAGTTTCTAGTGAATGTCTGTGAATGGTTGGTTGGCAGGAGGGACAGTCCGTAGAGCCCAGAATAGGAGTGCCTGCCCCGTGACTTTTACCCGGCAGAGGTAGGCCTGCTTGACAGAAAGCTGTAGGCAACAAACACATAGGACTCAGTGGGTTCTGCAGCTCAGGTATGGGGATATAGTCGCTCCAGGACAGGGGGAGAAGTGGAGAGGGGATGGTTCAAGCTAAACCTCAAGGCAGTTGTCCAGGGAATTCCACAGTGGCTCCAGGATCCCCCAAAATAGTAGCAGATGACCCACCCACTGGCCATCCTCAAGGTGAACTGTAGAACAAGCCCGGGTCAAGCAAGCCTCCTTGGAAAAGCTTTTGTTCGCATAGAGGATGTTGAATCCCTTGGGATTCCGCGGTGGGCATTTCACTGCCACAGATCCTCGAGAGAGATCCAGGCCACAGGATCACCCATGGGACCTATGATCAATGAGGAGACAGGCTCCACTGTGCTTAAGTGGCCCTAACAAGTAGAAGCCAGAAGAGCCTCAGTCAGTGCTATTTATTCACCCGACACCTAAGGTCATTAGGGAAGGTCCCAGACACCTTGTACCGGCATGCCTGGTACCTTGGAGGGGCTGACTGGTGGGCTGAGCTCAGCTGGGCCTCTGCACCTCTCCAAGGCCCCTCAGAGCATATCACTGTGGCGTCTCCAGCAGGAAAGGACGACTTCTTAGTTAGCAGCTCAGAGCTCTCAGACAGCCAGGCGAGGCACTAGTCCTCTGAAAGGTTACCTGTGGGACAGGCTAACGTCCATCATTTCTCCATGTGTCAAAGCCATCAAGGGCCTGTCAGGAGCCCAGAGGGAGGGGCAAACAGATGTGACCAATGGGCCAATAGGAGGAGCATTCAGGAATGAGCAGCCTTTCTGAGATGCAGCCTATTCAGGACACACTTCTTGAGATGCTTCTGGGTGGCACACACAAGGCATGTGCATGAGATGAGGTCCTTTACTCTCTGGGTCAAAGTGGTAGGCTGTCGAATGGTTTTACATTGGACCTATCACTAATCAGGGTTGACATCTCCCATGTGGTGGATCCTCCTTCTCCGTGCTGTAGTGATTGCCCTTAAGTGACATGAAGTTTCTAACCATTATAGACACACTTTTCTCCCTTCTGGAGCCCTGGCCAAACATAGACCACACAGAGTAACAGTAAGGAGAATAGGGGGAGTCAGTACTTCTTTTTTTTTTTTTTTTTGAGACGGAGTCTGGCTCTGTCGCCCAGGCTGGAGTGCAGTGGCCGGATCTTGGCTCACTACAAGCTCCGCCTCCCGGGTTTACGCCATTCTCCTGCCTCAGCCTCCCCAGTAGCTGGGACTATAGGCGCACGCCACCTCGCCTGGCTAGTTTTTTGAATTTTTTGGTAGAGACGGTGTTTCACCGGGTTAGCCAGGATGGTCTCGATCTCCTGACCTCGTGATCCGCCCGTCTCAGCCTCCCAAAGTGCTGGGATTACAGGCTTGAGCCACCGCGCCCAGCCAGAGTCAGTACTTCTTAATAGGCACTCGACTAGAACCTGGTCTCAATATCTGATCCTCCAGATTTGGGGCCCAAGTGTTCCGAATTCCCTCATCAAACCTCTTCTTTCAGGACTCCAGAATCTGACACTCCAATGACAATCCATCCGTCTCTAGGGAGCCTACGACAGCACACATCTCAGCGTCCTAGAGAGGACAGGTTTCAGGCCACCGGAGGAATTTAGGGAGTGAGAACTGTAGGAGCGACCTTATCCCAAGCTGTTTGAACAAGCCCTGTGGGCCAATGGCCATGGCCCAAGAGCCACAGGGCCTTCATGGACTGAGCCATTTATTGTATTGTTGCTGTTAGTACTTTCAAATAAGTTGTAAATTCCCCTTTGGAGTAGGAGGCCGACACCTGATTAAGATGTCAATTCAAGCAAATTATAAAATGAACCCTGGATAATCTACAAAACAAAATCCTTTTGTAGCCTGTAATAACGTGAAAATACCCTTGCAGGAGAGACCAACCACAGAGGATTTCACCTGTGGCAGAGCCGCAAGTGCTCAAGATAAAGAATGTGGGCAAGGCAGGATGCTCCAGAACGCTTCCCTGAATCGTGCAGGTGGAAGAGGGGCCGATGGCTGATCAAGGATGCCATGGAGAAGTCTATTTTTCATTATAAGTCCAATGCTGATTAACTGTGCTGGCCCTTTATACCTCCAGAGCTCTCCTTCAAAAAGATAAACTAAGGATTTAGCGCCACTGATCCACCTTATCAGGATTAGTACTTACTTTGGAATTTTAGGAAAATCTTGTAAAAGTGTTTCAAAAAGAATAAACAAGTTTGTTTCCAAAAGTGGCTGTGAAAATCTGTCACAAAACTAGCTGTAATAAATGTCCCTGTGTGGTGCTTTGAGATGATCTTACACATCCCTAACAATATCGTGGAAGTTAAAGTCTCTTTCAGAGCTGTGTGCCTTTGCAGGGAGAAAAAATCGGTGGAGTTGTTTGAAAAACACTGCATTCTCCTCACTCACTTTATTTCTGTCAGGCTCATTGGTGCTGCATGAACTTGCCAAAAGTTTTCCATAGGACATGAACATGTTCCAACAGAGAATGTTAATTCTTGCATACTGCTCTTAAGCTCTTAGTATCGTGAATAGTCATTTACGTAAACATTGAATGATTAGGACTTTCTTGTTGTGTTTTGCATTTGTAAATCCAGGAAGCACATGGGAGCGTCTGTGAAATAATGTTAAAAATACACCATAATCCAGCAGTGGAATGCTGACTGGGAGAGTAAGGGTGAGTGACATAGACCAATTATAGGCAAGGGAGAGGAGAAATGGGTTTTGATGTTGAAGACTGGAACGGGAAATGAATACATCGGATTATTCATCTCTGTGGCTGAAGGTGGGTAAAGGTCAATAAGTGAGCATCGGTGATTTAATGGTGGTTTTGCTGAAAGAAAGAACTAAAGGAATTGGCGTGCATCATGTAAATAACCAATTATAAGCATCATACCGAGGAAAATAGTGGTAGTAGATCAAGGATACCCTCATTAAATTTTGTCAATATGACCCGTATCAGGGAATTCCCATTGAAATACATGACTGAGGATTCAAACATATTATAGAAATACCGAGATCAAAAAATTTTTAAATACAATATAACCCTTCCAAATGTTCCAGTAGCTAAAGATACTATTGCAACTCATTCGGATTCATCTGTGTCTACTCTTTTTCCAGTTATAATCTTTTGTTAAGAAATAAAAATAACACTTCATGACCTTCAACTGTACATCACTGAGAAGATGGGAGTGTGCGACGAGAGGAGCTGAAATCCCACTCTACACTGAATCACTGGAGGGACGCAGCCACTGAGCCACAGCCATTGGTTGCACGTTTGCTAAGGGACCCAGACAAAAAAAGTGTCTGTCTGGGTGTTTGTCCTTGAAGACTGAGGAGGAAATTTGTGTTTACATTCTTATTGGGAGCTTCTTTTTCTAATCATTTGGTCACAGTCTTGGTGGTTGAAAGATATGAATTTATAGGTACGAGTAGAAATGTCTCCTACCTACTCCATCAATAAGAGAAGAAAGGGAGTCAAAGAAAATTGAGAGATAAAAATGGTTCTCTTTTTGCCATTCCCAATTTTGTCCCCAAGCTACTTGAATGTTCAGGCAATAAAATGTTTTTTCACCTCCAAGACATGGGCCTGACAAACAAAACCCACCACATTTATGTGGCAGGATAAGAATCCCACCCCAGTGCAGTGGCCGGTACTATGGGGTTGATCCTCATTCTTGACCCATTACAGCCTTTCTCCTCTTTGATTGTGGCCCTGACTCCTGGATAAGCAGAGAACAAATGCATGGTGGGGAGGACGAAGCTTGAAAGAGTGGCATTTATTCTTTCCCCTTATTATGAAGGACCGCCGTCAAACATCTGGAGTCACAGGCCAAATGGGCCGGCACCTGAATAGGGCATTAGTGGAGCACAGAAGCCTCTTGACTCCTCCTCACTCGTGTCATCAATCCAGTCCGTGCCATGCAGCATCTCTCTGATGTGTGTGACAGGCCGGTCCTACACCTCATGGGCCTGCTACTGCTTCCATGATTCTTCTGAAATCCTGAAATATGTCCATCATTTAACTAACTCTGCTCCCAAAATCTCCACAGAGGCACTGGTGAACAACACATGCTTTGGGGGACTGACATTAGGCAAGGACTATCTGGTGGCCCGGATGCTTGTTGAGGTACTTTGTCATGCACCGGAGGGAATTTTGTGTTAAGGAGGATAAGGTACATATTACTGTGCTTGCTATAATCCTTGGACTGGTAGAGTGAATTCGGTCCTTTCCAGGAACTTAGTATCCCTTCACAAATACAAGAAGGACCTTCCTTACCCAGAGGTCCACAGCTACTGGGTTAGATCTGACATCAGCACACAGGTTGATCTCCCAAATGTCACTCCAGTGCCTGGTCCACCCGACATGATATTAGCCTTTGAGTTTGTCAGCCTGTCAGAGTTTAGTAGAAGTAATGATCTTGAGGTTAATGTACCTTACAGAAAATACCTCAAACTGTAAGGAAATGCATCATTGATTTGCTTCACCTTACTCAGTCTCCATTTGAGCCTGAATTCAAATGAAATTGCATAAACAAGTGTTCCACCTAACCAAACTTCAATGGAGTGGGATGTCTGACAGAAAGGGTTACCTCTTGTTTTTACACTCACTGAATTGTTATTATTTGCAAATGTCTTGTTTTCTTTTTATATGCTTTCATTACTCTTGAGTCAATATGCAGGACTAGGATTGCAAGGTCACATGGTAATTGTCCGTTTAATTTCCAAGGAGCTGACAAGTAGTTTCGGAGGGGCTGTTGCATTCTCTATGAGCACTATCAATGCATGAGAATTCCAGTTGTTGCACATCTCTGCCAACACTTGATATGTTCAGTCTTTTTGTATTTCTGTTAATGTTATTTTTAATGGACAAATCTTAACTGTATGCAATTATGGGGTACAATGTGATATTTTGAAATATGTATTCAATGTGGAAATATTGCATACAGCTAACTAACATGTCCATCCCCTCGTTTACCTATCATTTTTATGCTGAGAGATATGAAATTACTTTCTTGGTTGTCCTGATTTACACAATCCATTACTACTGACTGTAGCCATCCTGCTGTGCAATAGATCTCAAAACGTACTCATCCTGTGTATCTAGAAAGTGGGCCCCTTTGACCGGCAACTCCCCATTTTCTTCCTCCAACCCCTCCCCACCCATGTCCCAGCCCCTGGGGAGCCGTCATTCTACTCTCCACTTCTATGAGTTCAGCCTTTAAAGATTCTACCTGTAAGTAAGACATTTGGTATTTGTCTTTCTGTGCCTGGCTTATTTCATAACAGCAGAACGTCCCCCGGCTTCGTCCACAGTGTTGCAAATGACATACGTTACTTTTGTCAAGGTTGAGGAGCATTCTGTCATATCTACATACCACGTTTCCATTACCCATGTACCCAGTGATGAACTCTTAGTTAGATTCTGCATCTTCACTGTGGTGTATAATGCTGCCATGATCATGGGAGTGCAGATGTCTTTTCATCGTACTGATTTCATTCCCTTTGACTATAGACCCAGAGTGGGTATGTAGGATTTCCGGACCATATGGTATTTCTATCATTCCGTTTTTTGAGGAATTTCCACACTGTTTTCTGTAATGGCTCTGCTACTTCACATTTCCACCAAGCGTGTACAAGAGTGCCCTTTTCTGCATTCTTGACAACACTATTATGACGTTCATCTTTTCTGGTAAAAGCTATTCAAACAGATGTGTGAGGTGACATCTCACTGTGGATTAAATTTGCATTGCCAGGCCAGGCACAGTGGCTCATGCCTGTAATCCCAGCACTTGGGAGGCCAGTTCGGGTGGATCATGAGGTCAGAAGTTCAAGAGCACCCTGGCCAATATGGTGAAACCCCGTCTCTACTGAGAATACAAGGATTAAACAGACGTGGTGGCAGGCGCCTGTAATCCCAGCTACTCAGGAGGCCGAGGCAGGAGAATCGCTGTAAGCTGGGAGGCAGAGGTTGCAGTGAGCCGAGATCGTGCCGCTGCAGTCCAGCCTGGGCAACAGAGAGAGACTCAGTCTCAAAAAAAAAAAAAAAAAAGAAAAAAAAGAAAAAAAAGAAAGAAAAGAAAAAAAAAAAAAAAAGAAAAAAAAAAAAAAAAAAAAAAAAAAGAAAAGCAAAGAAAACAAAAAGAAAAAAAAGAACTTGCATTGCCCTAGTGATTAACGATGCTGAGCATTTTTAATGTACCCACTGGCCGTTTGTGCTGCTTCTTTTCAGTAATGTCTATTGAGGTCGTTTGCTGATTTAAAAATTGAATTATTTGTTTTCTTGCTATTGCGTTGTCCACATTCCTTCTATATTTTGAATATTAACCTCTTATCAGATGTACATTTGGTAGTATTTCTCGCATTCTGTGGGCTGTTACCTATGAAAGGGGTCCCCTGAAAGGTGGTATCTTTCCCTGTTGTGTTGTGAAGCCAGTATGATAAACTGCAAGTGAGTGTCAGGCAGTGCAGGCTTTATTCCATGGCCATGGACTTCACAAGCAGGAGGCTGGCTCACAAATCAACTTCTCAGCTTGGGAGAGGGAGAACATCACAAATATAGGGGATTTTCAACGAAGGGATTGGGCATTAGAAGCAAAGGGGAGAGGAATATCATTTCTTTTCTGTGAATAGGTGCAGGACTTCTCGAAAACAGAATGCCACCTACCTTATTGCCCATTCAAGTTTCTTTCAGTCGTTGTCACGGTGATTGTCAAATGTCGTGGCGCTGGTGGGTGTGTCAGTTCGTATGGGAATTAGATTATAATGAAGTTCCATGTTTCTTTAAAAGATCAATTGAGCTGCCATGTTGCATCCCATCAGTCTCGGCCGGTTTAGTCACGATGGGAAATTCTGATGTCAGGTATCCTGCTTCCTAAGACAAGCAGAGTTAAGGCGGGGTAGAAATTTAACTAGGTCCTGTAGGCATTACATTGGGCAACACGTTGCCTCCTCACTCTCTTATTTATTCTTTTCTGTAAAAACGTCTTTAATTTGACACCATCGCATTTGTCTACCTTTGCTTTTGATGTCTGGGCTTTCAGGGTCATATCCAAAAAAATCATTGCCCAGGCCTATGGCACGGAGCTTTGTCAAAATATGAAAGTTGAATGGCTATATCACAAAATTAAAGAAATTTTAAATAGCAGAATAGACACAGTTGGACTGAGAATTGGAGAATGAGAAGACAGATGTAACGTCATTGTGAAAATTTCATAGGGACATAACTCGTGAGAAAGGAGTGAGGAGAACTGGTAAACCTTAAGGATCTGACTAAAAGGCACAAAGTATATCTCATAAGTAATACTGGGCAAGTTGGAAAGAATTCTTATCAAAGGGAAAATCGCTGGTAATTTTACAGAATTGAAGGAAGACTGATAAACTACCTTCAGGGAGCACACCAGCACACCTGTTCCCATCCTTCTAAAGCTTAAGAAAGTGAAAGCAGAAATCACAACAGCTAAGAAAGAAAAAAGACAACTGCAAGGCCTATAAAGGAATAACAAATAGTTTGACAGTCAACCTCCTTATATCAATAAATAAAACCCAAAAGCAGAGGACATGTGTGTCAACACAGAATGTCATTGCTAGCTAAAGTATTATTTGAGAATGAGGCTGTGGTAAACATGGACGAGCCAGGGTCCCCTTTAAGGATGGATTTGCTGTTTCGGGGTTTTGGGAATGTAAGCAGGTGCCAGTCCTGAGCCATTAGTCCTTTCCGGTATTACTGTAGCTACTCTTAGCTGCCTTGTCCATACACACTGCCCGATCCAGGAGAAGTGGAACGGTCTGGTATTTTGGCACAATGGCGAATACCCTGATGGGCCCCTTTATCTTCAGATCTCACCCTGGGAACAGAATAGGATTCCAGTGGCCTTGCACTCGAGGTGCACGTCTCTCTGTTCCCAGTCCTGCCTGCCTCCTGACCCTTCCTCAGCTATTGACCATGAATAAGTTTCCCACGCACTAAACTTTATTTCAGAGTCCATTTCTTCCAGGACCCCTAAGTCAGAAATGATGAGATTTGAGAGAAATGGAAAACTCTTAGTGTAGAAACCAACAAATGTTTGTTAAGGAAGTTTCTCAAGAATGTCATTTAAAGAGGTTTAAAATGATCACAAGAAGATGACTGGAGGTGCCAAGAAGGAAGGGTAATAGAATACACTAACAAGAGGAATAAAACAATGATTGTATAAAACTGATGAAAGAGAAATACAACAGAAAAAGAAAACTCTTCAGGCTGATATCCTCGATAAACACTGATGCAAACATCCTCATCAAAATACTGGCAAATCGAATCCAGCAGCACATCAAAAGCGTATCCACCACGATCACGTGAGCTTCATCCCAGGACTCCCGTGATGCAAGGTCAGTTCAACATATGCAAAGCAACAGTTGTGATTCATCACATAACAGCACTAAAGAGAAAAACCACATGTTTATCTCAATAGATGCAGAAAAGGCTTTTGGTAAAATTCAACTCCCCTTCGAGTTAAAACTCTCGATAAAACTATATACTGAAGGAACACACCTCAAAATAATAAGAGCTATTTATGACAAACCCACAGCCAACATCATTACTGAATGGGCAAAAGCTGGAAGCACTCCCTTGGAAACTGGCCCAAGACAAGGACGCCCTCTCTCACCACTCCGATTCAACATAGTCTTGGAAGCTCCGGCCTGCACAATCAGGCAAGAGAAAAGAATAAAGAGCATTCAAATAGGAAGAGAGGAAGTCAAAATCATGTCCCTCTTTTCAGACAACACGATCCTATATCTAGAAAGCCCCATCGTCTCAGCCCACATGTTTCTCAAGCTAATAAACAACTTCAGCAAATCCTCAGGATACAAAATCAATGTGCAAAAATCACTAGCACTCTTGTACATCCACAACAATGAAGCCGAGAGACAAATCACGAAGGAACTCCCATTCACATTTGCCACAAAAAGAATAAAATGCCTAGGAAGACAGCTAGCCAGGAAAGTGAAAGATCTCTACAAGGAAAACTGCAAACCACAGCTCAAAGAAATCAGAGGTGACACAAACAATGGAAAAACATTCCATGCTCATGCATAGGAAGAATCAGTGTCATTAAAATGACCATACTGCCCAAAGCAGTTTACAGATTCAATGCTATTCCCATTAAACTACCGTTGACATTCTCCACAGAACTGGAAAAAATATTCTAAAGTTCACCCAAAATCAGCAAAAGAGCCCAAATAGCCCAAAGCAATCTTGAGCAAAAGGAAGGAAGCTGGAGGCATCATGCTACCTGACTTCAAACTATACTCAAGGGTTACAGTACCAGTACAAAAACGGACAGACAGACCAATATAACATAATAGAGAAAGCAGAAATTATTATTATTTTATGACAAACCCGGAAATAAAGACTGCACACCTACAACTATATGATCTTCGACAAAACCTCACAAAAACAAGCAATGTGGAGAGGATTCCCTATGCAAAAAATGGTGCTGGATGTGCTGGCTAGCCATAGGTTGAAGATTGAACCTGGACCCCCTTCCTTGCACCATATACAAAAATTAACATGAGATGAATTAAAGACTTAAAAGTAAAACCCAAAACTATAAAAACCCTGGAAGGCAACCTAGGCTACACCCATTCAGGACATGGGCACCAGTACCAGGCAAAGATTTCATGACTAAGATGCCAAAAGAAATTCCAACAAAAGCAAAAATTGACAAACGGTATCTAATTAAACTAAAGAGCTTCTGCACTGCAAAAGAAACTCTCAACACAGTAAACACACAACCTACTGAATGGGAGAACATTTTTGCAAACGATTCATCTGACAAAGTGTAATATCCAGCATCTGTAAGGAACTTAACCACATTTACAAGAAATAAAGAATCCCATTAAAAATAGCAAAGGACATGAACAGACACTTCTCAAAAGAAGACCTACATAGTGCCAACAAGCAAATAAAAAAAAGGTCAACATCACTGATATTAGAGAAATGCAAATCAAAACCACAATGAGATATCGTCTCACATCAGTCAGAATGGCTATTATGATGCTGGCAAACATAACAGATGCTGGCAAGTTTGTGGAGAGAAAGGGATGCTTACGCACTGACTTTGGGAGTGTAAATTAGTTCAACCTTTGTGGAAGACGGTGTGGCAATTCCCGAAAGACCTGAAGTCTGAAATACCATTTCACCGAGCAATGCCATTACTGGGCATATACACAAAGGAATAGTAGTCGTTCTATTATACAGACGCGTGCATGTGTATACTCATTGCAGCACTATTCACAACAGCAAGGACGTGAAATCAACCCAAATGCCCGTCAATGATAGGCTGGATAAAGAAACTGTAGTACATACACACTGTGGAATACCATGCCTCCATAAAACAGAACAACATCTTGTCCTTTGCAAGGACTTGGCTGGAGCTGGAGGCCATTATCCTTAGCAAACTAATGCAAGAACAGTGACACTGTTTGGCTCTGTGTCCCCCACCCAAATCTCACCTTGAATTGTAATTCCCATACTCCCCCCATGTCAAGGGTGGGACCGGATGGAGGTGATTGAATCGTGGGGGTGCTTTCCCCCATGCTGTTCTCACGATAGTGAGTGAGTTCTCACAGGATCTGATGGTTTTAGAAGGGGCTTCCCCCTTCGCTCTGCACTGCTTCTTCCTGCCACCACAAGAAGAAGGAAGTGTTTGCATTTCCTTCCACCATAATTGTAAGTTTTGTGAGGACCCCAGCCCTGTGAACTGTGAGTCAATTCAAACTCTTTCATTATAAATAACCCAGCCTCGGCTCTTTCTTCATAGCAGCGTGAGAACAGACTAATACAAGCAAAAGACCAAATAGCGCATGTTCCCACTTATAAGTGGGAGCTGAATGATGAGAACACATGGACATATAGAGGGGAACAACACACACTGGGGCCTATCGGAGGGTGGAGAGTGGGAGGAGGGAGAGGATCAGGAAAAATAACTAATGGTTACTAGACTTAATGCCTGGGTGATGAAATAACCGCCACAGCAAAGCCCCACGACAAACGTTTACCTGTCAAAAAAAACCTGTACATTCTGGACATGTACCACTGAACTTAAAATAAAACAGAAAACAGCCTGATGCAATAAAGATTACGACTATATTAAAAATTAAGGAAACAGGCAGGACGCCGTGGCTGATGCCTGTAATCCCAGCAATTGGGAGGCCAAGGTAGATGGATCACTTTAGGCCAGGAGTTCAAGGCCAGCGTGGCCAATATGATAAAACCCTGTCTCCAATAAAAGTGCAAAAATTAGCCAGCTGTGGTGGCACATCCCAGTAGTCTTAGCTACTGGGGAGCCTGAGGCAGGAGAATCTCTTGAACCTGGGAGGCGGAGGTGGCAGTGAGCTGAGATAGCACCAATGCACTCCAGCCTGGGAGACAGAGTGAGACTCTGTCTCAAAAATAAAAATAAAGAATTAAAGAAACAAAATAAGAACTACATATGATACTTTTGTATCACGTGGATGATGGGAGCATCTGTGAGAGCAGCTATGCCACAGCCACCCCTGGCTCAGCCAATAAAGGCTTTCCAGCCCTTGCGCCAACACCAGCCATGGCTGAAATTGTGGGAAGGTGACCCAGAAACGAACCAGTGAGAGCGTCCCTGGGATGTTTAACCTTGCAGATTGTGAAGAAAAATGATGTGTCTCTTTCTCTGTTGTTTGTTTGCTCTTTTTTTTTTTTTTTTTTTTAAAGAAAAATAACATGTTGACTTACTGATATGAATACAGAGACTGTTGTGGACAGGTCTCTCGTGCCTTGTACCAAACTAAAAGAAGGATTGGCTTGCTAAACGTTTAAGTAGATTTATAAAATCACCGTTTGGAAAGGGGACTGTTTAGAAATAGTTGACTAGACTTCAGTCAAGGAGTTTACCATATATGATGTTATCTAATAACAAAAATGAGGCTTTTTGTCCTTCTTAATCGTGAACCGATTTGTTTGGAGTAGAATAAGTTGTTTGTTAAAGATATGACAGGAAATACACTTGAAAGCCTGACCTTTGAAATGACAGTTCATTGATGACCTTTATTTCTTCATTATTTTTTAAGAATCTTTTTTGTTCCATTCCTGCAACTTAATGTTACTTAAATGCATTTAAGGAATGTCTTTACATATATTATCAGAGACTTTGAAAGCTATCTATCTAACTTGCACATAATTTTCATTTTTGGAATCCCTTTCTCTCCCTCAGGGGTTCCTAGGAGATTTAAGGTGATATTTTTTTAACCCAGTATCTCTTGAACTTATTAGCCATTTCCAGCTTCTGAGTTGTGATTTGTGGTGGTTGTTTTGTTTTCCTTTTCTTTATTTTTTTTAAAACCTGGTCAATGTTGAGTGTTGTCATATGTTTTTAATAAAAGTGCCTTTCTGTTTCTATTGTCTGCTTGGAGGCTGTGTTATGGCCATTTCTTGTTCTCCTGATTCACGGAAGATGTTGATCAGAACTGAAGCCAGGAGCCAGACTGCCAGTTCCTTGGATGCCCAGGAGCCCTCGGCGGCCATGTCAGGGAGTTCCTGCTCAAGCCATGGTGGTTTAGCCCAGGATAACAGTAGATTCTGAGATGGTGAGTATTGTTCCACGCGTGGCCACAGTCATTCCTCTAGTATAATGGACATGGGCTCAGGAGGTGTGTCTCTCTTCAAGGATCATGAGCTGAAATTGCTAAACTTTGGGAGTTTTCAGTGACACCCTTCAAAGTGCTCACGGTGTGACACGGATTAGCTGAGAAGGGCGGATGTGCTTTTGCCCTGTGGGGCATCTGTCTGTGTAGCTTTCTCCGAGTTAGGCCACAAGGGGCGCTTAGCCCGCAGACGCCCACTGTGATTGGTTGATGAGATGCGAAGCAACGGGACCATCCAGTCACCTTCAACGCAGGTAGGTTTCATCCAATCAGACGTGAAACTGGCCCATGATGTGGAGCCATGCTGCATACCCAAGGGTCCCCGCTTCCCCGTTCCACAACCGCCATTGTCTGCTCGTGTCATCTAATGGCCGCTGTCTCCGTCATGGCTGGACCTTCCTCTGAGATGACCTCTGAGGAACAGCTGATCACCCAGGAGCCCAAAGAGGCCCACTCCACGACGGCCCAGAAGCAGAGCAAGCAGAGGAAGCGAGGGCGACGTGGGCCCCGCAGGTGCCACGCCAACTGCCGCGGGGACAGCTTCGCCACCTATTTCCGCCGGGTGCTGAAGCAGGTTCACCAGGGCCTCAGCCTTTCCCGGGAGGCCGTGAGTGTCATGGATTCTTTGGTCCATGACATACTGGACCGCATCGCCACCGAGGCTGGTCGCCTGGCCCGCTCCACCAAGCGCCAGACCATCACCGACTGGGAGATCCGGACCGCTGTGCGCTTGCTGCTGCCGGGGAAGATGGGCAAGCTCGCCGAGTCCAAAGGCACGAAGGCTGTCCTCAGGTACACCAGGAGCAAGTGTGCTCCCTCAGGAGTGCCCGAGCACCGTGGAAACCCAAAGGGACTTGGTAGAGCCACCGAACGTGGCCCAAAAGACCAGTGGCTCGCCAAGGAGGGGACTCCAGAGGAGGTTGGGGTGGGTGGTGCCCTTCTGACTTGGGGGGCATGTGGCATGTGGCATCCTGCAATTTTTCGAGCATTTTTCCCTCAGTACTAAACATTGCCAACTCTAATATAACTATAGTGCAATTTGCTTCAAGGAAAAATAGTGGGTGTTTCGTGATCGTGTTTCATTCATTTCCTCAGTTTCCAAAACCGTTATTTTTATTAGTTATGTTTCTAGGTTATCTTTATGGTGATATTATTATTGCACTGATCTTTACCTTTTTCTCTCTCATTCTCCTGTGACTGGATGGTGGAATTTTCCAGAACTTCACTATATGCCATACAGCAGCAGAGAAAGTGAATACACTGATGCAAGAAGCAAGGTAACCCTCCTAAACGTTTTCAACACCTCTCCTGTCACGAATCCATGTAAATAAGGAAATGAGGCCCAGTTGAAGTGTACATACAGCTAAATAAAATTTTCTTTTTTTTTTTTTTCTTTTTTTTTTTTTTTTTGAGACAGAGTCTCGCTGTGTCGCCCAGGCTGGAGTGCAGTCGCGGGATCTCGGCTCACTGCAAGCTCCGCCTCCCGGGTTTACGCCATTCTCCTGCCTCAGCCTCCCGAGTAGCTGGGACTACAGGTGCCCGCCACCTCGCCCGGCTAGTTGTTTGTATTTTGTTAGTAGAGACGGGGTTTCACCGTGTTAGCCAGGATGGTCTCGATCTCCTGACCTCGTGATCCGCCCGTCTCGCCCTCCCAAAGTGCTGAGATTACAGGCTTGAGCCACCGCGCCCGGCCTCAACTAAATAAAATTTTCAAGAGTCCATTCATTTTCCAGCTTCCTCGATTCTGAAATCACTACTGCAGTTTGTTCTTTTTTTGCCCTGAGGATAATCTTTTCATTTCTTTTTAAACAGAAACCTTTGTTACTTCCAGGTTTGTGTCAGTAGGCCTAGGGTGTGTCCACGGAAACGGCTCATGCCCTAGTGTTCAGTGGTGCAGCCAATGAGTGACTCGCAGTACAAGAGCAACAGTCACTGTCACAATGCAGGGGGAGTGACCCAGGCTGAACCCACAACAGCCTTGCACTGATATGCAGCCTGGTTATTGGAGGACAGGGTGTGATTCTTTACCTGATGTTTTTGTTTTCAGTGTTTCTAACCATGGTCATTTAAGGATATGCATCCAAAGGCAGGAGTAGGATATGTTTCTTGCCCCTAGCATCAAGTTTTGCAGAGCTTGCTCAGCCTTTATGAGAAGTCAGATAATGCTTATTTCCTCAAGAGATTTGCATATTAATATTCATGTTAATGTTCATATAGGTTACCTTTCATTGTGCTTTCTTCTGGGTCCCAAGTCTTTGTACTTTTAGCACTTTTTCCTAGAAGTGTATTGCTGAATTCAAGGTAGCTGCTGACTTTCCCATTGCTTTTGTTTTCAATTGATTTATAGCTGCCGAGGATTTCAACAAGAGAACATACTCTGGAATTGTAACTCACAGGAATTTATTATGTTGTGCCTTGAAGCTCGACATGTGGCCATTTTTGTCAAATGTTTCTCGTGAATTTTGAAACATCACATAAACAACCCTTCTCCTTTATATGTAGAAACCAGTAAAGGGTGGCACTCTCAGTCAAATCGTGAAATGAAAGCTGGATAAATGACAGAAATCAAAATTTTCTTGAGCCCATCAGAAGTGGGAAAGACACACCCCAGAGGGCCCAACCCGTAGCCACACAGATTATTCTACCTTTGTCAGAGGACAGTTTGGTCAAGAGTGAAATGGGGGCGTGGCAGGATAGTAGCCAGAGCTTCCCTGAATAGTGCGGTTGGGCAATGTGGTCAGGTCACCTCCAGAGCTCCACTTGGGATCCATAGAGAAAGGATGGAGAGCCAAGAAGTCCCCTCATCGGGATTTCCTACTTTGTTTTTTCAGAATATTAGAAAAGTGTTATGAAAGTAGTTGAAGAGAAATGCTCACTGCACAAGGAGACCAAGAAAAAGCCCCATGAAGACAGCAACAACTAAATCGCTCTGGACGGTGCCGCCAGGTGATCCTACATGTCTGGAGCAACACTTTGAAAACCAAAGACACTTGGCAGAACCCTGTTCCTATCCAGAAACAGAGCTGTGTACCTGGTCCAAAGCACCACATCTCACTGAGTGACTTATTTCTCATTATGCTAATTGTTTTGCTCTAAAGCGCCAATCTTTCTGTCAAATGGGATGTACAAATAAATTTCTAAGTTATCCTTGCATGTCTACTGGGTAATTTGACGTGTCTTTTTCTGAAACCATATCTTTTGGGATATTTTACCCTGGAGCGTGTGTTTCCCATTTGTAAATTCAGATATGAACGAGGAGAATTAGTAAAACAGTGTTGACAATGAACTCTGATTGGGCTGTGGGGAGTGAAGCGTGAGAGTTCAAGGGGACTGATGCCTGTGAGTTATAGGAAGAAAGAGAAAAAGGCTGCTTTGGTGTGAAGATTGGCAGAGGAAGCTCACACATCTGCTACAGCATTTCAGGGGATGATTGAGAAGGGGAACCTAGTGAGCAATCGTGATGTCAAGCTGTAGCTTACTGAAAGCGCAAAGTAAGGGAAAGAGCTTTATGGCTTAAACAACAAATAAGAAGTATCAATGTACGGAAAATAGGATGAATAGGACAAACATAGTCCAATCAATATTTTCATCAGCACTCCCTGTACCATGGAGTTCTTTTGTAAACATGAGCAGGGACCCAAAGACAGTACAGAGAAAACGAGATGAAAAATTTTAAGGAACATTGCCTATTCTCGGTTCCCTAGAAATAGAATCCCACTTGCTTAGATTTGTCTGATTCTTCTCTTTTTCAGACTAGAATCTTTTGTTTTTGGAGACCTTCATGCCTGGCCTCTATGCATCCTGGGGATGATGGAATGCTGTCCGATGGAGCAGCACAAGCTCCATTCGGATCTGTGTCAGCCAGTGAGTCACCTGCAGCCGAGGAGCTACAGCCCAATGTGTGATCAGGTTTCCCAGTCTGAACTCGGAAGAGTTAGTTGTCCAGGGATGTTCAATGGGAGATGAAGGGGAAACCTGTGATTAGATGGGTGTGTTTCTTTGGTTCTACGATGGGTTGTATGCTTTTAATGCTGTTGATGGAGGTGTATTTTATTAGTTTTCTAGGGCCGCTGCAAAAATATTCCAGAGACTGTCTGACTTAAACACTGTGTGTTTTTCATCTCACAGTTCTGGATACCTATTGTCACCTTTTTGTAAGGAGAGCAACCCTGTTGGGCAGGGTCAACCCTCATAACTTCCCTTTAACCACATGACCTGACTAGAGACTCTCTCCAAATAAGGTCACATTCTAAAACACTGGGGACCGGGACTTCTTCCTATGAATTATAGGGAAACACAACTCCATCCATAACAGTACATCTTCTGCATCCACTGCACGGCACAAATTAACATCCTCACATAGAAAATACATTCATTTCATCACGACATCCCCAAAGTCTTAACTCACTCCAACATCAGTTCTCCAATATCTCACCTGATAATCTTCTGTATCTGGAATGGGTGAGTCTCCAGGTATGACTCGTGCTGAGATGGGAAGTTTCTCCACCACTGCACCTGTGAAGCTAGACAAGTTATCTGCTTCTGAAAGACAGCTGTGGGACTGGAACCAAATAGGGCTTGTCAAACGAACAGCAGGAAATCTGAAAAACTACTGGAGTACGTGGGCCCTAAGCACTCTGAAACCTAGTGGGAGCAAATTCCATTACATTCTAAGGATGGAAAAGATTCTGCTTGGGCTCAATGGTCTGTCCTTCAGGCCCAGTGGGCTAACAGCTTCACACCCTATGCCCTGGGCAGCGGGGTGGGAGCTCTTCCCCCAGCCTGGGCTGCTTCAGCCCATCCATCCCTCTGAAACCGAGGAGGTGAGACCAATGCCTGGAACTCAGGAGGTGACCTCTGTTTCTGGGACCAAGAGAGAGACGTCCCAGTCCCCTAGTAACGTGCCCCTGGTTATTGGGGGCAGTGACGGCCATGCCACCCTCTCTTCCAGCTTTGGAGTCCTTCTTCCCTCTCTGGAAAATGAAGAAATGGTCACAGCTGGGTACCCCAGTCAGTTCCTTTCTTGCTGGTACAATCCAGGAACACTAACAGCCTCCTTTCATTTCATGCCATCCTTGTCCCCGTTCAGTCCAGTCTGGCAACACTTTTCTGGTATAAAATTCTCAAAAAATTGTTGGCTTCCCATGGAATTCACATGAGTCCAGGCCATCAGACAAGAAGTTGTCTACAGATCTTCCTTGATAATTCATATCTCCCCTATCTGAATTCCTAACTTCTGCAGAGATGGTTGATTGGATCCGTGAGACACATGCCTCTCCTCTCAGGCTAATGGTTTTCCAGGCACACCCTCGCACCTGTTTCCAGGACCAGGTATTGGCATACTTTGAGTACCTTCTGAATCATCCAGTGCTGGTTTCCTTCTCCTCAGTGCTTCGTTGGCTAATTTCTCTCTCTTCTCTCCCATTTACTATACGCATCTAGGAGTAACCAGATTAAATCCTAAATACTTTTCTCAGTGTGTCAGTGTGTTGGCCAAGACTCCCCCTGGTCCTCCTAAGTGTCACTGAAAACTCAAGTCACAAAAGGCAGATCCATAGGACATAAGGCGTACCAGCTTACTCGAAGTGTATCCTCAGGAGCCTTTAGTGTTAATAGCCGAAGATACATGGGAAACAATCTATTTTTATGCGTCGACTCAAAGGAGTACGGACAGCTGTGTAGAAATATGATGGGACAAAAAGGCTATGATCTCATGCTAATAGACGGAGTCGGGGAAACCCGGCAAGGCCTGTCCATCTAGACTCTGCTTGGTCTATCTGAGCGCACAGTCCTTCCTCCCGGATATGGGGCAGGACACCCTCTGGAATGGGGGTCTTGTGACTTCCATTCAAACACGATAGGTTAGATCATTTCTTCATGGACAGTTTTTACATGAAAATGTGGAAAACATTACAATACCGTCTCTAGGTTTTGTGACTATCTTTAGAAAAAAGAGCTTCTGGTTTCAAGGACCCACCTTTGGGAAGAGGGTTTCTGGTCTCTGTGTTTAGCCCCCGGGGCTGAATGAGACTGAGAGACAGGAGGACCAAGAATGTCAGAGAAAATCTTCTTCACCTGAAACTACTTCTGAAGCCCTCATTTTGGGATATTGGGCCCTGAGCTCCAACGCTAGAAATCAGCTACATGGGCAAGTTCATCACTTAGAATTTCTACTTTACTCAGAGACCCTCAGAACACAATACAGCCCAAACCTTTGCCACTGTAAAACTAGGATTGCCTTTCCTCATGCTTCCAGTAACCTCTTCCTAGTCTCCGTCTGAAAACACACCACAAGCACCTTTAATACACATAGTGCTAGCAACATTTCTGTGATCATGATATATGTATTCTCTGAGTCAGAGATCCTTTCTCTACAGCAAAGAATTCTTTCTTAACCCTCGTTTCAACTGCATTTGGTGTTCATATTTCCCCCTGCCGTTTCCTAAAGACACTCTAGGCTTCTTGTGTCATGCGTGTCAAAACGCTTCCAGCCTGTATGCGTTACCTAGTTCCAAAACCTCTTCCAGTCTTCCAGATGTTCCTTATCACATCACCCCACTGCTTGGCCACAGAATCTCTAGTAGTCTGATAGGGATATTCTGACAAAGTACCATAAACATGGCAGAATAAACAGCAGAAGTTTATGGTTTACATTTAGACAGGCTGGAAGTCCAAATCAACGCGCCAGCTGGGTTGGTTCCTTCTTAGTAGTAAGAGGGAAGAATCTCTCCCAGGGATCTTTCCTTGGCTTGTAAATGGCCCACTTCTCCCCATGCCACTTCACATTTTCTTCCCTGGATGCATGTGTCTGTGTCTGATTTTCCCCTTTTGGTATGAGGCAGAGCAAGTGCTCAACCCTGCTCACTCTCAAGTAGGGCGAGCTCTGCGTTCCACACATTCTTCCACTCCTGTTCTGCAACCGCTCCAGTTCCAAACAAGCTGGGTTGTACCAGGAATCCTCTCTAAATCATATTCCTCATCTCTTTATTTCTTATTTCTTCCTCCAGGAGCCCGCTCTCTCTTGGGAGAGCTGTGGATCCTCACTCAGCATTGTGTGTCAGGGTTGCCAAAGACCTGATGTGTGAGGTTTCTTTGCCTTTTCATAGGTAAGGTGAGCACATAATTTCTTGTCTAATAAATGTGGGGGCAGCATTTGGAGTGAATGGGACATTAGGAATCACTGGGTTGGGACGATAGGCAAAACCTGTATGTGTGGCCACTCTTCTGGGGATAGAATAAAAACATTCCTTGGGGTTTGGAACACAAAGATTGGTGGGCTGTGAAAGTGATTTTCTTTCAATAGCATATTTTTCGTGATTTCTTCCTTTGACGTTCCTGTGCTTTTGTTTCCTGGAGACAACAGGTGTGGCTAGGCTGCATTAACATGGGAAAGAGACACAACACCATTACAGCATCTTTTTGGGTCTCAGGAATCATGTGAGCTAGTGGGACTTGACTCGATAGCAAGAGTCATTGAGGGCATGGGATTGGGGGTCAGAGGAGACCTGAGCTCAGACCCCAGTTGTGCCTCTTACTGGCTCTACTGCCTTGGGCAAGTGTCTTGACCTCTCTGAGCCTCAGTTTCCTCCTCTGTGGAATATGGGTCTAGAAGGTGCTTGTGAAGATCCAGGGTGATGATGCAGATGGGGTGCCAGATACATAGTCAGCAACCAATGAATGTCGGCTGTACCTGGTCCCAATTCCGAGATTCACGCCCTACGGGAAATCGCAGGTGGTGGGGGTGGGATCCAGTGCCGGACAGATCTATGAACACGCTCTCCTGGCTACCTGGGCCTCATCTGTTTGCTTAGGACTGACAGTGAGATAAGGGAGGATGATTTTTTCCCCCTCGAGCCACATGTTAGTGAAGAGGTAGAGATAATGCTGCTGTGAGTCCTGACGGAAAGTTGCTGGGGAGCATCTTTAAAGTGCTCCTGGCTTGGTACACTACCCACTTGGGGCTTTGTGGCAAACTATTCCCCCTGCCTGCCACGGAACCTGGCTTCCAATACCATCTCCTCCCCTCTGCCCACTGTCTCCCTATCTGAATCCTATTCACTTTTCAGGTCTTGGCTCAAATGCTGCCTCCCCTATGAAGATGTCCTGACCCTCCCAGCCTAGAGTGACTGCTCCCTCCTTGAGTCTCAGGATCTCCAGCTGTGCCATGGGCATACTGTTTGCAACATCCCTCACACATGGATTGTGATGAGGAAGGAAAGAGAGAGTCCATGTAGCATGCTAATTGCAGTGTCTGGTGTAGGCCTGTGGTGAGTTCCCTGCCTCTTCCTCTTCCTGCCCTCGGAACCCGCAGCATGCAGGCATGGTGGCCTTGATCACATGCTGTCTTCTCTTGATAGTCATTGGGGAACATGCCTGTGCTAGTTGCCCCTCAGTTGGAATGTCACAGATGATGGGGGCCACATCTTATCCTTCCTCACCTTCCAGCATCCAGCACTACAATAAACGCCATCGCAACCATTTTTCATTGGGCACCTTAGGGTACCATGTGGCAGGCACTTGGCTATGCATGTGATGCACATAAGTGTAGTCCTCACTCTTTTTCCTTCTAGCTGTCTTTCAGGATGCGCAGGCATTGATTCTTCTTTGAATTATATCAGACAGATTGGGTCAACTGCTACCAAGGTCGCATAATGAGGAAGTGGCCCTGACAGGCATCAAGTCCTGTGCTAGGTTAAGTTTCTAGTGAATGTCTGTGAATGGTTGGTTGGCAGGAGGGACAGTCGTAGAGCCCAGAATAGGAGTGCCTGCCCCGTGACTTTTACCCGGCAGAGGTAGGCCTGCTTGACAGAAAGCTGTAGGCAACAAACACATAGGACTCAGTGGGTTCTGCAGCTCAGGTATGGGGATATAGTCGCTCCAGGACAGGGGGAGAAGTGGAGAGGGGATGGTTCAAGCTAAACCTCAAGGCAGTTGTCCCAGGGAATTCCACAGTGGCTCCAGGATCCCCCAAAATAGTAGCAGATGACCCACCCACTGGCCATCCTCAAGGTGAACTGTAGAACAAGCCCGGGTCAAGCAAGCCTCCTTGGAAAAGCTTTGTTCGCATAGAGGATGTTGAATCCCTTGGGATTCCGCGGTGGGCATTTCACTGCCACAGATCCTCGAGAGAGATCCAGGCCACAGGATCACCCATGGGACCTATGATGCAATGAGGAGACAGGCTCCACTGTGCTTAAGTGGCCCTAACAAGTAGAAGCCAGAAGAGCCTCAGTCAGTGCTATTTATTCACCCGACACCTAAGGTCATTAGGGAAGGTCCCAGACACCTTGTACCGGCATGCCTGGTACCTTGGAGGGGCTGACTGGTGGGCTGAGCTCAGCTGGGCCTCTGCACCTCTCCAAGGCCCCTCAGAGCATATCACTGTGGCGTCTCCAGCAGGAAAGGACGACTTCTTAGTTAGCAGCTCAGAGCTCTCAGACAGCCAGGCGAGGCACTAGTCCTCTGAAAGGTTACCTGTGGGACAGGCTAACGTCCATCATTCTCCATGTGTCAAAGCCATCAAGGGCCTGTCAGGAGCCCAGAGGGAGGGGCAAACAGATGTGACCAATGGGCCAATAGGAGGAGCATTCAGGAATGAGCAGCCTTTCTGAGATGCAGCCTATTCAGGACACACTTCTTGAGATGCTTCTGGGTGGCACACACAAGGCATGTGCATGAGATGAGGTCCTTTACTCTCTGGGTCAAAGTGGTAGGCTGTCGAATGGTTTTACATTGGACCTATCACTATCAGGGTGACATCTCCCATTTGGTGGATCCTCCTTCTCCGTGCTGTAGTGATTGCCCTTAAGTGACATGAAGTTTCTAACCATTATAGACACACTTTCTCCCTTCTGGAGCCCTGGCCAAACATAGACACACAGAGTAACAGTAAGGAGAATATGGGGAGTCAGTACTTCTTTTTTTTTTTTTTTTTGAGACGGAGTCTGGCTCTGTCGCCCAGGCTGGAGTGCAGTGGCCGGATCCTGGCTCACTACAAGCTCCGCCTCCCGGGTTTACGCCATTCTCCTGCCTCAGCCTCCCCAGTAGCTGGGACTATAGGCGCACGCCACCTCGCCTGGCTAGTTTTTTTGAATTTTTTGGTAGAGACGGTGTTTCACCGGGTTAGCCAGGATGGTCTCGATCTCCTGACCTCGTGATCCGCCCGTCTCAGCCTCCCAAAGTGCTGGGATTACAGGCTTGAGCCACCGCGCCCAGCCAGAGTCAGTACTTCTTAATAGGCACTCGACTAGAACCTGGTCTCAATATCTGATCCTCCAGATTTGGGGCCCAAGTGTTCCGAATTCCCTCATCAACCTCTTCTTTCAGGACTCTCCAGAATCTGACACTCCAATGACAATCCATCCGTCTCTAGGGAGCCTACGACAGCACACATCTCAGCGTCCTAGAGAGGACAGGTTTCAGGCCACCGGAGGAATTTAGGGAGTGAGAACTGTAGGAGCGACCTTATCCCAAGCTGTTTGAACAAGCCCTGTGGGCCAATGGCCATGGCCCAAGAGCCACAGGGCCTTCATGGACTGAGCCATTTATTGTATTGTTGCTGTTAGTACTTTCAAATAAGTTGTAAATTCCCCTTTGGAGTAGGAGGCCGACACCTGATTAAGATGTCAATTCAAGCAAATTATAAAATGAACCCTGGATAATCTACAAAACAAAATCCTTTTGTAGCCTGTAATAACGTGAAAATACCCTTGCAGGAGAGACCAACCACAGAGGATTTCACCTGTGGCAGAGCCGCAAGTGCTCAAGATAAAGAATGTGGGCAAGGCAGGATGCTCCAGAACGCTTCCCTGAATCGTGCAGGTGGAAAGAGGGGGCCGATGGCTGATCAAGGATGCCATGGAGAAGTCTATTTTTCATTATAAGTCCAATGCTGATTAACTGTGCTGGCCCTTTATACCTCCAGAGCTCTCCTTCAAAAAGATAAACTAAGGATTTAGCGCCACTGATCCACCTTATCAGGATTAGTACTTACTTTGGAATTTTAGGAAAATCTTGTAAAAGTGTTTCAAAAAGAATAAACAAGTTTGTTTCCAAAAGTGGCTGTGAAAATCTGTCACAAAACTAGCTGTAATAAATGTCCCTGTGTGGTGCTTTGAGATGATCTTACACATCCCTAACAATATCGTGGAAGTTAAAGTCTCTTTTCAGAGCTGTGTGCCTTTGCAGGGAGAAAAAATCGGTGGAGTTGTTTGAAAAACACTGCATTCTCCTCACTCACTTTATTTCTGTCAGGCTCATTGGTGCTGCATGAACTTGCCAAAAGTTTTCCATAGGACATGAACATGTTCCAACAGAGAATGTTAATTCTTGCATACTGCTCTTAAGCTCTTAGTATCGTGAATAGTCATTTACGTAAACATTGAATGATTAGGACTTTCTTGTTGTGTTTTGCATTTGTAAATCCAGGAAGCACATGGGAGCGTCTGTGAAATAATGTTAAAAATACACCATAATCCAGCAGTGGAATGCTGACTGGGAGAGTAAGGGTGAGTGACATAGACCAATTATAGGCAAGGGAGAGGAGAAATGGGTTTTGATGTTGAAGACTGGAACGGGAAATGAATACATCGGATTATTCATCTCTGTGGCTGAAGGTGGGTAAAGGTCAATAAGTGAGCATCGGTGATTTAATGGTGTGTTTTGCTGAAAGAAAGAACTAAAGGAATTGGCGTGCATCATGTAAATAACCAATTATAAGCATCATACCGAGGAAAATAGTGGTAGTAGATCAAGGATACCCTCATTAAATTTTGTCAATATGACCTGTATCAGGGAATTCCCATTGAAATACATGACTGAGGATTCAAACATATTATAGAAATACCGAGATCAAAAAAATTTTTAAATACAATATAACCCTTCCAAATGTTCCAGTAGCTAAAGATACTATTGCAACTCATTCGGATTCATCTGTGTCTACTCTTTTTCCAGTTATAATCTTTTGTTAAGAAATAAAAATAACACTTCATGACCTTCAACTGTACATCACTGAGAAGATGGGAGTGTGCGACGAGAGGAGCTGAAATCCCACTCTACACTGAATCACTGGAGGGACGCAGCCACTGAGCCACAGCCATTGGTTGCACGTTTGCTAAGGGACCCAGACAAAAAAAGTGTCTGTCTGGGTGTTTGTCCTTGAAGACTGAGGAGGAAATTTGTGTTTACATTCTTATTGGGAGCTTCTTTTTCTAATCATTTGGTCACAGTCTTGGTGGTTGAAAGATATGAATTTATAGGTACGAGTAGAAATGTCTCCTACCTACTCCATCAATAAGAGAAGAAAGGGAGTCAAATGGAAACTGAGAGATAAAAATGGTTCTCTCTTTTGCCATTCCCAATTTTGTCCCCAAGCTACTTGAATGTTCAGGCAATAAAATGTTTTTTCACCTCCAAGTACATGGGCCTGACAAACAAAACCCACCACATTTATGTGGCAGGATAAGAATCCCACCCCAGTGCAGTGGCCGGTACTATGGGGTTGATCCTCATTCTTGACCCATTACAGCCTTTCTCCTCTTTGATTGTGGCCCTGACTCCTGGATAAGCAGAGAACAAATGCATGCTTGGGAGGACGAAGCTTGAAAGAGTGGCATTTATTCTTTCCCCTTATTATGAAGGACCGCCGTCAAACATCTGGAGTCACAGGCCAAATGGGCCGGCACCTGAATAGGGCATTAGTGGAGCACAGAAGCCTCTTGACTCCTCCTCACTCGTGTCATCAATCCAGTCCGTGCCATGCAGCATCTCTCTGATGTGTGTGACAGGCCGGTCCTACACCTCATGGGCCTGCTACTGCTTCCATGATTCTTCTGAAATCCTGAAATATGTCCATCATTTAACTAACTCTGCTCCCAAAATCTCCACAGAGGCACTGGTGAACAACACATGCTTTGGGGGACTGACATTAGGCAAGGACTATCTGGTGGCCCGGATGCTTGTTGAGGTACTTTGTCATGCACCGGAGGGAATTTTGTGTTAAGGAGGAATAAGGTACATAATTACTGTGCTTGCTATAATCCTTGGACTGGTAGAGTGAATTCGGTCCTTTCCAGGAACTTAGTATCCCTTCACAAATACAAGAAGGACCTTCCTTACCCAGAGGTCCACAGCTACTGGGTTAGATCTGACATCAGCACACAGGTTGATCTCCCAAATGTCACTCCAGTGCCTGGTCCACCCGACATGATATTAGCCTTTGAGTTTGTCAGCCTGTCAGAGTTTAGTAGAAGTAATGATTCTTGAGGTTAATGTACCTTACAGAAAATACCTCAAACTGTAAGGAAATGCATCATTGATTTGCTTCACCTTACTCAGTCTCCATTTGAGCCTGAATTCAAATGAAATTGCATAAACAAGTGTTCCACCTAACCAAACTTCAATGGAGTGGGATGTCTGACAGAAAGGGTTACCTCTTGTTTTTACACTCACTGAATTGTTATTATTTGCAAATGTCTTGTTTTCTTTTTATATGCTTTCATTACTCTTGAGTCAATATGCAGGACTAGGATTGCAAGGTCACATGGTAATTGTCCGTTTAATTTCCAAGGAGCTGACAAGTAGTTTCGGAGGGGCTGTTGCATTCTCTATGAGCACTATCAATGCATGAGAATTCCAGTTGTTGCACATCTCTGCCAACACTTGATATGTTCAGTCTTTTTGTATTTCTGTTAATGTTATTTTTAATGGACAAATCTTAACTGTATGCAATTATGGGGTACAATGTGATATTTTGAAATATGTATTCAATGTGGAAATATTGCATACAGCTAACTAACATGTCCATCCCCTCGTTTACCTATCATTTTTATGCTGAGAGATATGAAATTACTTTCTTGGTTGTCCTGATTTACACAATCCATTACTACTGACTGTAGCCATCCTGCTGTGCAATAGATCTCAAAACGTACTCATCCTGTGTATCTAGAAAGTGGGCCCCTTTGACCGGCAACTCCCCATTTTCTTCCTCCAACCCCTCCCCACCCATGTCCCAGCCCCTGGGGAGCCGTCATTCTACTCTCCACTTCTATGAGTTCAGCCTTTAAAGATTCTACCTGTAAGTAAGACATTTGGTATTTGTCTTTCTGTGCCTGGCTTATTTCATAACAGCAGAACGTCCCCCGGCTTCGTCCACAGTGTTGCAAATGACATACGTTACTTTTGTCAAGGTTGAGGAGCATTCTGTCATATCTACATACCACTGTTTCCATTACCCATGTACCCAGTGATGAACTCTTAGTTAGATTCCTGCATCTTCACTGTGGTGTATAATGCTGCCATGATCATGGGAGTGCAGATGTCTTTTCATCGTACTGATTTCATTCCCTTTGACTATAGACCCAGAGTGGGTATGTAGGATTTCCGGACCATATGGTATTTCTATCATTCCGTTTTTTGAGGAATTTCCACACTGTTTTCTGTAATGGCTCTGCTACTTCACATTTCCACCAAGCGTGTACAAGAGTGCCCTTTTCTGCATTCTTGACAACACTATTATGACGTTCATCTTTTCTGGTAAAAGCTATTCAAACAGATGTGTGAGGTGACATCTCACTGTGGATTAAATTTGCATTGCCAGGCCAGGCACAGTGGCTCATGCCTGTAATCCCAGCACTTGGGAGGCCAGTTCGGGTGGATCATGAGGTCAGAAGTTCAAGAGCACCCTGGCCAATATGGTAAAACCCCGTCTCTACTGAGAATACAAGGATTAAACAGACGTGGTGGCAGGCGCCTGTAATCCCAGCTACTCAGGAGGCCGAGGCAGGAGAATCGCTGTAAGCTGGGAGGCAGAGGTTGCAGTGAGCCGAGATCGTGCCGCTGCAGTCCAGCCTGGGCAACAGAGAGAGACTCAGTCTCAAAAAAAAAAAAAAAAAGAAAGAAAGAAAGAAAGAAAAAGAAAAGCAAAGAAAACAAAAAGAAAAAAAAAGAACTTGCATTGCCCTAGTGATTAACGATGCTGAGCATTTTTAATGTACCCACTGGCCGTTTGTGCTGCTTCTTTTCAGTAATGTCTATTGAGGTCGTTTGCTGATTTAAAAATTGAATTATTTGTTTTCTTGCTATTGCGTTGTCCACATTCCTTCTATATTTTGAATATTAACCTCTTATCAGATGTACATTTGGTAGTATTTCTCGCATTCTGTGGGCTTGTTACCTATGAAAGGGGTCCCCTGAAAGGTGGTATCTTTCCCTGTTTGGTGTTGTGAAGCCAGTATGATAAACTGCAAGTGAGTGTCAGGCAGTGCAGGCTTTATTCCATGGCCATGGACTTCACAAGCAGGAGGCTGGCTCACAAATCAACTTCTCAGCTTGGGAGAGGGAGAACATCACAAATATAGGGGATTTTCAACGAAGGGATTGGGCATTAGAAGCAAGGGGAGGAATATTCATTTCTTTTCTGTGAATAGGTGCAGGACTTCTCGAAAACAGAATGCCACCTACCTTATTGCCCATTCAAGGTTTCTTTCAGTCGTTGTCACGGTGATTGTCAACTGTCGTGGCGCTGGTGGGTGTGTCAGTTCGTATGGGAATTAGATTATAATGAAGTTCCAGTTTCTTTAAAGATCAATTGAGCTGCCATGTTGCATCCCATCAGTCTCGGCCGGTTTAGTCACGATGGGGAAATTCTGATGTCAGGTATCCTGCTTCCTAAGGACAAGCAGAGTTAAGGCGGGGTAGAAATTTAACTAGGTCCTGTAGGCATTACATTGGGCAACACGTTGCCTCCTCACTCTCTTATTTATTCTTTTTCTGTAAAAACGTCTTTAATTTGACACCATCGCATTTGTCTACCTTTTGCTTTTGATGTCTGGGCTTTCAGGGTCATATCCAAAAAATCATTGCCCAGGCCTATGTCACGGAGCTTTGTCAAAATATGAAAGTTGAATGGCTATATCACAAAATTAAAGAAATTTTAAATAGCAGAATAGACACAGTTGGACTGAGAATTGGAGAATGAGAAGACAGATGTAAAGTCATTGTGAAAATTTCATAGGGACATAACTCGTGAGAAAGGAGTGAGGAGAACTGGTAAACCTTAAGGATCTGACTAAAAGGCACAAAGTATATCTCATAAGTAATACTGGGCAAGTTGGAAAGAATTCTTATCAAAGGGAAAATCGCTGGTAATTTTACAGAATTGAAGGAAGACATGATAAACTACCTTCAGGGAGCACACCAGCACACCTGTTCCCATCCTTCTAAAGCTTAAGAAAAGTGAAAGCAGAAATCACAACAGCTAAGAAAAGAAAAAAAGACAACTGCAAGGCCTATAAAGGAATAACAAATAGTTTGACAGTCAACCTCCTTATATCAATAAATAAAACCCAAAAGCAGAGGACATGTGTGTCAACACAGAATGTCATTGCTAGCTAAAGTATTATTTGAGAATGAGGCTGTGGTAAACATGGACGAGCCAGGGTCCCCTTTAAGGATGGATTTGCTGTTTCGGGTTTTGGGAATGTAAGCAGGTGCCAGTCCTGAGCCATTAGTCCTTTCCGGTATTACTGTAGCTACTCTTAGCTGCCTTGTCCATACACACTGCCCGATCCAGGAGAAGTGGAACGGTCTGGTATTTTGGCACAATGGCGAATACCCTGATGGGCCCCTTTATCTTCAGATCTCACCCTGGGAACAGAATAGGATTCCAGTGGCCTTGCACTCGAGGTGCACGTCTCTCTGTTCCCAGTCCTGCCTGCCTCCTGACCCTTCCTCAGCTATTGACCATGAATAAGTTTCCCACGCACTAAACTTTATTTCAGAGTCCATTTCTTCCAGGACCTAAGTCAGAAATGATGAGATTTGAGAGAAATGGAAAACTCTTAGTGTAGAAACCAACAAATGTTTGTTAAGGAAGTTTCTCAAGAATGTCATTTAAAGAGGTTTAAAATGATCACAAGAAGATGACTGGAGGTGCCAAGAAGGAAGGGTAATAGAATACACTAACAAGAGGAATAAAACAATGATTGTATAAAACTGATGAAAGAGAAATACAACAGAAAAAGAAAACTCTTCAGGCTGATATCCTCGATAAACACTGATGCAAACATCCTCATCAAAATACTGGCAAATCGAATCCAGCAGCACATCAAAAAGCGTATCCACCACGATCACGTGAGCTTCATCCCAGGACTCCCGTGATGCAAGGTCAGTTCAACATATGCAAAGCAACAGTTGTGATTCATCACATAAACAGCACTAAAGAGAAAAACCACATGTTTATCTCAATAGATGCAGAAAAGGCTTTTGGTAAAATTCAACTCCCCTTCGAGTTAAAAACTCTCGATAAACTATATACTGAAGGAACACACCTCAAAATAATAAGAGCTATTTATGACAAACCCACAGCCAACATCATACTGAATGGGCAAAAGCTGGAAGCACTCCCCTTGGAAACTGGCCCAAGACAAGGACGCCCTCTCTCACCACTCCGATTCAACATAGTCTTGGAAGCTCCGGCCTGCACAATCAGGCAAGAGAAAAGAATAAAGAGCATTCAAATAGGAAGAGAGGAAGTCAAAATCATGTCCCTCTTTTCAGACAACACGATCCTATATCTAGAAAGCCCCATCGTCTCAGCCCACATGTTTCTCAAGCTAATAAACAACTTCAGCAAATCCTCAGGATACAAAATCAATGTGCAAAAATCACTAGCACTCTTGTACATCCACAACAATGAAGCCGAGAGACAAATCACGAAGGAACTCCCATTCACATTTGCCACAAAAAGAATAAAATGCCTAGGAAGACAGCTAGCCAGGAAAGTGAAAGATCTCTACAAGGAAAACTGCAAACCACAGCTCAAAGAAATCAGAGGTGACACAAACAATGGAAAAACATTCCATGCTCATGCATAGGAAGAATCAGTGTCATTAAAATGACCATACTGCCCAAAGCAGTTTACAGATTCAATGCTATTCCCATTAAACTACCGTTGACATTCTCCACAGAACTGGAAAAAAATATTCTAAAGTTCACCCAAAATCAGCAAAAGAGCCCAAATAGCCCAAAGCAATCTTGAGCAAAAGGAAGGAAGCTGGAGGCATCATGCTACCTGACTTCAAACTATACTCAAGGGTTACAGTACCAGTACAAAAACGGACAGACAGACCAATATAACATAATAGAGAAAGCAGAAATTATTATTATTTTATGACAAACCCGGAAATAAAGACTGCACACCTACAACTATATGATCTTCGACAAACCTCACAAAAACAAGCAATGTGGAGAGGATTCCCTATGCAAAAAATGGTGCTGGATGTGCTGGCTAGCCATAGGTTGAAGATTGAACCTGGACCCCCTTCCTTGCACCATATACAAAAATTAACATGAGATGAATTAAAGACTTAAAAGTAAAACCCAAAACTATAAAAACCCTGGAAGGCAACCTAGGCTACACCATTCAGGACATGGGCACCAGTACCAGGCAAAGATTTCATGACTAAGATGCCAAAAGAAATTCCAACAAAAGCAAAAATTGACAAACGGTATCTAATTAAACTAAAGAGCTTCTGCACTGCAAAAGAAACTCTCAACACAGTAAACACACAACCTACTGAATGGGAGAACATTTTTGCAAACGATTCATCTGACAAAGTGTAATATCCAGCATCTGTAAGGAACTTAACCACATTTACAAGAAATAAAGAATCCCATTAAAAAATCAGCAAAGGACATGAACAGACACTTCTCAAAAGAAGACCTACATAGTGCCAACAAGCAAATAAAAAAAAGGTCAACATCACTGATATTAGAGAAATGCAAATCAAAACCACAATGAGATATCGTCTCACATCAGTCAGAATGGCTATTATGATGCTGGCAAACATAACAGATGCTGGCAAGTTTGTGGAGAGAAAGGGATGCTTACGCACTGACTTTGGGGAGTGTAAATTAGTTCAACCTTTGTGGAAGACGGTGTGGCAATTCCCGAAAGACCTGAAGTCTGAAATACCATTTCACCGAGCAATGCCATTACTGGGCATATACACAAAGGAATAGTAGTCGTTCTATTATACAGACGCGTGCATGTGTATACTCATTGCAGCACTATTCACAACAGCAAGGACGTGAAATCAACCCAAATGCCCGTCAATGATAGGCTGGATAAAGAAACTGTAGTACATACACACTGTGGAATACCATGCCTCCATAAAACAGAACAACATCTTGTCCTTTGCAAGGACTTGGCTGGAGCTGGAGGCCATTATCCTTAGCAAACTAATGCAAGAACAGTGACACTGTTTGGCTCTGTGTCCCCCACCCAAATCTCACCTTGAATTGTAATTCCCATACTCCCCCCATGTCAAGGGTGGGACCGGATGGAGGTGATTGAATCGTGGGGGTGCTTTCCCCCATGCTGTTCTCACGATAGTGAGTGAGTTCTCACAGGATCTGATGGTTTTAGAAGGGGCTTCCCCCTTCGCTCTGCACTGCTTCTTCCTGCCACCACAAGAAGAAGGAAGTGTTTGCATTTCCTTCCACCATAATTGTAAGTTTTGTGAGGACCCCAGCCCTGTGAACTGTGAGTCAATTCAAACTCTTTCATTATAAATAACCCAGCCTCGGCTCTTTCTTCATAGCAGCGTGAGAACAGACTAATACAAGCAAAAGACCAAATAGCGCATGTTCCCACTTATAAGTGGGAGCTGAATGATGAGAACACATGGACATATAGAGGGGAACAACACACACTGGGGCCTATCGGAGGGTGGAGAGTGGGAGGAGGGAGAGGATCAGGAAAAATAACTAATGGTTACTAGACTTAATGCCTGGGTGATGAAATAACCGCCACAGCAAAGCCCCACGACAAACGTTTACCTGTCAAAAAAAACCTGTACATTCTGGACATGTACCACTGAACTTAAAATAAAACAGAAAACAGCCTGATGCAATAAAGATTACGACTATATTAAAAATTAAGGAAACAGGCAGGACGCCGTGGCTGATGCCTGTAATCCCAGCAATTTGGGAGGCCAAGGTAGATGGATCACTTTAGGCCAGGAGTTCAAGGCCAGCGTGGCCAATATGATAAAACCCTGTCTCCAATAAAAGTGCAAAAATTAGCCAGCTGTGGTGGCACATCCCAGTAGTCTTAGCTACTGGGGAGCCTGAGGCAGGAGAATCTCTTGAACCTGGGAGGCGGAGGTGGCAGTGAGCTGAGATAGCACCAATGCACTCCAGCCTGGGAGACAGAGTGAGACTCTGTCTCAAAAATAAAAATAAAGAATTAAAGAAACAAAATAAGAACTACATATGATACTTTTGTATCACGTGGATGATGGGAGCATCTGTGAGAGCAGCTATGCCACAGCCACCCCTGGCTCAGCCAATAAAGGCTTTCCAGCCCTTGCGCCAACACCAGCCATGGCTGAAATTGTGGGAAGGTGACCCAGAAACGAACCAGTGAGAGCGTCCCTGGGATGTTTAACCTTGCAGATTGTGAAGAAAAATGATGTGTCTCTTTCTCTGTTGTTTGTTTGCTCTTTTTTTTTTTTTTTTTTTTAAAGAAAAATAACATGTTGACTTACTGATATGAATACAGAGACTGTTGTGGACAGGTCTCTCGTGCCTTGTACCAAACTAAAAGAAGGATTGGCTTGCTAAACGTTTAAGTAGATTTATAAAATCACCGTTTGGAAAGGGGACTGTTTAGAAATAGTTGACTAGACTTCAGTCAAGGAGTTTACCATATATGATGTTATCTAATAACAAAAATGAGGCTTTTTGTCCTTCTTAATCGTGAACCGATTTGTTTGGAGTAGAATAAGTTGTTTGTTAAAGATATGACAGGAAATACACTTGAAAGCCTGACCTTTGAATGACAGTTCATTGATGACCTTTATTTCTTCATTATTTTTTAAGAATCTTTTTTGTTCCATTCCTGCAACTTAATGTTACTTAAATGCATTTAAGGAATGTCTTTACATATATTATCAGAGACTTTGAAAGCTATCTATCTAACTTGCACATAATTTTCATTTTTGGAATCCCTTTCTCTCCCTCAGGGGTTTCCTAGGAGATTTAAGGTGATATTTTTTTAACCCAGTATCTCTTGAACTTATTAGCCATTTCCAGCTTCTGAGTTGTGATTTGTGGTGGTTGTTTTGTTTTCCTTTTCTTTATTTTTTTTAAAACCTGGTCAATGTTGAGTGTTGTCATATGTTTTTAATAAAAGTGCCTTTCTGTTTCTATTGTCTGCTTGGAGGCTGTGTTATGGCCATTTCTTGTTCTCCTGATTCACGGAAGATGTTGATCAGAACTGAAGCCAGGAGCCAGACTGCCAGTTCCTTGGATGCCCAGGAGCCCTCGGCGGCCATGTCAGGGAGTTCCTGCTCAAGCCATGGTGGTTTAGCCCAGGATAACAGTAGATTCTGAGATGGTGAGTATTGTTCCACGCGTGGCCACAGTCATTCCTCTAGTATAATGGACATGGGCTCAGGAGGTGTGTCTCTCTTCAAGGATCATGAGCTGAAATTGCTAAACTTTGGGAGTTTTCAGTGACACCCTTCAAAGTGCTCACGGTGTGACACGGATTAGCTGAGAAGGGCGGATGTGCTTTTGCCCTGTGGGGCATCTGTCTGTGTAGCTTTCTCCGAGTTAGGCCACAAGGGGCGCTTAGCCCGCAGACGCCCACTGTGATTGGTTGATGAGATGCGAAGCAACGGGACCATCCAGTCACCTTCAACGCAGGTAGGTTTCATCCAATCAGACGTGAAACTGGCCCATGATGTGGAGCCATGCTGCATACCCAAGGGTCCCCGCTTCCCCGTTCCACAACCGCCATTGTCTGCTCGTGTCATCTAATGGCCGCTGTCTCCGTCATGGCTGGACCTTCCTCTGAGATGACCTCTGAGGAACAGCTGATCACCCAGGAGCCCAAAGAGGCCCACTCCACGACGGCCCAGAAGCAGAGCAAGCAGAGGAAGCGAGGGCGACGTGGGCCCCGCAGGTGCCACGCCAACTGCCGCGGGGACAGCTTCGCCACCTATTTCCGCCGGGTGCTGAAGCAGGTTCACCAGGGCCTCAGCCTTTCCCGGGAGGCCGTGAGTGTCATGGATTCTTTGGTCCATGACATACTGGACCGCATCGCCACCGAGGCTGGTCGCCTGGCCCGCTCCACCAAGCGCCAGACCATCACCGACTGGGAGATCCGGACCGCTGTGCGCTTGCTGCTGCCGGGGAAGATGGGCAAGCTCGCCGAGTCCAAAGGCACGAAGGCTGTCCTCAGGTACACCAGGAGCAAGTGTGCTCCCTCAGGAGTGCCCGAGCACCGTGGAAACCCAAAGGGACTTGGTAGAGCCACCGAACGTGGCCCAAAAGACCAGTGGCTCGCCAAGGAGGGGACTCCAGAGGAGGTTGGGGTGGGTGGTGCCCTTCTGACTTGGGGGGCATGTGGCATGTGGCATCCTGCAATTTTTCGAGCATTTTTCCCTCAGTACTAAACATTGCCAACTCTAATATAACTATAGTGCAATTTGCTTCAAGGAAAAATAGTGGGTGTTTCGTGATCGTGTTTCATTCATTTCCTCAGTTTCCAAAACCGTTATTTTTATTAGTTATGTTTCTAGGTTATCTTTATGGTGATATTATTATTGCACTGATCTTTACCTTTTTCTCTCTCATTCTCCTGTGACTGGATGGTGGAATTTTCCAGAACTTCACTATATGCCATACAGCAGCAGAGAAAGTGAATACACTGATGCAAGAAGCAAGGTAACCCTCCTAAACGTTTTCAACACCTCTCCTGTCACGAATCCATGTAAATAAGGAAATGAGGCCCAGTTGAAGTGTACATACAGCTAAATAAAATTTTCTTTTTTTTTTTTTTCTTTTTTTTTTTTTTTTTGAGACAGAGTCTCGCTGTGTCGCCCAGGCTGGAGTGCAGTCGCGGGATCTCGGCTCACTGCAAGCTCCGCCTCCCGGGTTTACGCCATTCTCCTGCCTCAGCCTCCCGAGTAGCTGGGACTACAGGTGCCCGCCACCTCGCCCGGCTAGTTGTTTGTATTTTGTTAGTAGAGACGGGGTTTCACCGTGTTAGCCAGGATGGTCTCGATCTCCTGACCTCGTGATCCGCCCGTCTCGCCCTCCCAAAGTGCTGAGATTACAGGCTTGAGCCACCGCGCCCGGCCTCAACTAAATAAAATTTTCAAGAGTCCATTCATTTTCCAGCTTCCTCGATTCTGAAATCACTACTGCAGTTTGTTCTTTTTTTGCCCTGAGGATAATCTTTTCATTTCTTTTTAAACAGAAACCTTTGTTACTTCCAGGTTTGTGTCAGTAGGCCTAGGGTGTGTCCACGGAAACGGCTCATGCCCTAGTGTTTAGTGGTGCAGCCAATGAGTGACTCGCAGTACAAGAGCAACAGTCACTGTCACAATGCAGGGGGAGTGACCCAGGCTGAACCCACAACAGCCTTGCACTGATATGCAGCCTGGTTATTGGAGGGACAGGGTTGTGATTCTTTACCTGATGTTTTTGTTTTCAGTGTTTCTAACCATGGTCATTTAAGGATATGCATCCAAAGGCAGGAGTAGGATATGTTTCTTGCCCCTAGCATCAAGTTTTGCAGAGCTTGCTCAGCCTTTATGAGAAGTCAGATAATGCTTATTTCCTCAAGAGATTTGCATATTAATATTCATGTTAATGTTCATATAGGTTACCTTTCATTGTGTTTTCTTCTGGGTCCCAAGTCTTTGTACTTTTAGCACTTTTTCCTAGAAGTGTATTGCTGAATTCAAGGTAGCTGCTGACTTTCCCATTGCTTTTGTTTTCAATTGATTTATAGCTGCCGAGGATTTCAACAAGAGAACATACTCTGGAATTGTAACTCACAGGAATTTATTATGTTGTGCCTTGAAGCTCGACATGTGGCCATTTTTGTCAAATGTTTCTCGTGAATTTTGAAACATCACATAAACAACCCTTCTCCTTTATATGTAGAAACCAGTAAAGGGTGGCACTCTCAGTCAAATCGTGAAATGAAAGCTGGATAAATGACAGAAATCAAAATTTTCTTGAGCCCATCAGAAGTGGGAAAGACACACCCCAGAGGGCCCAACCCGTAGCCACACAGATTATTCTACCTTTGTCAGAGGACAGTTTGGTCAAGAGTGAAATGGGGGCGTGGCAGGATAGTAGCCAGAGCTTCCCTGAATAGTGCGGTTGGGCAATGTGGTCAGGTCACCTCCAGAGCTCCACTTGGGATCCATAGAGAAAGGATGGAGAGCCAAGAAGTCCCCTCATCGGGATTTCCTACTTTGTTTTTTCAGAATATTAGAAAAGTGTTATGAAAGTAGTTGAAGAGAAATGCTCACTGCACAAGGAGACCAAGAAAAAGCCCCATGAAGACAGCAACAACTAAATCGCTCTGGACGGTGCCGCCAGGTGATCCTACATGTCTGGAGCAACACTTTGAAAACCAAAGACACTTGGCAGAACCCTGTTCCTATCCAGAAACAGAGCTGTGTACCTGGTCCAAAGCACCACATCTCACTGAGTGACTTATTTCTCATTATGCTAATTGTTTTGCTCTAAAGCGCCAATCTTTCTGTCAAATGGGATGTACAAATAAATTTCTAAGTTATCCTTGCATGTCTACTGGGTAATTTGACGTGTCTTTTTCTGAAACCATATCTTTTGGGATATTTTACCCTGGAGCGTGTGTTTCCCATTTGTAAATTCAGATATGAACGAGGAGAATTAGTAAAACAGTGTTGACAATGAACTCTGATTGGGCTGTGGGGAGTGAAGCGTGAGAGTTCAAGGGGACTGATGCCTGTGAGTTATAGGAAGAAAGAGAAAAAGGCTGCTTTGGTGTGAAGATTGGCAGAGGAAGCTCACACATCTGCTACAGCATTTCAGGGGATGATTGAGAAGGGGAACCTAGTGAGCAATCGTGATGTCAAGCTGTAGCTTACTGAAAGCGCAAAGTAAGGGAAAGAGCTTTATGGCTTAAACAACAAATAAGAAGTATCAATGTACGGAAAATAGGATGAATAGGACAAACATAGTCCAATCAATATTTTCATCAGCACTCCCTGTACCATGGAGTTCTTTTGTAAACATGAGCAGGGACCCAAAGACAGTACAGAGAAAACGAGATGAAAAATTTTAAGGAACATTGCCTATTCTCGGTTCCCTAGAAATAGAATCCCACTTGCTTAGATTTGTCTGATTCTTCTCTTTTTCAGACTAGAATCTTTTGTTTTTGGAGACCTTCATGCCTGGCCTCTATGCATCCTGGGGATGATGGAATGCTGTCCGATGGAGCAGCACAAGCTCCATTCGGATCTGTGTCAGCCAGTGAGTCACCTGCAGCCGAGGAGCTACAGCCCAATGTGTGATCAGGTTTCCCAGTCTGAACTCGGAAGAGTTAGTTGTCCAGGGATGTTCAATGGGAGATGAAGGGGAAACCTGTGATTAGATGGGTGTGTTTCTTTGGTTCTACGATGGGTTGTATGCTTTTAATGCTGTTGATGGAGGTGTATTTTATTAGTTTTCTAGGGCCGCTGCAAAAATATTCCAGAGACTGTCTGACTTAAACACTGTGTGTTTTTCATCTCACAGTTCTGGATACCTATTGTCACCTTTTTGTAAGGAGAGCAACCCTGTTGGGCAGGGTCAACCCTCATAACTTCCCTTTAACCACATGACCTGACTAGAGACTCTCTCCAAATAAGGTCACATTCTAAAACACTGGGGACCGGGACTTCTTCCTATGAATTATAGGGAAACACAACTCCATCCATAACAGTACATCTTCTGCATCCACTGCACGGCACAAATTAACATCCTCACATAGAAAATACATTCATTTCATCACGACATCCCCAAAGTCTTAACTCACTCCAACATCAGTTCTCCAATATCTCACCTGATAATCTTCTGTATCTGGAATGGGTGAGTCTCCAGGTATGACTCGTGCTGAGATGGGAAGTTTCTCCACCACTGCACCTGTGAAGCTAGACAAGTTATCTGCTTCTGAAAGACAGCTGTGGGACTGGAACCAAATAGGGCTTGTCAAACGAACAGCAGGAAATCTGAAAAACTACTGGAGTACGTGGGCCCTAAGCACTCTGAAACCTAGTGGGAGCAAATTCCATTACATTCTAAGGATGGAAAAGATTCTGCTTGGGCTCAATGGTCTGTCCTTCAGGCCCAGTGGGCTAACAGCTTCACACCCTATGCCCTGGGCAGCGGGGTGGGAGCTCTTCCCCCAGCCTGGGCTGCTTCAGCCCATCCATCCCTCTGAAACCGAGGAGGTGAGACCAATGCCTGGAACTCAGGAGGTGACCTCTGTTTCTGGGACCAAGAGAGAGACGTCCCAGTCCCCTAGTAACGTGCCCCTGGTTATTGGGGGCAGTGACGGCCATGCCACCCTCTCTTCCAGCTTTGGAGTCCTTCTTCCCTCTCTGGAAAATGAAGAAATGGTCACAGCTGGGTACCCCAGTCAGTTCCTTTCTTGCTGGTACAATCCAGGAACACTAACAGCCTCCTTTCATTTCATGCCATCCTTGTCCCCGTTCAGTCCAGTCTGGCAACACTTTTCTGGTATAAAATTCTCAAAAAATTGTTGGCTTCCCATGGAATTCACATGAGTCCAGGCCATCAGACAAGAAGTTGTCTACAGATCTTCCTTGATAATTCATATCTCCCCTATCTGAATTCCTAACTTCTGCAGAGATGGTTGATTGGATCCGTGAGACACATGCCTCTCCTCTCAGGCTAATGGTTTTCCAGGCACACCCTCGCACCTGTTTCCAGGACCAGGTATTGGCATACTTTGAGTACCTTCTGAATCATCCAGTGCTGGTTTCCTTCTCCTCAGTGCTTCGTTGGCTAATTTCTCTCTCTTCTCTCCCATTTACTATACGCATCTAGGAGTAACCAGATTAAATCCTAAATACTTTTCTCAGTGTGTCAGTGTGTTGGCCAAGACTCCCCCTGGTCCTCCTAAGTGTCACTGAAAACTCAAGTCACAAAGGCAGATCCATAGGACATAAGGCGTACCAGCTTACTCGAAGTGTATCCTCAGGAGCCTTTAGTGTTAATAGCCGAAGATACATGGGAAACAATCTATTTTTATGCGTCGACTCAAAGGAGTACGGACAGCTGTGTAGAAATATGATGGGACAAAAAGGCTATGATCTCATGCTAATAGACGGAGTCGGGGAAACCCGGCAAGGCCTGTCCATCTAGACTCTGCTTGGTCTATCTGAGCGCACAGTCCTTCCTCCCGGATATGGGGCAGGACACCCTCTGGAATGGGGGTCTTGTGACTTCCATTCAAACACGATAGGTTAGATCATTTCTTCATGGACAGTTTTTACATGAAAATGTGGAAAACATTACAATACCGTCTCTAGGTTTTGTGACTATCTTTAGAAAAAAGAGCTTCTGGTTTCAAGGACCCACCTTTGGGAAGAGGGTTTCTGGTCTCTGTGTTTAGCCCCCGGGGCTGAATGAGACTGAGAGACAGGAGGACCAAGAATGTCAGAGAAAATCTTCTTCACCTGAACTACTTCTGAAGCCCTCATTTTGGGATATTGGGCCCTGAGCTCCAACGCTAGAAATCAGCTACATGGGCAAGTTCATCACTTAGAATTTCTACTTTACTCAGAGACCCTCAGAACACAATACAGCCCAAACCTTTGCCACTGTAAAACTAGGATTGCCTTTCCTCATGCTTCCAGTAACCTCTTCCTAGTCTCCGTCTGAAAACACACCACAAGCACCTTTAATACACATAGTGCTAGCAACATTTCTGTGATCATGATATATGTATTCTCTGAGTCAGAGATCCTTTCTCTACAGCAAAGAATTCTTTCTTAACCCTCGTTTCAACTGCATTTGGTGTTCATATTTCCCCCTGCCGTTTCCTAAAGACACTCTAGGCTTCTTGTGTCATGCGTGTCAAAACGCTTCCAGCCTGTATGCGTTACCTAGTTCCAAACCTCTTCCAGTCTTCCAGATGTTCCTTATCACATCACCCCACTGCTTGGCCACAGAATCTCTAGTAGTCTGATAGGGATATTCTGACAAAGTACCATAAACATGGCAGAATAAACAGCAGAAGTTTATGGTTTACATTTAGACAGGCTGGAAGTCCAAATCAACGCGCCAGCTGGGTTGGTTCCTTCTTAGTAGTAAGAGGGAAGAATCTCTCCCAGGGATCTTTCCTTGGCTTGTAAATGGCCCACTTCTCCCCATGCCACTTCACATTTTCTTCCCTGGATGCATGTGTCTGTGTCTGATTTTCCCCTTTTGGTATGAGGCAGAGCAAGTGCTCAACCCTGCTCACTCTCAAGTAGGGCGAGCTCTGCGTTCCACACATTCTTCCACTCCTGTTCTGCAACCGCTCCAGTTCCAAACAAGCTGGGTTGTACCAGGAATCCTCTCTAAATCATATTCCTCATCTCTTTATTCTTATTTCTTCCTCCAGGAGCCCGCTCTCTCTTGGGAGAGCTGTGGATCCTCACTCAGCATTGTGTGTCAGGGTTGCCAAAGACCTGATGTGTGAGGTTTCTTTGCCTTTTCATAGGTAAGGTGAGCACATAATTTCTTGTCTAATAAATGTGGGGGCAGCATTTGGAGTGAATGGGACATTAGGAATCACTGGGTTGGGACGATAGGCAAAACCTGTATGTGTGGCCACTCTTCTGGGGATAGAATAAAAACATTCCTTGGGTTTGGAACACAAAGATTGGTGGGCTGTGAAAGTGATTTTCTTTCAATAGCATATTTTTCGTGATTTCTTCCTTTGACGTTCCTGTGCTTTTGTTTCCTGGAGACAACAGGTGTGGCTAGGCTGCATTAACATGGGAAAGAGACACAACACCATTACAGCATCTTTTTGGGTCTCAGGAATCATGTGAGCTAGTGGGACTTGACTCGATAGCAAGAGTCATGAGGGCATGGGATTGGGGGTCAGAGGAGACCTGAGCTCAGACCCCAGTTGTGCCTCTTACTGGCTCTACTGCCTTGGGCAAGTGTCTTGACCTCTCTGAGCCTCAGTTTCCTCCTCTGTGGAATATGGGTCTAGAAGGTGCTTGTGAAGATCCAGGGTGATGATGCAGATGGGGTGCCAGATACATAGTCAGCAACCAATGAATGTCGGCTGTACCTGGTCCAATTCCGAGATTCACGCCCTACGGGAAATCGCAGGTGGTGGGGGTGGGATCCAGTGCCGGACAGATCTATGAACACGCTCTCCTGGCTACCTGGGCCTCATCTGTTTGCTTAGGACTGACAGTGAGATAAGGGAGGATGATTTTTTCCCCCTCGAGCCACATGTTAGTGAAGAGGTAGAGATAATGCTGCTGTGAGTCCTGACGGAAAGTTGCTGGGGAGCATCTTTAAAGTGCTCCTGGCTTGGTACACTACCCACTTGGGGCTTTGTGGCAAACTATTCCCCCTGCCTGCCACGGAACCTGGCTTCCAATACCATCTCCTCCCCTCTGCCCACTGTCTCCCTATCTGAATCCTATTCACTTTTCAGGTCTTGGCTCAAATGCTGCCTCCCCTATGAAGATGTCCTGACCCTCCCAGCCTAGAGTGACTGCTCCCTCCTTGAGTCTCAGGATCTCCAGCTGTGCCATGGGCATACTGTTTGCAACATCCTCACACATGGATTGTGATGAGGAAGGAAAGAGAGAGTCCATGTAGCATGCTAATTGCAGTGTCTGGTGTAGGCCTGTGGTGAGTTCCCTGCCTCTTCCTCTTCCTGCCCTCGGAACCCGCAGCATGCAGGCATGGTGGCCTTGATCACATGCTGTCTTCTCTTGATAGTCATTGGGGAACATGCCTGTGCTAGTTGCCCCTCAGTTGGAATGTCACAGATGATGGGGGCCACATCTTATCCTTCCTCACCTTCCAGCATCCAGCACTACAATAAACGCCATCGCAACCATTTTTCATTGGGCACCTTAGGGTACCATGTGGCAGGCACTTGGCTATGCATGTGATGCACATAAGTGTAGTCCTCACTCTTTTTCCTTCTAGCTGTCTTTCAGGATGCGCAGGCATTGATTCTTCTTTGAATTATATCAGACAGATTGGGTCAACTGCTACCAAGGTCGCATAATGAGGAAGTGGCCCTGACAGGCATCAAGTCCTGTGCTAGGTTAAGTTTCTAGTGAATGTCTGTGAATGGTTGGTTGGCAGGAGGGACAGTCGTAGAGCCCAGAATAGGAGTGCCTGCCCGTGACTTTTACCCGGCAGAGGTAGGCCTGCTTGACAGAAAGCTGTAGGCAACAAACACATAGGACTCAGTGGGTTCTGCAGCTCAGGTATGGGGATATAGTCGCTCCAGGACAGGGGGAGAAGTGGAGAGGGGATGGTTCAAGCTAAACCTCAAGGCAGTTGTCCCAGGGAATTCCACAGTGGCTCCAGGATCCCCCAAAATAGTAGCAGATGACCCACCCACTGGCCATCCTCAAGGTGAACTGTAGAACAAGCCCGGGTCAAGCAAGCCTCCTTGGAAAAGCTTTGTTCGCATAGAGGATGTTGAATCCCTTGGGATTCCGCGGTGGGCATTTCACTGCCACAGATCCTCGAGAGAGATCCAGGCCACAGGATCACCCATGGGACCTATGATGCAATGAGGAGGACAGGCTCCACTGTGCTTAAGTGGCCCCTAACAAGTAGAAGCCAGAAGAGCCTCAGTCAGTGCTATTTATTCACCCGACACCTAAGGTCATTAGGGAAGGTCCCAGACACCTTGTACCGGCATGCCTGGTACCTTGGAGGGGCTGACTGGTGGGCTGAGCTCAGCTGGGCCTCTGCACCTCTCCAAGGCCCCTCAGAGCATATCACTGTGGCGTCTCCAGCAGGAAAGGACGACTTCTTAGTTAGCAGCTCAGAGCTCTCAGACAGCCAGGCGAGGCACTAGTCCTCTGAAAGGTTACCTGTGGGACAGGCTAACGTCCATCATTCTCCATGTGTCAAAGCCATCAAGGGCCTGTCAGGAGCCCAGAGGGAGGGGCAAACAGATGTGACCAATGGGCCAATAGGAGGAGCATTCAGGAATGAGCAGCCTTTCTGAGATGCAGCCTATTCAGGACACACTTCTTGAGATGCTTCTGGGTGGCACACACAAGGCATGTGCATGAGATGAGGTCCTTTACTCTCTGGGTCAAAGTGGTAGGCTGTCGAATGGTTTTACATTGGACCTATCACTATCAGGGTGACATCTCCCATTTGGTGGATCCTCCTTCTCCGTGCTGTAGTGATTGCCCTTAAGTGACATGAAGTTTCTAACCATTATAGACACACTTTCTCCCTTCTGGAGCCCTGGCCAAACATAGACACACAGAGTAACAGTAAGGAGAATATGGGAGTCAGTACTTCTTTTTTTTTTTTTTTTGAGACGGAGTCTGGCTCTGTCGCCCAGGCTGGAGTGCAGTGGCGGATCCTGGCTCACTACAAGCTCCGCCTCCCGGGTTACGCCATTCTCCTGCCTCAGCCTCCCAGTAGCTGGGACTATAGGCGCACGCCACCTCGCCTGGCTAGTTTTTTTGAATTTTTTGGTAGAGACGGTGTTTCACCGGGTTAGCCAGGATGGTCTCGATCTCCTGACCTCGTGATCCGCCCGTCTCAGCCTCCCAAAGTGCTGGGATTACAGGCTTGAGCCACCGCGCCCAGCCAGAGTCAGTACTTCTTAATAGGCACTCGACTAGAACCTGGTCTCAATATCTGATCCTCCAGATTTGGGGCCCAAGTGTTCCGAATTCCCTCATCAAACTCTTCTTTCAGGACTCTCCAGAATCTGACACTCCAATGACAATCCATCCGTCTCTAGGGAGCCTACGACAGCACACATCTCAGCGTCCTAGAGAGGACAGGTTTCAGGCCACCGGAGGAATTTAGGGAGTGAGAACTGTAGGAGCGACCTTATCCCAAGCTGTTTGAACAAGCCCTGTGGGCCAATGGCCATGGCCCAAGAGCCACAGGGCCTTCATGGACTGAGCCATTTATTGTATTGTTGCTGTTAGTACTTTCAAATAAGTTGTAAATTCCCCTTTGGAGTAGGAGGCCGACACCTGATTAAGATGTCAATTCAAGCAAATTATAAAATGAACCCTGGATAATCTACAAAACAAAATCCTTTTGTAGCCTGTAATAACGTGAAAATACCCTTGCAGGAGAGACCAACCACAGAGGATTTCACCTGTGGCAGAGCCGCAAGTGCTCAAGATAAAGAATGTGGGCAAGGCAGGATGCTCCAGAACGCTTCCCTGAATCGTGCAGGTGGAAAGAGGGGGCCGATGGCTGATCAAGGATGCCATGGAGAAGTCTATTTTTCATTATAAGTCCAATGCTGATTAACTGTGCTGGCCCTTTATACCTCCAGAGCTCTCCTTCAAAAAGATAAACTAAGGATTTAGCGCCACTGATCCACCTTATCAGGATTAGTACTTACTTTGGAATTTTAGGAAAATCTTGTAAAAGTGTTTCAAAAAGAATAAACAAGTTTGTTTCCAAAAGTGGCTGTGAAAATCTGTCACAAAACTAGCTGTAATAAATGTCCCTGTGTGGTGCTTTGAGATGATCTTACACATCCCTAACAATATCGTGGAAGTTAAAGTCTCTTTTCAGAGCTGTGTGCCTTTGCAGGGAGAAAAAATCGGTTGGAGTTGTTTGAAAAACACTGCATTCTCCTCACTCACTTTATTTCTGTCAGGCTCATTGGTGCTGCATGAACTTGCCAAAAGTTTTTCCATAGGACATGAACATGTTCCAACAGAGAATGTTAATTCTTGCATACTGCTCTTAAGCTCTTAGTATCGTGAATAGTCATTTACGTAAACATTGAATGATTAGGACTTTCTTGTTGTGTTTTGCATTTGTAAATCCAGGAAGCCACATGGGAGCGTCTGTGAAATAATGTTAAAAATACACCATAATCCAGCAGTGGAATGCTGACTGGGAGAGTAAGGGTGAGTGACATAGACCAATTATAGGCAAGGGAGAGGAGAAATGGGTTTTGATGTTGAAGACTGGAACGGGAAATGAATACATCGGATTATTCATCTCTGTGGCTGAAGGTGGGTAAAGGTCAATAAGTGAGCATCGGTGATTTAATGGTGTGTTTTGCTGAAAGAAAGAACTAAAGGAATTGGCGTGCATCATGTAAATAACCAATTATAAGCATCATACCGAGGAAAATAGTGGTAGTAGATCAAGGATACCCTCATTAAATTTTGTCAATATGACCTGTATCAGGGAATTCCCATTGAAATACATGACTGAGGATTCAAACATATTATAGAAATACCGAGATCAAAAAAATTTTTAAATACAATATAACCCTTCCAAATGTTCCAGTAGCTAAAGATACTATTGCAACTCATTCGGATTCATCTGTGTCTACTCTTTTTCCAGTTATAATCTTTTGTTAAGAAATAAAAATAACACTTCATGACCTTCAACTGTACATCACTGAGAAGATGGGAGTGTGCGACGAGAGGAGCTGAAATCCCACTCTACACTGAATCACTGGAGGGACGCAGCCACTGAGCCACAGCCATTGGTTGCACGTTTGCTAAGGGACCCAGACAAAAAAGTGTCTGTCTGGGTGTTTGTCCTTGAAGACTGAGGAGGAAATTTGTGTTTACATTCTTATTGGGAGCTTCTTTTTCTAATCATTTGGTCACAGTCTTGGTGGTTGAAAGATATGAATTTATAGGTACGAGTAGAAATGTCTCCTACCTACTCCATCAATAAGAGAAGAAGGGAGTCAAATGGAAACTGAGAGATAAAAATGGTTCTCTCTTTTGCCATTCCCAATTTTGTCCCCAAGCTACTTGAATGTTCAGGCAATAAAATGTTTTTTCACCTCCAAGTACATGGGCCTGACAAACAAAACCCACCACATTTATGTGGCAGGATAAGAATCCCACCCCAGTGCAGTGGCCGGTACTATGGGGTTGATCCTCATTCTTGACCCATTACAGCCTTTCTCCTCTTTGATTGTGGCCCTGACTCCTGGATAAGCAGAGAACAAATGCATGCTTGGGAGGACGAAGCTTGAAAGAGTGGCATTTATTCTTTCCCCTTATTATGAAGGACCGCCGTCAAACATCTGGAGTCACAGGCCAAATGGGCCGGCACCTGAATAGGGCATTAGTGGAGCACAGAAGCCTCTTGACTCCTCCTCACTCGTGTCATCAATCCAGTCCGTGCCATGCAGCATCTCTCTGATGTGTGTGACAGGCCGGTCCTACACCTCATGGGCCTGCTACTGCTTCCATGATTCTTCTGAAATCCTGAAATATGTCCATCATTTAACTAACTCTGCTCCCAAAATCTCCACAGAGGCACTGGTGAACAACACATGCTTTGGGGGACTGACATTAGGCAAGGACTATCTGGTGGCCCGGATGCTTGTTGAGGTACTTTGTCATGCACCGGAGGGAATTTTGTGTTAAGGAGGAATAAGGTACATAATTACTGTGCTTGCTATAATCCTTGGACTGGTAGAGTGAATTCGGTCCTTTCCAGGAACTTAGTATCCCTTCACAAATACAAGAAGGACCTTCCTTACCCAGAGGTCCACAGCTACTGGGTTAGATCTGACATCAGCACACAGGTTGATCTCCCAAATGTCACTCCAGTGCCTGGTCCACCCGACATGATATTAGCCTTTGAGTTTGTCAGCCTGTCAGAGTTTAGTAGAAGTAATGATTCTTGAGGTTAATGTACCTTACAGAAAATACCTCAAACTGTAAGGAAATGCATCATTGATTTGCTTCACCTTACTCAGTCTCCATTTGAGCCTGAATTCAAATGAAATTGCATAAACAAGTGTTCCACCTAACCAAACTTCAATGGAGTGGGATGTCTGACAGAAAGGGTTACCTCTTGTTTTTACACTCACTGAATTGTTATTATTTGCAAATGTCTTGTTTTCTTTTTATATGCTTTCATTACTCTTGAGTCAATATGCAGGACTAGGATTGCAAGGTCACATGGTAATTGTCCGTTTAATTTCCAAGGAGCTGACAAGTAGTTTCGGAGGGGCTGTTGCATTCTCTATGAGCACTATCAATGCATGAGAATTCCAGTTGTTGCACATCTCTGCCAACACTTGATATGTTCAGTCTTTTTGTATTTCTGTTAATGTTATTTTTAATGGACAAATCTTAACTGTATGCAATTATGGGGTACAATGTGATATTTTGAAATATGTATTCAATGTGGAAATATTGCATACAGCTAACTAACATGTCCATCCCCTCGTTTACCTATCATTTTTATGCTGAGAGATATGAAATTACTTTCTTGGTTGTCCTGATTTACACAATCCATTACTACTGACTGTAGCCATCCTGCTGTGCAATAGATCTCAAAACGTACTCATCCTGTGTATCTAGAAAGTGGGCCCCTTTGACCGGCAACTCCCCATTTTCTTCCTCCAACCCCTCCCCACCCATGTCCCAGCCCCTGGGGAGCCGTCATTCTACTCTCCACTTCTATGAGTTCAGCCTTTAAAGATTCTACCTGTAAGTAAGACATTTGGTATTTGTCTTTCTGTGCCTGGCTTATTTCATAACAGCAGAACGTCCCCCGGCTTCGTCCACAGTGTTGCAAATGACATACGTTACTTTTGTCAAGGTTGAGGAGCATTCTGTCATATCTACATACCATGTTTCCATTACCCATGTACCCAGTGATGAACTCTTAGTTAGATTCCGCATCTTCACTGTGGTGTATAATGCTGCCATGATCATGGGAGTGCAGATGTCTTTTCATCGTACTGATTTCATTCCCTTTGACTATAGACCCAGAGTGGGTATGTAGGATTTCCGGACCATATGGTATTTCTATCATTCCGTTTTTTGAGGAATTTCCACACTGTTTTCTGTAATGGCTCTGCTACTTCACATTTCCACCAAGCGTGTACAAGAGTGCCCTTTTCTGCATTCTTGACAACACTATTATGACGTTCATCTTTTCTGGTAAAAGCTATTCAAACAGATGTGTGAGGTGACATCTCACTGTGGATTAAATTTGCATTGCCAGGCCAGGCACAGTGGCTCATGCCTGTAATCCCAGCACTTGGGAGGCCAGTTCGGGTGGATCATGAGGTCAGAAGTTCAAGAGCACCCTGGCCAATATGGTGAAACCCCGTCTCTACTGAGAATACAAGGATTAAACAGACGTGGTGGCAGGCGCCTGTAATCCCAGCTACTCAGGAGGCCGAGGCAGGAGAATCGCTGTAAGCTGGGAGGCAGAGGTTGCAGTGAGCCGAGATCGTGCCGCTGCAGTCCAGCCTGGGCAACAGAGAGAGACTCAGTCTCAAAAAAAAAAAAAAAAAAAAAGAAAGAAAGAAAGAAAAAGAAAAGCAAAGAAAACAAAAAGAAAAAAAAAGAACTTGCATTGCCCTAGTGATTAACGATGCTGAGCATTTTTAATGTACCCACTGGCCGTTTGTGCTGCTTCTTTTCAGTAATGTCTATTGAGGTCGTTTGCTGATTTAAAAATTGAATTATTTGTTTTCTTGCTATTGCGTTGTCCACATTCCTTCTATATTTTGAATATTAACCTCTTATCAGATGTACATTTGGTAGTATTTCTCGCATTCTGTGGGCTTGTTACCTATGAAAGGGGTCCCCTGAAAGGTGGTATCTTTCCCTGTTTGGTGTTGTGAAGCCAGTATGATAAACTGCAAGTGAGTGTCAGGCAGTGCAGGCTTTATTCCATGGCCATGGACTTCACAAGCAGGAGGCTGGCTCACAAATCAACTTCTCAGCTTGGGAGAGGGAGAACATCACAAATATAGGGGATTTTCAACGAAGGGATTGGGCATTAGAAGCAAGGGGAGGAATATTCATTTCTTTTCTGTGAATAGGTGCAGGACTTCTCGAAAACAGAATGCCACCTACCTTATTGCCCATTCAAGGTTTCTTTCAGTCGTTGTCACGGTGATTGTCAACTGTCGTGGCGCTGGTGGGTGTGTCAGTTCGTATGGGAATTAGATTATAATGAAGTTCCAGTTTCTTTAAAGATCAATTGAGCTGCCATGCTGCATCCCATCAGTCTCGGCCGGTTTAGTCACGATGGGGAAATTCTGATGTCAGGTATCCTGCTTCCTAAGGACAAGCAGAGTTAAGGCGGGGTAGAAATTTAACTAGGTCCTGTAGGCATTACATTGGGCAACACGTTGCCTCCTCACTCTCTTATTTATTCTTTTTCTGTAAAAACGTCTTTAATTTGACACCATCGCATTTGTCTACCTTTTGCTTTTGATGTCTGGGCTTTCAGGGTCATATCCAAAAAATCATTGCCCAGGCCTATGTCACGGAGCTTTGTCAAAATATGAAAGTTGAATGGCTATATCACAAAATTAAAGAAATTTTAAATAGCAGAATAGACACAGTTGGACTGAGAATTGGAGAATGAGAAGACAGATGTAAAGTCATTGTGAAAATTTCATAGGGACATAACTCGTGAGAAAGGAGTGAGGAGAACTGGTAAACCTTAAGGATCTGACTAAAAGGCACAAAGTATATCTCATAAGTAATACTGGGCAAGTTGGAAAGAATTCTTATCAAAGGGAAAATCGCTGGTAATTTTACAGAATTGAAGGAAGACATGATAAACTACCTTCAGGGAGCACACCAGCACACCTGTTCCCATCCTTCTAAAGCTTAAGAAAAGTGAAAGCAGAAATCACAACAGCTAAGAAAAGAAAAAAAGACAACTGCAAGGCCTATAAAGGAATAACAAATAGTTTGACAGTCAACCTCCTTATATCAATAAATAAAACCCAAAAGCAGAGGACATGTGTGTCAACACAGAATGTCATTGCTAGCTAAAGTATTATTTGAGAATGAGGCTGTGGTAAACATGGACGAGCCAGGGTCCCCTTTAAGGATGGATTTGCTGTTTCGGGTTTTGGGAATGTAAGCAGGTGCCAGTCCTGAGCCATTAGTCCTTTCCGGTATTACTGTAGCTACTCTTAGCTGCCTTGTCCATACACACTGCCCGATCCAGGAGAAGTGGAACGGTCTGGTATTTTGGCACAATGGCGAATACCCTGATGGGCCCCTTTATCTTCAGATCTCACCCTGGGAACAGAATAGGATTCCAGTGGCCTTGCACTCGAGGTGCACGTCTCTCTGTTCCCAGTCCTGCCTGCCTCCTGACCCTTCCTCAGCTATTGACCATGAATAAGTTTCCCACGCACTAAACTTTATTTCAGAGTCCATTTCTTCCAGGACCTAAGTCAGAAATGATGAGATTTGAGAGAAATGGAAAACTCTTAGTGTAGAAACCAACAAATGTTTGTTAAGGAAGTTTCTCAAGAATGTCATTTAAAGAGGTTTAAAATGATCACAAGAAGATGACTGGAGGTGCCAAGAAGGAAGGGTAATAGAATACACTAACAAGAGGAATAAAACAATGATTGTATAAAACTGATGAAAGAGAAATACAACAGAAAAAGAAAACTCTTCAGGCTGATATCCTCGATAAACACTGATGCAAACATCCTCATCAAAATACTGGCAAATCGAATCCAGCAGCACATCAAAAAGCGTATCCACCACGATCACGTGAGCTTCATCCCAGGACTCCCGTGATGCAAGGTCAGTTCAACATATGCAAAGCAACAGTTGTGATTCATCACATAAACAGCACTAAAGAGAAAAACCACATGTTTATCTCAATAGATGCAGAAAAGGCTTTTGGTAAAATTCAACTCCCCTTCGAGTTAAAAACTCTCGATAAACTATATACTGAAGGAACACACCTCAAAATAATAAGAGCTATTTATGACAAACCCACAGCCAACATCATACTGAATGGGCAAAAGCTGGAAGCACTCCCCTTGGAAACTGGCCCAAGACAAGGACGCCCTCTCTCACCACTCCGATTCAACATAGTCTTGGAAGCTCCGGCCTGCACAATCAGGCAAGAGAAAAGAATAAAGAGCATTCAAATAGGAAGAGAGGAAGTCAAAATCATGTCCCTCTTTTCAGACAACACGATCCTATATCTAGAAAGCCCCATCGTCTCAGCCCACATGTTTCTCAAGCTAATAAACAACTTCAGCAAATCCTCAGGATACAAAATCAATGTGCAAAAATCACTAGCACTCTTGTACATCCACAACAATGAAGCCGAGAGACAAATCACGAAGGAACTCCCATTCACATTTGCCACAAAAAGAATAAAATGCCTAGGAAGACAGCTAGCCAGGAAAGTGAAAGATCTCTACAAGGAAAACTGCAAACCACAGCTCAAAGAAATCAGAGGTGACACAAACAATGGAAAAACATTCCATGCTCATGCATAGGAAGAATCAGTGTCATTAAAATGACCATACTGCCCAAAGCAGTTTACAGATTCAATGCTATTCCCATTAAACTACCGTTGACATTCTCCACAGAACTGGAAAAAAATATTCTAAAGTTCACCCAAAATCAGCAAAAGAGCCCAAATAGCCCAAAGCAATCTTGAGCAAAAGGAAGGAAGCTGGAGGCATCATGCTACCTGACTTCAAACTATACTCAAGGGTTACAGTACCAGTACAAAAACGGACAGACAGACCAATATAACATAATAGAGAAAGCAGAAATTATTATTATTTTATGACAAACCCGGAAATAAAGACTGCACACCTACAACTATATGATCTTCGACAAACCTCACAAAAACAAGCAATGTGGAGAGGATTCCCTATGCAAAAAATGGTGCTGGATGTGCTGGCTAGCCATAGGTTGAAGATTGAACCTGGACCCCCTTCCTTGCACCATATACAAAAATTAACATGAGATGAATTAAAGACTTAAAAGTAAAACCCAAAACTATAAAAACCCTGGAAGGCAACCTAGGCTACACCATTCAGGACATGGGCACCAGTACCAGGCAAAGATTTCATGACTAAGATGCCAAAAGAAATTCCAACAAAAGCAAAAATTGACAAACGGTATCTAATTAAACTAAAGAGCTTCTGCACTGCAAAAGAAACTCTCAACACAGTAAACACACAACCTACTGAATGGGAGAACATTTTTGCAAACGATTCATCTGACAAAGTGTAATATCCAGCATCTGTAAGGAACTTAACCACATTTACAAGAAATAAAGAATCCCATTAAAAAATCAGCAAAGGACATGAACAGACACTTCTCAAAAGAAGACCTACATAGTGCCAACAAGCAAATAAAAAAAAGGTCAACATCACTGATATTAGAGAAATGCAAATCAAAACCACAATGAGATATCGTCTCACATCAGTCAGAATGGCTATTATGATGCTGGCAAACATAACAGATGCTGGCAAGTTTGTGGAGAGAAAGGGATGCTTACGCACTGACTTTGGGGAGTGTAAATTAGTTCAACCTTTGTGGAAGACGGTGTGGCAATTCCCGAAAGACCTGAAGTCTGAAATACCATTTCACCGAGCAATGCCATTACTGGGCATATACACAAAGGAATAGTAGTCGTTCTATTATACAGACGCGTGCATGTGTATACTCATTGCAGCACTATTCACAACAGCAAGGACGTGAAATCAACCCAAATGCCCGTCAATGATAGGCTGGATAAAGAAACTGTAGTACATACACACTGTGGAATACCATGCCTCCATAAAACAGAACAACATCTTGTCCTTTGCAAGGACTTGGCTGGAGCTGGAGGCCATTATCCTTAGCAAACTAATGCAAGAACAGTGACACTGTTTGGCTCTGTGTCCCCCACCCAAATCTCACCTTGAATTGTAATTCCCATACTCCCCCCATGTCAAGGGTGGGACCGGATGGAGGTGATTGAATCGTGGGGGTGCTTTCCCCCATGCTGTTCTCACGATAGTGAGTGAGTTCTCACAGGATCTGATGGTTTTAGAAGGGGCTTCCCCCTTCGCTCTGCACTGCTTCTTCCTGCCACCACAAGAAGAAGGAAGTGTTTGCATTTCCTTCCACCATAATTGTAAGTTTTGTGAGGACCCCAGCCCTGTGAACTGTGAGTCAATTCAAACTCTTTCATTATAAATAACCCAGCCTCGGCTCTTTCTTCATAGCAGCGTGAGAACAGACTAATACAAGCAAAAGACCAAATAGCGCATGTTCCCACTTATAAGTGGGAGCTGAATGATGAGAACACATGGACATATAGAGGGGAACAACACACACTGGGGCCTATCGGAGGGTGGAGAGTGGGAGGAGGGAGAGGATCAGGAAAAATAACTAATGGTTACTAGACTTAATGCCTGGGTGATGAAATAACCGCCACAGCAAAGCCCCACGACAAACGTTTACCTGTCAAAAAAAACCTGTACATTCTGGACATGTACCACTGAACTTAAAATAAAACAGAAAACAGCCTGATGCAATAAAGATTACGACTATATTAAAAATTAAGGAAACAGGCAGGACGCCGTGGCTGATGCCTGTAATCCCAGCAATTTGGGAGGCCAAGGTAGATGGATCACTTTAGGCCAGGAGTTCAAGGCCAGCGTGGCCAATATGATAAAACCCTGTCTCCAATAAAAGTGCAAAAATTAGCCAGCTGTGGTGGCACATCCCAGTAGTCTTAGCTACTGGGGAGCCTGAGGCAGGAGAATCTCTTGAACCTGGGAGGCGGAGGTGGCAGTGAGCTGAGATAGCACCAATGCACTCCAGCCTGGGAGACAGAGTGAGACTCTGTCTCAAAAATAAAAATAAAGAATTAAAGAAACAAAATAAGAACTACATATGATACTTTTGTATCACGTGGATGATGGGAGCATCTGTGAGAGCAGCTATGCCACAGCCACCCCTGGCTCAGCCAATAAAGGCTTTCCAGCCCTTGCGCCAACACCAGCCATGGCTGAAATTGTGGGAAGGTGACCCAGAAACGAACCAGTGAGAGCGTCCCTGGGATGTTTAACCTTGCAGATTGTGAAGAAAAATGATGTGTCTCTTTCTCTGTTGTTTGTTTGCTCTTTTTTTTTTTTTTTTTTTTAAAGAAAAATAACATGTTGACTTACTGATATGAATACAGAGACTGTTGTGGACAGGTCTCTCGTGCCTTGTACCAAACTAAAAGAAGGATTGGCTTGCTAAACGTTTAAGTAGATTTATAAAATCACCGTTTGGAAAGGGGACTGTTTAGAAATAGTTGACTAGACTTCAGTCAAGGAGTTTACCATATATGATGTTATCTAATAACAAAAATGAGGCTTTTTGTCCTTCTTAATCGTGAACCGATTTGTTTGGAGTAGAATAAGTTGTTTGTTAAAGATATGACAGGAAATACACTTGAAAGCCTGACCTTTGAAATGACAGTTCATTGATGACCTTTATTTCTTCATTATTTTTTAAGAATCTTTTTTGTTCCATTCCTGCAACTTAATGTTACTTAAATGCATTTAAGGAATGTCTTTACATATATTATCAGAGACTTTGAAAGCTATCTATCTAACTTGCACATAATTTTCATTTTTGGAATCCCTTTCTCTCCCTCAGGGGTTTCCTAGGAGATTTAAGGTGATATTTTTTTAACCCAGTATCTCTTGAACTTATTAGCCATTTCCAGCTTCTGAGTTGTGATTTGTGGTGGTTGTTTTGTTTTCCTTTTCTTTATTTTTTTTAAAACCTGGTCAATGTTGAGTGTTGTCATATGTTTTTAATAAAAGTGCCTTTCTGTTTCTATTGTCTGCTTGGAGGCTGTGTTATGGCCATTTCTTGTTCTCCTGATTCACGGAAGATGTTGATCAGAACTGAAGCCAGGAGCCAGACTGCCAGTTCCTTGGATGCCCAGGAGCCCTCGGCGGCCATGTCAGGGAGTTCCTGCTCAAGCCATGGTGGTTTAGCCCAGGATAACAGTAGATTCTGAGATGGTGAGTATTGTTCCACGCGTGGCCACAGTCATTCCTCTAGTATAATGGACATGGGCTCAGGAGGTGTGTCTCTCTTCAAGGATCATGAGCTGAAATTGCTAAACTTTGGGAGTTTTCAGTGACACCCTTCAAAGTGCTCACGGTGTGACACGGATTAGCTGAGAAGGGCGGATGTGCTTTTGCCCTGTGGGGCATCTGTCTGTGTAGCTTTCTCCGAGTTAGGCCACAAGGGGCGCTTAGCCCGCAGACGCCCACTGTGATTGGTTGATGAGATGCGAAGCAACGGGACCATCCAGTCACCTTCAACGCAGGTAGGTTTCATCCAATCAGACGTGAAACTGGCCCATGATGTGGAGCCATGCTGCATACCCAAGGGTCCCCGCTTCCCCGTTCCACAACCGCCATTGTCTGCTCGTGTCATCTAATGGCCGCTGTCTCCGTCATGGCTGGACCTTCCTCTGAGATGACCTCTGAGGAACAGCTGATCACCCAGGAGCCCAAAGAGGCCCACTCCACGACGGCCCAGAAGCAGAGCAAGCAGAGGAAGCGAGGGCGACGTGGGCCCCGCAGGTGCCACGCCAACTGCCGCGGGGACAGCTTCGCCACCTATTTCCGCCGGGTGCTGAAGCAGGTTCACCAGGGCCTCAGCCTTTCCCGGGAGGCCGTGAGTGTCATGGATTCTTTGGTCCATGACATACTGGACCGCATCGCCACCGAGGCTGGTCGCCTGGCCCGCTCCACCAAGCGCCAGACCATCACCGACTGGGAGATCCGGACCGCTGTGCGCTTGCTGCTGCCGGGGAAGATGGGCAAGCTCGCCGAGTCCAAAGGCACAAAGGCTGTCCTCAGGTACACCAGGAGCAAGTGTGCTCCCTCAGGAGTGCCCGAGCACCGTGGAAACCCAAAGGGACTTGGTAGAGCCACCGAACGTGGCCCAAAAGACCAGTGGCTCGCCAAGGAGGGGACTCCAGAGGAGGTTGGGGTGGGTGGTGCCCTTCTGACTTGGGGGGCATGTGGCATGTGGCATCCTGCAATTTTTCGAGCATTTTTCCCTCAGTACTAAACATTGCCAGCTCTAATATAACTATAGTGCAATTTGCTTCAAGGAAAAATAGTGGGTGTTTCGTGATCGTGTTTCATTCATTTCCTCAGTTTCCAAAACCGTTATTTTTATTAGTTATGTTTCTAGGTTATCTTTATGGTGATATTATTATTGCACTGATCTTTACCTTTTTCTCTCTCATTCTCCCGTGACTGGATGGTGGAATTTTCCAGAACTTCACTATATGCCATACAGCAGCAGAGAAAGTGAATACACTGATGCAAGAAGCAAGGTAACCCTCCTAAACGTTTTCAACACCTCTCCTGTCACGAATCCATGTAAATAAGGAAATGAGGCCCAGTTGAAGTGTACATACAGCTAAATAAAATTTTCTTTTTTTTTTTTTCTTTTTTCTTTTTTTTTTTTGAGACAGAGTCTCGCTGTGTCGCCCAGGCTGGAGTGCAGTCGCGGGATCTCGGCTCACTGCAAGCTCCGCCTCCCGGGTTTACGCCATTCTCCTGCCTCAGCCTCCCGAGTAGCTGGGACTACAGGTGCCCGCCACCTCGCCCGGCCAGTTGTTTGTATTTTGTTAGTAGAGACGGGGTTTCACCGTGTTAGCCAGGATGGTCTGGATCTCCTGACCTCGTGATCCGCCCGTCTCGCCCTCCCAAAGTGCTGAGATTACAGGCTTGAGCCACCGCGCCCGGCCTCAACTAAATAAAATTTTCAAGAGTCCATTCATTTTCCAGCTTCCTCGATTCTGAAATCACTACTGCAGTTTGTTCTTTTTTTGCCCTGAGGATAATCTTTTCATTTCTTTTTAAACAGAAACCTTTGTTACTTCCAGGTTTGTGTCAGTAGGCCTAGGGTGTGTCCACGGAAACGGCTCATGCCCTAGTGTTCAGTGGTGCAGCCAATGAGTGACTCGCAGTACAAGAGCAACAGTCACTGTCACAATGCAGGGGGAGTGACCCAGGCTGAACCCACAACAGCCTTGCACTGATATGCAGCCTGGTTATTGGAGCGACAGGGCTGTGATTCTTTACCTGATGTTTTTGTTTTCAGTGTTTCTAACCATGGTCATTTAAGGATATGCATCCAAAGGCAGGAGTAGGATATGTTTCTTGCCCCTAGCATCAAGTTTTGCAGAGCTTGCTCAGCCTTTATGAGAAGTCAGATAATGCTTATTTCCTCAAGAGATTTGCATATTAATATTCATGTTAATGTTCATATAGGTTACCTTTCATTGTGCTTTCTTCTGGGTCCCAAGTCTTTGTACTTTTAGCACTTTTTCCTAGAAGTGTATTGCTGAATTCAAGGTAGCTGCTGACTTTCCCATTGCTTTTGTTTTCAATTGATTTATAGCTGCCGAGGATTTCAACAAGAGAACATACTCTGGAATTGTAACTCACAGGAATTTATTATGTTGTGCCTTGAAGCTCGACATGCGGCCATTTTTGTCAAATGTTTCTCGTGAATTTTGAAACATCACATAAACAACCCTTCTCCTTTATATGTAGAAACCAGTAAAGGGTGGCACTCTCAGTCAAATCGTGAAATGAAAGCTGGATAAATGACAGAAATCAAAATTTTCTTGAGCCCATCAGAAGTGGGAAAGACACACCCCAGAGGGCCCAACCCGTAGCCACACAGATTATTCTACCTTTGTCAGAGGACAGTTTGGTCAAGAGTGAAATGGGGGCGTGGCAGGATAGTAGCCAGAGCTTCCCTGAATAGTGCGGTTGGGCAATGTGGTCAGGTCACCTCCAGAGCTCCACTTGGGATCCATAGAGAAAGGATGGAGAGCCAAGAAGTCCCCTCATCGGGATTTCCTACTTTGTTTTTTCAGAATATTAGAAAAGTGTTATGAAAGTAGTTGAAGAGAAATGCTCACTGCACAAGGAGACCAAGAAAAAGCCCCATGAAGACAGCAACAACTAAATCGCTCTGGACGGTGCCGCCAGGTGATCCTACATGTCTGGAGCAACACTTTGAAAACCAAAGACACTTGGCAGAACCCTGTTCCTATCCAGAAACAGAGCTGTGTACCTGGTCCAAAGCACCACATCTCACTGAGTGACTTATTTCTCATTATGCTAATTGTTTTGCTCTAAAGCGCCAATCTTTCTGTCAAATGGGATGTACAAATAAATTTCTAAGTTATCCTTGCATGTCTACTGGGTAATTTGACGTGTCTTTTTCTGAAACCATATCTTTTGGGATATTTTACCCTGGAGCGTGTGTTTCCCATTTGTAAATTCAGATATGAACGAGGAGAATTAGTAAAACAGTGTTGACAATGAACTCTGATTGGGCTGTGGGGAGTGAAGCGTGAGAGTTCAAGGGGACTGATGCCTGTGAGTTATAGGAAGAAAGAGAAAAAGGCTGCTTTGGTGTGAAGATTGGCAGAGGAAGCTCACACATCTGCTACAGCATTTCAGGGGATGATTGAGAAGGGGAACCTAGTGAGCAATCGTGATGTCAAGCTGTAGCTTACTGAAAGCGCAAAGTAAGGGAAAGAGCTTTATGGCTTAAACAACAAATAAGAAGTATCAATGTACGGAAAATAGGATGAATAGGACAAACATAGTCCAATCAATATTTTCATCAGCACTCCCTGTACCATGGAGTTCTTTTGTAAACATGAGCAGGGACCCAAAGACAGTACAGAGAAAACGAGATGAAAAATTTTAAGGAACATTGCCTATTCTCGGTTCCCTAGAAATAGAATCCCACTTGCTTAGATTTGTCTGATTCTTCTCTTTTTCAGACTAGAATCTTTTGTTTTTGGAGACCTTCATGCCTGGCCTCTATGCATCCTGGGGATGATGGAATGCTGTCCGATGGAGCAGCACAAGCTCCATTCGGATCTGTGTCAGCCAGTGAGTCACCTGCAGCCGAGGAGCTACAGCCCAATGTGTGATCAGGTTTCCCAGTCTGAACTCGGAAGAGTTAGTTGTCCAGGGATGTTCAATGGGAGATGAAGGGGAAACCTGTGATTAGATGGGTGTGTTTCTTTGGTTCTACGATGGGTTGTATGCTTTTAATGCTGTTGATGGAGGTGTATTTTATTAGTTTTCTAGGGCCGCTGCAAAAATATTCCAGAGACTGTCTGACTTAAACACTGTGTGTTTTTCATCTCACAGTTCTGGATACCTATTGTCACCTTTTTGTAAGGAGAGCAACCCTGTTGGGCAGGGTCAACCCTCATAACTTCCCTTTAACCACATGACCTGACTAGAGACTCTCTCCAAATAAGGTCACATTCTAAAACACTGGGGACCGGGACTTCTTCCTATGAATTATAGGGAAACACAACTCCATCCATAACAGTACATCTTCTGCATCCACTGCACGGCACAAATTAACATCCTCACATAGAAAATACATTCATTTCATCACGACATCCCCAAAGTCTTAACTCACTCCAACATCAGTTCTCCAATATCTCACCTGATAATCTTCTGTATCTGGAATGGGTGAGTCTCCAGGTATGACTCGTGCTGAGATGGGAAGTTTCTCCACCACTGCACCTGTGAAGCTAGACAAGTTATCTGCTTCTGAAAGACAGCTGTGGGACTGGAACCAAATAGGGCTTGTCAAACGAACAGCAGGAAATCTGAAAAACTACTGGAGTACGTGGGCCCTAAGCACTCTGAAACCTAGTGGGAGCAAATTCCATTACATTCTAAGGATGGAAAAGATTCTGCTTGGGCTCAATGGTCTGTCCTTCAGGCCCAGTGGGCTAACAGCTTCACACCCTATGCCCTGGGCAGCGGGGTGGGAGCTCTTCCCCCAGCCTGGGCTGCTTCAGCCCATCCATCCCTCTGAAACCGAGGAGGTGAGACCAATGCCTGGAACTCAGGAGGTGACCTCTGTTTCTGGGACCAAGAGAGAGACGTCCCAGTCCCCTAGTAACGTGCCCCTGGTTATTGGGGGCAGTGACGGCCATGCCACCCTCTCTTCCAGCTTTGGAGTCCTTCTTCCCTCTCTGGAAAATGAAGAAATGGTCACAGCTGGGTACCCCAGTCAGTTCCTTTCTTGCTGGTACAATCCAGGAACACTAACAGCCTCCTTTCATTTCATGCCATCCTTGTCCCCGTTCAGTCCAGTCTGGCAACACTTTTCTGGTATAAAATTCTCAAAAAATTGTTGGCTTCCCATGGAATTCACATGAGTCCAGGCCATCAGACAAGAAGTTGTCTACAGATCTTCCTTGATAATTCATATCTCCCCTATCTGAATTCCTAACTTCTGCAGAGATGGTTGATTGGATCCGTGAGACACATGCCTCTCCTCTCAGGCTAATGGTTTTCCAGGCACACCCTCGCACCTGTTTCCAGGACCAGGTATTGGCATACTTTGAGTACCTTCTGAATCATCCAGTGCTGGTTTCCTTCTCCTCAGTGCTTCGTTGGCTAATTTCTCTCTCTTCTCTCCCATTTACTATACGCATCTAGGAGTAACCAGATTAAATCCTAAATACTTTTCTCAGTGTGTCAGTGTGTTGGCCAAGACTCCCCCTGGTCCTCCTAAGTGTCACTGAAAACTCAAGTCACAAAAGGCAGATCCATAGGACATAAGGCGTACCAGCTTACTCGAAGTGTATCCTCAGGAGCCTTTAGTGTTAATAGCCGAAGATACATGGGAAACAATCTATTTTTATGCGTCGACTCAAAGGAGTACGGACAGCTGTGTAGAAATATGATGGGACAAAAAGGCTATGATCTCATGCTAATAGACGGAGTCGGGGAAACCCGGCAAGGCCTGTCCATCTAGACTCTGCTTGGTCTATCTGAGCGCACAGTCCTTCCTCCCGGATATGGGGCAGGACACCCTCTGGAATGGGGGTCTTGTGACTTCCATTCAAACACGATAGGTTAGATCATTTCTTCATGGACAGTTTTTACATGAAAATGTGGAAAACATTACAATACCGTCTCTAGGTTTTGTGACTATCTTTAGAAAAAAGAGCTTCTGGTTTCAAGGACCCACCTTTGGGAAGAGGGTTTCTGGTCTCTGTGTTTAGCCCCCGGGGCTGAATGAGACTGAGAGACAGGAGGACCAAGAATGTCAGAGAAAATCTTCTTCACCTGAAACTACTTCTGAAGCCCTCATTTTGGGATATTGGGCCCTGAGCTCCAACGCTAGAAATCAGCTACATGGGCAAGTTCATCACTTAGAATTTCTACTTTACTCAGAGACCCTCAGAACACAATACAGCCCAAACCTTTGCCACTGTAAAACTAGGATTGCCTCTCCTCATGCTTCCAGTAACCTCTTTCTAGTCTCCGTCTGAAAACACACCACAAGCACCTTTAATACACATAGTGCTAGCAACATTTCTGTGATCATGATATATGTATTCTCTGAGTCAGAGATCCTTTCTTTACAGCAAAGAATTCTTTCTTAACCCTCGTTTCAACTGCATTTGGTGTTCATACATAGTCAGCAACCAATGAATGTCGGCTGTACCTGGTCCCAATTCCGAGATTCACGCCCTACGGAAATCGCAGGTGGTGGGGGTGGGATCCAGTGCTGGACAGATCTATGAACACGCTCTCCTGGCTACCTGGGCCTCATCTGTTTGCTTAGGACTGACAGTGAGATAAGGGAGGATGGTTTTTCCCCCTCGAGCCACATGTTAGTGAAGCGGTAGAGATAATGCTGCTGTGAGTCCTGACGGAAAGTTGCTGGGGAGCATCTTTAAAGTGCTCCTGGCTTGGTACACTACCCACTCGGGGCTTTGTGGCAAACTATTCCCCCTGCCTGCCACAGAACCTGGCTTCCAATACCATCTCCTCACCCCTGCCTACTGTCTCCCTATCTGAATCCTATTCACTTTTCAGGTCTTGGCTCAAATGCTGCCTCCCCTATGAAGATGTCCTGACCCTCCCAGCCTAGAGTGACTGCTCCCTCCTCGAGTCTCAGGATCTCCAACTGTGCCATGGGCATACTGTTTGCAACATCCTCACACGTGGATTGTGATAAGGAAGGAAAGAGAGAGTCCATGTAGCATGCTAATTGCAGTGTCTGGTGCAGGCCTGTGGTGAGTTCCCTGCCTCTTCTTCTTCATTGAAAAAGGTTGTAGACTGGGAAACCTGTGATTAGATGGGTGTGCTTCTTTGGTTCTTCGATGGGTTGTATGCTTTTAATACTGTTGATGGAGGTGTATTCTGTTAGTTTTCTAGGACCGCTGAAAAAATTCCGGAGACTGGCTGATGTAAACACTATGTATTTTTTATCTCACACTTCGGGATACCAATTATCACCTTTTTGTAAGGAGATCAATCCTGTTGGGTAGGGTCAACCCTCATAACTTCACTTTAACCAGATGACCTGTGTAGAGACTCTCTCCAAATAAGGTCACATTCTAAAACACTGGGGGCCAGGAGTTCTACCTGTGAATTTTAGGGAGACACAACTCCATCCATACTAGTATATCATCTGCATGCACTCAGTAGCACGAATTAGAACTAGTTCCAGTAACAACTTCAGTTTCTAGGGAGCTTGGAGAGGTATTGGCTCTTGAACTGTGTGATGTACTTATGTCATCAAAAACAAATACATTCTAAGGATGGGTGACTGCTAAGATACTTATTTATTTTTTATATATTATGTATATTTACATGTTTTATATATTTTTGCATTATACATATATATATTTATATTTTGTATGTGTGTGTGTATGTGTGTGTGTGTGTGTTTTGTAATGTGCAATCTCACTTTGTCACCCGGGCTGCAGTGCAATGACGCCATCTCGCCTCACTGTAGCCTGGACATCCTGGGTTCAAGCGATTCTCCTACCTCTCAGCCCCATAAGAAGCTGAGACTGCAGGCATGTGTCACTGTGCCAGGCTAATTTTTGTGTGGCTGTGTGTGTATGTTTGTATTTTTGGTAAAGACGGATTTCTCCATGTTGCCCTGGCTGATCTTGAACTCCTGAACTCAATGGATTCACCCACCTTGGACTCCTAAACTGGTAGGATTACAGGCACTGCGCCGGGCCCTAGATATTTAAATGACTTCCGTAATATGGGTCCTTTTGTGAAAAGCAATCTGGTGGGTTACGTTTGTCGTATTAATACATCTGTTTTCTAGGTTGACAGTTATACTTCGTCACAGAAGCAGTAAAGCCATTTCCTTTTAGGTCGTCTTTTCCGTAAACCTCACCAGCAGATCATGAAGGCTCCCTAGGTGTCCATTTTCCTCCTGCAACCACTGAAGTGAACAATCAGATGTCCTCAGCTCCCCTTAGATCTTCCGCATCGAACCTCATTTCCCTCCTCTCCTTCCTAAATTTCATTAGTGTCAGTCAGCTTTGAGCTTCCAGGCTTCAAGTCAACAGCCCGCTTCTGATGCATTTTTTAATGTTGTATAGACAAACACTGGCATTTTGAAGCAACAGAAATGAGCATGACAAAAATTAAGTGATTTGTGGAGAAATTATGGTTTTTTTCCTCTGATGTGCAGAGTTCTGTTTTGTAAAGTGTGCACATGTCTGCAGAGATCCTTTGCTTTCCAATAGTTTAAGACAAATTCAAGGCACCACCCAGAGGAATTGACTTGCAGTTGAATTGTGGTAGTTTCTCCTGGTCTGCTTAGGACAAAAACTGTTTTTCCAAGTTGTTTCATGATACTTGTTTAATTTCTCCGAATAAAAATAAGTAATGAATATTCTGAAGTGGATCATTATCCTAAATCTTCACCCTCATGATCCCAAGGAGAATCCTGAAGGTATCATGTCCCAGCAGAATTCTTGTGATTTAGGCCTTAAAAATACAGACATTTATTCCCACTCCTCGATCAAGCATTGTGCCCTTCATGCCTGGGCTACTCAGGGATGCTTTCCCTAGTATCCTCCCTTACCCCCATTCATTTATTTGACATCACAGGAATCTACCAAAGTCAAAGAACCTTTGTGTATTGTCTCTCCTGAAGGGTCCTAAGCTCCTTCTGATGGGCTACAGAAAGGCGTTCATTTTTGGAGATTATTCAACGTTGATCGCATGGTTTCGCTGACAGTGAGGTCCCCTACAGGTTTGTACATGCTACTGAATGGTGGAGTTTACAAGTTATTATAAAAGTGCAAATGAAACACTTAACAAAATTAGCCAAATCTAAGACTTTAAAGCAAATAGTCATACAATTCTCTTTTTTTCTTTCTTTGTTTCTTTCTTTCTTTCTTTCTTTCTTTTTATTATACTTTAAGTTCTAGGGTACATGTGCATAACGTGCAGGTTTGTTACATATGTATACTTATGCCATGTTGGTGTGTTGCACCCAGCAACTCATCAGCACCCATCAATTCATCATTTATATCATGTATAACTCCCCAATGCAATCCCTTCCCCCTCCCCCCTCCCCATGATAGGCCCCAGTGTGTGATGTTCCCCTTCCTGAGTCCAAGTGATCTCATTGTTCAGTTCCCACCTATGAGTGAGAACATGCGGTGTTTGGTTTTCTCTTCTTGTGATAGTTTGCTAAGAATGATGGTTTCCAGCTGCATCCATGTCCCTACAAAGGACGCAAACTCATCCTTTTTTATGGCTGCATAGTATTCCATGGTGTATATGTGCCACATTTTCTTTTTTTTTTTTTTATTAGTCTACCCTTTTTGAACTTTATTTGGAAATATATTAATAGGTGGAAACACTAGGACATCTGGACAAGAGAAGGTAGAAACTTTTTTAAAAGCACTTTCTATGTATATCACATTTTCTGTGTGTGAAAAAAGAAATGCTATATTCCATCTGTAGAGTAACATAGGATTGCCTGTGGCAAAGGCAAGGCTTCTAAGAAACAGCTCAGACTGAAAATTCAAAACACACTCTGGGTTTCCCCCTTCCATTTTTCTTGAAGTTACCAAGATGAGTGGTCATGGGATGAAAGTAGCAATATTTATTCAGCATTTGCTGTGGGCCAGATACTGTGCTAAGCATATTACATATGTGCTCCCTTTTAATCCTCCAATTACAACTATAAATAGATCTTAATATGCCTATTTTAGAGATAAGACAGCTGACAAAAAAGTTGTAGAAGATCATAAAGCAAGATTGTAAAGCAAGGAGTTGGAACAGAATTTCAAACCCACATTTGTCCAATATAAAATCCATATACTTTCTACCACGGCATGGTGCCTCCTAATACCAGATTTCTTGGTGTCTTTTGCTGAGGACAGTTTGCTTCTTTTTTTTTTTTTTTTTTTTTTTTTTGGAGACGGAGTCTCGCTCTGTCGCCCAGGCTGGAGTGCAGTGGCCAGATCTCAGCTCACTTCAAGCTCCGCCTCCCGGGTTTATGCCATTCTGCTGCCTCAGCCTCCCGAGTAGCTGGGACTACAGGTGCCCGCCACCTCGCCCGGCTAGTTGTTTGTATTTTTAGTAGAGACGGGGTTTCACCGGGTTAGCCAGGATGGTCTTGATCTCCTGACCTCGTGATCTGCCCGTCTCGGCCTCCCAAAGTGCTGGGATTACAGGCTTGAGCCACCGCGCCTGGCCGACAGTTTGCTTCTTGAGGCAGCTGTTGTTATTAGATGTTGAGTTACATAGAAAAGTCTGTGGGGTTGGCGACAGGTCAAACTTAAAGACCCTTAAGATTCCTTCCAACCTTTACAACATCTTACCACCATAGTGCCTTTGTACATGCGATTGTCTCTGCCTGAAACTCTCCCTTTGCTTTTTCATTTTCTTTGCCTGTTTAACTACTTCAGATTTATCCTGCAGAACTTAGCTTAATCATTATTTCTTCAAAACATTCTTCTTTTCCTTTGTTCTGTTCACTCTTTCTACTACACACTTTTTTTTTTTTCATACTTTAAGTTCTAGGGTACATGTGCATAACGTGCAGGTTTGTTACATATGTATACTTATGCCATGTTGGTGTGCTGCACCCATCAACTCGTCAGCACCCATCAATTCATCATTTATATCATGTATAACTCCCCAATGCAATCCCTCCCTCCTCCCCCCTCCCCATGATAGGCCCCAGTGTGTGATGTTCCCCTTCCCGCGTCCAAGTGATCTCATTGTTCGGTTCCCACCTATGAGTGAGAACATGTGGTGTTTGGTTTTCTCTTCTTGTGATAGTTTGCTAAGAATGATGGTTTCCAGCTGCATCCATGTCCCTACAAAGGACGCAAACTCATCCTTTTTTATGGCTGCATAGTATTCCATGGTGTATATGTGCCACATTTTCTTAATCCAGTCTGTCACAGATGGACATTTGGGTTGATTCCAAGTCTTTGCTATTGTGAATAGTGCTGCAATAAACATACGTGTGCATGTGTCTTTGTAGTAGAATAATTTATAATCCTTTGGGTATATACCCAGTAGTGGGATGGCTGGGTCATATGGTACATCTAGTTCTAGATCCTTGAGGAATTGCCATACTGTTTTCCATAATGCTTGAACTAGTTTACAATCCCACCAACAGTGTAAAAGTGTTCCTATTTCTCCACATCCTCTCCAACAACTGTTGTTTCCTGATTTTTTAATGATTGCCATTCTAACTGGTGTGAGATGGTATCTCATTGTGGTTTTGATTTGCATTTCTCTGATGGCGAGTGATGATGAGCATTTTTTCATGTGTCTGTTGGCTGTATGAATGTCTTCTTTTGAGAAATGTCTGTTCATATCCTTTGCCCACTTTTTGATGGGATTGTTTGTTTTTTTCTTGTATATTTGTTTGAGTTCTTTGTAGATTCTGGATATTAGCCCTTTGTCAGATGAGTACATTGCAAAAATGTTCTCCCATTCTGTAGGTGGCCTGTTCACTCTGATGGTAGTTTCTTTTGCTGTGCAGAAGCTCTTTAGTTTAATTAGATCCCATTTGTCAATTTTTGCTTTTGCTGCCATTGCTTTTGGTGTTTTAGACATGAAGTCCTTGCCCGTGCCTCTGTCCTGAATGGTACTACCTAGATTTTCTTCTAGGGTTTTTATGGTATTAGGTCTAACATTTAAGTCTCTAATCCATCTTGAATTAATCTTCGTATAAGGAGTAAGGAAAGGATCCAGTTTCAGCTTTCTACTTATGGCTAGCCAATTTTCCCAGCACCATTTATTAAATAGGGAATCCTTTCCCCATTTCTTGTTTCTCTCAGGTTTGTCAAAGATCAGATGGCTGTAAATGTGTGGTATTATTTCTGAGGACTCTGTTCTGTTCCATTGGTCTATATCTCTGTTTTGGTACCAGTACCGTGCTGTTTTGGTTACTGTAGCCTTGTAGTATAGTTTGAAGTCAGGTAGCGTGACGCCTCCAGCTTTGTCCTTTTGACTTAGGATTGTCTTGGCAATGTGGGCTCTTTTTTGGTTCCATATGAACTTTAAAGCAGTTTTTTCCAATTCTGTGAAGAAACTCATTGGTAGCTTGATGGGGATGGCATTGAATCTATAAATAACCTTGGGCAGTATGGCCATTTTCACGATATTGATTCTTCCTATCCATGAGCATGGTATGTTCTTCCATTTGTTTGTGTCCTCTTTGATTTCGCTGAGCAGTGGTTTGTAGTTCTCCTTGAAGAGGTCCTTTACATCCCTTGTAAGTTGGATTCCTAGGTATTTTATTCTCTTTGAAGCAATTGTGAATGGAAGTTCATTCCTGATTTGGCTCTCTGCTTGTCTGTTACTGGTGTACAAGAATGCTTGTGATTTTTGCACATTAATTTTGTATCCTGAGACTTTGCTGAAGTTGCTTATCAGCTTAAGGAGATTTTGGGCTGAGACGATGGGGTTTTCTAAATATACAATCATGTCATCTGCAAACAGGGACAATTTAACTTCTTCTTTTCCTAACTGAATACCCTTGATTTCTTTCTCTTGCCTGATTGCCCTAGCCAGAACTTCCAACACTATGTTGAATAGGAGTGGTGAGAGAGGGCATCGCTGTCTTGTGCCAGGTTTCAAAGGGAAGTTTTCCAGTTTTTGCCCATTCAGTATGATATTAGCTGTGGGTTTGTCATAAATAGCTCTTATTATTTTGAGGTACGTTCCATCAATACTGAATTTATTGAGCGTTTTTAGCATGAAGGGCTGTTGAATTTTGTCAAAAGCCTTTTCTGCATCTATTGAGATAATCATGTGGTTCTTGACTTTGGTTCTGTTTATATGCTGAATTACGTTTATTGATTTGCGAATGTTGAACCAGCCTTGCATCCCAGGGATGAAGCCCACTTGATCATGGTGGATAAGCTTTTTGATGTGCTGCTGAATCCGGTTTGCCAGTATTTTATTGAGGATTTTTGCATCGATATTCATCAGGGATATTGGTCTAAAATTCTCTTTTTTTGTTGTGTCTCTGCCAGGCTTTGGTATCAGGATGATGTTGGCCTCATCAAATGAGGAAGGGAGGATTCCCTCTTTTTCTATTGATTGGAATAGTTTCAGAAGGAATGGTACCAGCTCCTCCTTGTACCTCTGGTAGAATTCAGCTGTGAATCCATCTGGTCCTGGACTTTTTTTTGGTGGGTAGGCTATTAATTGTTGTCTCAAATTCAGAGCCTGCTATTGGTCTATTCAGGGATTCAACTTCTTCCTGGTTTAGTCTTGGGAGAGTGTAAGTGTCCAGGAAATTATCCATTTCTTCTAGATTTTCTAGTTGATTTGCGTAGAGGTGTTTATAGTATTCGCTGCTGGTAGTTTGTATTTCTGTGGAGTCGGTGGTGATATCCCCTTTATCATTTTTTATTGCGTCTATTTGATTCCTCTGTCTTTTCTTCTTTATTAGCCTTGCTAGCGGTCTGTCAATTTTGTTGATCTTTTCAAAAAACCAACTCCTGGATTCATTGATTTTTTGGAGGGTTTTTTGTGTCTCTATCTCTTTCAGTTCTGCTCTGATCTTAGTTATTTCTTGCCTTCTGCTAGCTTTTGAATGTGTTTGCTCTTGCCTCTCTAGTTCTTTTAATTGTGATGTTAGAGTGTCAATTTTAGATCTTTCCTGCTTTCTCTTGTGGGCATTTAGTGCTATAAATTTCCCTCTACACACTGCTTTAAATGTGTCCCAGAGATTCTGGTATGTTGTATCTTTGTTCTCATTGGTTTCAAAGAACATCTTTATTTCTGCTTTCATTTCGTTATGTACCCGGTAGTCATTCAGGAGCAGGTTGTTCAGTTTCCATGTAGTTGAGCGGTTTTGATTGAGTTTCTTAGTCCTGAGTTCTAGTTTGATTGCACTGTGGTCTGAGAGACAGTTTGTTATAATTTCTGTTCTTGTACATTTGCTGAGGAGTGCTTTACTTCCAATTATGTGGTCAATTTTGGAATAAGTGCGATGTGGTGCTGAGAAGAATGTATATTCTGTTGATTTGGGGTGGAGAGTTCTATAGATGTCTATTAGGTCCGCTTGGTGCAGAGATGAGTTCAATTCCTGGATATCCTTGTTAACTTTCTGTCTCATTGATCTGTCTAATGTTGACAGTGGAGTGTTGAAGTCTCCCATTATTATTGTATGGGAGTCTAAGTCTCTTTGTAAGTCTCTAAGGACTTGCTTTATGAATCTGGGTGCTCCTGTATTGGGTGCATATATATTTAGGATAGTTAGCTCTTCCTGTTGAATTGATCCCTTTACCATTATGTAATGGCCTTCTTTGTCTCTTTTGATCTTTGATGGTTTAAAGTCTGTTTTATCAGAGACTAGGATTGCAACCCCTGCTTTTTTTTGTTCTCCATTTGCTTGGTAGATCTTCCTCCATCCCTTTATTTTGAGCCTATGTATGTCTCTGCATGTGAGATGGGTCTCCTGAATACAGCAGACTGATGGGTCTTGACTCTTTATCCAGTTTGCCAGTCTGTGTCTTTTAATTGGAGCATTTAGTCCATTAACATTTAAGGTTAATATTGTTATGTGTGAACTTGATCCTGCCGTTATGATATTAACTGATTATTTTGCTCGTTAGTTGATGCAGTTTCTTCCTAGCCTCGATGGTCTTTACATTTTGGCATGTTTTTGCAATGGCTGGTACCGGTTGTTCCTTTCCATGTTTAGGGCTTCCTTCAGGGTCTCTTGTAAGGCAGGCATGGTGGTGACAAAATCGCTAAGCATTTGCTTATCTGTAAAGGATTTTATTTCTCCTTCACTTATGAAACGTAGTTTGGCTGGATATGAAATTCTGGGTTTAAAATTCTTTTCTTTAAGAACGTTGAATATTGACCCCCACTCTCTTCTGGCTTGTAGAGTTTCTGCCAAGAGATCTGCTGTTAGTCTGATGGGCTTCCCTTTGTGGGTAACCCGACCTTTCTCTCTGGCTGCCCTTAAGATTTTTTCCTTCATTTCAACTTTGGTGAATCTGGCAATTATATGTCTTGGAGTTGCTCTTCTGGAGGAGTATCTTTGTGGCGTTCTCTGTGTTTCCTGAATTTGAATGTTGGCCTGCCCTACTAAGTTGGGGAAGTTCTCCTGGATGATATCCTGAAGAGTGTTTTCCAACTTGATTCCATTTCCCCCCTCACTTTCAGGCACCCCAATCAGACGTAGATTTGGTCTTTTTACATAATCCCATACTTCTTGCAGGCTTTGTTCATTTCTTTTTCTTCTTTTTTCTTTTGGTTTCTCTTCTTGCTTCGTTTCATCCATTTGATCCTCAATCGCTGATACTCTTTCTTTCAGTTGATCGAGTCAGTTACTGAAGCTTGTGCATTTGTCACGTATTTCTCGTGTCATGGTTTTCATGTCTGTCATTTCGTTTATGACCTTCTCTGCATTAATTAGTCTAGCTGTCAATTCTTCCACTCTTTTTTCAAGATTTTTAGTTTCTATGCGCTGGGTAAGTAATTCCTCCTTTAGCTCTGAGAAGTTTGATGGACTGAAGCCTTCTTCTCTCATCTCGTCAAAGTCATTCTCTGACCAGCTTTGATCCGTTGCTGGCAATGGGCTGCACTCCTTTGCAGGGGGAGATGTGCTCTTATTTTTTGAATTTCCAGCTTTTCTGCCCTGCTTTTTCTCCATCCTTGTGGTTTTATCTGTCTCTGGTCTTTGATGATGGTGACGTACTGATGGGGTTTTGGTATAGGTGTCCTTCCTGTTTGATAGTTTTCCTTCTGACAGTCAGGACCCTCAGCTATAGGTCTGCTGGAGATTGCTTGAGGTCCACTCCAGACCCTGTTTGCCTGGGGATCAGCAGCAGAGGTTGCAGAAGATAGAATATTGCTGAACAGCGAGTGTACCTGTCTGATTCTTACTTTGGAAGCTTCCTCTCAGGGGTGTGATCCACCCTGTGAGGTGTGGGGGTGTCAGACTGCCCCTAGTGGGGGATGTCTCCCAGTTAGGCTACTCAGGGGTGAAGGACCCACTTGAGCAGGCAGTCTGTCCGTTCTCAGATCTCAACCACCGTGTTGGAAGATCCACTGCTCTCTTCAAAGCTGTCAGACAGAGTCGTTCGCGTCTGCACAGGCCTCTGCTGCTTCCCCTGTTGTTTTTCAGCTGTGCCCTGTCCCCAGAGGTGGAGTCTACAGAGACAGGCAGGTTTCCTTGAGCTACTGTGAGCTCCACCCAGTTCGAGCTTCCCAGCGGCTTTGTTTACCTACTTAAGCCTCAGCAATGGCAGGCGCCCCTCTCCCAGCCTCGCTGCTGCCTTGTGGTTAGATCGCCGCAGACTGCTGTGTTAACAATGAGGGAGGCTCCGTGGGCGTGGAACCCTCCTGGTCAGGTGTGGGATATATTCTCCTGGTGTGCCCGTTTGCTTAAAGCGCAGTATTGGGGTGGGAGTTACCCGATTTTCCAGGTGTTGTGTGTCTCAGCTCCCCTGGCTAGGAAAAGGGATTCCCTTCCCCCTTGTGCTTCCCAGGTGAGGTGATGCCTTGCCCTGCTTCAGCTCTCGCTGGTCGGGCTGCAGCAGCTGACCAGCACCGATTGTCCGGCACTCCCTAGGGAGATGACCCCAGTACCTCAGTTGAAAATGCAGAAATCACTGGTCTTCTGTGTCGCTCGCGCTGGGAGTTGGAGACTGAAGCTGTTCCTATTCGGACATCTTGCTCCGCCCCCCCCGGGGTCCTAGTTTTACAGTGGCAAAGGTTTGGGCTGTATTGTGTTCTGAGGGTCTCTGAGTAAAGTAGAAATTCTAAGTGATGAACTTGCCCATGTAGCTGATTTCTAGCGTTGGAGCTCAGGGCCCAATATCCCAAAATGAGGGCTTCAGAAGTAGTTTCAGGTGAAGAAGATTTTCTCCGACATTCTTGGTCCTCCTGTCTCTCAGTCCCATTCAGCCTCAGGGGCTAAACACAGAGACCAGAAACCCTCTTCCCAAAGGTGGGTCCTTGAAACCAGAAGCTCTTTTTTCTAAAGATAGTCACAAAACCTAGAGACGGTATTGTAATGTTTTCCACATTTTCATGTAAAAACTGTCCATGAAGAAATGATCTAACCTATCTTGTTTGAATGGAAGTCACAAGACCCTCATTCCAGAGGGTGTCCTGCCCCATATCCGGGAGGAAGGACTGTGCGCTCAGATAGACCAAGCAGAGTCTAGATGGACAGGCCTTGCCGGGTTTCCCCGACTCCATTTATTAGCATGAGATCATAGCCTTTTTGTCCCATCATATTTCTACACAACTGTCCGTACTCCTTTGAGTCGACGCATAAAAATAGATTGTTTCCCATGTATCTTCGGCTATTAACACTAAAGGCTCCTGAGGATACACTTCGAGTAAGCTGGTACGCCTTATGTCCTATGGATCTGCCTTTTGTGACTTGAGTTTTCAGTGACACTTAGGAGGACCAGGGGGAGTCTTGGCCAACACACTGACACACTGAGAAAAGTATTTAGGATTTAATCTGGTTACTCCTAGATGCGTATAGTAAATGGGAGAGAAGAGAGAGAAATTAGCCAACGAAGCACTGAGGAGAAGGAAACCAGCACTGGATGATTCAGAAGGTACTCAAAGTATGCCAATACCTGGTCCTGGAAACAGGTGCGAGGGTGTGCCTGGAAAACCATTAGCCTGAGAGGAGAGGCATGTGTCTCACGGATCCAATCAACCATCTCTGCAGAAGTTAGGAATTCAGATAGGGGAGATATGAATTATCAAGGAAGATCTGTAGACAACTTCTTGTCTGATGGCCTGGACTCATGTGAATTCCATGGGAAGCCAACAATTTTTTGAGAATTTTATACCAGAAAAGTGTTGCCAGACTGGACTGAACGGGGACAAGGATGGCATGAAATGAAAGGAGGCTGTTAGTGTTCCTGGATTGTACCAGCAAGAAAGGAACTGACTGGGGTACCCAGCTGTGACCATTTCTTCATTTTCCAGAGAGGGAAGAAGGACTCCAAAGCTGGAAGAGAGGGTGGCATGGCCGTCACTGCCCCCAATAACCAGGGGCACGTTACTAGGGGACTGGGACGTCTCTCTCTTGGTCCCAGAAACAGAGGTCACCTCCTGAGTTCCAGGCATTGGTCTCACCTCCTCGGTTTCAGAGGGATGGATGGGCTGAAGCAGCCCAGGCTGGGGGAAGAGCTCCCACCCCGCTGCCCAGGGCATAGGGTGTGAAGCTATTAGCCCACTGGGCCTGAAGGACAGACCATTGAGCCCAAGCAGAATCTTTTCCATCCTTAGAATGTAATGGAATTTGCTCCCACTAGGTTTCAGAGTGCTTAGGGCCCACGTACTCCAGTAGTTTTTCAGATTTCCTGCTGTTCGTTTGACAAGCCCTATTTGGTTCCAGTCCCACAGCTGTCTTTCAGAAGCAGATAACTTGTCTAGCTTCACAGGTGCAGTGGTGGAGAAACTTCCCATCTCAGCACGAGTCATACCTGGAGACTCACCCATTCCAGATACAGAAGATTATCAGGTGAGATATTGGAGAACTGATGTTGGAGTGAGTTAAGACTTTGGGGATGTCGTGATGAAATGAATGTATTTTCTATGTGAGGATGTTAATTTGTGCCGTGCAGTGGATGCAGAAGATGTACTGTTATGGATGGAGTTGTGTTTCCCTATAATTCATAGGAAGAAGTCCCGGCCCCCAGTGTTTTAGAATGTGACCTTATTTGGAGAGAGTCTCTAGTCAGGTCATGTGGTTAAAGGGAAGTTATGAGGGTTGACCCTGCCCAACAGGGTTGCTCTCCTTACAAAAAGGTGACAATAGGTATCCAGAACTGTGAGATGAAAAACACACAGTGTTTAAGTCAGACAGTCTCTGGAATATTTTTGCAGCGGCCCTAGAAAACTAATAAAATACACCTCCATCAACAGCATTAAAAGCATACAACCCATCGTAGAACCAAAGAAACACACTCATCTAATCACAGGTTTCCCCTTCATCTCCCATTGAACATCCCTGGACAACTAACTCTTCCGAGTTCAGACTGGGAAACCTGATCACACATTGGGCTGTAGCTCCTCGGCTGCAGGTGACTCACTGGCTGACACAGATCCGAATGGAGCTTGTGCTGCTCCATCGGACAGCATTCCATCATCCCCAGGATGCATAGAGGCCAGGCATGAAGGTCTCCAAAAACAAAAGATTCTAGTCTGAAAAAGAGAAGAATCAGACAAATCTAAGCAAGTGGGATTCTATTTCTAGGGAACCGAGAATAGGCAATGTTCCTTAAAATTTTTCATCTCGTTTTCTCTGTACTGTCTTTGGGTCCCTGCTCATGTTTACAAAAGAACTCCATGGTACAGGGAGTGCTGATGAAAATATTGATTGGACTATGTTTGTCCTATTCATCCTATTTTCCGTACATTGATACTTCTTATTTGTTGTTTAAGCCATAAAGCTCTTTCCCTTACTTTGCGCTTTCAGTAAGCTACAGCTTGACATCACGATTGCTCACTAGGTTCCCCTTCTCAATCATCCCCTGAAATGCTGTAGCAGATGTGTGAGCTTCCTCTGCCAATCTTCACACCAAAGCAGCCTTTTTCTCTTTCTTCCTATAACTCACAGGCATCAGTCCCCTTGAACTCTCACGCTTCACTCCCCACAGCCCAATCAGAGTTCATTGTCAACACTGTTTTACTAATTCTCCTCGTTCATATCTGAATTTACAAATGGGAAACACACGCTCCAGGGTAAAATATCCCAAAAGATATGGTTTCAGAAAAAGACACGTCAAATTACCCAGTAGACATGCAAGGATAACTTAGAAATTTATTTGTACATCCCATTTGACAGAAAGATTGGCGCTTTAGAGCAAAACAATTAGCATAATGAGAAATAAGTCACTCAGTGAGATGTGGTGCTTTGGACCAGGTACACAGCTCTGTTTCTGGATAGGAACAGGGTTCTGCCAAGTGTCTTTGGTTTTCAAAGTGTTGCTCCAGACATGTAGGATCACCTGGCGGCACCGTCCAGAGCGATTTAGTTGTTGCTGTCTTCATGGGGCTTTTTCTTGGTCTCCTTGTGCAGTGAGCATTTCTCTTCAACTACTTTCATAACACTTTTCTAATATTCTGAAAAAACAAAGTAGGAAATCCCGATGAGGGGACTTCTTGGCTCTCCATCCTTTCTCTATGGATCCCAAGTGGAGCTCTGGAGGTGACCTGACCACATTGCCCAACTGCACTATTCAGGGAAGCTCTGGCTACTATCCTGCCACGCCCCCATTTCACTCTTGACCAAACTGTCCTCTGACAAAGGTAGAATAATCTGTGTGGCTACGGGTTGGGCCCTCTGGGGTGTGTCTTTCCCACTTCTGATGGGCTCAAGAAAATTTTGATTTCTGTCATTTATCCAGCTTTCATTTCACGATTTGACTGAGAGTGCCACCCTTTACTGGTTTCTACATATAAAGGAGAAGGGTTGTTTATGTGATGTTTCAAAATTCACGAGAAACATTTGACAAAAATGGCCACATGTCGAGCTTCAAGGCACAACATAATAAATTCCTGTGAGTTACAATTCCAGAGTATGTTCTCTTGTTGAAATCCTCGGCAGCTATAAATCGATTGAAAACAAAAGCAATGGGAAAGTCAGCAGCTACCTTGAATTCAGCAATACACTTCTAGGAAAAAGTGCTAAAAGTACAAAGACTTGGGACCCAGAAGAAAACACAATGAAAGGTAACCTATATGAACATTAACATGAATATTAATATGCAAATCTCTTGAGGAAATAAGCATTATCTGACTTCTCATAAAGGCTGAGCAAGCTCTGCAAAACTTGATGCTAGGGGCAAGAAACATATCCTACTCCTGCCTTTGGATGCATATCCTTAAATGACCATGGTTAGAAACACTGAAAACAAAAACATCAGGTAAAGAATCACAACCCTGTCCCTCCAATAACCAGGCTGCATATCAGTGCAAGGCTGTTGTGGGTTCAGCCTGGGTCACTCCCCCTGCATTGTGACAGTGACTGTTGCTCTTGTACTGCGAGTCACTCATTGGCTGCACCACTAAACACTAGGGCATGAGCCGTTTCCGTGGACACACCCTAGGCCTACTGACACAAACCTGGAAGTAACAAAGGTTTCTGTTTAAAAAGAAATGAAAAGATTATCCTCAGGGCAAAAAAAGAACAAACTGCAGTAGTGATTTCAGAATCGAGGAAGCTGGAAAATGAATGGACTCTTGAAAATTTTATTTAGTTGAGGCCGGGCGCGGTGGCTCAAGCCTGTAATCTCAGCACTTTGGGAGGGCGAGACGGGCGGATCACGAGGTCAGGAGATCGAGACCATCCTGGCTAACACGGTGAAACCCCGTCTCTACTAACAAAATACAAACAACTAGCCGGGCGAGGTGGCGGGCACCTGTAGTCCCAGCTACTCGGGAGGCTGAGGCAGGAGAATGGCGTAAACCCGGGAGGCGGAGCTTGCAGTGAGCCGAGATCCCGCGACTGCACTCCAGCCTGGGCGACACAGCGAGACTCTGTCTCAAAAAAAAAAAAAAAAAGAAAAAAAAAAAAAAGAAAATTTTATTTAGCTGTATGTACACTTCAACTGGGCCTCATTTCCTTATTTACATGGATTCGTGACAGGAGAGGTGTTGAAAACGTTTAGGAGGGTTACCTTGCTTCTTGCATCAGTGTATTCACTTTCTCTGCTGCTGTATGGCATATAGTGAAGTTCTGGAAAATTCCACCATCCAGTCACAGGAGAATGAGAGAGAAAAAGGTAAAGATCAGTGCAATAATAATATCACCATAAAGATAACCTAGAAACATAACTAATAAAAATAACGGTTTTGGAAACTGAGGAAATGAATGAAACACGATCACGAAACACCCACTATTTTTCCTTGAAGCAAATTGCACTATAGTTATATTAGAGTTGGCAATGTTTAGTACTGAGGGAAAAATGCTCGAAAAATTGCAGGATGCCACATGCCACATGCCCCCCAAGTCAGAAGGGCACCACCCACCCCAACCTCCTCTGGAGTCCCCTCCTTGGCGAGCCACTGGTCTTTTGGGCCACGTTCGGTGGCTCTACCAAGTCCCTTTGGGTTTCCACGGTGCTCGGGCACTCCTGAGGGAGCACACTTGCTCCTGGTGTACCTGAGGACAGCCTTCGTGCCTTTGGACTCGGCGAGCTTGCCCATCTTCCCCGGCAGCAGCAAGCGCACAGCGGTCCGGATCTCCCAGTCGGTGATGGTCTGGCGCTTGGTGGAGCGGGCCAGGCGACCAGCCTCGGTGGCGATGCGGTCCAGTATGTCATGGACCAAAGAATCCATGACACTCACGGCCTCCCGGGAAAGGCTGAGGCCCTGGTGAACCTGCTTCAGCACCCGGCGGAAATAGGTGGCGAAGCTGTCCCCGCGGCAGTTGGCGTGGCACCTGCGGGGCCCACGTCGCCCTCGCTTCCTCTGCTTGCTCTGCTTCTGGGCCGTCGTGGAGTGGGCCTCTTTGGGCTCCTGGGTGATCAGCTGTTCCTCAGAGGTCATCTCAGAGGAAGGTCCAGCCATGACGGAGACAGCGGCCATTAGATGACACGAGCAGACAATGGCGGTTGTGGAACGGGGAAGCGGGGACCCTTGGGTATGCAGCATGGCTCCACATCATGGGCCAGTTTCACGTCTGATTGGATGAAACCTACCTGCGTTGAAGGTGACTGGATGGTCCCGTTGCTTCGCATCTCATCAACCAATCACAGTGGGCGTCTGCGGGCTAAGCGCCCCTTGTGGCCTAACTCGGAGAAAGCTACACAGACAGATGCCCCACAGGGCAAAAGCACATCCGCCCTTCTCAGCTAATCCGTGTCACACCGTGAGCACTTTGAAGGGTGTCACTGAAAACTCCCAAAGTTTAGCAATTTCAGCTCATGATCCTTGAAGAGAGACACACCTCCTGAGCCCATGTCCATTATACTAGAGGAATGACTGTGGCCACGCGTGGAACAATACTCACCATCTCAGAATCTACTGTTATCCTGGGCTAAACCACCATGGCTTGAGCAGGAACTCCCTGACATGGCCGCCGAGGGCTCCTGGGCATCCAAGGAACTGGCAGTCTGGCTCCTGGCTTCAGTTCTGATCAACATCTTCCGTGAATCAGGAGAACAAGAAATGGCCATAACACAGCCTCCAAGCAGACAATAGAAACAGAAAGGCACTTTTATTAAAAACATATGACAACACTCAACATTGACCAGGTTTTAAAAAAAATAAAGAAAAGGAAAACAAAACAACCACCACAAATCACAACTCAGAAGCTGGAAATGGCTAATAAGTTCAAGAGATACTGGGTTAAAAAAATATCACCTTAAATCTCCTAGGAAACCCCTGAGGGAGAGAAAGGGATTCCAAAAATGAAAATTATGTGCAAGTTAGATAGATAGCTTTCAAAGTCTCTGATAATATATGTAAAGACATTCCTTAAATGCATTTAAGTAACATTAAGTTGCAGGAATGGAACAAAAAAGATTCTTAAAAAATAATGAAGAAATAAAGGTCATCAATGAACTGTCATTTCAAAGGTCAGGCTTTCAAGTGTATTTCCTGTCATATCTTTAACAAACAACTTATTCTACTCCAAACAAATCGGTTCACGATTAAGAAGGACAAAAAGCCTCATTTTTGTTATTAGATAACATCATATATGGTAAACTCCTTGACTGAAGTCTAGTCAACTATTTCTAAACAGTCCCCTTTCCAAACGGTGATTTTATAAATCTACTTAAACGTTTAGCAAGCCAATCCTTCTTTTAGTTTGGTACAAGGCACGAGAGACCTGTCCACAACAGTCTCTGTATTCATATCAGTAAGTCAACATGTTATTTTTCTTTAAAAAAAAAAAAAAAAAAAGAGCAAACAAACAACAGAGAAAGAGACACATCATTTTTCTTCACAATCTGCAAGGTTAAACATCCCAGGGACGCTCTCACTGGTTCGTTTCTGGGTCACCTTCCCACAATTTCAGCCATGGCTGGTGTTGGCGCAAGGGCTGGAAAGCCTTTATTGGCTGAGCCAGGGGTGGCTGTGGCATAGCTGCTCTCACAGATGCTCCCATCATCCACGTGATACAAAAGTATCATATGTAGTTCTTATTTTGTTTCTTTAATTCTTTATTTTTATTTTTGAGACAGAGTCTCACTCTGTCTCCCAGGCTGGAGTGCATTGGTGCTATCTCAGCTCACTGCCACCTCCGCCTCCCAGGTTCAAGAGATTCTCCTGCCTCAGGCTCCCCAGTAGCTAAGACTACTGGGATGTGCCACCACAGCTGGCTAATTTTTGCACTTTTATTGGAGACAGGGTTTTATCATATTGGCCACGCTGGCCTTGAACTCCTGGCCTAAAGTGATCCATCTACCTTGGCCTCCCAAATTGCTGGGATTACAGGCATCAGCCACGGCGTCCTGCCTGTTTCCTTAATTTTTAATATAGTCGTAATCTTTATTGCATCAGGCTGTTTTCTGTTTTATTTTAAGTTCAGTGGTACATGTCCAGAATGTACAGGTTTTTTTTGACAGGTAAACGTTTGTCGTGGGGCTTTGCTGTGGCGGTTATTTCATCACCCAGGCATTAAGTCTAGTAACCATTAGTTATTTTTCCTGATCCTCTCCCTCCTCCCACTCTCCACCCTCCGATAGGCCCCAGTGTGTGTTGTTCCCCTCTATATGTCCATGTGTTCTCATCATTCAGCTCCCACTTATAAGTGGGAACATGCGCTATTTGGTCTTTTGCTTGTATTAGTCTGTTCTCACGCTGCTATGAAGAAAGAGCCGAGGCTGGGTTATTTATAATGAAAGAGTTTGAATTGACTCACAGTTCACAGGGCTGGGGTCCTCACAAAACTTACAATTATGGTGGAAGGAAATGCAAACACTTCCTTCTTCTTGTGGTGGCAGGAAGAAGCAGTGCAGAGCGAAGGGGGAAGCCCCTTCTAAAACCATCAGATCCTGTGAGAACTCACTCACTATCGTGAGAACAGCATGGGGGAAAGCACCCCCACGATTCAATCACCTCCATCCGGTCCCACCCTTGACATGGGGGGAGTATGGGAATTACAATTCAAGGTGAGATTTGGGTGGGGGACACAGAGCCAAACAGTGTCACTGTTCTTGCATTAGTTTGCTAAGGATAATGGCCTCCAGCTCCAGCCAAGTCCTTGCAAAGGACAAGATGTTGTTCTGTTTTATGGAGGCATGGTATTCCACAGTGTGTATGTACTACAGTTTCTTTATCCAGCCTATCATTGACGGGCATTTGGGTTGATTTCACGTCCTTGCTGTTGTGAATAGTGCTGCAATGAGTATACACATGCACGCGTCTGTATAATAGAACGACTACTATTCCTTTGTGTATATGCCCAGTAATGGCATTGCTCGGTGAAATGGTATTTCAGACTTCAGGTCTTTCGGGAATTGCCACACCGTCTTCCACAAAGGTTGAACTAATTTACACTCCCCAAAGTCAGTGCGTAAGCATCCCTTTCTCTCCACAAACTTGCCAGCATCTGTTATGTTTGCCAGCATCATAATAGCCATTCTGACTGATGTGAGACGATATCTCATTGTGGTTTTGATTTGCATTTCTCTAATATCAGTGATGTTGACCTTTTTTTTATTTGCTTGTTGGCACTATGTAGGTCTTCTTTTGAGAAGTGTCTGTTCATGTCCTTTGCTGATTTTTTAATGGGATTCTTTATTTCTTGTAAATGTGGTTAAGTTCCTTACAGATGCTGGATATTACACTTTGTCAGATGAATCGTTTGCAAAAATGTTCTCCCATTCAGTAGGTTGTGTGTTTACTGTGTTGAGAGTTTCTTTTGCAGTGCAGAAGCTCTTTAGTTTAATTAGATACCGTTTGTCAATTTTTGCTTTTGTTGGAATTTCTTTTGGCATCTTAGTCATGAAATCTTTGCCTGGTACTGGTGCCCATGTCCTGAATGGTGTAGCCTAGGTTGCCTTCCAGGGTTTTTATAGTTTTGGGTTTTACTTTTAAGTCTTTAATTCATCTCATGTTAATTTTTGTATATGGTGCAAGGAAGGGGGTCCAGGTTCAATCTTCAACCTATGGCTAGCCAGCACATCCAGCACCATTTTTTGCATAGGGAATCCTCTCCACATTGCTTGTTTTTGTGAGGTTTGTCGAAGATCATATAGTTGTAGGTGTGCAGTCTTTATTTCCGGGTTTGTCATAAAATAATAATAATTTCTGCTTTCTCTATTATGTTATATTGGTCTGTCTGTCCGTTTTTGTACTGGTACTGTAACCCTTGAGTATAGTTTGAAGTCAGGTAGCATGATGCCTCCAGCTTCCTTCCTTTTGCTCAAGATTGCTTTGGGCTATTTGGGCTCTTTTGCTGATTTTGGGTGAACTTTAGAATATTTTTTTCCAGTTCTGTGGAGAATGTCAACGGTAGTTTAATGGGAATAGCATTGAATCTGTAAACTGCTTTGGGCAGTATGGTCATTTTAATGACACTGATTCTTCCTATGCATGAGCATGGAATGTTTTTCCATTGTTTGTGTCACCTCTGATTTCTTTGAGCTGTGGTTTGCAGTTTTCCTTGTAGAGATCTTTCACTTTCCTGGCTAGCTGTCTTCCTAGGCATTTTATTCTTTTTGTGGCAAATGTGAATGGGAGTTCCTTCGTGATTTGTCTCTCGGCTTCATTGTTGTGGATGTACAAGAGTGCTAGTGATTTTTGCACATTGATTTTGTATCCTGAGGATTTGCTGAAGTTGTTTATTAGCTTGAGAAACATGTGGGCTGAGACGATGGGGCTTTCTAGATATAGGATCGTGTTGTCTGAAAAGAGGGACATGATTTTGACTTCCTCTCTTCCTATTTGAATGCTCTTTATTCTTTTCTCTTGCCTGATTGTGCAGGCCGGAGCTTCCAAGACTATGTTGAATCGGAGTGGTGAGAGAGGGCGTCCTTGTCTTGGGCCAGTTTCCAAGGGGAGTGCTTCCAGCTTTTGCCCATTCAGTATGATGTTGGCTGTGGGTTTGTCATAAATAGCTCTTATTATTTTGAGGTGTGTTCCTTCAGTATATAGTTTATCGAGAGTTTTTAACTCGAAGGGGAGTTGAATTTTACCAAAAGCCTTTTCTGCATCTATTGAGATAAACATGTGGTTTTTCTCTTTAGTGCTGTTTATGTGATGAATCACAACTGTTGCTTTGCATATGTTGAACTGACCTTGCATCACGGGAGTCCTGGGATGAAGCTCACGTGATCGTGGTGGATACGCTTTTTGATGTGCTGCTGGATTCGATTTGCCAGTATTTTGATGAGGATGTTTGCATCAGTGTTTATCGAGGATATCAGCCTGAAGAGTTTTCTTTTTCTGTTGTATTTCTCTTTCATCAGTTTTATACAATCATTGTTTTATTCCTCTTGTTAGTGTATTCTATTACCCTTCCTTCTTGGCACCTCCAGTCATCTTCTTGTGATCATTTTAAACCTCTTTAAATGACATTCTTGAGAAACTTCCTTAACAAACATTTGTTGGTTTCTACACTAAGAGTTTTCCATTTCTCTCAAATCTCATCATTTCTGACTTAGGTCCTGGAAGAAATGGACTCTGAAATAAAGTTTAGTGCGTGGGAAACTTATTCATGGTCAATAGCTGAGGAAGGGTCAGGAGGCAGGCAGGACTGGGAACAGAGAGACGTGCACCTCGAGTGCAAGGCCACTGGAATCCTATTCTGTTCCCAGGGTGAGATCTGAAGATAAAGGGGCCCATCAGGGTATTCGCCATTGTGCCAAAATACCAGACCGTTCCACTTCTCCTGGATCGGGCAGTGTGTATGGACAAGGCAGCTAAGAGTAGCTACAGTAATACCGGAAAGGACTAATGGCTCAGGACTGGCACCTGCTTACATTCCCAAAACCCGAAACAGCAAATCCATCCTTAAAGGGGACCCTGGCTCGTCCATGTTTACCACAGCCTCATTCTCAAATAATACTTTAGCTAGCAATGACATTCTGTGTTGACACACATGTCCTCTGCTTTTGGGTTTTATTTATTGATATAAGGAGGTTGACTGTCAAACTATTTGTTATTCCTTTATAGGCCTTGCAGTTGTCTTTTTTTCTTTTCTTAGCTGTTGTGATTTCTGCTTTCACTTTTCTTAAGCTTTAGAAGGATGGGAACAGGTGTGCTGGTGTGCTCCCTGAAGGTAGTTTATCATGTCTTCCTTCAATTCTGTAAAATTACCAGCGATTTTCCCTTTGATAAGAATTCTTTCCAACTTGCCCAGTATTACTTATGAGATATACTTTGTGCCTTTTAGTCAGATCCTTAAGGTTTACCAGTTCTCCTCACTCCTTTCTCACGAGTTATGTCCCTATGAAATTTTCACAATGACTTTACATCTGTCTTCTCATTCTCCAATTCTCAGTCCAACTGTGTCTATTCTGCTATTTAAAATTTCTTTAATTTTGTGATATAGCCATTCAACTTTCATATTTTGACAAAGCTCCGTGACATAGGCCTGGGCAATGATTTTTTGGATATGACCCTGAAAGCCCAGACATCAAAAGCAAAAGGTAGACAAATGCGATGGTGTCAAATTAAAGACGTTTTTACAGAAAAAGAATAAATAAGAGAGTGAGGAGGCAACGTGTTGCCCAATGTAATGCCTACAGGACCTAGTTAAATTTCTACCCCGCCTTAACTCTGCTTGTCCTTAGGAAGCAGGATACCTGACATCAGAATTTCCCCATCGTGACTAAACCGGCCGAGACTGATGGGATGCAACATGGCAGCTCAATTGATCTTTAAAGAAACTGGAACTTCATTATAATCTAATTCCCATACGAACTGACACACCCACCAGCGCCACGACAGTTGACAATCACCGTGACAACGACTGAAAGAAACCTTGAATGGGCAATAAGGTAGGTGGCATTCTGTTTTCGAGAAGTCCTGCACCTATTCACAGAAAAGAAATGAATATTCCTCCCCTTGCTTCTAATGCCCAATCCCTTCGTTGAAAAACCCCTATATTTGTGATGTTCTCCCTCTCCCAAGCTGAGAAGTTGATTTGTGAGCCAGCCTCCTGCTTGTGAAGTCCATGGCCATGGAATAAAGCCTGCACTGCCTGACACTCACTTGCAGTTTATCATACTGGCTTCACAACACCAAACAGGGAAAGATACCACCTTTCAGGGGACCCCTTTCATAGGTAACAAGCCCACAGAATGCGAGAAATACTACCAAATGTACATCTGATAAGAGGTTAATATTCAAAATATAGAAGGAATGTGGACAACGCAATAGCAAGAAAACAAATAATTCAATTTTTAAATCAGCAAACGACCTCAATAGACATTACTGAAAAGAAGCAGCACAAACGGCCAGTGGGTACATTAAAAATGCTCAGCATCGTTAATCACTAGGGCAATGCAAGTTCTTTTTTTTCTTTTTGTTTTCTTTGCTTTTCTTTTTCTTTCTTTCTTTTTTTTTTTTTTTTTTTTTTTTGAGACTGAGTCTCTCTCTGTTGCCCAGGCTGGACTGCAGCGGCACGATCTCGGCTCACTGCAACCTCTGCCTCCCAGCTTACAGCGATTCTCCTGCCTCGGCCTCCTGAGTAGCTGGGATTACAGGCGCCTGCCACCACGTCTGTTTAATCCTTGTATTCTCAGTAGAGACGGGGTTTCACCATATTGGCCAGGGTGCTCTTGAACTTCTGACCTCATGATCCACCCGAACTGGCCTCCCAAGTGCTGGGATTACAGGCATGAGCCACTGTGCCTGGCCTGGCAATGCAAATTTAATCCACAGTGAGATGTCACCTCACACATCTGTTTGAATAGCTTTTACCAGAAAAGATGAACGTCATAATAGTGTTGTCAAGAATGCAGAAAAGGGCACTCTTGTACACGCTTGGTGGAAATGTGAAGTAGCAGAAGCCATTACAGAAAACAGTGTGGAAATTCCTCAAAAAACGGAATGATAGAAATACCATATGGTCCGGAAATCCTACATACCCACTCTGGGTCTATAGTCAAAGGGAATGAAATCAGTACGATGAAAAGACATCTGCACTCCCATGATCATGGCAGCATTATACACCACAGTGAAGATGCGGAATCTAACTAAGAGTTCATCACTGGGTACATGGGTAATGGAAACGTGGTATGTAGATATGACAGAATGCTCCTCAACCTTGACAAAAGTAACGTATGTCATTTGCAACACTGTGGACGAAGCCGGGGGACGTTCTGCTGTTATGAAATAAGCCAGGCACAGAAAGACAAATACCAAATGTCTTACTTACAGGTAGAATCTTTAAAGGCTGAACTCATAGAAGTGGAGAGTAGAATGACGGCTCCCCAGGGGCTGGGACATGGGTGGGGAGGGGTTGGAGGAAGAAAATGGGGAGTTGCCGGTCAAAGGGGCCCACTTTCTAGATACACAGGATGAGTACGTTTTGAGATCTATTGCACAGCAGGATGGCTACAGTCAGTAGTAATGGATTGTGTAAATCAGGACAACCAAGAAAGTAATTTCATATCTCTCAGCATAAAAATGATAGGTAAACGAGGGGATGGACATGTTAGTTAGCTGTATGCAATATTTCCACATTGAATACATATTTCAAAATATCACATTGTACCCCATAATTGCATACAGTTAAGATTTGTCCATTAAAAATAACATTAACAGAAATACAAAAAGACTGAACATATCAAGTGTTGGCAGAGATGTGCAACAACTGGAATTCTCATGCATTGATAGTGCTCATAGAGAATGCAACAGCCCCTCCGAAACTACTTGTCAGCTCCTTGGAAATTAAACGGACAATTACCATGTGACCTTGCAATCCTAGTCCTGCATATTGACTCAAGAGTAATGAAAGCATATAAAAAGAAAACAAGACATTTGCAAATAATAACAATTCAGTGAGTGTAAAAACAAGAGGTAACCCTTTCTGTCAGACATCCCACTCCATTGAAGTTTGGTTAGGTGGAACACTTGTTTATGCAATTTCATTTGAATTCAGGCTCAAATGGAGACTGAGTAAGGTGAAGCAAATCAATGATGCATTTCCTTACAGTTTGAGGTATTTTCTGTAAGGTACATTAACCTCAAGGATCATTACTTCTTCTAAACTCTGACAGGCTGACAAACTCAAAGGCTAATATCATGTCGGGTGGACCAGGCACTGGAGTGACATTTGGGAGATCAACCTGTGTGCTGATGTCAGATCTAACCCAGTAGCTGTGGACCTCTGGGTAAGGAAGGTCCTTCTTGTATTTGTGAAGGGATACTAAGTTCCTGGAAAGGACCGAATTCACTCTACCAGTCCAAGGATTATAGCAAGCACAGTAACTATGTACCTTAATCCTCCTTAACACAAAATTCCCTCCGGTGCATGACAAAGTACCTCAACAAGCATCCGGGCCACCAGATAGTCCTTGCCTAATGTCAGTCCCCCAAAGCATGTGTTGTTCACCAGTGCCTCTGTGGAGATTTTGGGAGCAGAGTTAGTTAAATGATGGACATATTTCAGGATTTCAGAAGAATCATGGAAGCAGTAGCAGGCCCATGAGGTGTAGGACCGGCCTGTCACACACATCAGAGAGATGCTGCATGGCACGGACTGGATTGATGACACGAGTGAGGAGGAGTCAAGAGGCTTCTGTGCTCCACTAATGCCCTATTCAGGTGCCGGCCCATTTGGCCTGTGACTCCAGATGTTTGACGGCGGTCCTTCATAATAAGGGGAAAGAATAAATGCCACTCTTTCAAGCTTCGTCCTCCCCACCATGCATTTGTTCTCTGCTTATCCAGGAGTCAGGGCCACAATCAAAGAGGAGAAAGGCTGTAATGGGTCAAGAATGAGGATCAACCCCATAGTACCGGCCACTGCACTGGGGTGGGATTCTTATCCTGCCACATAAATGTGGTGGGTTTTGTTTGTCAGGCCCATGTGCTTGGAGGTGAAAAAACATTTTATTGCCTGAACATTCAAGTAGCTTGGGGACAAAATTGGGAATGGCAAAAGAGAGAACCATTTTTATCTCTCAATTTTCTTTTGACTCCCTTTCTTCTCTTATTGATGGAGTAGGCAGGAGACATTTCTACTCGTACCTATAAATTCATATCTTTCAACCACCAAGACTGTGACCAAATGATTAGAAAAAGAAGCTCCCAATAAGAATGTAAACACAAATTTCCTCCTCAGTCTTCAAGGACAAACACCCAGACAGACACTTTTTTTGTCTGGGTCCCTTAGCAAACGTGCAACCAATGGCTGTGGCTCAGTGGCTGCGTCCCTCCAGTGATTCAGTGTAGAGTGGGATTTCAGCTCCTCTCGTCGCACACTCCCATCTTCTCAGTGATGTACAGTTGAAGGTCATGAAGTGTTATTTTTATTTCTTAACAAAAGATTATAACTGGAAAAAGAGTAGACACAGATGAATCCGAATGAGTTGCAATAGTATCTTTAGCTACTGGAACATTTGGAAGGGTTATATTGTATTTAAAAATTTTTTTGATCTCGGTATTTCTATAATATGTTTGAATCCTCAGTCATGTATTTCAATGGGAATTCCCTGATACGGGTCATATTGACAAAATTTAATGAGGGTATCCTTGATCTACTACCACTATTTTCCTCGGTATGATGCTTATAATTGGTTATTTACATGATGCACGCCAATTCCTTTAGTTCTTTCTTTCAGCAAAACACACCATTAAATCACCGATGCTCACTTATTGACCTTTACCCACCTTCAGCCACAGAGATGAATAATCCGATGTATTCATTTCCCGTTCCAGTCTTCAACATCAAAACCCATTTCTCCTCTCCCTTGCCTATAATTGGTCTATGTCACTCACCCTTACTCTCCCAGTCAGCATTCCACTGCTGGATTATGGTGTATTTTTAACATTATTTCACAGACGCTCCCATGTGCTTCCTGGATTTACAAATGCAAAACACAACAAGAAAGTCCTAATCATTCAATGTTTACGTAAATGACTATTCACGATACTAAGAGCTTAAGAGCAGTATGCAAGAATTAACATTCTCTGTTGGAACATGTTCATGTCCTATGGAAAACTTTTGGCAAGTTCATGCAGCACCAATGAGCCTGACAGAAATAAAGTGAGTGAGGAGAATGCAGTGTTTTTCAAACAACTCCACCGATTTTTTCTCCCTGCAAAGGCACACAGCTCTGAAAAGAGACTTTAACTTCCACGATATTGTTAGGGATGTGTAAGATCATCTCAAAGCACCACACAGGCACATTTATTACAGTTAATTTTGTGACAGATTTTCACAGCCACTTTTGGAAACAAACTTGTTTATTCTTTTTGAAACACTTTTACAAGATTTTCCTAAAATTCCAAAGTAAGTACTAATCCTGATAAGGTGGATCAGTGGCGCTAAATCCTTAGTTTATCTTTTTGAAGGAGAGCTCTGGAGGTATAATGGGCCAGCACAGTTAATCAGCATTGGACTTATAATGAAAAATAGACTTCTCCATGGCATCCTTGATCAGCCATCGGCCCCCTCTTTCCACCTGCTCGATTCAGGGAAGCGTTCTGGAGCATCCTGCCTTGCCCACATTCTTTATCTTGAGCACTTGCGGCTCTGCCACAGGTGAAATCCTCTGTGGTTGGTCTCTCCTGCAAGGGTATTTTCACGTTATTACAGGCTACAAAAGGATTTTGTTTTTGTAGATTATCCAGGGTTCATTTTATAATTTGCTTGAATTGACATCTTAATCAGGTGTCGGCCTCCTACTCCAAAGGGGAATTTACAACTTATTTGAAAGCACTAACAACCACAATACAATAGACAAACACGTGGCATTAAAGTAACTCATCATACATTTCCAAGGATTGAAATCCCAGAATAGGTTGTCTCTCCACAGAAGTGAATGCTAGATATAAATAATACTTTTTAAAATGCAACTGGAAAGTCACAGCTGTTTTGAACCTCAGCAACATAAATATAGAAAAACAAACACACACCCATGGGGTCAAGAAGACAGCATAGTGTAAATTTTATTGTATTAACATTCACATTAATATTACCATTGACATCCCAGGAGGAGAAAGGAGGGATCATCTTAGTTCTCTTAGTGCCTCATCACCTTTTTCTTAGTTATTGCAAGGAGCAAGAGACATACCCCACTACCAGCTACAGATTTATATCTCCAAATCACCACATTTGAAAGCAGGTGAACAAAAAGTCACAGAGCAAGCAAAAATCATTCTCTGTCCATCTTCCCTGTAATAGGGCAACACCAAGGAACGCACATACTGTTTCAGTCCCAGTCATCTTCCACGCTTGTGCCAATGGCTGTGGCTCATGGGCTGCAGGTTCTTCTGTGGTGAAATGAGTGGAGACTGGAGTTTGGCATGTTCTTCGAATGCTCCCATCATCCAAAGATGCACAACTGCAACTGATAAAAGTTTGTGTTTTTAAAAAACAGGAGTTGATTGGCAAGAAAGGAGTAGAATTGGATAAATCCGAAGCAATCAGAACAGTAATTTCAGTGTTCAAGGACCTAGAATAGTGAGATGCTTCCTGAAAATTCTGCATGGTTACTTCCTGTACTCTCTTTGCGTCCTAATTTGTGTACTGAAAAGAATTCTGTGTATGAGACGTTGTTCAAAAACCGGGATTAAATAGGTAAGATGTTTATATCAAGAATTTCATTTTATATGTTGCCAAATCAAACATAATGGATATGTGGACTGTTCCACCAAATTCTCTAGGGAGAATAAGAGTGAAAATATTAAGGGACTTTGCTACAAAAATAATGTTGATCTGACTAACCCTTATAAAGGGAGCACTGGGAGTTGAACCGACAGAAATGACCATGTAGTGAAGTGATTACCTGCAAAATCTTCAAATGAAATCAATTATTTCCCATGGAACAAACTGCACCACAGATCTAGATTGAAGCAGCGTTGACAATATTTACTTCTTGGGGAAAGAATGCATTAAAAATCGGTGGGAAGCCACAGGTCACGTGCCCCTTAAATCACAAGGGTGCCACTCTTGTGTTCGTGATGCATAATTTTAATATTTAGTTCTTTCTTGTTTCATTTATTGTTCAATGCGTTCATAGTCTTCACCACACCCTTTGGATAAGTCACTGTTTTTCATTCACCGCTATTTGTCAGTGTATTGCATTACTATTCCCTGTTGGCAGCTCCAATCGTGCTCTTTTGGTCACTTTACATCTCTTTAAATGACATTCTTCGGAAATTTCTTTAACACGGTTTCTGTTGGTGCCAACACTAAGAGTTTTCGATGTCTCTCCCTGTGTTCCCTGTATCATTGTTTCTGGGTTAGGTTCTGCAGGAAGCTGACACCGTGATGGAGTTTAATGTGCAGGACACTTATCCCAAATCAGCAGTGGAAGAAGGGACAGGAAGGAGGCAGGAGTGGGCAGAGGATGAAGTTCATGCTTACTTCAGGCCAAACAAAAGCCTCTTGCGATACCCAGAGAAGCTCTGAAGGTAAAATGGTCCATCAGAGTTATTCAGCATTGGGAATAGTTAACTAGATCTTTATACCCCTTCCTGGATATGTATTTGCATGTGGTCCACCTCGGGAAGGGGATGACCTAGAGCAGGGCAGCTCCTGCAGCTCAGGTAATGTCCTCAGGGATAAGTGGCTGTCGGCTGGCACCTGGCTGCACTTCCAGTCTCACAAACATCAAATCCATCCTTGACAGGGATTCTGGGTGGTTCTCCTGCATGTCTATCACAGCCTCCTTATTATTTCATACTTTAGCTAGGAATGCAACTCTATGTTGACAGTATTTTCTCTCAGACTTTGCTTTTGGCTTCCACTCATTGATACTCAGAGACCTGCTGACAAAATCTTTGTTCATCTGCAGAAGGTAATGTGTTTTTTCTCAGCTATTATGATCTCTAGGTTTTCAGTTTTCTGTAGCTTTAGTAAGATGTGTACAAGTGTGTTTCCCGAATCAGCGAATCATGTCTTTCCTTTATTCTGGAAAATTACCAGCCATTCCTCTCTGAATATTATTTTCTCAAAATTCACTCTTATTTCCATTTCTGTAATGCCTGTATGATGCACATCCTACCTTCTTTGTCCACACCTTAAGTCTCCTTGCCTCTCTTTAATCTTTTCTTTCTTCATTCTCTATATGCAGTATTGTGTATAATTATTCTTATCTATCTTGTCATTCACTAAATCTCTATTCCGCATCTCAAAACTGCCATTTAAAAATGCTTTCATCTTTCCTTCCAGGGGTTACTATGTTTAATTCTTTCCTTTTTTCTTAATTTAACTTTAAGATCTGGGATACATGTGCTGTCCGTGCAGGTTTGTTACATAGGTACACATGTGCCATGGTGATTTGCTGCACCTATGAAACCGTCATCAAGGTTTTAAGCCCCACTTGAATTGGTATTTGTCCTGATGCTCTCCCTCTCTTTGCACCCCACGACAGGCCCCAGTGTGTGATGTTGCATTCCCTGTGCCCGTGTGTTCTCATTGTTCAACTCCCACTTATGAGTGAGAACATGCGGTGTTTGGTTTTCTCTTCCTGAGTTAGTTTGTGGAGAATGATGGCTTCCAGCTTTATCCATGTCCCTGCTGAGGACACGAACTCATTCTTTTTTATGGCTGCATAGTATTCCATGGTGTATATATGCCAGCTTTTCTTTATCCAGTCTATCATTGATGGGCATTTGAGTTGGTTCCAAGTCTGTGTTATTGTAAATAACGTTGCAATAAACATACCTGTGCTTGTGTCTTTATAATAGAATAATTTATACAACTTTGTGTATATACCCAGTAATAGGATTGCTGGGCCAAATGGTGTTTCCGGTTCTAGATCCTTGAGGAATCCCCACACTATCTTCCACAATGGTTGCATTAATTTACACTCCCACCAAGAGTGTAAAAGTGTTCCTATTTCTCCACAGCCTCGCCAGCATATGTAGTTTCCTCACTTCTTACTGATCGCCATTCTAAGTGGTGTGAGATGGTATCTCATTGTGGTTTTGATTTGCACTTCTCTAATGAGCAGTGATGATGAGCTTTTTTTTCGTATGCTTGTTGGCTCCATGAATGTCTTCTTTTGAGGAGTATCTGCTCATATCCTTTGCCCACATTTGATGGGGTTGTTTGTATTTTTTCCTTGTAATTTTCTTTAAGTTTCTTTTAGATTCTGGATATTAGACCTTTGTCAGATGGAAAGATTGCAAAAATTTTCTCCCATTTTGTATGTTGCCTGTTCACTCTGATGATATTTTCTTTCTCTGAGCAGAAGCTTAAATGTGTAGAAATTTGTTTGATTCTTGCCTTGGTAATAGTCTACCTGTTTGATCTTGGGCAAGTGACACTCATGTGGTTCAGTTTCTTTATCCATAAACGTGGAGATAATAACACTACTTCACAGAGATCTTCTGAATGGTAATTGAAGTGTTCCCTGTAAAGCATTTAGAACAATGCCTGGCGCAGTTGCCATTCAGTCAGTGGTGCCTCTTTTTATTACTATAGCAATGCCTGGTTTAATTGACACCAAGCAATATGAGTGTCAGCTATATGGGTGGTAATGAAAGGGGGTTCAATTAACCGGCAATGTCAGAAGTGGGGTAAGTTCATTCAATCTTCTGGTTAGCATGTGCCACATAGACTCTACCAATGTTCAAGGGATTGTTATTTTCAGTGATAATAATTGTAATTAAGTCCCCAACTTTACCATTGAACTGAATATGTTGTTGTCCCCAGTCATATCAAATGATGAAACATCTCTTAAGATCCAGGAAAAACTACTGACATAATGGTGTAGTCACTGATCAAAGGCAAAGGTATTGATTAATGGAATCACGAAAATGCCTGATATATAACTGGATATTTTACATGTGGAAACAATACTCAGATCTCTGCAGCAATGTTTTGGTGCAGAAAGCTTGTATTAGGGGATTTACAAACAAATAAACCAATAGGATATTTATCCATCTGTCTGTGGAGAGAGACTTATTTGAAGAAACTGATGCATGTGATTATGGAGGCTGGCAAGTCCTGAATCTGCAGAGTGGGCTGGCAGCCTGGAGTCCCAGATACAAGCTGACGTTACAGTTTAAGTCTAAAGAACATGAGGCTGAAGACCCATGGGAGGGCCGATGTTGCAGTTCAAGTGTGAAGGCTCTGCTGCAGAATTTACTCTTGCTTGGGGGAGGCCAGTCTTTTTGTTCTAGTCAGGCCATTATGGAGGGCAGTCTGTTGTACTCAGGTCCATTGATTTAAATGTTAATCTTACCGAAAAGCACATTCACACAAACATTCAGAAAGAAATTTGACCACATATCTAGGTATTGTCACCCAACCAGCTCTAGTTACCTAGATCTCTATCCTTGCTTATTTGGGAAAAAATCTTCCCCTGGTGGAAAGACAAGACAAGACATGAAGTTGGCCATCACAGAGCTAAATGTGGATCATCAGGTAATGACTGTGTAACCCTAACCTCAAAATTTTCCCCACTCCCTGCTTCCCACCCTTTCTCTCACCAATTTGCAACAGAGTAAATACATGCTCCCCTACTTACAATGGAGTTAAGTCCAGTTAAACCTACCATAAAGGCAAATAATTTTAAGTTGAACCATGCTAACTCGGAATCCATCTGTATTGGACACAATTGTGCAACATGGAATGGCTATCCAAATATTTCAGACAGCTATTGAAACACAGGATTGAGCTCAGGCATGGTTGAATTTCCTAACTGCTGCTTGAAAAAACTCCCGTGGTTGCACGAGAAAATCAGGTTCCTTGTATACCTTTGCAGGAAGGCTAACTTGATGGTTTGCTTTTACACCTCTGAATTTATCACGTTGCCTTCAGGGAAAGATCAAGCTATGAAAAGACTGGTTGTAAAGGGGAGGCTCACCTCAGACTGTCTACCTAGGTATCCATGTGTTGAAGGTGCCATCACTGCAATATGAGAGAGGATGAGAGAAGACAATGTTCAAGTGCTTGGGTTCTGGACTCGGGCTGACATGGATTTGAATGTTTGCTCTTCCATTTATCAGTTGTGTGATCATTGGACACGTTTCTTAGTTGCTGTGTGTCTTGTCTGCAAAAAATTGAGGCTAAAATATCCACACCATAAAGGGTTATTGGGAGGAGTCAATGTGACACACAGTCCATGGAGGAAACAAAATCTGACATTCTCATGGGTTTAACACTGGGACTCAGACAGCGTTGTAGTGAAAGAATTATTTTAAGTGCAGTACAGGAAAGGGGACTGTACCCAAGAGGTCCAAAAGAGTCGTGTGGACTAGCCACAGAATCCAGCAGTGGTCTCATAGGTCGTCAGGGGCCAGTCTCTTATCTAATAGAGCTTCATTTATTTATCTGTTCATTCAACAAATATCTGAGAGCTACTATACTCACAACTTCCTGCATGATCTAGTTACCCTGGGAAGTACAGAGTCATAAATTTGGACATGTTTCAGAGTGGAAGTGGATGCTATTAAGAATTACTCAGGGACAACAGGCGAAATCAGGACATGTGGTCACTATACTAGGTAAAATGTCTGGGATAAGGAAAAAGAGTAAATAGCCACCCTTTACAGCATCTTCTGTGCCCTCACTCACTTCCACACTCCTTCCCCCATATTCCAGAGTGACAGTCTCATGAAAGAGGAAGAGTAGTATATTGGGTCAAGAATCAGACCCAATCATATTTTGGAGAAAGCATTGTGCTGAAGTAAGTGTTTTCATTGTCTCAAATTACCATCGTGTGTTACTCTTGTCAGACACATGTTCCTGAAAGTGAAAAAGCCCCACAACAATCAAATTGAACAGAAAAAGGGAGAATCATCCTAGTTTTCTTAATTGGTCACTATCATTTTCTTAAACTTGTGGACAAATGTGAACCTAAAAGAGCCAGTCTTTCAAGATGGATCCCAGTGGCTGAGCCTAAATTTAAACTAGAGCCAAGCTGCCACGTGCAGACTAGAGCTCACACATGTACTAGGAATTCCCCCAAAACCCTCACCTCTATCTAACTCTGCAACTTTCAGAGGTCACCTGAACCAATCAACCAGAACTCACCTGCCCCTGTCAATCAAGGCTCAGTCGTGTTGACCAATGAGAGCTCAACTGAGTCAACCAATCAGAACTAAGTTTGAGTCCTTTAATTGCAAGAATTGACTGTACTGGGAACCTTGATGGGAACTTGCTCTATAAAAGCTATATCCTCTTTTAGGTAGGGTCAACCCTCATAACTTCACTTTAACCAGATGACCTGTGTAGAGACTCTCTCCAAATAAGGTCACATTCTAAAACACTGGGGGCCAGGACTTCTACCTGTGAATTTTAGGGAGACACAACTCCATCCATACTAGTATATCTTCTGCATCCTCTCCGTGGCACAAATTAACGTCCTCACATAGAAAATACATTCATTTCATCACAACATCCCCGAAGTCTTAACTCACTCCAACATCAATTCTCCAATATCTCACCTGATGAACTTCTATATCTGGAATGGTTGAGTCTCCAGGTATGACTCATGCTGAGGCAGGAATTCTCTTCACCACTGCACCTGTAAAGCTAGACAAGTTATTTGCTTCTGAAAGACAGTTATGGGACTGGTACCGAATAGGGCTTATCATACCAAAAGCAGGAAATTCGAAAAACTACTGAAGTTCATGGACCCTAAGCACCTTGGAAACCTAGTGGGGACAAATTCCATTATCTTCTAAGGATGGAAAAGATTCTGCTTGGGCACAATGCTCTGTCCTTCAGGCCCAATGGGGTAACAGCTTCACACCCTAAGCCCTGGGCAGCGGGGTGGGGGCTCTCCCTCCAGCCTGGGCTGCTGCAGCCCATCCCTCTGAAACCGAGGAGTTGGGACAAATGCCTGGAACTCAGGAGGTGACCTCTGTTTCTGGGACAAAGAGAGAGACGGCCCAGTCCCCTAGTACCGTGCCCTGGTTCTTGGGAGCAGTGATGGCCATGCCAACCTCTGACCCAACTTTGGAGTCCTTCTTGCCTGTCTCGAAAATGAAGAAATGGTCACAGCTGGGTACCTCCGTCAGTCGCTTTCTTGCCAGTGCAATCCAGGAACTCTAACAGCCTCCTTTTATTTCGTCTCAGCTTTGTCCCGTTCAGTCTGGTCTGGCAACGTTTTTCTGGTACAAAATTCTCAAAAAATGGTTGGCTTCCCATGGAATTCACATGACTCCTGGCCATCAGACAAGAAGTTGTCTACAGATCTTTCTTGAATACCCTCATCTGCCATATCCCAATTCCTACCTCCTGCAGAGATGGTTGCTTGAATCCGTGAGACACATGCCTCACCTCTTTGTTTAATGGTTGTCCAGGTGCAGCCCTTGCACCTGTTTCTAGAGCAGGGTACCTGCATACTTTGAGTAACTTCTGAACCATCCAATGCTGGCTTCCTTTTCCTTTCCTTAGGCAAGTGCTTCCTTGCCTAATTTCTCTCTCTTCTCTCGCATTTACTATATGGATCTAGGAGAAACCCGATTAAATCCTAAATACTTTTCTCAGTTTGTCAGTGTAGTGGCCAAGGTTCCCCCTGGTCCTCTTAAATTACACTGAAAACTCGAGTCACAAAAGGCAGATCCATGGGACATAAGGCATACCAACTTATTTAATGTGTACTCCCGGGAGCCTTTAGTGTTAATAGCTGAAAACACATCGGAAATTATCTATTTTTATGCCTGGGCTCAAAGGAGTATGGACAGCTGTTTAGAAATATGGTGGGACAAAAAGGCTATGACCTAATGCTAACAGATTGAGTGGGGGAAACCCGGCAAGGCCTGTCCATCTAGACTCTGCTTGGCCTATCTGAGCACATAGTCCTTCCTCCCGGTTATGGGGCAGGACCCTCTCTGGAATGGGGATCTTGTGACATCCATTCAAACATGAAAGTTTAGATCATTTCTTTAGGGACTTTTTTTTACATGAAAATATGGAAAATACTACAATACCGTTTCTAGGTTTTGTGACTATTTTTAGAAAAAAGAGCTTCTGGTTTCTGGGATCACTTTGGGAAGAGGGATTCTGGTCTCTATGTTTAGCCCCCGGGGCTGAATGGGAATGAGAGACAGGAGGACCAAGAACATCAGAGAAAATCTCTTTCATCCGAGACTTCTTCTGAAGCCCTCATTTTGGGGTATTGTGTCCTGAGCACCAATAATAGAAATCAGCCACATGTGCTGGTTCATCACTTAAAATTTCTACTATCCTCAAAGACACTAAGATCACAATACAGCCCAAACCTTTGCCACTGTAAAACTAGCATCACCTTTCCTCATGCTTCCAATAACCTCTTCCTAGTCTGCATCTGAAAACACACCACAAGCAACTTTAACACGCACAGTTCTAGCAACATTTCGGTGATCGTGATATATGTATTCTCTAAGTGAGATACTTCTTCTACAGCAAAGAATTCTTTCTTAAATTGCATTTGGTGTTCATATTTCCCCCCGCCATTTTGTAAAGGCACTCTAGGCTTCTTAGGTCACGCATGTCAAAACGCTTCCAGCCTCTATGCATCACCTAGTTCTAAGGCCTCTTCCAATCTTCTGGATGTTCCTTATTGCATCATCCCAGTGCTCGGCAGCAGAATCTCTAGTAGTTTGCTAGGGCTAGTCTGACAAAGTACCGCAAACATGGCATAAACAGCAGAAATTTGTTGTTCACGATTCGGCAGCTGGTAGTCCAAATCAAAGCCTCAGCTGGGGTGGTTCCTTCTGAGTAGCAAAAGGGAAGGATCTATTCCAAGGATGTTACCTTGGCTTGTAAATGGCACACTTCTCCCCATGCCACTTCACATTTTCTTCCCTGGACACATGTTCCTGTGTCTGAATTTCCCCTTTTGGTATGCAAAATGCACGCTAGTTATTTTGGTTAGAGCACACCCGAATGAATGTAATTGAACTTGAGTACTCCAGTAAAGGACCTATCTTCAAGTAGGAGAGAGATGAGGGTTCTGGAGTCTAATAGATGTACTGGTGATGGAGGGATCTTAGGTTGCATACTCCTTATGGGAATCTAATGCCTGCTGATCTGTCACTGTCCCCCATTACCCCCATATGGGACTGTCTGGTTGCAAGAAAACAAGCTCAGGGCTCCCACTGATTCTCAATTATGGTAAGTCATAAAATTATTTCATTACACATTACAATATAATGATAATAGAAATAAAGTGCACAATAAGTGTAATGCACTTGAGTCATCCCAAAACCATTCCCCAAATGCCATTCTGTGGAAAAATTGTCTTCCCTGAAACCAGTCACTGGTGCCAGAAAGGTTGGGGACCACTGGTCTAGCTAGCGTGTGCTGGCAAACTGCAATCCCATGAGTCATTTGTTATCTTAGTCTATGTCTGGGAACAGGGACAACATTTGAAATTACTTCTTCTCTGAAGAGGGTATGGCATCCAGCCACTATTGAACTGCAGTACACTATTGAGAATTCTAATTGTCAATGGCCAATTGATTGATCCTCTAAATTAACCTGCTAAAATATATTAAAAGGATTTTGGAGATTTCTCATTCTAACCGATTGATAAAAAGGTTAACTATATAAAAAGACACATCATGATGTGACAGCTAGCCTTAAAACTTGGCTTGACAAAAGTGAAGAGCAAAAAACCTGTACAAAACAAAGATAACCTTCTGTGTCTGCTCAAACTGCCCCATGTGGGAATAACAACAAAGGACACTCTACCTTGTGCCCTTCGAGTTCAAATTCTGCACTTTCACCTCACCGCTGTGGGTTTCATTGCTAGTCAGGAAACCAGCCCCTCTTGGCTGAATATTGGTGTGACTTTTGAGGAGTATCTATTTCTTATGGACCCTTTTCCCTTCCTTGGATTGTTTTGGATTTCCTGTCTTCCTTCACCTATGATGGGGACACATGAAGCCCTGTGGCCTTCTTGTGGAGACAGCTGACAATCTAAGACCCTAGAAAATTTGGTAGGACAAATATGTGGGTTGTATCCTGTGAAAGGCTAGCAAAACTGTCTTTCCTCTTTGAACTGTCTCTGGGGTATGGGGAAGTTCTGGACCTTGTGAAATCTACTTTCTACCTCGTTGGGAGACACCTCATGCATCCTTGGTTGTGTCATAATCTTGGTGAAACTTAACTAAAAAGGTACCTTTACTTTACAGTAAACAAAACCATCAAGAAAAGGTACTTTTACTTTACAGAAAACAAAACAATCAAGAAAAGGCCAAAATCCAGAAATATCAGCTGCTTGTTTTCTGCTGCTGCTTATCAGCCATAGTGGCATCGGCCGCTTTGGGCTCCTTGGTCCTCAAGACGTCATCGGAAGTCCTCTCAGAGGAAGGCTCGACCATCTTGGGGGCAACTGCCAGTGGATGAGAGGAACAGACAATGACAGTTTACCACCAGTGGGAGGGCCATTTGTAGTCACCGTATGGCTGAAGTCACGGGTCACCAACTCCTCATCTGACTGAATGAAGTGCCATGCAGGGAGACTATCAGCAATCCTCCCGGCCTCAGAGGCGATTTGATGGTCCCATTGCTTGGCAATCACAGTGGGTGTCTTTCGACCTGTTTCCTGTGCTCAACACTGCCCACTCTCAACTAGGGCAAGCTCTGCATTCCACGCGTTCTTCCACTCCTGTTCTGCAACCACTCCAATTCCAAACAAGCTGGGTTGTACTAGGAATCCTCTCTAAATCATATTCTTGGTCTGTTTATTCCTTATTTCTTCCTCCAGGAGCCCAGTCTCTCTTGGGAGAGCTGCGGATCCTGGCTCAGTATGGTGTGTAGGGTTGCCCAAGACTTGATGTGTGAGGTTTCTTTCCTTTTCATAGGTAGAGTGAGCACATAATTTCTTGTCGAATAAATTTTGGGTCAGGTTTCAGAGTAAATGGGGCACTGTGAATCCTTGGGCTGGGGCAATAGGTAAAATCAGGATGTGTGGCCCCCCTTCTAGGGGAAAGATCGGGGGATAGGATAAGAACATCCCTTGGGGTTTGGAACACAAAGGTTAGTGGGCAATGAGACCGATTTACTTTTAATAGCATCTTTTTCATGATTTCCTTTCTTTGAAGTCCTGGTGCTTTTGTTTCCTGGAGACAACTGGTATGGCTAGGCTGCATTAACACGGGAAAGAGACACAACACTGTGAGAGCATCTGTTTGGGTCTTAGAACTCATGTGAGCTAGTGGGACCGAACTCGACAGCAAGAGTCATTGAGGGCACGGGTTTGGGAGTCAGAGGAGACCTGGGCTCAGACCCCAGCTGTGCCTCTTACTGGCTGTACTGTCTTGGGCAAGTGGCTTGACCTCTCTGAGCCTCCGTTTCCTCCTCTGTGGAATACGGGTCTAGAAAGTGGTTGTGAAGATCCAGGGTGATGATGCAGACGGGGTGCCAGACACATAGTCAGCAACCAATGAATGTCGGCTGTACCTGGTCCCAATTCCGAGATTCATGCCCTCGGGCAATCACAGGTGGTGGGGGTGGGATCCAGTGCCACACAGCTGTATGAACATGCTCTCCTGGCTATCTGGGCCCCATCTGTTTGCTTCGGGCTGACAGTGAGATAAGGGAGGATGACTATTCTCTCCGGAGTCACATGTTAGTAAAGCAGTACGGATAATGCTGCTCTGAGTCCTGAAGGGAAGTTGCTGGGGAGCAACTTTACAGTGCTCCAGCCTTGGGGCACTACCCACTCGGGGCTTTGTGTCAAGCAATTGCCCCTCACTGTCATGGAACCTGGCTTCCCATACCACCTCCTTGCCCCCACCCACCATCTCCCTTCTGAATTCTATTCACTTTTCAGGTCTTGGCTCAAATCCTGCCTCCCCTGTGAAGATGTCCTGAGTCTCAGGATCTCCAACTGTGACATGGGCATACTGTTTGCAGCATCCCCACAGATGGATTGTGGTGAGGAAGGAAAGAGAGAGTCGATGTAGCATGCTAGGTGCAGTATCTGGTGCAGGCTTGTGGTGAGTTCCCTGCCTCTTCCTCTTCCTCCCCTCTGAACCCCCAGCATGCAGGCATGGCGGCATTGATCACATGCTACCTTCTCTTGATAGTCATTGGGGATCATGCCTGTGTTAGTTTTCTCCTCAGTTGCAATGTCACAGACGATGGAGTGGGGGGCCATATCTCATCCTTCCTCACCTTCCAGAATCCAAAGCTACAATAAAGGCCATCATCACCATTTTTCATTGGCCACTTTAGGGTATCATGTGACAGGCACTCGGCTATGTGTGTAATGCACATAAGTGTAGCCCTCACTCTTTCACCTCCTAGCTCTCTTCCAGGATGTGCAGGCATTGATTCTCCTTTAATTATACCAGATTGGGTCAACCGCTACCAAGGTCGCAACATGAGTAAGTGGCCTTGCCAGGCCTCAAGTCCTATGATAGGTTAAGTTTCTAGTGAATGCCTGTGAATGGGTGGTTGGCAAGAGGGACACATGTAGAACCCAGAATAGGAGTGCCTGCCCCATTACTTTTACATGGCATAGGCAGGCCTGCTTGAGAGAAAGATGTAGGCAATAAAGACATAGGACTCAGTGGGTCCTCGAGCTTAGGTAAGGGGATATAGTCACTCCAGGACACGGAGAGAAACGGAGAGGGGATTGGTCAAGCTAAACCTCAAGGCAGTTGTCCCAGGGAATTCCACAGTGGCTCCAGGATCCCCAAAACAGTAGCAGATGACCCACCCACTAGCCATCTTTGAGGTGAACTGTAGAACAAGCCCAGGTCAAGTGAGCCTCCCTGGAAGAGGTTTGTTAGCCTAGAAGATGTTGATTCCCTTGGGAGTCCATGGTGGGCATTTCACTCCCACAGATCCTTTGGAGAGCAGCAGGCTACAAGATCGTGCGTGGACCTCTGATGCAATGAGGAGACAGGCTCCACTGTGCTTAAGTGTCCCTTACAAGTAGAAGCCAGAGGACCCTCACTCATTGCTATTCAGCCAATGCCTAAGGTCATTGGGGAAGGTCCCAGACACCTTGTACTGGTATGGCTGGTGCCTTGGAGGGGCTGTCTGGAGGGCTGAGCTCAGCTGGGCCTCTGCAGCTCTCCAAGGCTCCTTAGAGCATATCACTGTGGTGTCTCCAGCAGGAGAGGCAGACTTCTTACCTCGCAGCTCAGAGCTCTCAGACAGCCAGGCATAGGCCACTCCAGTCCTCTGAAAGGATAGCTCTGGGTCAGACAAACCTCCACCATTCTCCATGCGTCAAAGCCATCACGGGCCTGTCGGGATCCCTTGGGAGAGGCAAACAGACGTGTCCAACGGGGCAATGGGAGGAGCATTCAGGAATAAGCAGCCTTCCTGGGATGCAGCCTATTCGCACACACTTGTTGTGATGCTGCTAGGGAGCACACACAGGGCATGTGCATAAGAAGAGGTCCTTTACTCTCTGGGTCAAAGGGGTAGCCTCTCGACTGGTTTTACATTGGACCTATCACTAGCAGGGTGACCTCTCCCATTTAGTGGATCCTCCTTCTTTATGCCACAGTGATTGCCCTTAAGTGGCATGAGGTTTCTAACCATTATAGACCCTCTTTCTCCCTTCTGGGGCCCTGGCCACACGTAAACAGACACACAGAGGACAGTAAGGAGAATATGGGGAATCAGTACTTGTTAATAGGTGCTTGACTAGAACCTGGTCTCAATATCTGATCCTCCACATTTGGGGCCCTTGGGTGTTCCAAATTCCCTCATCGACCTCCTCTTTCAGGACTCCCATAAAATCTGACTATCCATCCCTCTCTATGGAGCCTACTTCAGCACATATCTCAGCGTTCGAGAGAGGACAGGTTTCAGGTCACTGGAATTTAGGGAGTGAGAACAGCAGGAGCGACCTTATCCCTCTCTGTTTGAGAGCATTGAGCCCAAGCAGAATCTTTTCCATCCTTAGAAGGCAATGGAATTTGTCCCCACTAGATTTCCACGGTGCTTAGGGTCCATGAACTTCAATAGTTTTTCAGATTTCTTACTTTTGGTATGATAAGCCCTATCCAGTACCAGTCCCACAACCGTCTTTCAGAAGCAGATATCTTGTCTAGCTTCATAGGTGCAGTGGTGGAGAAACTTCCCATCTCAGCATGAGTCATACCTGGAGACTCACCCATTGCAGATATAGAAGATTATCAACTGAGATATTGGAGAATTGACGTTGGAGTGAGTTAAGTCTTTGGGGATATTGTGATGAAATAAATGTATTTTCTACGTGAGGACATTAATTTGTGCTGCTGAGTGGATGCAGAAGATATACTAGTATGGATGGAGTGGTGTCTCCCTAAAATGCACAGGTAGCACTCCTGGCCCCCAGTGTTTTAGAATGTGACCTTATTTAGAACGAGTCTCTACACAGGTCATCTGGTTATAGTGAAGTTGTGAGGGTTGACTCTATGCAACAGGATTGGTCTCCTTACAAAAAGGTGACAACTGGTATCCAGAACTGTGAGATAAAAAAATACATAGTGTTTGCGTCAGCCAGCCTCTGGAATGTTTTTCAGCGGCCCTAGAAAACTAACAGAATACACCTCCATCAACAGCATTAAAAGCATACAACCCATGGAAGAACCAAAGAAGCACACCCATCTAATCACAGGTTTCCCCTTCAACTCCCATTGAACATCCCTGGACAACTAACTCTTCCTAGTTCAGACCAGGAAACTTGATCACACATTGGGCTGTGGCTCCTCGGCTGTCGATGTCTCCCTGGCAGACACGGATCCGAATGGAGCTTATGCTGCTCCATTGTACAGCATTCCATCATCCCCGTGATGCATAGAGGCCAGTCATGAAGATTTTCTTAAACAAAAGATTCTAGCCTGAAGAAGAGCACAATCAGATAAATGTAAACAAGTGAGATTTCATTATGAGGGAACCTAGAATAGGCATTGTTCCTTAAACTTTTTGAGGAGTTTTCTCTGTGCTGTGTTTGGGTCCTTGTTTATATTTTCAAATGAATTTCAGCTTACAGGGAAGGCTGGTCAAATGCTTGACTGGACTATCATTATCCCATTTATGCTATTTTCCCTATATTGATACTTCTTATTTGTTGTTTGGGCAGTTAAGCTCTTTCCCGTAGTTTGTGTTTCCTTAAGTCAGAGCATGACAGCACGATTGCTCACTAGGTTCCCCCTCTGCTCAGTCACCCACAGAAATGCTGTATCAAATGTATGAGCTTCCACTTCCTATCTTCACATCAATCCACCCCTTTCCTCTCTCTTCCTGTAATTCACCGGTGTCAGTCCCCTTGGCCCCTCCCTCTTCACTCCCCACAAGCAAGTCAGATTTCATTGTTGACCCTGTTTTACTAATGGCCCTCTTCGATTACTGAATTTACAAAAGGAAAACACATATTCCAGGGTAAAATATCCCAATAGACTTGGTTTCTCAAAAGGACTTGTCTAATTTCACAAATATGCAAGGGTAACTTCAGATATTTATTCGTAGGTCTTAATTCACAGAAACATTGGCACTTTACAGCAAAACAATTAGCATAATGAGAAATAAGTCACTGAGTGACATGTGGTGTTTTGGACCAGCTACACAGCTCTGTCTCTGCAAAGAAACAGGGTTGTGCCAAGAGTCTTTCATTTGGCAAGTGTTGTTCTGGACTTGTAGGAACATTTGGCGGCACCATCCAGAGGGATTTACTTGCAACTGATTTTGTGGGGTTTTTCTTGGTCTCCTTGTGCAGTAAGCACAGCTTCAACTATTTTCATAACATTTCTCTTTAACTATTTTCATAACATTTTTCTAACAATCTGGAAAAACAGAAAGTAACAAATCCCAATGAGGGGACTTCTTGGTTCTACATCCTTTCTCTGTGGATCCCAAGTGGGGCTCTGGAGGTGACCTTCCCCCATTCCCATCTGCCCCACTCAGGGAAGCTCTGGCTACTATCCTGCCCTGAACCCATTTCCCTCTTGACCAAGGATTCCTCTTTAAATGGTGGAATAATCTATGTGGCTATGTGTTGGGCCCTCTGGGGTGGTTGTTTCCCACTTCGGATGGGTTCAAGAAAATTTTGATTTTTGCATTCATCCAGCTTTTGTTTAATGGTTTGACTGAGAGTGCCATCCTTTACTGGTTTTTACATATGAAGGAGAAGGGGTGTTTATGAGATGTTTCAAAGTTCACAGGAAACATTTAACAAAAATGGCCATAGATTGAGTTTCAAGGCACAACATAATAAATTCCTGTGGGTTGCAGTCCCAGAGTATGTTCTCTTGTCCACATCCTCAGGGACTGGAAATCAATTGAAAAGGAAAGCAATGGGAAAGTCAGCACCTGCTCTGAAATTCAGCAACACACTTATAGAAAAAAATGCTAAAAATACCAAGACTTGGGACCCAGAAGAGGGCACAATGAATGGTAGTCTATGTTAATATTAACAAGAATATTAATATGTCAATCTCTTGAGGAAATAAGCATTATCTGACTTCTGCTAATGGCTGCCAATGCTCTGTATGACTTGATGTTAGGGACAAGGAACATAGATTAATCTTAGCTTTGGATTCATAGCCCTAAAAGACCATGATTACAAACTCTGCAAACAAAAACATCAGGTAAAGAATCACACTGCCGTTCCTTTAAACACCAGGTTGAATATCACAGGAAGGCTGTTGTGGGTTCAGCTTGGGTCACTCCCCCAACATTGGGACAATGACTGTTGCCCATAGACTGCAGGTCACTCATTGGCTGCACCACTGTACACTAAGGCATGAGCTGTTTCCGTGGACACTCAGTAATCCTACTGACACATACCTGGAAGTAAGGAAGGTTTCTGTTCAAAAAGAAATGAAAAAATTATTGTCAGAGCAAACAGAGAATGAATTGCAATAGTGATCTCAGAGTCGGGGAAGCTGAAAAACGAATGGATTCCTGAAAATTTTATTTAGCTATATATACACTGTAACTGGGCCTCGCTTGCTTATTTACATGGATTCACGATGAGGGAGGTGCTGAACACGTTTAGCAGGGTTACCTCTCTTCTTATATCAGCGTATTCACTTTCTCTGTTGCCATATCGCACATAATGAAGTTCTGGAAAATTCCACCATACAGTCGTAGGAGAATGAGAGTGAAAAAGGTAAACATCAGTACCTTCATAATATCATCTTAAATTAACCGAGAAAGATAACTAATAAAAACGGCCATTTAGGAAACTGAGGAAATGAAACCCAGTCACGGAAACACCCCCTACTTTTCCTTGGAGCATAGCCAGGTGGTCACTCCCGCAGGATGCCACTCACCCCAACCTCCGGTGGGGTTCCCCACCTTGGCGGGCCACTGGTCTTTAGGGCCACGCACAGAGGTTCTGAACCGAGCCTTTGGGTTTCCCGGGTGCTCAGGCCCTCCTGAGAGAGCTCACTTGCTTTTGGTGTACCTGAGGGTGGCATTCGTGCCCTGGGCCTCAGCAATCTTGCCCATCTTCCCCGGCAGCAGTAGGCGCACGGCCACCTGGATGTCCCGGGAGGTGATGGTCACACGCTTGGCGTAGCGGGCCAGGCGACCAGCCTCGGTGGCGATGCGGTCCAATATGTCATGGACCATAGAATCCATGACACTCACGGACTCCGGGGAAAGGCTGAGGCCCTGGTCAACCTGCTTCAGCACCTGGGGGAAATAGGCGGCAAAGCTGTCCCCGAAGCTGTCCCTGCGGCGGTTGGCATGGCGCCTGCGGGAACCTCGGAGCCCTCGCCTCTTCTTCTGGGCAGTCGTGGAGTTGGCCTCTTTGGGCTCTTGGATGCTCTGGTCTTCCTCAGAGGTCGTCTTAGAGGAAGCCTCAGCCATGGCGGAGGCAGCGGCCATTAGATTGCAAGACCAGACTGTGACGGTTGTGGACCAGGGAAGCCGGGCACTTTGGTATGGCCGTGTGGCTCTACGTCACAGTCCAACTCGACATCTGATTGGATGAAGTGTCACCCAGGGAGCCTGTCAACAATCCTCCCTCCTTTGAAGGTGATTGGATGATCCTGTTGCTTGGCATCATGTCAGCCAATCACAGAGGGCGTCTGCCGGCCTCAGTCGCCCCTGATACCTATCTCAGACAAAGGAACACAGAGTCTTGCTCTGTCGCCCAGGCTGGAGTGCAGTGGTGCGATCTCAGCTCACTGCAACCTCTGCCTCCTGGTTTCAAGCGACGCTCCCTCTTCAGCCTCCCAAGTAGCTTGGACTAGAGGCATGTGCCACTACACCTGGCTAAGTTGTGTGTGTGTGTGTGTGTGTGTGTGTGTGTGTGTGTGTGTGTGTGTGTATATATAGTAAAACGTGGTTTCATCATGTTTCCTTAGGCTGGTCTCGAACTCCTGGACTACAGCGATTCTCCTGCCTTGGCCTCCCAAGTTTAAGGGATTACAGGCATGAGCTATTGTATCTGGCTGAGAAAACTTATTCTAGGAAAATAAAACATGATATTGATACCCATTGAAGGATGCACCCAAACAACAAACAAAAAAAATCTGCGAATATTTATAAACGTGGTTACAAAACTCATACTGGAAATATTAACTAAATCACATTACACACACACACACACACACACACAAAGATAAACTGTTTACTGCTATAAATAACAATTTAGAAGCATCAAACGGGACAAACATTACTAATGGAACAAGCAGACCTCATAGAATCTTTTTTCAACATTACCTCTATTATACAATTCATTTAAATATATAAAAACACACAGTGCAGAAACAGCTAAATCAAAAATTCAATGAGCAGCACCCTTTTCAAGCTTCTGAGAAACTGAAGTAAGGACTCTAACTCATTCACATTTGTCTAATTCTATTATTTCCCAGTCTACAATCTTTTTTAATGCAAAGCTTAATGTCCTGTGAGTATGCATCACTTACAATAGAAGTATCCGAGAGGACCAAAACCCCACTCTCCACTGGCTCAGCTAATGAAGTGTCTTCAGCTCTGGGCTTGAGCCATTGGCTCAGAATGTGAGCAGGTGACCAGTCCTGATCCCATAAAAGACCTTGAGCTGTTCCGCCTTGTAAATTGAAGAGAAAATTAGTTTGAGTTGTTTGTCTACTTTTTATTTCTTTGTTTGATTTTTCATTTTCTTGTAATTGTGGTGACTTAAGGATTTGAATCCAAGGCTTTGAGTAACCATGTCTCCTACCTCTTGCATCATATTGTGAAGAAAAGTTCTCTAAAAAGGAATCTGGAGGAAAGAGACTATTCCTGTGAACAGCTTGCATACCAGGGAGGTGCAGACTTCAGTGTAAAACAAAGGTGCGGTTCCAGAGAACCAAAAAAGGATACGGCTTTTATAGAGAAAGTTCTCATCAAGGTTCCCAGTACAGTCCATTCATGCAAATAAAGGATTCAAACTTAGTTCTGATTGGATGACTAAGTTGAGTTCTGACTGGTCAACACGACTGAGTCCTGATTGGCCAGGGCAGGTGAGCTCAGGTTGGTTGGTTCAGGTGACCTCTGAAAGTTGCAGAGTTAGATAGAGGTGTGGGTTTTGGGGGAATTCTTAGTACATGTGTGAGCTCTAGTCTGCATGTGGCAGCTTGGCTGTAGTTTCAAATTAGGCTCAGTCACTGGGATCCATCTTGAAAGATTGACTCTTTTAAGTTCACATTTGTCCACTAGTTTAAGAAAATGATAGTGACCAATTAAAAAAACTAGGATGACTCTCCTGTTTTTTTTCAATTTCATTGTTGTGGGGCTTTTTCCCTTTCAGGCACATGTGTCTGACAAAATTAACACACTATGATAATTTGAGACAATAAAAACACTTCAGTACAATGCTTTCTCCAAAATATGATTGGGCCTGATTCTTGACCCAATATAATACTCTTCCTCTTTCATTAGATGTCACTCTGGAATAAGAGTGAAGGAGTGTGGAAGCGAGTGAGGGCACAGAAGAAGCTGTAAAGGGTGGCTGTTTACTCTTTTTCCTTATCCCAGACTATTTACCTAGTATAGTGACCATATGTCCTGATTTCGCCTGTTGTCCCTGAGTAATTCTTAATAGCACCCTCTTTCACTCTGAAACATGTCCAAATTTGCAACTCCGTACTTCCCAGGGTAACTAGATCATGCAGTTAGTTGTAAGTGTAGTAGCTCTCAGATCTTTGTTAAATGAACAGATAAATAAATGAACCTATATTAGATAAGAGACTGGCCCCTGACAACCTATGAGACCATTGCTGAATTCTGTGGCTAGTCCACACGACCCTTCTGGACCACTTGTGTACGATCCCCTTTTCTGTACTGCACTTTAAAAAAATTATTTCTCTACAAAGCTGTCTGAGTCCCCGTGTTAAACCCATGAGAACGGCAGATTTTGTTTCCCCCATGATCTGCGTATCACACTGACTCCTCCCAATAACCCTTTATGGTGTAGATATTTTAGCCTCAACTTTTTGGCAGACAAGAAACACTGTAACTAAGTAACGTGTCCAATGATCACACAACTGATAAATGGAAGGGCAGAAATGCAAATCCACGTCAGTCTGACTCCAGAACCCAAGCACTTGAACATTGTCTTCTGCCATCCTCTCTCATATTGCAGTGATGGCACCTTCAACGCATGGATACCTAGGTAGACAGTCTAAGGTTAGCCTCCCCTTTACAACAAGTCTTTTCGTAGCTTGATCTTTCCCTGAAGGCAACGTGATAAATTCAGAGGTGTAAAAGCAAAAGCATCAAGTTAGCCTTCCTGCAAAGGTATGCAAGGAACTTGATTTTCTTGTGCAACCACGGGAGTTTCTTCAAGCAGCAGTTAGGAAATTCAACCATGCCTGAGCTCAATTCTGTGTTTCAATAGCTGTCTGAAACATTTGGATAGCCATTCCATGTTGCACAATTGTGTCCAATACACATGGACTCCAACTTAGCATGGTTCAACTTAAAATTATTTGCCTTTACGATAGGTTTAACCAGAATTAACTCCATTTTAAGTTGGGGAGCATAAGTTTACTCTGTTGCAAATTAGTGAGAGAAAAGGTAGGAAGCAGAGAGTGGGAAAATTTTCAGGTTAGCGTTACATGGTCATCACCTGATGATCCACATTTAGCTCTGTGATATCCAATTTCATGTCTTGTCTTGTCTTTCCAACCAGTGGGAGATTTTTTTTCCCAAATAAGCAAGGACAGAGATCTAGGTAACTCCACTTGATTGAGTTACAGTACCTAGATATGTGGTCAAATTTCATTCTGAATGCTTCCGTGAATGTCCTTTTTGGTAAGATTAACATTTAAATCAATGGGCTTCAGTACAACGGACTGCCCGCCATAATGGCCTGAGTACCCTAGAACTTAAAAACAGAAAAAGAACAAAAAGACTGACTTCCCCCAAGCAAGAGTAAATTCTGCTGCAGACAGTGTTCACACATGAACTGCAACATCGGCCCTCCCATGGGTCTTCAGCCTCATGGCCGTAACGTCAGCTTGTACCTGGGACTCCAGGCTGCCAGCCCACCCAGCAGATTTAGGACTTGCCAGCTTCCTTAATCACATGATTCAGTTTCTTAAAATAAATCTCTCTTGATAGATAGATGGATAAATATCCTATTGGTTTTATTTGTCTGGAAATCCCCTAATACAAGCTTTCTGCACCAAAACATTGCTGCAGGGATCTGAGCGTTGTTTCCACATGTAAAATATCCGGTTATATATCAGACATTTTCGTGATTCCATTAATCAATACCTGTCCCTTTGATTAGTGACTACACAGTTATGTCAGTAGTTTTCCCTGGGTCTTAAGAGATGTTTCTTCATCATTTGATATGACTGGGGACAACAATATATTCAGTTCAATGGTAAAGTTGAGGACTTAATTACAATTATTACCACTGAAGGTAACAATCCCTTGAACATCGGCAGAGTCCATGTGGCACGTGCTAACCAGAAGATTGAATGAACTTACACCACTTCCGACCTTGCCAGTTAACTGCACTCCCTTATTACCACCCATATAGCCCACACTTATATTGGTTGGTGTCGATTAAACCAGGGATTGCCATAGTAATAAAAACAGGCACTGCTGACAGAATGGCAACTTTGCCAGGCATTGTTCTAAGTGCTTTACAGGGAACACTTCAATTCCCTTTCACAAGTCTCTGTGAAGTAGAGTTATTATCTCCATGTTTGTGGATAAAGACACCAAATCACATAAGAGTGTCACTTGCCTGAGATCAAACAGGTAGAATATTACCAAGGCAAGAATCAAACAAATTTCTGCATACTTAAGCTTCTGCTCAGAAAAAGAAAATATCATCAGAGTGAACAGGCAACATACAGAATGGGAGAAAATTTTGCAATCTGTCCATCTGACAAAGTTCTGATTTCCAGAATCTAAAAGAAATTTAAAGAAATTTACAAGGAAAAAAACAAACAGCCCCATCAAATGTGGGCAAAGGATATGAACAGATACTTCTCAAAAGAAGACATTAATGCGGCCAACAAACAGATGAAAAAAGCTCATCGTCACTGGTCATTAGACAAGTGCAACTCAAAACAACAATGAGATATCATCTCATGCCACTTAGAATGGTGATCAGTAAGAAGTCAGGAAGCTACATATGCTGGCCAGGTTGTGGAGAAATAGGAACGCTTTTACCCTCTTGGTGGAAGTGTAAATTAGTGCAACCATTGTGGAAGACAGTGTGGGGATTCCTCAAGTATCTAGAACCAGAAATACCATCTGGCCCAGCATTCCCATTACTGGGTATGCACGCAAAGGTATATAAATTATTCTATTATAAAGACACAAGCACACATATGTTTATTGACGCATTATTTACAATAGCACAGACTTGGAACTAACCCAAATGCCCATCAATGATAGACTGGATAAAGAAAAGTTGGCACATATACACCATGGAATACTATGCAGTCATAAAAAAAGGAGTTCATGTCCTCTGCAGGGACATGGATGAAGCCGGAAGCCATCATTTTCCACAAACTAACACAGGAAGAGAATACCAAACTCTGCATGTTCTCACTCAAAAGTGGGAGTTGAACAATGAGAACACATGGACACAGGGAGGGTAACATTTTACATCGGGACCTGTCAGGTGTCGGGGACAAGAGGAGGGAGAGCATCAGGACAAATACCTAATGCATGCGGGGCTTAAAACCTAGATGACGGGTTGACAGGTGCAGGAAACCACCATGGCACATGTGTACTTATGTAACAAACCTGCACATACAGCACGGGTATGCCAGATCTTAAAGTAAAATAAAAAGAAAAGAAAAGAAACAAACATAGTAACCCCTAGAAGTAACACCAGTTTAGAGGTAGCAGAATAGAGATTTAGTGAATGACAAGATAGATCAGAATAATTATACACGATACCTCATATAGAGAATGAAGAAAGAAAAGATTAAAGAGAGGCAAGGAGACTAAAGGTGTGGACAAAGAAAGTAGGATGAACATCATATGGGCATTACAGAAATTGAAATAGGAGTGAATTTTGAGAAAATAATATTCAGAGAGAAATGGCTGGTAATTTTGCAGAACAAAGGAAACACATGATTTGCCGATTCAGGAAACACACTTATACGCATCATACTAAAGCTACAGAAAAGTGAAAACATAGAGATCATAATAGTTGAGAAAAAACACATTGCCTTCCAGGGAATAACAAAGTGTATGTCAGCAGACCTCTGTCTATCAATGAATGGAAGTCAAAAGCAGAGTCTGAGAGAAAATACTGTCAACATAGAGTTGCATTCCTAGCTAAAGTATCATGAAATAATAAGAAGGCTGTGATAGACAGGCAGGAGAACCGCCCAGAATCCCTGTCGAGGACGGATTTGATGTTTATGAGGCTCGGAGTGCAGGTAGTTGCCAGTCAATAGCCACTTGTCCCTGAGGACATTACCTGAGCTGCCTTGCTCTACCTCATGCCCTTCCTGAGGTGGACCACATGCAAGGACAAATCCAGGAAGGGGTATAAAGATCTAGTTAACTATTCCCAATGCTGAATAACTCTGATGAGCCATTTTATCTTCAGAGCTTCTCTGGGTATCCCAAGAGGCTTTTGTTTGGCCTGAAGTAAGCATGAACTTCTTCCTCTGCCCACTCCTGCCTCCTTCCTCTCCGTTCCTCAGCTGCTGATCCGGGATAAGTGTCCTGCACACTAAACTCCATCACAGTGTCAGCTTCCTGCAGAACCTAACCCAGAAACAACGATACGGGAGAGAAATTGAAAACTCCTAGTGTTGACATCAACAGAAGCCTTGTTAAAGAAATTTCCGAAGAATGTCATTTAAAGAGATGTAAAGTGACCAAAAGAGTATGACTGGCAGTGCCAACAGGGAATAGTAATGCAATACACTGACATATAGGGGTGAATGAAAAACAATGATTTATGAAACGGATACGGTGAAGACTACGAAGACATTGAACAATCAATGAAATAAGAAAGAACTAAATATTATAATTACACATCACGTGCTCAAGAGCAGCATCCTTGCGATTTAAGGGGCACATGACCTGTGGCATCCCACTGTTTTTCACGCATTCTTTCCCCAAGAACTAAACATTGTCAACTCTGCTTCAATTTATATCTGTGGTGCAGTTTATTCCATGGGAAATAATTGATTTCATTTGATAATTTTGCATGTAATCACTTCGCTACATGCTCATTTCTGTCAGTTTGATTCCCAGGCCTCCGTTTATAAGGATTAGTCAGATCAACGTTATTTTTGTAGCTAAGTCCCTTAATATTTTCACTCTTATTCTCCCCAGAGAATTTGGTGGAATAGTCCACATGTCCGTTATGTTCGATTTGGGAACATATAAAAAGAAATTCTTGATATAAACATCTTACCTATTTAATCCTGTTTTTCGAACATGTCTCATATACAGAATTCTTTTCAATACACAAATTAGGACGCAAAGAGAGTACATGAAATAGCCAAGTAGAATTTTCAGGAAGCATCTCATTATTCTGGGCCCTTGAGCATGGAAACTACTGTTCTGATTGCTTCAGAATTATCCAATTCTACTCCTTTCTTGTCCATCAACTCCTGCTTTTTAAAAACACAAACTTTTATCAGTTGCAATTGTGCATCATTGGCTGATGGGAGCGTCCAAAGAGAATGCCAAGCCCCAGTCTCCACTCATTTCACCACAGGGGAACCTGCAGCCCATAAGCCACAGCCATTGGCACAAGCATGGAAGATGACTGGGACTGAAACAGTATGTGCGTTCCTTGGTGTTGCCCTATTACATGGAAGCGGGACAGAGAATGATTTTTGCTTGCTCTGTGACTTTTTGCTCACTTGCTTTCAAATGTGTTGATTTGGAGATATGAATCTGTAGCTGGTAGTGGGGCATGTCGCTTGCTCCTTGCAATGACTAAGAAAAAGATGATGAGGCACTAAGAGAACTAAGATGATCCCTCCTTTCTCCTCCTGGGATGTCAATGTTAATATTCCTGTTAATGTTAATACAATATAATTTACATCGTATTGTCTTCTTGGCCCGTTGGGTGTGTGTTTGTTTTTCTATATCTATATTGCTGAGGTTCAAAACAGTTGTGACTTACCAGTTACTTTTTAAAAAGTATTATTTATATCTAGCACTCACTTCTGTGGAGAGAGAACATATTCTGGGATTTCAATCCTTGGAAATGTATGATGAATTGCTTGAAAGCCCTGTGTTTGTCTACTGTATTGTTGTCATCAGTACTTTCAAAATATGTTGTAAATTCCCCTTCCGAGTAGGATGCCGACACCTGATTAGGATGTCAATTCAAGCAAATGATAAAACGAACCCTGGATAATCTACAGAAACAAAATCCTTCTGCAACTCATAATAACGTGATAAAACCTTGGCAGGAGAGACCAACCAGAGGATTTCACCTGTGGCAGAGCCACAAGTGCTCAAGAGAAAGAATGTGGGCAATGCAAGATGCTCCAGAGAGCTTTCGTGAACAGTGCAGGTGGAAAGAGGGGGCCGATGGCTGATCAAGGAGGCCATGGAGAAGTCTGTTTTTCATTTTAGGCCCAATGCTGACTAACTGTGCTGGGCCATAATACCTCCACAGCTCTCCTTCAAATAGATAAACTAAGGATTTAGGGCCATTGACCCACCTTATCAGGATTATTAGTTATTTTTGAATTTTAAGAAAATCTCATAAAAGTATTTCAAAAAGAATAAAAAAGTTTGCTTCCAAAAGTGACTGAAAAAATCTTTCGGGGGGTGGAGCAAGGTGGCCGAATAGGAACAGCTCCAGTCTCCAACTCCCAGCGCGAGCGACACAGAAGACTGGTGATTTCTGCATTTTCAACTGAGGTACTGGGGTCATCTCACTAGGGAGTGCCGGACAATCGGTGCTGGTCAGCTGCTGCAGCCTGACCAGCGAGAGCTGAAGCAGGGCGAGGCATCGCCTCACCTGGAAGCGCAAGGGGGAAGGGGATCCGTTTTCCTAGCCAGGGGAACTGAGACACACAACACCTGGAAAATCGGGTAACTCCCACCCCAATACTGCGCTGTAAGCATACAGGCACACCAGGAGAATATATCCCAATCCTGGCCGGGAGGGTCCCACGCCCACGAAGCCTCCCTCACTGCTAACACAGCAGTCTGCCGCGATCTATCCGCAAGGCAGCAGCGAGGCTGGGGGAGGGGCGCCCGCCATTGCTGAGGCTTAAGTAGGTAAACAAAGCCGCTGGGAAGCTCGAACTGGGTGGAGCTCACAGCAGCTCAAGGAAGCCTGCCTGTCTCTGTAGTCTCCACCTCTGGGGACAGCGCACAGCTGAAGACCAACAGGGGAAGTAGCGGGAGCCGGTGCAGACGCGAACGACTCTGTCTGACAGCTTTGGGGAGAGCCCTGGATCTCCCAACGCGGAGGTTGAGATCTGAGAACGGACAGACTGCCTGCTCAGGTGTGTCTCTGACCCCTGCGTAGCCTAGCTGGGAGAAATCCCCCACTAGGGGCAGTCTGACACCCCACACCTCACAGGGTGGAGTATACCCCTGAGAGGAAACTTCCAAAGGAAGAATCAGACAGGTACACTCGCTGTTCAGCAATATTCTATCTTCGGCAACCTCTGCTGCTGATACCCAGGCAAACAGGGTCTGAAGTGGACCTCAAGCAATCTCCAACAGACCAACAGACAGTCCTTCTGACTGTCAGAAGGAAAACTATCAAACAGGAAGGACACCTATACCAAAACCCCATCAGTACGTCACCACCATCAAAGACCAGAGACAGATAAAACCACAAAGATGGGGAAGAAGCAGAGCAGAAAAGCTGGAAATTCAAAAAATAAGAGTGCATCTCCCCCTGCGAAGGAGCGCAGCCCATCGCCAGCAACGGATCAAAGCTGGTCAGAGAATGACTTGGACGAGAGGAGAGAAGAAGGCTTCAGTCCATCAAACTTCTCAGAGCTAAAGGAGGAATTACGTACCCAGCGCAAAGAAACTAAAAATCTTGAAAAAAGAGTGGAAGAATTGACAGCTAGACTAATTAATGCAGAGAAGATCATAAACGAAATGACAGAGATGAAAACCATGACACGAGAAATACGTGACAAATGCACAAGCTTCAGTAACCGACTCGATCAACTGGAAGAAAGAGTATCAGCGATTGAAGATCAAATGAATGAAATGAAGCGAGAAGAGAAACCAAAAGAAAAAAGAAGAAAAAGAAATGAGCAAAGCCTGCAAGAAGTATGGGATTACGTAAAAAGACCAAATCTACGTCTGATTGGGGTGCCTGAAAGTGAGGGGGAAAATGGAACCAAGTTGGAAAACACTCTTCAGGATATCATCCAGGAGAACTTCCCCAACCTAGTAGGGCAGGCCAACATTCAAATTCAGGAAACACAGAGAACGCCACAAAGATACTCCTCCAGAAGAGCAACTCCAAGACACATCATTGCCAGATTCACCAAAGTTGAAATGAAGGAAAAAATCTTAAGGGCAGCCAGAGAGAAAGGTCAGGTTACCCACAAAGGGAAGCCCATCAGACTAACAGCAGACTCTCGGCAGAAACTCTACAAGCCAGGAGAGAGTGGGGGCCAATATTCAACGTTCTTAAAAAAAGAATTTTAAACCCAGAATTTCATATCCAGCCAAACTAAGTTTCATCAGTGAAGGAGAAATAAAATCCTTTACAGATAAGCAAATGCTTAGAGATTTTGTCACCACCAGGCCTGCCTTACAAGAGACCCTGAAGGAAGCCCTAAACATGGAAAGGAACAACCGGTACCAGCCATCACAAAAACATGCCAAAATGTAAAGACCATCGAGGCTAGGAAGAAACTGCATCGACTAACGAGCAAAATAACCAGTTAATATCATAATGGCAGGATCAAGTTCACACATAACAATATTAACCTTAAATGTTAATGGACTAAATGCTCCAATTAAAAGACACAGACTGGCAAACTGGATAAAGAGTCAAGACCCATCAGTCTGCTGTATTCAGGAGACCCATCTCACATGCAGAGACATACATAGGCTCAAAATAAAGGGATGGAGGAAGATCTACCAAGCAAATGGAGAACAAAAAAAAGCAGGGGTTGCAATCCTTGTCTCTGATAAAACAGACTTTAAACCATCAAAGATCAAAAGAGACAAAGAAGGCCATTACATAATGGTAAAGGGATCAATTCAACAGGAAGAGCTAACTCTCCTAAATATATATGCACCCAATACAGGAGCACCCAGATTCATAAAGCAAGTCCTTAGAGACTTACAAAGAGACTTAGACTCCCATACAATAATAATGGGAGACTTCAACACTCCGCTGTCAACATTAGACAGATCAACGAGACAGAAAGTTAACAAGGATATCCAGGAATTGAACTCATCTCTGCACCAAGCGGACCTAATAGACATCTATAGAACTCTCCACCCCAAATCAACAGAATATACATTCTTCTCAGCATCACATCGCACTTATTCCAAAATTGACCACATAATTGGAAGTAAAGCACTCCTCAGCAAATGTAAAAGAACAGAAATTATAACAAACTGTCTCTCGGACCACAGTGCAATCAAACTAGAACTCAGGACTAAGAAACTCAATCAAAACCGCTCAACTACATGGAAACTGAACAACCTGCTCCTGAATGACTACTGGGTACATAACGAAATGAAAGCGAAAATAAAGATGTTCTTTGAAACCAATGAGAACAAAGATACAACATACCAGAATCTCTGGGACACATTTAAAGCAGTGTGTAGAGGGAAATTTATAGCACTAAATGCCCACAAGAGAAAGCAGGAAAGATCTAAAATTGACACTCTAACATCACAATTAAAAGAACTAGAGAGGCAAGAGCAAACACATTCAAAAGCTAGCAGAAGGCAAGAAATAACTAAGATCAGAGCAGAACTGAAGGAGATAGAGACACAAAAAACCCTCCAAAAAATCAATGAATCCAGGAGTTGGTTTTTTGAAAAGATCAACAAAATTGACAGACCGCTAGCAAGGCTAATAAAGAAGAAAAGAGAGAGGAATCAAATAGATGCAATAAAAAATGATAAAGGGGATATCACCACTGACCCCACAGAAATACAAACTACCATCAGAGAATACTATAAACGCCTCTATGCAAATCAACTAGAAAATCTAGAAGAAATGGATAAATTCCTGGACACTTACACTCTCCCAAGGCTAAACCAGGAAGAAGTTGAATCCCTGAATAGACCAATAGCAGGCTCTGAAATTGAGGCAACAATTAATAGCCTACCCACCAAAAAAAGTCCAGGACCAGATGGATTCACAGCTGAATTCTACCAGAGGTACAAGGAGGAGCTGGTACCATTCCTTCTGAAACTATTCCAATCAATAGAAAAAGAGGGAATCCTCCCTAACTCATTTTATGAGGCCAACATCATCCTGATACCAAAGCCTGGCAGAGACACATCAAAAAAAGAGAATTTTAGACCAATATCCCTGATGAACATTGATGCAAAAATTCTCAATAAAATACTGGCAAACCGGATTCAGCAGCACATCAAAAAGCTTATCCACCATGATCAAGTGGGCTTCATCCCTGGGATGCAAGGCTGGTTCAACATTCGCAAATCAATAAACGTAATCCAGCATATAAACAGAACCAAAGACAAGAACCACATGATTGTCTCAATAGATGCAGAAAAGGCTTTTGACAAAATTCAACAGCCCTTCATGCTAAAAACGCTCAATAAATTCCGTATTGATGGAACGTACCTCAAAATAATAAGAGCTATTTATGACAAACCCACAGCTAATATCATACTGAATGGGCAAAAACTGGAAAAATTCCCTTTGAAAACTGGCACAAGACAGGGATGCCCTCTCTCGCCACTCCTATTCAACATAGTGTTGGAAGTTCTGGCTAGGGCAATCAGGCAAGAGAAAGAAATCAAGGGTATCCAGTTAGGAAAAGAAGAAGTCAAATTGTCCCTGTTTGCAGATGACATGATTGTATATTTAGAAAACCCCATCGTCTCAGCCCAAAATCTCCTTAAGCTGATAAGCAACTTCAGCAAAGTCTCAGGATACAAAATTAATGTGCAAAAATCACAAGCATTCTTATACACCAGTAACAGACAAGCAGAGAGCCAAATCAGGAATGAACTTCCATTCACAATTGCTTCAAAGAGAATCAAATACCTAGGAATCCAGCTTACAAGGGATGTAAAGGACCTCTTCAAGGAGAACTACAAACCACTGCTCAGTGAAATAAAAGAGGACACAAACAAATGGAAGAACATACCATGCTCATGGATAGGAAGAATCAATATCGTGAAAATGGCCATACTCCCCAAGGTTATTTATAGATTCAATGCCATCCCCATCAAGCTACCAATGAGTTTCTTCACAGAATTGGAAAAAACTGCTTTAAAGTTCATATGGAACCAAAAAAGGGCCCGCATTGCCAAGACTATCCTAAGTCAAAAGGACAAAGCTGGAGGCGTCACGCTACCTGACTTCAAACTATACTACAAGGCTACAGTCACCAAAACAGCATGGTACTGGTACCAAAACAGAGATATAGATCAATGGAACAGAACAGAGTCCTCAGAAATAATACCACACATCTACAGCCATCTGATCTTTGACAAACCTGAGAGAAACAAGAAATGGGGAAAGGATTCCCTATTTAATAAATGGTGCTGGGAAAATTGGCTAGCCATAAGTAGAAAGCTGAAACTGGATCCTTTCCTTACCCCTTATACGAAGATTAATTCAAGATGGATTAGAGACTTAAATGTTAGACCTAATACCATAAAAACCCTAGAAGAAAATCTAGGTAGTACCATTCAGGACATAGGCATGGGCAAGGACTTCATGTCTAAAACACCAAAAGCAACGGCAGCAAAAGCAAAAATTGACAAATGGGATCTAATTAAACTAAAGAGCTTTTGCACAGCGAAAGAAACTACCATCAGAGTGAACAGGCAACCTACAGAATGGGAGAAAATTTTTGCAAACTACTCATCTGACAAAGGGCTAATATCCAGAATCTACAAAGAACTCAAACAAATATACGAGAAAAAAACAAACAACCCCATCAAAAAGTGGGGAAAGGATATGAACAGACATTTCTCAAAAGAAGATATTCATACAGCCAAAAGACACATGAAAAAATGCTCATCATCACTCGCCATCAGAGAAATGCAAATCAAAACCACAATGAGATACCATCTCACACCAGTCAGAATGGCAATCATTAAAAAATCAGGAAACAACAGGTGTTGGAGAGGATGTGGAGAAATAGGAACACTTTTACACTGTTGGTGAGATTGTAAACTAGTTCAACCATTATGGAAAACAGTATGGCAATTCCTCAAGGATCTAGAACTAGATGTACCATATGACCCAGCCATCCCACTACTGGGTATATACCCAAAGGATTATAAATTATTCTACTACAAAGACACATGTACACGTATGTTTATTGCGGCACTATTCACAATAGCAAAGACTTGGAATCAACCCAAATGTCCATCTGTGACAGACTGGATTAAGAAAATGTGGCACATATACACCATGGAATACTATGCAGCCATAAAAAAGGATGAGTTTGCGTCCTTTGTAGGGACATGGATGCAGATGGAAACCATCATTCTTAGCAAACTATCACAAGAACAGAAAACCAAACACCGCATGTTCTCACTCATAGGTGGGAACTGAACAATGAGATCACTTGGACTCGGGAAGGGGAACATCACGCACTGGGGCCTATCATGGGGAGGGGGGAGGGGGGAGGAGGGAGGGCTTGCATTGGGGAGTTATACAAGATATAAATGATGAATTGATGGGTGCTGACGAGTTGATGGGTGCAGCACACCAACATGGCATAAGTATACATATGTAACAAACCTGCACGTTATGCACATGTACCCTAGAACTTAAAGTATAATAATAAAAAAAAAAAATAAAAAAATAAAAATAAAAAATAAAAAAATAAAACAATCATTTTGAGTAGGAAAACTGGTGGGAACAAATTTTAATTAAGTTTTTATATTGTTGTTGAGTAAGGCAATTATTGCAATTTTTCTGACAGCTTCAAAAAATATTTTGAGTAAAAGATAGTGTGATATTAATTAAGATTAGGTATATATATTCTGCTAAATGCAGGGGAGGTCTTATAATTTTTGTATATTATTTGGGAATATGCCATACATGCATGTAACCTTGTGATAATGAGACTTAAAAAATATTTTGTGATGGTTTAACACACACCAGCTTATTTTTTTTTCCTGAGTCTTTATTACATATTAAATTTGGTTTAAACACTTGAATCACTTATTGTATTAGATTCATATCAAATAAATTGATTTTATGTTTAATAAATTACAATAAGAAATAAGATTATGTTAATTCTAAATGTGTATAGGTGTATTTGTATTTTGGCTATTCATCGATTTGTAATGTCTTTTGAGGACATAGAGAAACATTATATTTCAGGAATGGTGACTTGGAATTATGTGCCATGGAGAGAAATGCAGTGGCCAATGCAATCATTCATGAATTGAAATGTCCAGGAGCAATGAGGGGTGATAGTCATAAGGAAAATAGAATTACATTGGTGCTACTAAATTGCATTGATCTTCAGATAGATAACAAAAGATGTGTGCAATTTACAAACCATTGAAAGCAAAATGGTGAAAGCCAGAGAGTCTTTCAATAATTCATGAAGAGATCCTCATCTCTCACAGTGGGCAAGCAGAAAAAGCTGAAGAACAGTTAGAGTTCAGTAAGTCACAGTGGCTGAACTTCAGTGACACCTGCATGTTTACTCAAGGCAGGTATGTTAAGCCAAAGCTGGAGCCAGAGTTGGAAAAATCTGCACTCCATCTGCATCAGATCTGTCTGTGTTTGTGTCTCTGTTTAGTGTTACTCCTCCCTCCAAGGGTGCATTTGGCATGGCCTCCATCAAAGACCAGGTCCGTCTTACTGTCAGAAGCCTGCAAGATAAACTACTCCCCTCCTGCTAAGCGAGAAATGGTTTTCAACATTATGGTCCCTGATTTTGTCATCCTCTTTGGGATTCTAGAGTATTTCCCACACTTGGGCCAAGCTTTATGGGGGAAGAAAGCATGTGAATTCTTTTCTAGACTATCTGGGACTCCAGCTGGTTACATATGATGGCCCATTTTGGTGCACATTGGGCACCAAATGGATGGGCAAATTACAGTAAGGAAAATTCAGAGCTCAAGTGGTTAAGCTGCAATTATAAAGTTCAGCAGAGTCTTCTAAAGCTCTCTCTATATTTCTCTCTTTTCTTTTCTGCCTGCTTTGAATCTGCTGTTATTAAGCTACTGGTGTTGAGATAAAACTGACTATTTTAAGGTTACATAAAGATTTTTAAAATAAGTTTAGTCAGTTCTGGCTAAAATAGGAACATTAGAAACTAATTTGAAACTAAAGGAAAAAAAAAAGGTAGAGGTCTTTAAAATAAAAACTGCTAGAAAACTACTTTACTCAAATTCTGGCCCTCAGCTTTCTGTGAATTATCTATTGGGGCAAACAAAGTTTAGCCATGTAAACAAGTTCCAGTATCATCAGACATAACTTGGATCCAGCTATCTTTTATAGATTGGTGAATTTGTATTACTATCTTATGGCTAGAGTTCTGAGGGAAAAGCTATTGGATCTTCATTTGTGCATGTGTTTAAACATGTTTAGATATGTTTGTGTGATGTATATGTATTATCTTCCATGTTGTGTTGGCATGCTACCAAATTTACTTATAAGTAAATGAGTACACATAAATTAAATCCAAATGCCTTTCAAATTCAAATAAATCTTTAATAAATAAACTGGTTTAAAATCAGTGGTAAAATAAAAAAAAAAAAAAATCTTTCACAAAATTAACTGCAATAAATGTCCCCGTGTGGTGCTTTGAGACTGTCTTACACATCCCTAACAAAATTATGGAAGCTGAAGCCTCTTTTCAGAGCTGTTTGCCTTTGCAGGGATAAAAAGTAACTATGGAGTTGTTTGAAGAACACTGCATTCCCCTCAATCACTTTATTTCTATCAGGCTCATTGGTGCTGTATGAACTTGTCAGAAGTTTTCCATAGGACATAAAAATGTCCCACCAAAGAATATTAATTCTTGCATACGGTTCTAAGCACTTAGTCTCGTGAGTAGTCATTTTTGTAAACATTGAATGATTAGGACTTTCTTCTTGTGTGTTGCCTTTGTAAATTCAGGAAGTATACCGGAGCGTTAGTGAACTAATGTTTAAAATGCACCATAATCCAGCTGTGGAATGCTGACTAGAAGTGTAAGGGTGACTGACATAGACCAATTATAGGCAAGGGAGAGGAGAAATGGGTCTTGATGTTGAAGACTGGAACGGGAAATGAATACATCTGATTATCCGTCTCTGTGGCTAAAAGCAGGTAAAGGGCAATAAGTGAGCATTGGTGATCTAACGGTGTGTTTTGCTGAAAGAAGGAACTAAAGGAATTGGCGTGCATCACGTAACTAACAAATTATAAGCATCATACCAAGAAAAACAGTAGTAGCAGATCAAGGATACCCTCATTAAGTTTTGTCAACATGATCCGTATCAAGGAATTCCCGTTGAAATACATACTATTCCTGTGAACAGTTTGCATACCACGGAGGTGCAGACTTCAATGTAAAACAAAGGTGCACTTCCAGAGAACCGCAAGGAGTTGAGCAACTCTACTGGACAATTGCCTTAGGTAGAAGATAAGGTACTATTGACTAACATGGTTACTTCCAAGGTTCAAATCCTCTGGCTACACTAAGCCCTGTGACTGTGTCACCTCATCGGCACTTGATCAAAATTGACCTACCTACTGTTTTGATTTTGAAACTTTAAGCTATAGCAGAGAAAACAGCTTCCACTTCATGTAATCCCACTGATTATTTAAGAATGTGAGCCCTTAGAAAGGGGGAGGTAAGATAATACTTGAGGTTGAAAATAGGTATGAATGGTATAATCCATCTTTGTAGGAAGATATGTACATTAATAGATCACAAGTCTGGATGGTTAATACTTCTAATTGGTGGGATTATAGGTGATTTGTTTTTATACACGTGATTAAAGTAGGCTGGGCATGGTAGCTTATGCCTGTAATCCTAGCACTTTGGGAGGTTGAGACAGGCAGATTGCTTGAGCCCAGGAGTTCAAGATCAGCCTGGGCAACATAGCGAGATCTCATCTCTACTAATAATCAGAAAGATTAGCTGGGTGTGGTGGCATGTGCCTGTAGTCCCAGGTACTAGGGAAGCTGAGGTGGGAGGATTGCTTAAGCCCAGGAGGTCAAGGCTGTGATGAGCTATGATTGTACCACTGCACTCTAGCCTAGGTGACAGAGCAAGACCCTGTCTCATAAAAATAAAATAAAATAAAATAATAATTTTTAAAAAGGGATAAAAGTATTGTTTAAAGGCAGGAATTAAAATGCATGCATTTATACATATTCCTTATTGTATTAGCTCAGGCTACCGTAACAAAATACTATAGACTAGGTGACTTAAACAACAAAAATTTTCTTGCTCACAGTTCTAGAGTCTAGAAATCTCAAGTCGACGTCCAGCACAGTCACATTCTGGTGAGGGCTCTCTTCCTGGCTTGTAGACAGCCACCTTCTTGCTGTGTCCTCGCAAGTTGCAGACTGGTCTCTCTCTCTCTCCTTATAAGGCCATGGTCCTATTGGATGAGGCCGTGACTGTTATCACTTCATAACCTAAACTACCTCTGAAACAACCTATCTAAAGATACAATAACACTAAGGATTAGGGTTTCAACATATGAATTGGGGGATCACAGGTGACAAAATTCATCCATAGCATTTATGCTCACCATGAACACCAGAAATGTTTAGTTCATAAAACAGCAAATTCTGTTCAGTAGAAAAAATCATACTAGAAGTTTGGTGCTACAGGTCATTAGAAGATGTGATGTGCTTAATATGGTGTTTGTTAGCAAGTGCCTCCTGCCCCTTTCTCTATCCAATTTCAGTCTTGGATGTTAACTCCCATTAAGCTGAAAAATACTTTCCAGAAGGAAAGAGAGCCCAGCTTGAATTCCAGCCCTTATTCACCTTGAGCAGATCACATCAGACCCTGTTTTCATTGCTTCATTCTGCAATAAGGAGATTAGTCCACATGACCTTTTCTCCCAAGGTTCTCTTAACTCTGTGATTCCAACTCTAAAGAAAAAGCACCTACCATCCCCAAGTCAGGACTCACTGGACCTGGACAGAATTGAGTATTTCCCCCAAGGAATAATCTGCTAAAAGTTTTCCTTCAACCATTTTGTTTGGCTGAAAGGGTAGCCTTGTGTACTTTTCATTCCTTAGACTACCTACCAGAATGAACCACAACAGTCACACAATAACTATTATATTTATTATTTTATTGCTACATTGGAAGTGAAAATAAACTATAAGAAGTTGCAAAAGGATGCAACTTCATGAAGATTACAAAACAATTGAGGCATCCATTGTAGAAGGTTAAAATTGGCTTATCCTGTATGAGATGCAAGGACTACACATACAAAAGTCATCAATGGCAAGATTATTGACAGCATCTGCCATTTGGAATTTACATACCAATGGGAAGTTTAAAAAGGAACTTAAGGAAACATTCACTACCCCGACCTCTTAGCCAGGGAATACAGTTGAGAAGAAATCAGAAGATGCCTGAAATCTTTACAAACACATAGGGTTACAAAAAAACAAACCTAAAACCAAGACTGTCAGACAATGTTGAAATCTGCTCTTTGGAGGAGATCCCCATTTTACGATGTTTGAACACACTCTTTCTCCTGCTGGATAGCTGGGGGGATAAAAGAAACAAAACATTACAAAAGAATTTTCCTAAGACTAAGTTCAGCTTCTTCCAAAAGAGCTCTTTGTAAATCATTGAAGGCTGCCATACATGCTTTAAATTTAGAATGCCAAGGCATTAACTACAAAACTCACAGTGGGGTGTGTGCATGCATGCGTGTGTATGTTAACCACCTGAACATTCATTAGAAACTACATCAACTGTAGGGTTTGTTTTTCCAAATGCTGTTGTCATATTTTTAGACTATTCAAGACAGAGGAGTAAGTGAAGCACTTTCTTCAGATTTATCTATCACTACACAGTTAGGAAATTAGACACTTTCAAATAATTTTAACTAATGTTGCAACTCTCAAATAAAAGTGACATTAACAAAAAGTGTCCCTCAGCCTTTGTGAATATGCTTAGAGTTTCTCCAGCAGGGTCTAACTCCAGAGGGCAAAACCGATCCCTTGAATCTGAGAGCTTTGAGTACACCAAGATCTAAATTTGTTGTCTCACCTTATCTTGTCATCAGATATAGAAAGCCAAAACTGCAGTCTACAGGGTTATTTAGGGATAATATTATGGACTCAAATTTCTAAATGCAGAAAAATGCCAAATACCCAAAAGTAGACAAAAACTAAGTGTTTTTTAGTGCTACATCCAATATCCCAAGACTGGTTTTAATGTGGTTTTAATACTTTTCTAACAAGAAACTAGTTTTTTATTCCCCTATCACTACTGGGCCCATGAGAACCAGAAGAAAACTATTTGATAGTTTTAACTGCTGTATTAAATACCATGGTACTCTAATTATTGCTTACTTTGCATCAAAACTTTACTAGAAGATAGGTTTATTTAGTGAACCTATTAACTTTCTCTATTGTTTGTTTCCATCAGAACCCTCCATGACTTACTTTCCTTTGAAGGAAGAGTATTTTTTTCTTCGGTATTAGTTTTCTTCAGTTTTGACCTGTCAAACTTCTCCACTTCCGACAAGTCTGGTTTATCACTCATCTTGACTAGAAGAAAGCCTGAAAAGAAAAAAACTTTTTTTAAAAATTATTATTATACTTTAAGTTCTAGGGTACATGTGCATAACGTGCAGGTTTGTTACATATGTATACTTGGGCCATGTTGGTGTGCTGCACCCATCAACTTGTCAGCACCCATCAACTCGTCATTTACATCAGGTATAACTCCCAATGCAATCCCTCCCCGCTCCCCCCTCCCCATGATAGGCCCCGGTGTGTGAGATGTTACCCTTCCTGAGTCCAAGTGATCTCATTGTTCAGTTCCCACCTATGAGTGAGAACATGCGGTATTTGGTTTTCTGTTCTTGCGATAGTTTGCTGAGAATGATGGTTTCCAGCTGCATCCATGTCCCTACAAAGGACACAAACTCATCCTTTTTTATGGCTGCATAGTATTCCATGGTGTATATGTGCCACATTTTCTTAATCCAGTCTGTCACTGATGGACATTTGGGTTGATTCCAAGTCTTTGCTATTGTGAATAGTGCCGCAATAAACATACGTGTGCATGTGTCTTTATAGCGACATGATTTATAATCCTTTGGGTATATACCCAGTAATGGGATGGCTGGGTCATATGGTACTTCTAGTTCTAGATCCTTGAGGAATTGCCATACTGTTTTCCATAATGGTTGAACTAGTTTACAATCCCACCAACAGTGTAAAAGTGTCCCTATTTCTCCACATCCTCTCCAGCACCTGTTGTTTCCTGACTTTTTAATGATTGCCATTCTGACTGGTGTGAGATGGTATCTCATTGTGGTTTTGATTTGTATTTCTCTGATGGCCACTGATGATGAGCATTTTTTCATGTGTCTGTTGGCTGTATGAATGTCTTCTTTTGAGAAATGTCTGTTCATATCCTTTGCCCACTTTTTGATGGGGTTGTTTGTTTTAGAAAAAAACATTTTTAAGAAAACGTACATGGCAGAACTATCTTCGGACTAAAGGGTCACAAGCAAAAAATTTCACATTTCATATCAGTGTATATTCTACCTGCCAGTGTATATTCTACCTGCTTATTTTCAACAGAAAAACAGCAGCACATCTTAGAAAATCCCAGCACTTTGGGAGGCCGAGGTGGGCGGATCACTGGAGGTCAGGAATTCAAGACCAGCCAGGCCAACATGGTGAAACCCCATCTCTACTAAAAATACAAAAATTAGCCAGGCATGGTGGCGTGCGCCTGTAATCCCAGTTACTCGGGAGGCTGAGGCAGGAGAATTGCTTGAACCTGGGAGACTGAGGTGGCAGTGAGCCGAGATTTCACCACTGCACTCCAGCCTGGGCAACAGAGCAAGTCTCTATTAAAGAAAAAAAAGTTATATTTTTGTTAAAATAATTTCAACTCTACATCATTAGCCCGTTTCTGATAGGCAGTAAATGCCACTACATTAGAACGTACTATAAACCAAGGTGCCCTAGAAACCCAGAGCCAATATGTTGGACTCTTAAAATCACAGCAAGAGTAAAACGGAGGTGATAGAAGCACAAGAGCAGATAGGGATAGAAGAAAAAGTAAAGACTGACTTTAAACAAGTAATTATTTTGTAACAGGAGATAGCACTATTTGAGCATCTTCACTTTTTATTAAATTACTTTTGGTTTTTGGCATTTTTCTTGAGATGGGGGGCAGCACACAAAACAGAGTGGCATAAGTTGTACTAATTTCTATTTTAAATCCCCAAAGACGATAGTACATTAAGGCACTACAATGCACGCCTCATAATAGCTCCTTGTGGCACTGGTTTGTAAACGTTGTAAGAAGAGACAGCTAACTAGGATCAGACCCATGACTTCAGCAGAATGGGATAAACCAAAGAGAAGTGAGTCTTCTTTCACCATGTTTTCTCTGCAAAGAGACAGGGAAGGAGATGAGACTCAGAAGTCCGTGGCTATGGACCTGACCAAATGCCTGGTGCTCTGTGAGCATCCAGAGTTTGTCCAAAAGAGACAATAGGGTATCCCAGAAATCGGAAGGCAGAGCTCTCATAAGCGAGCCCGGCCCCACCCTGGTGGAGTAAGATACTATGTCTAGTGCTTGGGGTAGAATGGAGAGGCTCCCAAGCAGTCAGAAGTGCCGAACATGCCTCCAATCCGTCGAGGTTACCCTAAGACCCTCCTCTGCCGAGCGATCAGACGCCAAGCTCCGAGCTGGGAAACTGGAACTAACAAATAAATAACAGCAGGGCCAGGCGCATAGGCCAGTCTTGCATACCTTTTCAAATAACTATTAGCGTTGTCTGGCGCCCAGCGTAACGGCCACGGGATGGGAGGGAACGAGGGCCCAGCCCCAGAGGGCCCATTCCGGGGGGCCCCCAAACTCCTCATCCTCAAAGCCTCCGACATGCAGCTACCGCGGACGGGTCGCTTTAAGGGTCCGCCCCCACCCCACATCCCTGGGTCCTGTCCCCAGGACCTGCACCCTGCAGGGCTGGGCTTCGCGCGCGGAAGGCGGCGCCCAGGGAAGGCAAAGGCGCAGACTCGCCAGGCCTGGCGGCGGCGCAGACGCAAAGCGCCAGTCCCAACCCCGGCCCCTCTGGCTCCCGAAGGCGTGGCATCCTCCGCCTCGCGACCCCGAGGCCTCCCTGTCCCCATGGTCTGGCTCCTGCGAGGCCACAGGTCCTCACCTGAAGGCTTGAAGACTCGTGGAAAGCTGTCCGCGGGGCTGAGACCCAGGCTCGCTCCGGACCAGGTTAGAGTTCCCGCGCAGAGGCCTGCAGCGCTAAGCACTGCAGCAGACCCCGCCCCAGACCTGTCTGATTGGCCCAGGGTTTCCGGACTCGTTTCCTTCCCCTCCTCCGCTTCAGCCTCCAGAGCCTGCCCACCGTCTCCTTTATGATCAGGGGCTTGGTGACATCAGAGCAGACCCCGCCTTCCCAGGCCCCACCTCCCAGGCCTCTCCCACTGCTTTAGTCCTGAGGGTCCACATTCCCTTAATCCTAAGTACCCTTACTCTTTCACAATAACAGAGACCTCTGCATTAAGCAGACACATCTTGCCCAGTGAGCTTAGAACATCTGGAACACTGAAGTCCAAGCCGAATGACCGGTATTTTGGCTCTCTGGGCTTTTTATAGCCACTGGGGCCTAAGGACGCTATGAAAACCTAACAGTAGGTTGGAAGTGGGGCTCGGTGTTGTCTGCTCTAATCCTTGGCCAGGTCGTGGAGTAGGGGTGCTCATGGTGAGGGTGGGTGGTTCAGGGCCATTCACCCCTACAGCTGGACATTTCTGTGACGGTAGTGCTCTCCTATGAAATGTAACAGTCACATTTGCAACTTTCTCGGCCACGGAACCCGATAGCAATCAGTTTATAATCACAGAACAACTGAAGCTATTCACCTTTATATCCCCAATCCCTAGCACTTTGGCCCACAAGACACATTGGTTGTGGAGATGTCTATAGATTGAAGTAGTAAATCTGTGACGGGGAGGAATTTTTGGACAATAGCACCACCCAGTGTCTATTGGAAGAGAAAATTGAGGATCCGGTATTTACTTGAAAGGACTAAGTGTTCAAGATCATTTTCTGGATGCTTATCCAGAACCTTACAGCATTAAGGTAAGGTGGAGGTAGAACTATGTCTTAAGCTTGCACCCCATGTATGGTGGTACAGATTTATATAGATCAGAAATCACTCTTTCCACAGGGATTTCTCAAGCCTTCCCCACCTCACTTCATTCCCTTTTCTTTGCTCTTGTAGCACGTTCTGTTAATTTGAAAATTGTGTATGCTTGTTGGAGAAACTTTTAAAACAGAAAAGCATACTCATTCAACAAATAATATTAATTGAGTACCTACAATGTCCCTGGCATCAAATATAATAAACACCAGTGTTTCCACTACTCAGATTTCAATGTTGTTAACATTTAGGTATATTTACTTTGTCTTTCTTTTAAGGAATGAAAACTTTACAGAAAAAAAATTGAGGTTTCCTTGACCTTCACTCCATTTCCATTCACCTTCCCTCTTCCCCAGGGGTAGTCCTATCCTGAATGTGATGTGTAACTTCCAGCGTATTTTTTTAACTTTTAAGTTCAGGGGTACGTGTGCAGGTTTGTTACGTAGCTAAACTATGTCATGGGTGTTCGTTCTACAGATTATTTCATCACCCAGATATTGAGCGTAGTACCCATTAGATATTTTTCCTGGTCCTCTCCATCCTCCCACCCTACACCCTCTGGCAGGTCCCAGTATGTGTTGTTCCCCTCTGTATCCATGTGTTCTCATCATTTAACTCCCACTTGCAAGTGAGAACATGTGATATTTGGTTTTCTGTTCCTGCATTAGTTTGCTAAGGATAATGGCCTCCAGCTCCATCCATGTCCCTGCAAAGGACATGATCTCTTTCTTTTCTATGGCTGCATAGTATTCCATGCTGTATATATACCACATTTTATTTATCCAGTCTATGATTGATGGGCATTTAGGTTGGTTCCATGTCTTTACTACTGTGAATAGTATTGCAATGAACATACCTGTGCATGTGTCTTTATAATTGAACAATTTCTATTCCGTCAGGTATATACACAGTAATGGGATTGGCAGGTCAAATGGTATTTCTGTCTTTAAGTCTTTGAGGAATCGCCACACTGTCTTCCACAATGGCTGAACTAATTTATACTCCCAGCAACAGTGTACAAGTATACATTTTTCTCCACAACCTTGACATCATCTGTTATTTTTTCACTTTTTAATTATAGCCATTCTGACTGGCATGAGATGGTATCTCCTTGTGGTTTTGATTTACAGTTCTCTAATGATCAGTGATGTTGAGCATTTTTTTAATATATGATTGTTGGTCACATGTATGTCTTCTCTTGAAAAGTGTCTGTTAACATCCTTTGCCCACTTTTTAATGGGGGTTTGTTTTTCTCTTGTATGTTTATTTAAGTTCCTTATAGATGCTGGATATTAGACTTTTATCAGATGCATAGTTTGCAAAAATTTATTTCCCATTTTGTAGGTTGTCTGTCTATTAATAGTTTCTTTTGTTGTGCAGAAGCTTTTGTTGCAATTGCTTTTGGCATCTTTGTCATGAAATATTTGCATGTGCCTACATCATAAATGATATTGCATAGGTTGTCTTCCAGGGTTTTTATAGCTTTGAGTTTTACATTTAAGTCTTTAATCCATCTTGAGTTAATTTTTGTATATGATGTAAGGAAAGAGTCCAGTTTTAATCTTCTGCATATGGCTAACCACTTATGGGAACACAATTTGTTGAATAGGGAACCTTTCCCCATTGCTTGTTTTTGTCAGGTTTGTCAAAGATCATATAATTGTAGGTATGTGGTCTTATTTGTGGCTTCTGTAGTCTGTTCCATTGGTCTGTGTGCCTGTTTTTGTGCCAGTACCATGTGGTTTTGGCTACTGTAGCCCTGTAGTATGGTTTGCCTCCAACTTTGTTCATTTTGCTTAGGATTGCCTCAGCTATTTTTTGGTTCCATGTGAATTCTAAAATATTTTTTCTAGTTCTGTGAAAAATGTCAATAATAGTTTAATAGGCATAGCATTGAATCTATTAATATAAATTGCTTTGGGCAGTATGACCATTTTAATGATATTGATGTTTCCTATCCATGAACGTGGAATGTCTTTCCATTTGTTTGTGTTGTCTGATTTATTTGAGCAGTTCTCCTTTTTATTTGTAGTTCTATTGTATTTTTTAAGAAAATTTTCACTTCCCTAGTTAGCTGTATTCCTAGGTGTTTTATTCTTTGTGTGGCAATTGTGAATGGGAGTCCATTTCTGATTTGGCTCTTGGCTTGACTGTTGTTGGTGTATAGGAATGCTAGTGATTTTTGCACATTGATTTTGTATCCTGAGACTTGACAAAAGTTGCCCATCAGCTTAAGAAGCTTTTGGGCTGAGACGATGGCGTTTTCTAGTTATAGGAGCATGTCATCTGCAAACAGGGATTATCAGGGGAAAACCCACCCCTGATATTCAACGTGGGTTATTTTCTATTTGCCTAAGCGTCAGCTGCTCTGAGAAATAAAGGGAAAGAGTACAAAAGAGAGAGATTTTAAAGTTGGGTGTCCGGGGGAGACATCACATGTTGGCAGGTTCTGTGATGCTCCCTGAGCCGTAAAACCAGCAAGATTTTATTAGCGATTTTCAAAAGGGGAGGGAGTGTATGCATAGTGTGTGGGTCAAGAGATCACATGCTTCACAAGATAATAAAATATCACAAAGCAAATGGAGGGAGGGCGAGATCACAGGACCACAGGACAGGGCGAAATTAAAATTGCTAATGAAGTTTTGTGTACGCATTGTCATTGATAACATCTTATCAGGAGACAGGGTTTGAGAGCAGACAACCAGTCTGACCAAAATTTATTAGGTGGGAATTTCCTCGTCCTAATAAGCCTGGGAGTGCTACAGGAGACCGGGGCTTGTTTCATTCCTTAGTCTTCAACCATAAAAGACAGCCACCCCCAAAGCAGCCATTTCGGAGGCCTACCCTCAGGGGCACATTCTGTTTCTCAGGGATGTTCCTTGCTGAGAAAAAGAATTGAGCGATATTTCTCCTATTTGCTTTTGAAAGAAGAGAAATATGGCTCTGTTCTGCCCAGCTCACCGGCAGTCAGAGTTTAAGGTTATCTCCCTTGTTCCCTGAACATTGCTGTTATCCTGTTCTTTTTTCAAGGTGCCCAAATTTCATATTGTTCAAACACACATGCTCTACAAACCATTTGTGCAGCTAACGCAATCATCACAGGGTCCTGAGGTGGCATACATCCTCCTCAGCTTACAAAGATGATGGGATTAAGATATTAAATTAAAGAAAGGCTTAGGAAATCACAAGGTTATTGATTGGGGAAGTGATAAGTGTCCATGAAATCTTCACAATTTGTGTTCAGAGATTGCAGTAAAGACAGGTGTAAGAAATTATAAAAGTATTAATTTGGGGAACTAATAAATGTCCAGGAAATCTTCACAATTTATGTTCTTCTGCCATGGCTTCAGCCAGTCCCTCCATTCGGGGTCCCTGACTCCCCGCAACAGGGATAGCTTTACTTCCTCTCTTCCTATTCGGATGCCCTTTATTTCTTTCTCTTGCCTGATTACCCTGGCCAGAACTTCCAATATTATGTTGGATAGGAGTAATGAGAGAGGGCATCCTTGTCTTGTTGCCGGTTTTCAAGGGAGATGCTTCCAGCTTTTACCCTTTCAGTATGATGCTGACTGTGGGTTTGTCATATATGGGTCTTATTATTTTGAGGTATGTTCCTTCAATACCTAGTTTATTGAGAGTTTTTAACACGAATGGATGTTGAATTTTATTGAAAGCCTTTTCTGCATCTATTGAGATAATCATGTGTTTTGTCTTTAGTTCTATTTCTGTTATTAATTGTACTTATTGATCTGCATATGTTGAACCAACCTTGCCTCCCAGGGATAAAGCCTACTTTATTGTGGTGGGTAAGCCTTTTGATGTACTGTTAGATTCGGTTTGCTGGTATTTTGTTGAAGATTTTTGCATTGATGTTTATCAAGGATATTGGCCTGAAGTTTTTGTTGTTGTTGTTGTATCTCTCCAAGGTTTTGATATCAGGATGATGCTGGCCTCATAGAATGAGTTAGGGCAGAGTCCCTCCCTCTCAATTTTTTGGAATAGTTTCAGTAAGAATGGTACCAGCTCTTCTTTGTACGTCTGGTAGAATTCAGCTGTGAATCCCCTGGTCCTGGGCTTTTTTCGGTTGCTAGGCTATTTATTACTGCCTGCATTTCAGAGTTCACTATTGGTCTGTTCAGGAATTCAATTTCTTCCTGGTTCAGTCTTGGGAGTGTATATGTGTCAGGAATTTATCCATGTCTTCTAGAGTTTCTAGTATACGTGCATACAGCTGTTCATAATATTCTCTGATAGTTGTTTGTATTTATTTGGGGCTCAGTGGTAATATCTCCCTTGCCGTTTCTGATTTTGTTTATTTGAATCATCTCTCTTTTCTTCCTCATTACTCTAGCTGGTGGCCTACTGATTTTATTAATTTTTTTCAAAAAACCAGCTCGTGGATTCATTGATCTTTTGAATGGCTTTCCATGTCTCTGTCTCCTTCAGTTCAGCTCTCATTTTGGTTATTTCTTGTCTTCTTTTAGCTTTGGGATTTGTTTGCTGTGGATTCTGTAGTTCTTTTGGTTGTGATGTTAGATTTTTAACTCAAGATCAATCTGTCTTTTTGATGTGGGCATTTGGTGCTATAAATTTCCCTCTTAACACACCTTAGCTGTGTCTGAGAGATTCTGGTATGTTATATCTTTGTTTTGATTACTTTCAAAGAACTTCTTGATTTCTGCCTTAGTTTCATTATTTACCCTAAAATATTCCAGGAGAAGTCTTTCATGGAATTGTAATACAACTACCATTTCCATGGAATTGTGACACAACTACCATGTCCATGGAATTGTGACACAACTACCATGTCCATGGAATTGTGACACAACTACCATGTCCATGGAATTGTGACACAACTACCATGTCCATGGAATTGTGACACAACTACCATGTCCATGGAATTGTAATACAATTACCATGTCCATGGAATTGTATGATTTTGAGTGAATTTCTTAGTCTTGATTTCTAAGTTGATTGAGCTGTGGTCCAGGAGATTGTTTGTTATAATTTCAGTTGTTTTGCATTTGCTGAGCAGTGTTTTACTTCCAATTGTGTGATCAAGTTTAGAGTATGTGCCATGTGGCAATGAGAAGAATGTACATTCTGTTGTTTTGCAGTGGAGAGTTCCATAGATGCATATCAGGCCCATTTGATCCAGTGCAGAATTCAGGTTCCAAATGTCTTTGTTAATTTTCTGCTTCGATGATCTGTCTAATATTGTCAGTGAGTGTCCCATTATTATTGTGTGGGAGTCTAAGTATCTTTGAAGGTCTCTAAGAGCTTGCTTTGGGTGCTCCTGTGTTGGGTGCATATATATTTAGGATAGCTAGATCTTCTTGTTGAATTGAACCCTTTACCATTATGTAATGCCCTTCTTTGTCTTTTATGATCTCTGTTGGTTTGAAGTCTGTTTTGTCAGAAACTAGGATTGCAACACCTGCTTTTTTCTGCTTTCCATTTGCTTGGTAGATTTGTTTCCATCCCTTTATGTTGAGTCTATTTCTGTCATTGCATGTGAGATGGGTGTCTTGAAGATAGCATATCAATGAGTCTTGGTTCTTTATCCAGCTTACCACTCTGTGTCTTTTAATTGGGCCATTTGGCCCATTTACATTTAAGGTTAGTATTTATCTATGTGGATTTGATCCTTTCATCATGATGTTAGCTGCAGACTTGGTTATGTGATTGCTTTATAGTATCACTGGGCTGTGTACTTCAGTGTGATGTTGTAGTGGCCAGTAACAGTCTTTCCTTTCCATATTTAAGGTTTCCTTCAGGAACTCTTGTAAGGCAGGTCTGGTGGTAACAAATTCCCTCAGCATTTGCTTGTCTGAAAGGGATCTTATTTCTCCTTTGCTCATGAAGCTTAGTTTGGCTGGATGTGAAATTCTGTGTTGGAATTTCTTTTCTTTAAGAAAGTTGAATATTGGCCCCTAATCTCTTCTGGCTTGTAGGGTTTCCACCGAGAGGTCTGCTATTAGTCTGATGTGCGTCCCTTTATAGGTGACCTAGCCTTTCTCTCCAGCTGCCTTTAACATTTTTTTTTTCCATTTCAACCTTGGAGAAGCTGCTGATTATGTGTGTTAGGGATGATCTTCTCATGGAGCATCTTACTGGGGTTGTCTGCATTTCCTGAATTTGAATGTTGGCCTCTTTAGTTAGGTTGGGGAAGTCCTCATGAAGGACATCCTGAAATATGTTTTCCAAGTTGATTCCATTCTTCCCATCTCTTTCAGGTACACCAAGCAGTCATAGATTCAGTCTCTTTACATAATCGCATATTTCTTGGTGGATTTTTCATTCATTTTCATTCTTTTTTATATACTGTTATCTGCTTGTTTTACTTCAGAAACTCAGCCCTCAGGTTCTGGGATTCTTTCCTCTGTTGGTCTATTCTGCAGTTAATACTTGTGATTGCATTTTGAAATTCTTGTAGTGTGTTTTGCAGCTCTATCAGGTCAGTTACATTCTCTATACTGGCTATTTTGTCTATCATCTCCTAAGATATTTTATCATGATTTCTAACTTCCTTGCATTTGGTTACAATGTATTTCTGTAGCTCAGTGAACTTCTTTCCTATACTTCTGTCATTTCAGCCATCTTAGCCTCAGCCTGGTTCCAAACCCTTGCATGAGAGGTGATGCAATCATTTGGAGGAGAGAAGGTACTCTGGCTTTTTGAGTTTTCAGCATTCTTGTACTGATTCTTTCTCATCTTTGTGGGCTTATCTACCTTCAACCTTTGAGGTTGCTGACCTTTGGATGGGTTTTTTTTTCTTTTATCCTATTTGATGACCTTGAGGATTTGATTGTGGTATAAGGTGGATTCAGTCATCTGACTTTGTTTCTGGAAGATTTTAGGGGGCCAACGTACAGCTCCCAACCCCTGGACTGCATGCTCTACCTCTGGGGACTTGTGCTGGGCCCCAGCTTTGTTCTCTGGCTCCTTGACATTTGGAATCTACTGTACTGGGGGGATCAAGGTGCAATAGCTGCAGCCAACTGCTAGTGGATGCAGAGGTGCCTGCCTCCCTGTGGGCATTCATTACAGCAGCAGAGGCAAAGCAGCTGTGGGGAGCAGGGAGCAGGGGGCTGCTGCTGGAGACTGTGTGGGCTGTTACAATGGAGGTAGTGTTGGCTTGGGGCAGAGTGCTGGCTAGCTCAGGTCTGGGTGCCTTTCCTGTGCCCCACAAGCAGGAGTGATTGCTTAGGGTATGGGCAGATCCCCTGATCACTATTTGTTGGTGAGGTGAGGCTTGCTGGCTCTCTTCCTGCCAAGGCTCCATCTCCAATGGTAGTCGGCAGGGTTTGGGGGCCTACTGCACTCTCACATGCTGGCAGGGCAAGTAAAGTAAAACCCATCCGTGCAGACAGGTGCCTGCAGAGTGATGTAGGGAGTTGCTGTGGGCTTGGGAGTAGCTGCACAATGGGCACTTAACATGCAGGCTGGTGCATGGCCATAGGAGCTGCAATACTGGAGCTCTCCACCAGTCAAGCATGATCCACCAGCACAGAAGCTATGGTGTGGGCCCCTAGGGCATGCAAGACTGCCCTGTAAGCAGGTGTGGCCAGGCTGGGGCCCTGGGAGAGGAGAGCAGACCAAGGAGTGCTCAGGTCTGACCAGCCCTGTCTGATGTGCAAGACTGCCCTGCACACATCAGGTCAGACAGTTCCCATAGTGCTAAAGTCTCTTATGGGAGCATGTTGAGCTTGAAGGGGTGGCCATGCTTGGCCATGCTCTGCTACAGATGGTCCTGCGCCAGAACCTCTGGGCTCCACATCAGCTTGCTTGCTGCTTCACTACTTTACTTGTCTCCTGGGGGCTCCACTCCAGAGAAATGTGAGTCAGCAGTAGCTCAGTGCAGTTAGCCCAGGATAGAGTTTCTGTGCTGTAAGCTCAAGCCAGGGGTTCCCTGTCTGGTGACAAGCAGTGGATGGTATGTGGGACCCGTGAGAGACAAACTGGCCTCCTCTCCTTGGGTTAAGTGTAGCTTGTTGGAGGTGTAGATAAGACACTTAGGGTCTCTGCTTCTTTGTTAGTCCGAAGTTAGCAAGGACGGTTTCACTGCCGAAGCAAAGGCAGAGAGGCTTTCACTTGCCCCTGGGGACTCTGTCCAGGAAGTTACTGAGTTGCTACTGGCTCAATAGCTCTGGCAGGGGGTAGTTGGAGTCCCAGGCCTGGAAGACCTGTCTGGTGAGGAAGGTATGGGAATGAGCACCCATGTAACAGTCTAGCCACTTTTCTACAGGGATGCTGTGGTATGCTGGGGGTCCACTCCAGTCCCTAGTCACCTCAGATGTTCTAGTACCTGGAGGTATCACCAGTGAAGGCTGTGAAACAGCAAAGATGGCAGCCTGCCCCTCCCTCTGGGAGCTCCATCCCAAGGAGGTATGGGCCTGTTGCCAGCCCGAATACAACTGTTGGAGGTGGCTAAAGACCTCCGTAGGGAGGTCTCACCCAGTCAGGGGGAATGTGATTGGGGACCTGCTTTAAAAAGTAGTCTGGCCACGTTCTCATAGAGCAGCTGTGCTGTGCTGAGGATCTGCTTCAGCCCCTGGTCACCTTGGACACTCCAAAGCCTTAAGGCTGGAACTACTAAGTTACCCAAACAGCAAAGATGGTGGCCCACCCCTCTCCCTGGGAGCTCCATCCCATGGAGGCCTGAAACTTCAGAGACACACCAATGGGTATAGCTAGAGACCGTGGTTGGGAGGCCCCACCCAGTGATGAGAAAGGGGATTGGGCGCCCACTTAAAAAAGCAGTCTGGCCATGTTTTCATAAGGCAGCTGTACTGTGCTGGGGTACCGCTTCTGGCCCTGGTCAATTTGGGCTCTCTAAAGCCTGAAGGCTGCAATGGCTAAGTCATCCGAACAACAAAGATGGTGGCCTGCCCTTTCTCTGGGAGATCTGTCGCAGGGAGTTTTCAAATCTCTGTCACCCACAGAACACCAGCAGGGGTGGCTGGAGGTCCCAGTTGGGAGGTCCCTCCCAGTGAGGAGGAACAGGATCAGGACCCACTTAGAGAAGCAGTCTGGCCACGTTTTGGTAGAGCATCTGTGCTGTGCTAAGGGATCCCTTCTGCCCCAGTTGGTTTGGACTTTCCAAAGCCTGAAGGCTGGAAGGGCTAAGTCACCCAAACAGCAAACATGGCGGCCTGCCCCTCCCCCTTGGAGCTCTGTCCCAGGTCGGTGCAACACTGCTACTGGTGGCTAGCTGGAATTCCAGACCAGTAGGTCTTATCCTGTGCGGTGTTGTGGAAGTGGGGCCCGTAGACTATGGCTGCTTGGCCCCCTGGATTCAGCCTCTTTCCTAGGGGTATATACAGGGGTCTAACCTCCTGCTTTGCTAGAGTTGCAGCTACTTTTGCCGGAATGCCCAGATAGCCAGAGTATATAAAGTTCCTGGTTCTCCACACACACGTGCTGTCCTGCCGGGACTCCAGATAGCTCTGTGTGTGAGACTGAAGGCCCTGATGGAGTGGGCCCATGAGTGGATCTCCTGACCTGTGGGTTGCAAAAATCCATGGGAGAAGCATGGGTTCCCAGGACCACACATTCACTCACCACTTCTCTTGCCGGGGAGCTTCCCTTGGCTTTGTGTTGCTCCTGGGTGTGCTGTCGTCCTACCTTGCTTTTCTCCGTTCTCCACGGGACAAGTTATTTCCTTGATTAATCCCAATGTGAGAACCTGGATGTTTCCGTTGAAGGTACTATGTCTACTCTCCCCTTCCATTCCACTTCATGAGAGCTGCACACACTAGCTGCTTCTAGTCAGCCATCTTGGCCCTCTGGCCTATTTTTCTGTCATTACAGATTAATGTGATTTCTGAGCACAATGAAGGAGCAAAATGAAGCCTTATCTGAACCAGTGATCCAAGTCTAAGACCACACCCCCCACATCCCTTGGGGTTGACAGGAAGCTCCAGATACCCACCTCTCCATAGCCCAAACCTCAAAATCCTCCCAACCTGATCTCCCTTGAATCTATTATAACTCACCTAATGATAACATTTATCTCCATTTGTGCCAGTCACCACGAGTATCCCAAGACACCTCTCAACTGCTACATTCTAACCTCCATAAGGTTGTGTCCACATCCCCTCTTTAGGTCACTCTCTCACCCCTCCCCTACTAATAAAACACAATACACCCATGATAATTCCTCCATAGTCTAAGCCTCTTCTCTGAATGCCCCCTCTCCTGAGGACTCTGGATCCCCTGAAGCCCACTCACAAGGAGCAGATGATTTTTCTCTCCTACAGCCACTGTACCACAGATCCTAAAAGTTGTGTAAGTGACTTTACTGCTTCTCATTGCTGCCTTTAGATAGCAATCCCTCTCCTACCTCCCTAAAAACTTCCAGCTTTTGACAGCTAGTGTCACCAACTAGCTCTTACTGCTGTTGTCAGGAATATTCTCCCCTCATTTCTCAGACATTTTGTCTCTGAGAACATGGTCATTCTCAGTGGTAGTTGTCCTATCTTAATTCTTAGTGAGTTCAATATCGATCATTCTAAAGCTAGACATGGTGGCGCTCACTATAGTCCTACCTACCCAGAAGACTAAGTTGGGAAGTTTGCCCAGGAGTTTGAGCCAGCCTGGGCAACCTAGCAAAACCCCCATCTCAAAAAAAAAAAAAAAAAAATCATTCTAATAATCTGACAAACTAGCCCCTTCTGTTCCTTGAGCATTTCTCCTGCATGACATTGTCCTCAACTCCACCTCAGTTACTCACTCATGTACTCACTCATGTAGCCATACCCTAGCCCTTGTCACTATAATTTTGGGAACCCCTCTGTAATCTCAATTTCAAACATCCCTATTTCCGACCATACACTCCTCCCTTTTTAGCCCACTCACTTTGGACCCTATTTTCTTTCATCCTCACCAGAATCTCCAATCCATTGACCTTATCAGATTTTTACTGTCTCTTCTTCCCTTTATTGTCTTCTCTTTTCTCCTTTCCTAGCTCAGATGTCATGCTCAATTTACAACCACTCCTCTACATAATACCCTCCAGTATCCTGCCCCTCTCTCACTTTGTGTTGCTTGGCAAAATCACAACCCCTGGCTAAATCCAGCTATGTCCCCATGAGCCTACACCCACACAACTAAAGCTGGCTAGGGGAAAATTCACAACCACATGACAACTCTCAGTTTAACTTCATGACCATGAACTTCAACCAGACTTTAATGCTGCTAGGCAATCATGCTACAGGTCTCCTGTCCCTTAATTTTCTGACTTTTCCAAGTTATTATTTTGTAACTTCTTTCTCCTCAAACTCCCAACACTATCTCCATATCCTAACTAACTCTTCCACTGCTTCCTATTTCAATAGAAAATTGAAGCCATCAGAAGAAAACTTCTACAGACTCCTACCACCACATCACTTCACCTACCTGCACCCACATCCGTATACATGGTCTTCCTGTTGATATCATACACGATTATTATGGGCTGAATTGTACCCCTCCAAAATTCATATGTTGGAGTCCTAACCCCCAGTACCTCATAATGTAACATAATTACCTCTTAAGTCAAAGCGAGGTCGTTAAGGTGGGTCCTAACCCAATACTATTGGTGCCTTTATAAGAAGAGATAAGGACACAGATAACACAGACTGAGGGCTGACCATGTGAAGATACAGGGAGATGATGGCCATCTGCAAGCAAAGGAGAGAAGCCTCTGAAGAAACCAACCCTGTGAGACAATAAATGTGTGTTGTTTAAGCCACCCAATGTGTAGTATTTTGTTATAGCAATCTTAGCAAGTTAATATAATGATATTTCCAGACTGCCCTCTAAAGCTAGCCCCTCTCCTTTCCCGCTAGATATCTTCTCACATCAACTGAATGATATCACTACCTTCTTTCTCTCCCTTATCTCCAGCATTATCAATGTTGTGTTTTCTATTGGGTCATTTCAATCAGTCAATCAGGATTAAATTATACTGTTATTTCTCATCTTTATTATATAACACACACAAATATATATATAATCTTGGCTCCACTTCCCCACCTGCCATCACACAATTCCCTTGCTCCCCTTTGATGCAAATCTCTTTTACAGACACATATGAAATATGTTTCTATACATAATATAAGACATCACTTGAACCAGTGTTCCTGTCTAAGACTATACTCCCCTAGGCCTTCTACCTATATCAGTTTGGGGCCAAGAGGGAGCCCCAGATGACCATACTTTTCTATCTCCCACTAGCTCTGCCTGTTCTGTTCCTCACTCACTCTGCCCCAGCTGTAGCCTCCCTGCTGTTCCTCAAACAAGCCATACTCACTATTGTCTTAGAGCCTTTGCAATGTCTGTTTCATCTATCAGGAAAGTTCTTCCCCCAGGTAACTAGTTTGACTACTCTCTCATCCCCTTGTAAAAGTGGTCTCTATTCAGTATTCCCAATTTTTCTCCTCTCATTCTCTCTTGGGCACGTTCTAATCAGGGGTCCACCTCCACAAATCTGTTGAAATTGCTCCTGTCATGGTCATGATCATGGCCATGAATGACTTCATGTTGTTCAATCCAACGATCAATTCTTAGTCCTCACCTTACTTAACCTATCAGCAGCATTGGGCACTGCTAACGAGTCACTCCTCTTTGGTTCACTTTCTTCCTGTGGCTCCCAGTTCAACACATTCTCTGATCTCACTGGGTGCTCCTTCTCAGTTTCCTTTACTGGCTTCTCCTCTTCTTCCAAACCTCTTAAAATGAGAATGCCCCAGGGCTCCATCCCTGTTCTTTGCATTTCTATGTGCACTCCCTTGGTGATCTCTTCCAGTCCAATAGCTAATATAAAATATTTCTAGGTTAGCTTCCAAATTCATGTTTGCAGGCCAGATCTTCATCTTAAACTCCTGTCTGATACATACAACTGCCTACTCAGCACCTCCACTCAATGTCTAATGGACATTTCAAACTCAAAATGTCATAGGCAGAATTAATCTGCTCTATAAAACCTATTGTTCCTACTGCCTTCCTCACTTCAATTGATGGCAACTCCATCTGTTCATCTGCTTGAGCCAAAAACCTTGACATCACCTTCAATTTCTTTCTTTCTCTCCCACTACACATCCAATCCATCAGGAAATCATTTTTGCTCTACTTCAAAATGCATCCAAAATCCAACCACTTCTCACCATCTCCATTGGTACATGTAAGGTCAAATCTACCATCATATCTCTTCTGGATAACTGCAACAGCTTTCTAACATGTCTCTCTGCTTCCACTCTCATTCCCCTATGGTGGTACATTCTCAATGCAAAAATTAAAGTGATAATTTTAAAATATAAATCAAATCATGGCATTTCTCTGCTCAAAATCCTGCAAAGACAGCGTATTCCACTTGCAGTCAGAGTCAAAGTCCCTGCAGAAGCCTGACATTTTCTGGTTCTCCATTATATCTCTGACCTCTCATCTGCTCTCCTCATTCTGCCACAGCTGTGACCTTCTTGCTATCCTTCAAACAGCCTGGGCTCACTCTTGCCATAAGACCATGGCAATGTCTATTCTGCCAGGAAGGAGTGCTGTTTTCCAATAGAGCCACTCATTTAAATTCTCTCACATTTTTCAAGGCTCAAATCTCACTATATCAATGAGACCTACCTGAACCATCCTACTTAATGCTGCAAACTGCCCACCCTGTTTTCTCTACCCCCCTTACCATCCTCTGTTTTTGCTTCATCACCATCTAACACACTATATAATTTATTTACTTATTATGCTAATTATCTTATTTCAGTCTTCCCCCATTGAAATGTAAAGTCTACAAGGGAAGAGATCTCTGCTTTCTTCAGTGATCCCAAGTACCTAGAATTGTGCCTACAATAAATATTTGTTAAATGAATCATTTTCTGGTGATTTTTGCATTATGACAAGTTAGATCATATCTGTGTGTAATCTACGATTTGTTTTTTTCACCCAACATTATGAATTTTTACCTAATATTATGCATCTCTAAACATTTTACCTGTGTTTATACTGTAACCAATAGAGGTGCATTTAAATGATATATTACATTCCATTATATGAATATTCCATAGCTAACTAATGCATTTCCATCCTCCTGGACATTTAAGTTGCTTCCATTTTTTCTGTTACAAGCAATACAGCAGTTAATGTTCTTGCAATAGCCTCCTCTTAGTCTATAAATGTCACCTAGAATTGAAATTGCTAGATGACATAGTACATGCATCTTCAACCGACTACACACTGCCAAATAAGTTTCCACAGTAATTGCATCAATTTACATTCATACCAGCAGTGTATGTGTCCCATTTTCCCCATATTCTTGCCAATATTTAGTATTTTCAGACTTCTTTAGCCAACCAAATGGGTGAAAGTGAGTATCTCCCTAGTGTATGTCCCAGATTATTTCATAAGAATGAGCATCTTTTTTAAATTATACTTTAAGTTCTGGGATACATGTGCAGAATGTGCAGATTTGTTACACAGGTATACATTTTCCATGGTGGTTTGCTGCATCCATCAACCCATCATCTACATTAGCTATTTCTCCTAATGCTATCCCTCCCCTAGTCTCCCACCCACCGACAGGCCCCGGTGTGTGATGTTCCCCTCCCTGTGTCAATGTGTTCTCATTGTTCAACTCCCACTTATGAGTGAGAACATGCAGTGTTTGGTTTCTGTTCCTGTGTTAGTTTGCTGAGAATGATGGTTTCCAGCTTCATCCATGTCCCTGAAAAGGACATGAACGAGTATGAGCATCTTTGTATAGGTTTCCTGGTTATATACATTTCCTCTTCTGTGAAGTATGTTTTCAGGTCATTTGCCTGTTTTTCCTATAAGTTGTTTGTTTTTTAAGTATTGCTTCTTAGGGGTTCTTCACATATTCTGTATCTAATTGTTGATCAGCAATATGTTTTGCAATAAGTTTCTCTAAATCTGTTGCTGATCTTCTTTTTCGAATCCATGTTATGTTCATTTACAACAAATGTAACTGGAATAGAACTGTTTGAGGAAAAACATGACTTTTGGTATGTATGCAACTCTGCTGGTGAGAGCCATATATAAGAAAGTATCCTGTTAGGCAGATTTTCAAAATGTTTTATTTAAGTACAATATACATACATACATATCTTATGTGTATATCTTGATAAATGTTCACAAAGTAAAGACACCCATGTAACCAGCTCCCAGATCAAGACACAGTACATTACCAACCTCCCCCACCCCACCACAAGCTTCTTTTGTGCCCCTTTCCAGTCACTATGCCCAAGGATGATAACGATTAGTTTTGCCTCTTTTCCGCTTTAAATAAATGGGATCTTTCAGTATATACTCCTCTGTGTCTGGCTTCTTTTGCTCAACATTAGGTTTATGAGATTCATCCATGTTGTCATGAGTTTGTAGTTGTAGTTAGTTTATTCTCCATTATGTGCTACATTTTAATGTATACCACAATTCATTTATTCATTCTACTGTTGGTGGACACTTGTTTTTTTCAGTTTGGGACTATTACAAATAATGTGGTTATGAGCATATTCGTAATATCTTTAGTGAATATACATATGCATTTTTCTTGGGTATATACCAAGAAACGGAGTTTCTGGTCATAAGGAATGCATAGGTTCAGCTTCAGTAGATAGAGCAAACTAGTTTTCCAAAAAGCTTGTACCAATGATTGCTCGTCTTTTAACACTGATGTTATTTCTCATGTCTTTTATTATACAATGTTTGTGGAATCAAATATATCGATATTTTCCTTTAAAACTTATGTTTTGGGATTTTGTTTAGGAAATTCTCTACTCTGGGGACATGTTTTTTTTATTGGTTTTAAGATTTTGGTTGTGTATTTTGGTCTTTTATACATCTAGACTTTATTTTGTATAAGGCATGGATCTAGATTTTTCTTCGAGAAGGGAAACAACTGTCCCAATCACATTTATTAAATTATTCATCCTTTTTTCATTCCTTTGCAATGTCACTTCTTTCATATAGCAATTTACTGTATGTGCCTTTTTCAATTCTGTAATCAATGTTTCAAATTCCACAAAAAAATTGGCCCATTAATATTTTTATTGGAATAATATTGGATTTATGGATTAATTTGAGAAGAATTACCAATTTGCTGACTTAAAGTCTCCCCACATACAAATGGAGTATTGTTGGGAAAGACAACCCATCATGGTCCCTAAGCATTCATGCATGTTCTTTCTGAGTAGGCCAAAAATGTAAGGCACTGATGACTCTTCACCTTGGCCATTCTCAGGGCCATATTTGCAGTGAGAAACCCTGAACGATGAGGAAACATCACAAAGAGCCGGCTTATTTCCATTTTCTATAAAAGCAGTGGATCCTCCAAATGTATTGTTTCTTTCCTGTAATGCAATCCACTGTGCAGCCATCCATCATTGGTCCTTTGCATTGCCCTTGTGGGATCTGGGGGGCATTGGGTACAAACACAAGCCAACAGGAAGTTCTAGCTACTGCTTTTTCTGAGTAATAAAGTCCTTTGCCTCTCACCCAAGATTCTCATGTCTTCTGACAGAATATATGAAACTGTGTGTGTCGTGTCAGGCTAATTTTAAGTTTGTAAATAGGGTCAAATTCTAGACCTTTGGTAGTTCCTGACAAGTATATTCCTCCACTTTCTGATTTTTATTAAATTTCCTTTAGTACAATCTCATACTTTTCTGCATAATGGTTTATACATCTTTGTTAGCTATCTTCCTAGCTGCCTGATAGATTTTGGGAATATCATGAGTAGGTTATTTTTCCTATTGCATTTTCTAATTGATTGCTGAATTCCACAGGCTTATACATGTCATTAGTATAGCTTCTCACATGGAATAATGTACTGTTTCCCTTAATAGAATGTTGGCTTCTCTTGAGAGCAGAAACCATGCTTTATTCATGTCTATATTCTCCTAATGAAACATTTAATTCAACTAATATTTATTGAGCATTGTTATGATTTAAATATGGTTTGTGCCCACCAAAACTCATATTGAGACTTGGTCCCCAGTGTAACAGTGTTGAGAGGGGGTGGAACCTTTAACAGCCTTCTGGGTCATTAGAGATTCACTCTCATGAAGGGATTAAGCAGTCTGGTGGGAGTGAGTCAGTTCTTACTCTTTGTGGGACTGGATTGGTTATGCAAGTGCAAGTTGTTGCAAAGCGAGGTTGCCTCTTGTGTTTTGTGTTTTACTCTCTTTGCCGGGACCTGGTTTCCCTTCCATTTCTCTGCCATGTTTTGCCACAGTACAAGGCCCTCATCAGAAGCTACCAGATGCAGCTGCCCAATCTTAAACTTCCCAGCCTGCAGAACCATGAGCTAAATAAACCTCTTTTGATTGTAAATGGCCCAGTTTCAGGTATTCACTTACAGCAACACAAAATGGACTAAGACAAGCATCTACTATGTATCAGATGCTAAATAAAAAGAGGTATACAATCATAAATAAAGTGGCTGCTCTCAAGAAATTTATAAAATGTGAAGAAGACAGAGCTGCAAAATATTTCTGTTAAGAAAGTCAGATTGGCCAGGTGCAGTGGCTCACGCCTGTAATCCCAACACTTCGTGAGGCCGAGGCTGATGGATCACCTGAGGTCAGGAGTTCAAGAACAGCCTGGCCAACATAGGAAAACCTCGTCTTTACTAAAAATACAAAAACTAGCCAGGCATGGTGGTGCACACCTGTAGTCCCAGCTACTCGGAGGCTGAGGTGGGAGAATCGCGTGAACCCAGGGGAGGTGAGATCACACCACTGCACTCCAGCATGGGTAACACAGTGAGGCTCCGTCAAAAGAAAAAAAAAAAAAAAAGAAAAAGAAAAAAAGAAAGTAACGTTATGTATCATAACAAAGGTATGAACAAAGTGCTGTGGGAATAGGGGCAGTTCATCGTGACTTGGAAGATTCTAGAAGTCTTCAAACAATAAGTAGTGTTTGAGTTGAGCCTCAGACAGTGATCTAGACTGGTGCAGATGGAGAGCTAGGGAAGGGAGGTAACTTCTGATACCATACCTGGCATTCAGAGTCTTCCACAATATAGTCCCAAACTATCTTCCCAAACCTAGCTGCTATGTCCTCCAGGAAATAAAAGTTAGTCTTTCATGCCAAATTCATCCATCAATCGTATTCTAAACTCAAAATCTTTGAGTTCCCACCTTACTGTTTTGCACTGTAGCACAATGACTAAGAGCAAAGTATCTAGAGCCAGAGGAATGTGGATTCTGGTCCAGATTCTACAACTTACTGGCTATGAAGTGTTGGGCAAGTAAAGCTAGAAACGGTGCTTATCTTATAGGACTGTGTGATCAATCAGGTAATTCTTGTAAAACTGGCATGGTACCTGGTGCAGAGTACAATACTATGAAGGCTACCTCTACTTTATCCATCCCTCTGATCTCAGGTCAATTAAAACATACTTACTGTATATCCACTATGTGCAATAGATTGTATTAAGTATCATGAAGAACAAAGATGAGTAAGACCCTATTTCTGCCCAGCGACATGTCAGGTGGAGAATTAAAAGTATGCACACAAATAGGCCGGGTGCAGTGGCTCACGCTTGCAATCCCAGCACTTTGGGAGGCTGAGGCAGGAGGATCACTTGAGGTCAGGAGTTGGAGACAAGCCTGGCCAACATGGCAAAACCACGTCTCTACTAAGAATACAAAATTTGCTAGGCGTGGTGGCCTGCGCCTGTATTCCCAGCTACTCAGGAGGCTGAGGCAGGAGAATTATTTTAACCCAGGAGGTGGAGTTTGCAGTGAGCTGAGATAGTGCCACTGCACTCCAGCCTGGGCAACAGAGTGAGACTCTGTCTCAAAAAAAAAAGTATATATATATATGTATACAAATAATCATGAGGCAAGGCAAATCAAAAGAACTGGATTCTTCTAGCTCTGGCCCTTGATAGCATGAAAAAGTCAGACCACATGATCATCAAGACCACTTCTAAGTCTAATAATTCTATGACATCTATGATTTTAAATGTTACCTCAAGGTTAATAAGTACCAGGGGAAAGTGAAAAAGAGGGAAATCTGATTCTACCTAAGGGAGTCCAAGAAGCCTGCATAGAGGAAAGGACATTTGAATTGGGCCTTTAAAAATGGATAGCATTTGTTGAAGGAAGAAATGGGGGCAATGGAATTACAGGAAGAGGGGAAAAGAACAAAGAGAAATGTAGGGCACACTTGGGAAACATCCAGTAGTCTTATGTGGTTGGGACATCAAGATTCATAATATTTAAGTAGAGGAAAATCAGGTGAAAAAAGTAGGCTGGTGTCAGATTACGGAGGACCTTGGATGTCATGCCAAGTGGTTTGGATTTTATCTTGTAAGCTATTCACATTGGACGGTGACAAGAAAATCCATTGAAAAGAGTTGTGGTAGTTGTTCAGGTATAAAATAAGAAGAGACTGAACTAAGGCTGTGGGTCTAATAATTGAAAATTAAGGACAGAAGTCTTTTGGCGGTTTTTCATATACTACTCTGTGTATATTGTTGAATGATTTTTAATCAAACATGTTTGGAGGGCAGGACCCATTCATTCATTCATTCTACAAATATCTATTGAGCATTTAGTATGTGCATGACAGTCTGGGCACTGGAAATAGAGTGATGAGTGAGAGAGTCAAGTTCCCTATATGTTAGTACCCTTTGTGCTGAAAGTACCAGAAAATGATGATACCATTGGAAATGGGAAGGCTAGGGACACATTGGTAGGGAGAATAAAGAGTTTAATCTTGACATATTTGGAATGCCTATATGTCAGTGAAAATATCAAGTAGGCAGTTAGATACAGATATCTTGAGCTTTTATCTACTCTATCTCAGAGCTGACCTTTTTTGTCAACTCCATCTCCATTATCATAATACTTTTTTTTAAAGTTTGCTGTTTACTTTTTGAAAACCTAAGGAATTAGTGGCATCTTTATAGATAATAATGTAGTTCGTTATGTTAATATATGTTATACTGAATATGTCAACATGAGGCTTCAACACATATAAATTGATTTCTTAACAGATATATATTTTTTCTCTTAAAATAGAAGGACATTGTATGTAAGAAACTCATTATAATCCCATTTATGATAATCTGCTTTACTGCTAGTAATTGTTTTTAAAAAGTAAGGAACAAATAAAAATCCCAAAAAAGATATATTGAACACTATGAAGGATATTATGAAACTTGGAGAAACATTAAAATTAGAATTTCAACCATTATTTCAACCATTATTTTTGTTTACATTAAAACTCAACAGTTGGCGGGGCGTGGTAGCCCACGCCTGCAATCTCAGCACTTTGGGAGGCTGAGGCTGGCAGATCACGAGGTCAGGAGTTCAAGACCAGCCTGGCCATCATAGTGAAACCCCGTCTCTACTAAAAATACAAAAATTAGCTGGGTATGGTGGTGCCTGCCTGTAGTCCCAGCTATTCAGGAGGCTGATGCAGGAAAATCACTTGAACCCAGGAGGTGGAGGTTGCAGTGAGCCGAGATTGCGTCACCATACTCCAACTTGGGCAACAGAGTGAGACTTCGTCTCAAAAACAAACAAACAAAGAAACAAAAAAAAGCTCAACAGTTAAGTTTTGCTGAAATTAAAATCTCAACAGTAATTTTGTGAAAAGAAAATCTCAGCACCTATTTCTGTACTTATTGATAAGAATAGTTAAGAAACTCTTGAGGAATAAGAATGAAGTGCTTCCCTATCAGATATCAAGACATTTATTATTATTACTGCTACAGGTAATAAGGCAATGCTGTACTGGCACAACGTTAGATAAATAAACTGGTGGAATAGAACAGACAGGTCAGAAATAGTCCCAATAATATATGAACACTTGGTATTTGATAGGGTTGGCATTGTAACTGAATGGGAGAAGGAAAGACTTTTTAACAAATGATATTAGGGCATTGGATATTCATAAGGAAAAAAAGTTAGACCTCTATTCTCATACTCTACATGAAAATTAATTCCAAGTATATTAAAAACCTAAATGTGAAAGTCAAAACCATAAAAATTGTAAATGTTATAGTATAAAGGAATATTTCTTGATATTTTAGTATAGAAAGATTCCTTTGAAAAGACACAAAAAGCACTTACTGTAAAAAAGGATTGATAACTTCGATATCTATCTTATAATTAGAACTTATATTTATCAAAAGAAATCATTAAAATGGAAAAGTAAGTGACAAGGTGGGGAGAGATGTATGGAACACATATAAAGGAGAAAGAACTAAAATTAAAACAACTTCTACAAATTAATTTGAAAAAGTCATACAACTCAACAGGAGAAAATGACAAATGTCTAGAATAAATGCTGCACAAAAGAGGAAATCCTAATGTTCGATAGGCATGTGAAAAGATGCTCAACATTATTAGTCATCAGGAAAATCAAATTATGAGATGCCATTTATACCAACTAGATAGGCAAAAATTAAGAAGTCTGATAATACCAAGTGTTGGCCAGCAGGTGGAGCAATGGGAACTGTTAAACCTGGCTAGTAAGGGTGTGAATTGGTACATGCCATGAGGAAGTTAGGTATCATCCAATTAAATTGAAGGTGCTCATATTCCATAAACCAGTAATTCCATTCTTACATAAGTGCCCTAGGGAAACCTGTGTTTATATGCACTACCAAGAACATTGATGGTAGCACCGTTTTGTAACAGTCAAAAATAAGATTTCATCTCACCCCAGTTAAAATGGCCATTATCAAAAAGACAAAAAAAAAAAAAAAAAAAAAAAAAAAAAAAAAAAAAAAACAGAATCTGGCAAGGATGTGGAGGAAGGGGAACTCTCATACACTGTTATTGGGAATGTAAGATGGTACAGCCATTATGGAAAACGGTATGGGTGTCCCTCAAAAAACTAAAAATAGCACTACCATTATGATTCAGCAATCTTGCTGCTGGATATATATCCAAAAAAATTTTTAACAGTATATTGAAGAGATATCTGCACTCCTATGTTTACTGCGTCACTATTTACAAGATCCAAGTTATGGAATCAACCTAAGTGTCCATCAATAAATAAATGGATAAAGAAAATGTGATAATATGTACACAATTTAATAGTATTCAGGTATTTAAAAAAGAATGCAATCCTGTCATTTGTGGCAATACAGATGAGCTTGAAGGATTTTATGTGAAGTGAAATAAGCCAGGCACAGAAAGACAAATATCACATGTCCTCACTCATGTGGGAGCTAAAAAGGTTTCAAGGAAGTGGAGAGTAGAACTGTGGTTGCCAGAGGCTGGGAAGGGTGCTGCAGAGGGGCGAATGAAGAGAGATTGGTTAATGGGTGCAAAAATACAGTTAGAGAGAAGGAATAAGTTCTAGCGTTCAATAGCACAACAGAGTGACCACAGTGTTTTGTTGTTGTTGTTGTTGTTGTTTTTTAGACGGAGTCTCGCTCTGTTGCCCAGGCTGGAGTGCAGTGGCACCATCTCGGCTCACTGCAAGCTCCGCCTCCCGGGTTCACGCCATTCTCTTGCCTCAGCCTCCCGAGTAGCTGGGACTACAGGCACACCCCATCACGCCCAGCTATTTTTTGTATTTTTTAGTAGAGACGGGGTTTCACCATGTTAGCCAGGATGGTCTCGATTTCCTGACCTTGTGATCCGCCCGCCTCGGCCTCCCAAAGTGCTGGGATTACAGGCGTGAGCCACCGCTCCCGGCCATGTATTTCAAAATAGCTAGAAGAGAAGATTTGTAATGTTCCTAATGCAAAGAAATGATAAATGTTTGAGCTGATGGATATCCCAGTTACCTTGATTTGATCATTACACATTGTACACATGTATCAAAATATCACATATACCCCATAAACATATACAATTATTATACATTAATAAAACTAATAAACTGTAAAAATAAAACTTGCAAACAACCAGAATGTTCCTCAAAGTTATCATGAATAAATCATGGTATATTTATACAATGGTAAACTGTACAGCAGTAAAAATGGATCAACTACAGCTATCTGCATTATTGATGAGTCTCACAAGCAATGTGGAATGAAATAAGATAGTCACAATTCCAAGTTTAAAAAGCATTTAATGTTTGAACATCTGTAAAACAAAACTGTTGTTTAGGGGTGCTTATAAGGAAGAAGAGGTATAAACAAACGCAAAGAAATGATTATTACAAATGTCAGCATAGGGGCTACAGCTGAGATGGAGGGAGGGATGTCATCAGTGGTGGGGGGAGAGGAGTAGGTTATTAAGGGCTCCATTTCTTGCCCTGGCTGGTTATTACATGGGTGATGGCTTTACAAATTTAAACTGGTAGTTCTCTTCTGAATGTATGTTTTCTTAATGAAATAGAAAGTAGGGTCACTAGTTGGAAACGATGAAGGAGGGAGTATTAAAAGATTTGAGGAAAGGAAGATGATATGAAAGAACCAGAGACATTGGAGAGTGAACACACTAGAGAAATACAGTATTTTTATCTTTTCTGAAAGCTTTTTATATTGTTTCTGATTTATTATGCTTTTTCTCTCACATGCAACGATATTTTATTAACTTTAACATACTACACTATATATAGTTATCCCAGTAAAATTATAATGCTATTTAATGTTTAAAAATAAATTGTTAACGCAAAATTAAGTCAAAATATACCATATAATGATTTGTCACAAAACATTAGTCATTTATTATTTCAACTTGAGCTTTAGAAAAGCTGATGTAGTTTATATTTAGAAAAAAATGTATATCATGCATATATTGTGTTGTGTGATGGCTTTTTATTCTTTTACTTTTGACTTTTTATACCAAGTAATTTTAGTGTTAAATTGTATATTTTATGTATTTAAACAGATAGATATTTATTACCTCCTTATTTTATTGATCTCAAGTCCTAAAAGTCATTTTTAATATCAGAAAACATAGCCACATTAACATCACTAAACTAAATATTAACATTGACATTTAAAATTACTTTAAAACGACTATGCCCTTAAAGTTTGCTCAGAACATTTAAGTGGAAAAAGTTGACAGGTCTGTATAATTTTACAGTATTGCCTAGGATTTCATATGAACCGATTTGAAAAACTCAATTATTTAAATTATAACTTACTTTAGTTGTAAATCCACATTTATATTATAATTGCATAGCTTCAAGCTTCAACATACACAATGTAAAGTTTTTATAAGGGCAAATATAGTAAATTTAAGCAATTATTAGCAATTTAGCTTTAAAATATACTCTGAGGGGAAAGTACCCTAACTTTTTCCTCTGCTCTCACATCATGGCAATCAACACAGAATATTTCCATGTCCAAATGTGTGGGGTTTTCCCACACACTAAGTGAGCAATCAGTTCTGCAGCGAACACCAGATGGGTGTACTCCAATTCCATTCTGACACAATCTACCTGTAGATAGCGTCATATCCCACAAGCTGAGGACTAGGTCTCACAAGACTGTTCCCAGACCCTTCAGACACCAGTTGCAAATCCAAGCCTCCAGAACTTCTGACAGATGGGCTTCAAGTTTGAGTTCACATGACCCCTTCTTTGGGTTTAATTTGCCAGAAAGGGCCACAGAACTTAGGGAAATACTTAACGTTTACCACTTTATTATAAAGGATATGTCAAAGGATACAGATGAAGAGATGCATAGGGTGAGGTACTGCAGAAGGGGCTCAGAGCTTCTGTGCCCTCCCTGGGGCACCACCCTCCAGGAACCTCCACATGTTCAGCTATCTGGAAGCTCTCGAACCCCAGTGCTTTGGGGTTTTTATGGAAGCTTCATTGCATAGGCATGATTGATTAAATCATTGGCCACTGGTGATCAACTTAACCTTCCACCCCTCTTCCCTCCCTGGAAGTCGGAATGAGGTTGTTAAGTCCCAACCCTCTAATGGTGCCTTGGTCTTTCTGGTGACTAGTTCCCATCCTGAAGTAACCAGGGGCTGCCAGCCATAAGTCAATCATTAGCATACAAAAAGATATCACCTTGGAAATTCTAAGGATTTTAGGAGTTGTATGCCAGGAAACAGGATCAAAGACCAAGTATATATTTCACAATATCACATATACCGTGTGAGTTTTCATTTTATTATATTCTGTAATAACTGTGGCATTGTCAGAGATAAAACACAGTCTTTTAAAAAATAATTTGGATCTACAAACATTGAATCTAGGAATATTGAAAATTGATGTATGCAATTCTCAGATAGTTCAGGGAAAAAATATCCTGTGTGTGTATAGACAGAGTGCACACTTAAATAATAAAGCAAATGGGGAGAAACATTAATAATAGGGGAATTAGGGTAAAGGGGACATGGGTGTTCTTTCAGCTTTATTTATGCTTGCAACATTTTTAAATGTCTGAAATTATTTTTTAAAAAGAAGTTAAAATGAAGAAAGTGACATGGATGGACAGAATGACATAAGTGGAAATCACCAGTGTACTTGGAAGATAAATGCATATTTTTCCTTTCCTTATGCAGACTCTGTGTTCATACTTTCTTGAATCCACAAGTTGAGTACTATCCCAACACATCCCGATCTGCAGATGTGGAAACTCATCTTCAGCTCTCCTGGACCAGCCATTTTCTGCCAACCTTGGTGGCAAATGCTCTCTGACATTATACCTCCAACAATTGTGTCTTTAATTTCTGTGGCATTCAGTGAGAAGTTCTCACTGCTAAATCTACAACCAAGTAAGACAAATACAGGACAAATTTGGTTCAGTAAGGACATGCAAGAGGAGGGCATTACTAAGATATCTGTAGGGGGAAACTATAACACATGTCATCTTGGAAATCCTCAAAATCCCAGAGTTGAAACAAATGGGACAGTTATACAGTGTGATTCTGTTTGTGAAATTTCAGTTCCTGAACTGGTGCTAAGAGCAAACATGCCATCAGTAACACAAACTCATCAAATGTTCCAGTTGAAAGTAATTTTTTATTATTGTTATTATTATCAGCAGCAGCATCATTATCATTAGCACAAAACTAAATCCATTATTAAAAGAAAACAAAAACACAGCCCAAAGGCATGTGTTCTGCTGACAGTGAGTCAATAACTTTATCTTCGTGTACAAGGGACAGCACCCTGAGGATATACCACATCACAGCTTGATAATCAATTCAATAATTCGACCAACGTTATTGAGCACCTAGGCACAATGGAAGATTTAAAAATGCGTACAAGAATCCCTGCTTTCAATGAGTTTTACAGTCTAGTAGGAGGTATTGAAGAATACAAGAACACAGGGTCACATGAGATTAGTGACATAATGGAATCAGTACCATGTATGAAATGCTGTTAGAAACGGGCATCACAGAGGCCAGGCGCAGTGGCTCACGCCTGTAATCCCAGCACTTTGGGAGGCTGAGGTGGGTGGATCACCTGATGAGGTTGGGAGTTCAAGACCAGCCTGACCAACATGGAGAGACCCGATCTCTACTAAAAATACAAAATTTGCCGGGAATGGGTGGTGGGCGCCTGTAATTCCAGCTACTCGGGAGGCTGAGGCAGGAGAAGAATCACTTGAATCCAGGAGGCAGAGGTTACATGAGCCGAGATCATGCCATTGGCACTCCAGCCTGGGCAACAAGAGCGAAACTCGGTCTCAAAAAAAAAAAAAGAGAAAGAAAGAAAAGAAAAAGAAAGGGGCATCACAGAGACAAATGTTAAAGAGACAAATGTCACAGAGACTAATGTCACATTCAATTGGGGGAAATCAAGAGGCTCCGTAGAGAAGGTGACCTCTGACCTGGGCTTTGAGGAGCTGGAAGGATTTTGGTAGACTGGCATGTGAAGAAGGAGTACTGCAGGTGGAAAGAATAGTATGGGCCAAAGTATGGCCATGGGAAAGTTCATGGAATGTCTGGGGAGAGAACAAGAGTTCATTATGGCTAGTGTTTGGGGTTTATGTAAGTGGAGTGACAATATGTTGAAAGTTATATAAGGACCATATTTTGAAAGGCTGTGAATGACAGGCTAAGATTTGTGATCTTTATGTCATAGTAACTACATTAACCACATCAACAAAATATGCAATTATCTGTGAAAAGGTATGGTCACTTACTTCACTTCCAGGTTTTCTAGGGAAACTCAAATGGTTTCTAGGCAATGTTATCACCTTGCTCTCAGAAATGTCCTAGCAGATAACACCAAGCAGACTATAGCAAATGTTTCTATTTTGCATGTAATTAAATCTCTTCTTTCAAAGTTTTATCCTTTCCATCCATGGGCCACACTTCTTCGCACTCCCATCTCCAGCCCCACTAGTTCTTATGGCACCTGATGAGTTCACGCAAGCCTAATTTGGGATTTCTAGTCACAGCTGCTACCCTGAAAGTAGGACCCACAGCCTTGAGAAGTGAGAGGTGGTGGTAGAGGCAGTGAACAATGTCATGAAAATGTAGCCATCTGAGAAGTTTTATGGAATTCCCATCCTAAGAGTCAAGCATAGTTCTTTGAAATTGGAGTTCCACTCAGTTTGGTCTGGAGGACACCTAGAGGGGCCCCAAAGCTCAAAGTGCCTAAGTAAGGTCATCTTTTAAAGTTTCCACTTATTGCCAAGGAATTCCTTAAAGGAATGACACTTAATCTGGGTTACACGTTATTTAAAGGCTTCCTGGCGCTGAGGCTACTGAAGCTGTGGAGAGACTGGGGCAAACGTTTCTTTTTGACTAAGGAATCCTGTTGGGCTTTGTCCTTGCTCAACAGGTTGGTAGTTGGGAACTTCTCCCATGCAATGAGTTTACAGATGCTAAAGGATGGCTGTATTAGGCAACTGAGCCAAAGAAGTAAGCTATATAGAACCAACCAGGGAAGATTTAGAATAACAAAGCTGCCATGGCCACCCTTTCTGCAGCTAGTCAGTCTTCAGCTCTTTCCTGGAGCGAGACTTCCTCTGCAGGAAGTCATGGATTGCCGTAGTGAGGCCCCATGTCACACTGGACCTAAGGATGACCAGGGAGCCTCCACGGTAGATCAGGAGCAGCTTTCGACCCCGAGTGTTCCACACATCCTGGGCAGAGGCCCACAGGCTTGGCATGTTCTGCCATCCAATATGGGACTGCATATTAGCAACCAGCACAATCAGAGGATACAGAACTAGGCAGGTGATTGTTCCATTGACACTACCAGACACCAAGGCAGGAACCCAATGGGGCAGGCCTTGCTCTGCCAGGCCGTCCTGGATGGGGTCCTTGAAAGAAAAATATAGAGCACTCCCCAGGCTGTTCCTGGCCAGGACAGGCCAGAAACCACGATAGTAACCCAGTGACAGCCGCCCCCAAAGCCCATAAGAGTTGAATTCCTTGAGAATGCTGAAGGTGCTGGGGAAGCGAGCTTGCTTGCGACCATCCTGGAGCACATTTTGCACCCTTTCAAAGGGGCTGAGTGCCACAGCCTCCACCACGCCAGACATGAGCCCTGCAGCCCAGCGGTGTCCCAGGGTGTGTGGCCCAACAGGAGAGAGAAAGCACAGCAGGCTATCATAAGTCCCAAACAGAAGAGTCCCTTGCAACGTCTTGGAGAGAAGAGGAGGGTAGATTCCCCGGTAGAAGTATTGAGGACCTTCGTGCCAAAGCTGTCTCACAGCCTCTGACACTGCCATGGCATGGATCTGTTGCCGGAACACAACCTTATAGATAGGAAAGGTCAGAAAAGTAGACATAAAATTGGAAACGGCCCCAAGGGCGTAGGCCTGGGAATGCCAGCTTTTCTTTCCTGGAGCCTCTGCTCGTGTCCTGTGCTGAAGCTCCTTCCCAGGAGAGTCGTTCTGCTCCCCCATGCTGAAGACAACTGGGTGCAGATGGAAGAAACTGGCAAGGGTGGAAAAAAAGAGATTAGACTGACCAATTAATTCTGTTGGCAAGCATTTTCATTGCTTAATTAGAAATGAACCCTAAGAAACTCAGATCGACGGAAACAAGCAACTCATTGAGCCAGTTTCTGATATATAAGCACACCCTTAAGAAATTAAGAATTAATTAACTTTAAATTAAAAGAAAGGCAATCAGTTTTTCTGGACAGAGTCACCACTACAGTATTTTGCTGACACAGCAAATATTCCAATATTCAAAGGATTACAACGGAAAAACTTGAAATAGAGGAGGGGAAGACTCCAAAACTTAATGCATCAACTTTCATGACATGAAACTGCATTTTATAAACTACTTGAATAATACATTACTATTCTGTTTTTTAAAAAATCTGGCACTATCTTGTAGAGGCAGAAAGGCATTTAACAGTTGAAGTGCAATGCTTTCTCTAAAAGTTGGTATTAAATTTGGGGAGGGGGAATCTCCCCTCGCCTTTCTCTCCATAGATTCCTGCCCAAGTTGTAGCTGTTTCATGGCAACGCCCAGCCCCCCTCTACAAGTGAGAAAAGGAAAGAGCAGCTGCTTCTGGAAGTTCAGTGCCTAAAGACTCAGCACCTGGCAACTTCTAAGCCTAACCTTGAAGACCTGTAGCTATATAACAGAGCAAGGTTTCTTAACCTCGGTGCTACTGACATTTTAAGCAGGATAATTTTTTATTCTTGGCGCCTGTCCTGTGCATTGGAGGATGTTCAGAGGCTCCCTGGCTTCGGCTCAGTGCGTGCCGGTAGCACCAGTGGTGACTTACACAGTGTGATGACCAAAAATATCTTGAGACCTTGCCAAATGTCCCCTGGGAGGCAAAACCTGGCTTAGAACCACTGTACTAGATAGAATAGGCAGTGCAAGGACCCCAAACTATTGCTCCTTACCCAAGAAGGGCCAGGAAGCAGATGGCTAGTATGAGAAGCAACTTGGAAGCCAGGACATATGAAGGAACTTTGGGATCTAAAGAAAAAATGAATGTTCAGTGCAGATCTGAGGGAGTTTGCCAGGGAGGAAAGAGGGGGTCCCTGGGCTGATGAGACAGGGTGTACAGTAGCCAGAGCTGCCACCTCAGGGAAAGGAGCACAGAGATGTGTGAGTGTGGGGCAGGAGGACAGGGGAGAGGGGGAGGGGCATGATGGCCAGGATGGAGGGCTTCCATCTACAGTGATAGGGACAAGAAGTCTGGCAGGAGCTGCAGGCCCACAAGTTTCATACAGAACCCTGGGCTATGTGGTGGGGGGCATGAAGGATGGGACTCTCATTAAGTTAGCAGGCTGATGGGGGACCAGAGAGTCCAGGCTGAGGTCTCCAGGGAGAAGTGGAAGTCACACACTGTAAGAAGCCCAAAGCAGCCTTCCCGAGGCTGCCAGGCCAAGAATCTGCCTTGGAGTACTACTCCTTCCAGAATCACTCCCATCAGCTCTGCTCTTCCCTAGCCCCTTCTCCCTGCTCCATCCATCTCCCCACAATCCCATTCCTATCCCCACTGCTCCATCCATATCCCCATAATCTCATTCTATACCCCCTGCTCCATCCATATCCCCACAATCTCATTCCTATCCCCTTGCCCCATCCATATCCCCACAATCTCATTCTATCCCTCCTGCTCCATCCATATCCCACAGTCTCATTCATACCACCCTGCTCCATCCACATCCCCACAATCTCATTCATAACCCCACACTGTTCCATCCATATCCCCACATTCTCACTCCTATCCCCTTTGCTCCATCCATTTTGTCACAATCTTACTTTACCACCACTCCCCTCCCATGGAGCCACACTCACCTCTTGGTGGAGGGAGATGGAGGCTCAGCCTCCTGTACTCTGCCCATCACCACGTCTCCTTACCCCCATATTCCATGATGGCCTTAAGCCTCAGCCTCCTTTACCCTCATAGCCAGTACACTGGGAGGGCCCCTCTGCCTCTGACCCTTTAGATGAGAACAGAGCAGGAGTAAAAGCTCAAGAGGCCCACTATTTGCATCCCTTTGGGCCACCTCTGGCCCCTGGCAGCCCCATTTCCATTTCTCCAGAGCCAAAGGGACTCCTCCCAGATACGCGGGCTGCTAAATCCACAGAAGCCCCCAACAGTCCTCAGCTCTCCTACTAAAGATCTTCTTTCCAAAGTCTTACCTTCACCTAAATAAGGACAGGTGGTGAGGCAAATATTTGTCCTTTCTTCTACCTCAGAGTGCAATAATGTTCCACTTCCTCCCTACCATTTATAAACGTGTTCACTGACACCATGAGGCAGGATGATTTAGCAGAAAGAAAACTGGGCTAGGATTTGGCAGTGCAAGGATTCCCAACTATTGCACCTACCCTAGAAAGGCCAGGAAGCAGGTGGGGTAGTATGAGATAACTAGCATTCAAAGTGAGTTTTGTTATTAACTTGATGTGTGACCTTTAGAAGTTCAATGACATCTTGGAGCCTTACCCACCTGAGCTGTAAATGGAGCAGAAAGGGCAAAATAATTTTTAGTCATCTCCATACTGTATCTGTCAGAGGGTGTTGATATGGGGGCATTCAGGTCAATAGTTGATAGAGGGATTGTACTTTTCAATCCCCAACTCCTGCCATTTTTGTAAATCATTTTGAGGGATTAAAGGTGAACAATAATTGAGAAACATCTAACCTTAATATGTAATCCATTTTATGAATCCAATCCTTTCCATTTTATGGGAGGGGAGTTCGTGTTTCTCCCATGTATTTTCTGTTAAGATGCCAGGCTTTCGAAAGGGCAGACAGACCCGAGACTGAATTCTGCCTCTGCCACTTACTTAGTTGTGTGACCTTGAACAAGACATTTCATTCAGTCTCAGGTTCTTCAGCTACAAAACAGGGATATTAGGATCCACCTCAAAATGTTGTGGCAGAGATTAATAACATGAAATGAGAGAAAGTGGTTGAGAAGCCATAACATGGTGGCCTTGATAAGACGTATGAAAACAAAAATGCTTCTGGACTTCAGTATCTGTGTCCACAGAACACATGCTCCTTCTGGACGCTCTCAGGACAACCATAACCAGACACAGGGGCATTTGGGAACAAATCTTCTGTTCCCAAGGGAGGCAGGGAAGCCCTTACTTCCAAATGGGAAGGCGCAGCATAAGCAATCTAGGAGAGCCTGGCCCCTTCACATGAATTCAAAGTACAGACTACAGAATGGACCTAGAGTTGGCCTTAAGCAGATATCATCTGTACCCTATGACCTGCCTCCTATGTTTACAGCCTAGTAAAATAAGCCCAGAGGATTCCAGACTCTCCCAGTCAGTCTAGTCCACATGGGTAGCCTGTGTGACTGCCCCAGGATCCAGCCACAAATGAATGTATTTGTCTGTTCATTCAGGGTATCTCTCAGCCAGTCCTTTGGTCAGCTCACAAACATGTATTGATCATCCACTAAATCATTGTGGGTAAACCACCATGGAGCTAGAGTGAATAGAATTTGGTGCCTGCCCTCAAGTGCCTGGGAATCTAGTAGGGGAGACAGGTAAACAATGAGCTAAACTCTACAGAAAGACAAAATAAAGGGTATACTAATGAAGGTGGAAGCAAAAAGACAAGAGCAATTTATTCTACCTCAGAAGGGGCATATGACTCAATCCTTAACTGAGTAGAATAGAATATGCTGTTGTTAGGTAGGGGAGTAAGGGCAAACATTCTAGGCTGAGGAAGTGGCCTAAGGCACATAGGCTTAAAAGTGTGAGTTGTGCATGGGGCTGGTCTACCCCATGTGGTGAGAAGGAAACAGAGCTGTGGTTGACAGAGAGGAGCCCATTTAAGACGAGGACCACATTTGTCTTCCCCACTGCATTGTGCTGTAGGGTACAGACATGGGCTCTGGATTCAGCCAGCCCTGGGTTTGAATTTCACTCTGTCACTTCCTAGCTTTATAACTTTGGCCAAGTTTTATCATCTTGTTGATCCTCAGTATCCTTATATGTAAAATGATTGTCATGAAGGATGCATGAGACAAAGTACAGAAAGTGCTTAGCACAGCACCTGGTATATAAGTTGCTCCATAAGTTATATTAGTAATTTAATTTTTAAAAAATGAGATAAGGTAATTTATAGATTCAATGCCATCACCATTAAGCTACCAATGACTTTCTTCACAGAATTGGAAAAAACTACTTTAAAGTTCATATGGAACCAAAAAAGACCCCGCATTGCCAAGACCATCCTAAGCCAAAAGAACAAAGCTGGAGGCATCACGCTACCTGACTTCAAACAATACTACAAGGCTACAGTAACCCAAACAGCATGGTACTGGTACCAAAACAGAGATATAGATCAATGGAACAGAACAGAGTCCTCAGAAATAATACCACACATCTGCAGCCATCTGATCTTTGACAAACCTGACAAAAACAAGAAATAGGGAAAGGATTCCCTATTTAATAAATGGTGCTGGGAAAATTGGCTAGCCATAGGTACAAAGCTGAATCTGGATCTTTTCCTTTACTCCTTATACGAAAATTAATTCAAGATGGATTAGAGACTTAAATGTTAGACCTAAAACCATAAAAACCCTAGAAGAAAACCTAGGTGATACCATTCAGGACATAGGCATGGGCAAGGACTTCATGTCTAAAACACCAAAAGCAATGGTAACAAAAGCCAAAATTGACAAATGGGATCTAATTAAACTAAAGAGCTTCTGCACAGCAAAAGAAACTACCATCAGAGTGAACAGGCAACCTACAGAATGGGAGAAAATTTTTGCAATCTACTCATCTGACAAAGGGCTAATATCCAGAACCTATAAATAACTCAATCAAATTTACAAGAAAAAAACAAACAACCCCATCAAAAAGTGGGCAAAGGATATGAACAGACACTTCTCAAAAGAAGACATTCATACAGCCAACAGACACATGAAAAAATGCTCATCATCACTGTCCATCAGAGAAATGCAAATCAAAACCACAATGAGATACCATCTCACACCAGTTAGAATGGCAATCATTAAAAAATCAGGAAACAACAGGTGCTGGAGAGGATGTGGAGAAATAGGAACACTTTTACACTGTTGGTGGGACGGTAAACTAGTTCAACCATTGTGGAAAACAGTGTGGCGATTCCTCAAGGATCTAGAACTAGAAATACCATTTGACCCAGCCATCCCATTACTGGGGATATACGCAAAGGATTATAAGTCATGCTGCTATAAAGACACATGCACACGTATGTTTATTGCGGCACTATTCACAATAGCAAAGACTTGGAATCAACCCAAATGTCCATCAGTGACAGACTGGATTAAGAAAATGTGGCACATATACACCATGGAATACTATGCAGCCATAAAAAAGGATGAGTTTGTGTCCTTTGTAGGGACATGGATGCAGCTGGAAACCATCATTCTCAGCAAACTATCGCAAGAACAGAAAACCAAATACTGCATGTTCTCACTCATAGGTGGGAATTGATCAATGAGATCACTTGGACACAGAAAGGGGAACATCACACAGCAGGTCCTATTGTGGGGAGGGGGTAGGGGGAAGGGATAGCATTAGGAGAAATACCTAATGTAAATGACGAGTTAATGGGTGCAGCACACCAGCATGGCACACGTATACATATGTAACAAACCTGCACGTTGTGCACATGTACCCTAGAACTTAAAGTATAATATATATATATATATATATATACAATTTAAAAAGTCAAAAACATAGATAATAGGAACAAAGGAGTGATAATTAAATTGTTCTAAAGACTGCAGTTGGTCTAATGAACTGGGTCATCTGCAGAATGCATTTTGGACTGCTTGTTTGGAAGGCAGCAAAGAAGAGTTTTCATGGGCTTTGGTGTTTGACATCCCTGGCCTGCAGTCTCAGTGCCTCCACTTACAAGTTGTGAAGCCTAACACAAGTTACATAACATCCCTGAAATTCAGTTTCCCTGTCTGCAAAATGGGATACAATGGCTGTCTCAACAGGGTTACTGAGAAGCTTAAAAGAGATAACAGATAGAAAGTTCCTGGCACAAAGGAGGCAGGCAGCCAAAGGCAGCTATTATTGTTTCAGCTGAAAGCTTTATCTCCAAACCTTCAAGCCTTTAAGGTTTATTTTTTGAAATTAGAAAATGTGATCTCATTAGAGCCATCAGTTGGAACACACTCATACACATGAGGCCAGAGATAGGATATCCTGTATCCAACTGGAGCCAGGTTGCTAATATTCCCCCCATCCCTGCATGAAGAGTCCCTTGCTTTGTTCTAGTAGCCCAACCCTGGCCACTTTACACAATCCATTTCCCGTGATTATTTTTGTCAGAGCTCTGAGACCTATTCTTGGTCTTATGTGATTCCATCCCTACCAAGTCCAGCTGCAAATACCTAATTTGGTGATGAAGCCAATTTAAACACTGAACAAGAGTCTTCTGGGAGGCAAGAGTCAGATGTCACGGGACAGGGGAGCAGAAGCAAAAGTCTGAAGGAAACCTAAGAGCTACTGCCAGCATCACCCCTGAGTATGCAAGGTGAGCAACCTGCCTTCTCCATACATCCACACTTTCCACCTTCCACCACCACTATCCCACTGTTCCATCCACAGTCCACAATCCTGAGATGGAAGGTGCTTCATCTCCAAATTTGTATTGTTTACTCCAAGGAACTCTAGATCTTGGGGTTGTAAATAAGAGGGTGGAAAGGAGCAAGTGAAGTACCTTGGCAGACTGAAGATGAAGCCAACAGCAGCTGAAGGGCATCAGACTGTTTACTTGCTTCTAAACATCAGGAGTCAAGAACAAGCCCCACAGGAGCCTCCTAGCCACACTATACATAAAGGAAGTAATACCTGCTCTCTGAGTCAGGGAAAAATGGAGCAGGTTTTCCAGCCACTGCCTTCACGGCCATTCACTTTGGACAACCCTGCATGCCGTTTCCATGGAGTTGCTCCTTCTCTGGAGCCAGTGATGCCAAATCCAGCAAAGGAGAAGTCCCCTGAAGAGCTCACAGAAGGGCAACCTAGCAACCTGTCCTTGAGCCAGGAAATGAAAGAGCTATATCAGCAACAGAGAGCTGTGGTTTGGGCGTTAGGTTAAATGGGGTTTTATTTCTCACACTTCTTCGTCAAACATGGCTTGAAGAGGGAAGATGTTATGACATACCCATTTGAAAATCTGCAAAGCTGTGGACTCAGAAGAATGTACGGAGTCCAGATTCTTTGCATACAATTCCAGGAAGGACCGCGGGTAGGAACCTGTGCTGTGGAGTTACATTTCATGACAGATATGCCATGGACAGATACACTGATGACAGGCCCATTTACTCATAACCTTCAGCATCACATGGTGGCGTTTAGAACAGTGGTTCACGAATCTCTCTACACCTCAGAATCAACTACAGGGCTGGTTAAAACTACAATCACACTCTTCACCTCTAGTCCTACTACATCAAAATCCCCCAGGGGTAAGGCCCAATAAGCTACATTTATAACAAGCTCTCCAAAATGGTTCTGAGGCAGCCCACCTTGTACTCACACTTTGGTTAATAGCATGAGTTCTGGATTCAGAGACTTGGTTCAAATTTTGGCTTCACCTTGTGTTTTCAGATAAATCATTTTACTTCTCTGAGCCTGGCCTCTTTGGGGTCACAAAGGGCTGTAGAAATAATGTTGCTTTTAAAAAACAGGCAGCTTGTTGTGTTAAAAAAAAGAAAAAAGAAAAGAAAAAGAAAAAAATTAATAATAAAAAAAAGAAACAAGAAAGAAAAGTGTCAAAAAGAGTTTCCTCTTCTGTACAATGGGCACCATAAAGGTTGCCTTCATCTTCCCTCAGCCCTCTTCCCACTACCTCCTCACCCCCTCCCTCAGCACTATCATCACATTGAGACTGCTGTTGAGATGGTTTGAGACTACCTGTGCAAAAATACTCTCCAGGCAGCGCTGCAGGGCAAAGAATTAGCATCTAGAGAGCAACATACAGGTGCTTAGTAACTTATTTGCTGCAGGATACAGGCCAAAACGAGTAACCTCTCTCTCTGGCTCAGTTTCTTCATCTGTGAAATGGAGATAACGGTTCTTGCTCACCAATTCTATGCAATCCCAAGTTGGTCCTCCCATCCTGGCCTTGGTTTTTCTCCACTATCCCTTAATCTGACAGAACAGAGGAGTGTTGGCAAGGGGCAGTCTTTGAAGTCAGACATGTTGACTTGGGAGTGAGCTCTTAGCTCTGCACTTCCTAACTGTACTGCCTGGGTGCTTCAGTCCTTTCCTGTTAAATGGGTACGCTGCTACCTCCTTCACAGGGCTGCTGAGAAGAGGAAAGGAGATGTCCATGCAGGCGCCTCTGCACACAAAAAGCACTCAGTAAACGCTGTTTCCCCCCTTCCGCCTATACAAAGGTGAGGAACTCTCATTGTTCACTTGGTTTCTGTCCCACCTCGTGTTTAAGGCATCCGGTCTCAAAGCCGGGAGGAGAGCCGAGGTGGAAGGGGATAGGGAGAAGGGAAGCGATGGGGTAGCAGCAAACTCACGGATGAAAGGGAAATGGGCCCAGTCCGTGCGTCCGAGCTGCACTTGACGCCGTGCCGGCTCCCGCGCCTGTCTGCCGCAGCCCCCGCCCTCCCGCACCCCCTTCTTGCTAGCAGTAGCTTCGGGGCCGGAGGCTGCGCGGGGAGGCCGCCCCCTCGCCCCGCTGATTGGCCGCGTCGCCCGGCTCGTCACGCTCTTTTGTCTCAATGGGCAGAGACTGAAAGCAACCGCTGCTGCCCGGAGGGCCGAACTGGAGGGTGGGCGCAGCCGTGGCTGCCTAGGGAACCGTGCTGCCTCAACTCGGCTACCCCTTGCTGGGCGGTCATGCGAAGCACTCGCTAGGTCTGGCAGTCCCGGGTCGCTTAGCGGCCGAGGAGGCGCCAGAGATGTTCCCCTGCAGAGCTACGGGGACCGGAAGGCGAAACAGAGCTGTCGACGCGGGAGCACATGCTGCCTACCAGTGGAGCGCAGGTAAAGAAAGAGCGCGCGATTGCCTGGCGCGGAGAGGGGTGGGGGAAGCCCCGCCAGGACTGGGCGGCGCCGGGCTTGGAGAATCAGTAACTGCGAGGCAGGGGATGGAGCATTCCCTTGGCCTGGTTGCGCTGAGGAAGGAGTTGTGGTTCATCTGGATGCTGCCAACTGGGTAGGATTTAGGATTTGCCTGGATTAAGGTGGGTGGGGGTGTTGTCGGAGATCGAGGGTGTTGTCGGGCGTCGGGGGTGGGGGTGTGTTCGGGGAGGTGGCAAGGGGCGGGAGGAGACGATCGCAAGCTGTCTTGAACCCCTTTTGCATCTCCTCCTTTCTTCCTGGGAAGGAATATGGGGGTGGGAGGTTATCCAACTTCCAGTCTCTTTCTCCCTGGCAGGTCATCAAAGCCAAATCCGAACTTGGATTCTGAGCGGCGGATTGCAGAGCTGGTAGGGCGAGGATCTCCCGGAGAAAATGTAAGGCGGGGTTGCGGGGGCGGTGGGCAGGAGGCACTTTGGCTTGCGTTCAGAGGATGGGAGAGGGAATTTTCTGCTTGGCGACAGTGAAGCCGGTGGAGGGGAGGTATCAGGTTTTCCGATGAAGCTGCTTCCAATCCTTCCTTTCCCTCCTTCGCGTCACAGTCTTTGAGGCCCTGAGGACTGGGACATGCGACCCCCAGTGGACAAAAGTCGGCTCTACCCCAGAGGTTAATTTTCTCGCGGCAGGCACCTGTTGCAGAGGCTGCACGTAAAATAAAGGTGAACGCTAGTTTCCGAGTTCATGTAAGAATCTGAGAAATAACGGGGTAAACGTTGACAAGGGGATGTGATTGAGACCTGAGGCCATGAGGTTAATGGTTTCTTATTACCATAAATCTGTGACCCACAACCATTGAGTTCCGTTTTGAGGGCCCAGTATAAGCTCCAAACACTATGTCATCTAGAATTAGAAGCAACAGTTGTCGCCCCTCCTGGAGTACAGACAGGAGTGGATGGATGTGGCTCTGAAAAACTACCTACTAGTCCAGGGAAACCTGCTAGCTCTGGAATGTTGTAATTGCCAGTCTCCTGCAGGGTATTGTTAAGGCACTGGGCAGATATAAAATGCACTACAACGTTATTCAGGAAGATCGAGAATGCTACTGCAGACTGCTTCGCCACAGCCCACTCACTATCTTATTAACCGTTTTTATTTTCCTTAGAATCCCTACTGAAATACAAGGCAGGCACAGCCCATGAACGTTGCTTTGGAGAATCCTGCAGATAAGGCTTTTCCAAAAAGTGCGAGTATCTTGTTGTATTCAGATACCCTGTCGTCGTCAGTCATGGCTAGCATCATTGCGCGTGTGGGTAACAGCAGGCAGCAGAATGCACCTTTGCCGCCTTGGGCCCATTCCATGTTGAGGTCTCTGGGGAGAAGTCTTGGTCCTTTAGTGGTCAACATGGCAGAGAGAAACATGAAGTTGTTCTCGGGGAGAGTGGTGCCAGCCCAGGGGAAAGAAACCTTTGAAAACTGGCTGATCCAAGTCAATGGGGTCCTGCCAGATTGGAGTATGTCTGAGGAGGAAAAACTCAAGCGCTTGATGAAAACACTTAGGGGCCCTGCCCGGGAGGTCATGGGTTTGCTTCAGGCGGCCAACCCCAACCTAAGTGTAGCAGATTTCTTGCGGGCCATGAAATTGGTGTTTGGGGAGTCTGAAAGCAGTGTGACTGCCCATGGTAAACTTGTTAACACCCTGCAGGCACAAGGGGAGAAAGCCTCCCTTTATGTGATCCGTTTAGAGTTGCAGCTCCAGAGTGCTATTCAGGCTGGCATCCTAGCTGAGAAAGATGCAAACCAGACTTGCTTGCAACAGCTTCTTTTAGGCGCTGAGCTGAATAGGGACCTGCGCTTCAGGCTTAAAATTAAGCATCTTCTCAGGATGTATGCAAATGCGCAGGAGCGGCTTCCCAATTTCCTGGAGTTAATCAAGATGATAAGGGAGGAAGAGGATTGGGATGATGCTTTTATTAAATGGAAGAGGCCGAAAAGGTCTGGGCCAATAATGGAGAAGGCAGCCAGCCCTGTGGCATTTCAGGGCGCCCAGCCAATAGCAATCGGCAGTGCTAACTGTAACTGCAACGTGATAAAAATAGATGATACCCTTGATGACTCCGATGAGGATGTGATCCTGGTGGTGTCTCTGGACCCTCCACTGACACCCACAGGTGTCCCTCCCTTCAGAGGAAGAGCCAGACCTCTGGATCCAGTGCTGGTTATTGATTCCCCCAACAATTCTGGGGCTCAGTCCCTTTCTACCAGTGGTGGTTCTGGGTATAAGAATGATGGTCCTGGGAATATTTGTAGAGCCAGGAAGCAAAAATACACAATCTGCTGTTCATATTGTGGTGAGGAGGGCCACTCGGAAGAAACCTGTGACAATGAGAGCAACAAGGCCCAGGTTTTTGAGAATCTGATCATCACCCTGCAGGAGCTGACACATACAGAGGACAGGTCAAAAGACGTCCCTGGAGAACACAGTGATGCTTTTGAGCCACAGTAAGGATCTAGACCCAGCCCTAAATGAGTTCTTAACTGTATTCAGAGTAATGGGAATAACAGGAGAGGAGGGTGGGTTTCTAACTGCATGAATCCACAAAGCAGTTTTCCTTTGGGAAAGAGGTCTTGCATACCAGCACAGTGGAGGGAAATGGTGTGACCTCTGTCCCTGGTCCCTTCTCTGCTGGCTTAAGAGTCTATTCTCCATGTGTCTATTTCTTTGATGACTTTCTACTTTTTATGATAGGAGCATCTTTTCAATAAACCTTCAAAAATAAAGGAAGATACAAAAACTAAAGTACAAATTACCTGAAACTCAGCACCCTTTTGTAACCATTGTCAGCCCTTTGGTGAATGTCCTTCCAGATATCTCCCTGTACCTGTGTACCCAGATAGATACATGTATAGATAAGAGTGATCAAATATAAGCGCTGTTCTATACTATTTTTTACCAAATAATGTATCCTGTGGACTTCTATGTCAATGAATATATATAAACATCTTATTTCATGTCTCTGTGTGATGTTACTTTTAGAAAGATAAAGAAAAATGAAACTAAATATAGAAGCTATAAGTGGGGGTCATACCAGGAGGATGGGTTTTTATCAACCTCATTTATAGGAAAGGAGAAAGGAAACTGAAATGGACTGAATATCTCCCATACAACCCCTTAACACAACTGACCTGTCTCCTAGGTCATAGAGCCAACCCCTGCACCCATGAGTTAATGATGTTCCAATGTTTTCTTCTTGAACATATCATGAGACATCAGATGGGGAACAGCAGGGACAAAAATTGAAAATGGGTATTCCAGAGGCTCCATTCCTGTTTGTATTGGGAAGGGACAACTACTCCTGCCCCATCTCTTGACCTCAGATTAGAGGGTGATAAAAGATGACATGTGACCTCTATCCCCAAGGGTCCCAAGTTTCTTGGAGGTACAGTAGTCCCTATCCTCACGAAGAGGTCAAGACTGGCAAGGTGCAGTGAGGAATGATTTCATTTAAGGCAAGGAGTGGAGTGAAATGAATGCAGACCTGAGGACCTGAGGGAGTTTGCCTGGGAGGAAAGAGGGGACCCCTGGGCGGATGAGACAGGGTGTGCAGCAGCCAGAGCTGGCACCTCAGGGAAAGGAGCACAGAGCTATGTAGGTGGAGGACAGAAGGACAGGGGAGAGGGGAAGGGTTATGATGGCCAGGCTAGTGGGCTCCCATCTACAGTGACAGGGACAGGAGGCCTGGCAGAAACTGCAGACCCACAGGTTTCACACAGAACCCTGGGCTATGTGGTAGGAGGAGTGGAGGCTGGGACTCTTAATTAGGCTAGCAGGCCGATGGGGGACAAAAGGGTCTAGGCTGAGGCCCCCAGGGAGGAGTAGAAGCCACACACTGCAAGGAGCCCAATGCAGCCTTCCCAGGGCTGCCAGGCCCAGAATCTGCCTTGGAGTGCTCTCCTTCCAGAATCACCCCCAACTCTGCTCTTCCCTGGTCCCTTTCCCTTGCTTCATCCACATCCCCATAATCCCATTCCTATCCCCACTGCTCCATCCATATCCCCACAATCTCATTCCTATCCTCACTGCTCCATCCATGTCCCCACAATCTCATTCCTATCACCCTGCTCCATCCATATCCCTACAATCACATTCCTATCCCCTCTGCTCAATCCATGTCCTCACAGTCTCATTCATACCCCTCCTGCTCCATCCATATCCCCACAATCCCATTCAGTTCCCCCCTGCTCCATGCATATCCCCACAATCCCATTCAGTTCCCCCCTGCTCCATGCATATCCTCACAATCTCATTCAGATCCTTCCTGCTCCATCTGTATCCTCAGTCTCATTCCTATCCCCCTGTTCCACCCATATCCCCACAATCTCATTCAGATCCCCCCTACTCCATGCATATCCTCATAGTCTCATTCAGATCCTTCCTGCTCCACCTGTATCCTCAGTCTCATTCCTATCCCCCCGCTCCATCCATATCCCCAGTCTCATTCAGATCCCCCCTCCTTCATCCATATCCCCGCAATCTCATTCAGATCCCCCCTGCCCCATCCATATCCCCACAATCTCATTCATATCCCCCCTGCTCCATCCATATCCCCACAATCTCATTCAGATCCCCCTGCTTCATCCATATCCCCACAATCTCATTCCTATCCCCCTTGCTCCATCCATCTTCTCACAATTGCACTTTACCACCACTCCCCTTCCCTGGAGCCACACTCACCTCTTGGTGGGGGGAGATGGAGGCTAAGCCTCATGTGCTCTGCCCATCATCACCTTCCACTCCTCCGCATTCCATGATGGCCTTAAGCCTCAGCCTCCTTAATGCTCATGTCCAGTAGACTGGGAGGGCCCCTCTGCCTGTGACCTTTTAGCTGAGAACTGAGCAGGAGTAAAGGTTCAAGAGACCCACTTTTTGCATCCATCTGGGGCACCTCTGGCCCCTGGCAGCCACCTCCATCTCACCACAGGCGAAGAGGAACCCACCACCCAGGCAGGAGGCAGCTTCATCAAGCCCCCAAAGCCACAGGGTCCCCCAACACTACCTGGCTCTTACAGCCCCTTATTCCTTCCTACGTCTCCTGCAATCTATCCTTGGAGGGGATTTGCCCACTCATCTCTCCAAGATTAGAATATAGTTCCACTTCCTGCTCACCTTTTCTCAAATTCAATCTATAAATGCTATTGAATGATTTACCTAGATACGCTGTCATGATTTCTTTCTGAAACCAGGTAGAGTGAAAAGAGGAATAAATGCTACATCTACCCCCACCCTCCTTTTCACTGGAGTTAGCTTGGAGGTTCAAGATCATTACTTTGAAAACCTGCTCTGTAATTCATCCCCTTTCCTTTTCCCCTCATCCTGTCCTCTGTTGTGTAAACCTGAAACTGTCTAAATTTTTACTTCACCAAAATGATGCAAAAGTGATACTTTTTATTTCATTTTGTGTCACACTGGCTTTCCTTTATTCAAGAAGTATGTATTTTCCCCAATTGGAAGACAGAAAACTTGGAGTGATCACAGGGTTAAGTGAAAGAAGGCTTTTAGAAAATTTTGTGTTCAATACCCTTCATTTATAATTATTGTTTTTTCCTTTCCTTTCTCCCTTCATTCTCATTAGTCGCTAAGAGATGAAAATTGCTCTTTTGTCTTGTCAGGAGAAACCAGCCTTTGAATGACCTCCTTTTGCATTATCTCCCTCCTTCTTGATACTATTTTCCCTTGTTTCCATGACATCATCTCACGGTTTCCCTCTCCCAGATCTTTTTGGTGCCTACTTCTCAGTCTCTTTTGCTGAATATTCTTTCCCTTCCTGATCCTTCTGCAATAGCAATCAAAATTAAAATCACTGCAAGTGCGATTTATTCCAAGCTTATTACATGCCAGGCACCCAGTGCCAAACCTTTAAAACGTATTATTAGCTTTTCATAGCAACTCCCTCAAGATAAGTATTACTTTCTATTTCTAATTTGCTATTAATTTAATTACTATTAATTGACACATATTTCAGATGATGAAACAGGCCGGGAAGTCAGAAAACGTACTTAGGGTCATGTAGCTATTTAGTGGTACAGTCAAGGATAAGACACTGGACTGACTGACCCCAAAGTCTGTGTTCCTTACTTGAGTTAGCCCTCATGTGCACAGGACCCTATGAGGTTGGTGTTATTATTATATAGAGATGATACGTGAGGAAAGCAAGGTCAACAGACATAATTAGCCAAACGTCATAGCAGCAAGTGGCTTGTGCGCCATACACAAGGATGCAGCCTTTAAAGAATACTTGTTTGACACAGGCTTTTTCCACCTTTCTTTCACATTCTCTCCTTGCTGCAGCTATCCCTCCTGCTGCCTGGCAACCATCCCCTCTCCCTTCAGAGTTGCATTATCATATTCAATTCAGGTATCAAGTTTCCAGTCTATGCTTTTGGTGCAAATGGTTTTGAATTTGAAGTATGCAAGAGGAGACAGCTGCAACAGTGAGTGGAGGAGAGATAAACTGTTCAATTTGTGGTGCTGGGGAGAACTTCATTACCTGATTGGAAAAAAGGCCAATTTCCTTTCTCCCATGACACTAAATATGAATCCCAGACACATTTGAGAAGTAAATGTAGATTTTATTATGCAATTATGTACTAATCATGTATTTTTTCATATATTTTTAATCATATATTTTGTTGTTATAAAATGAATAAAAAGAATCAAATGTTCAAAAGCAACCCCTTTGAAAGCTGCAACACAATATATGTTAAATCTCTGGGTTGGAGAGAACTTTCTATGGTTAAGACTAATGAAAGAAAGTATAAAGGAAAAGATCGATAATTCAGAAGACAGCATTAACAAAAATGCCAACAGTAAGCTGAGAAACACTGGCAACAAATATGATGGATGGGGGCAGGATTGGCAACAAATAAGAGAAGCAATAATAACAACAAATCTGTATTGTGTTTGGACGGTTAACATTTATTAAGGTCTTACAAAGTGCCAAGCATGTTCTACAAGCTCTACATGGCTTTATACTTCATCTCATTCTTACAACAAGCCCTGAGATAAATCTTATTTTAAAATTTCCACATTCTAAAACACTCTAACGGGGGGGGGGGGGGAGTTGGGGCGGAGGGAAGTGCATAAAATATAAATTTACAGCTTAACGAATTATTATAAAGCAAATCACCATAAAGATCAAGAAACAGAACACACCAGAACTCCAGAAATTCCTGTAAGTCCTTGCCCAATCACAACCTCTTTCCTCTCTCCCAAACCAAACCAAACACTCTCATGACAGTTTTGGCTATTGCTTTCTTACTTTTCTTTATAGCTTTACCACTCAAATATAGATGCCCAAACACTATTGTTTCTTGAGCTTTATATAAATAGAACCATAATGCATATATCCTTCTGTATCCAGCTCATTACCCTTACAATTATGCTTCTGAGATTCAACCTGGTTGCATGTGGCATTGGTTCATCATTCTCAGTATTATGTTACAGCTTTCCATTCTATGACTTTACAAGAATTTATCCTTTTACTGTCAATGGACATTTGGGCTGTTTCCAGTTTGGGACAATTATGAAAACTTGCTAAGAACATGTTTTTAATGTTTCCTGGTACATAAGTGCACACACAACGTATATATGTAGGAGAGGAATTGCTGGCTCATAGATTATGTATATTTTCAACTTCACTAGACACCACCAAACTGTATACCAAAGTTGTAACAATTCCCACTTCCACCATCAGTGTTTGAGAGTTCCTGTTGCTCCACATTCTCACAAACACTTGACACTGTCAACAAAGCTTCATAACTTTTGCTTCAGGTTTTGTACGTCTATTATTACATTTCGTTCAAGGTAATTGTGTATGCTACTATAAATTAAATATTGGTTTAAATTTCATTTTCTAAGTGCTTATTGATGGTGTATAGAAATGTAACTGGTATTTTGATGTTGATATTGTATACTGACTTTGCTAGTCTCTCTTAATAATTTTAATCTGTAGCTTCCTTAGAATTTTTCTGTATACACAAACACATCGTCTGTGAATGATGGCAGTTTTATTTCTTCTTTAACAATCCATATACATTTCTTTTTCTTACCTAACTGCATTGACTGGGACCTAGAGTACAAGAAGTAGTGAGAAGAGACATTCTTGTCTTATTCCTGAACTCAAAGGGACCACTTTGAACAATTCAACGTTAAGTGGATGCTTGCTGCAGGTTTTTAGTAAATACCACTTATCAGTTTAAAAAAGTTTCTTTCCATTCCTAATTTACCATATGTTTTTAAAATAATCAATGGATGCTGAATTTTATGAAATGCTTTTTCTGTATCTATCAAGATTATCATATGCTTCTTTCTCATTTATTAGGTAAAATGCTAAATTACATTATTTGTGTTTCTAATAATAAAACAACCAGGCATTCCTGGAATAAACAAGATTTTGTCCTGATTTATTACAATTGTTATATATTGCTGGATTCAATTTGCTAATATTTTGTTTAGGATTTTTAGATCTATGTCTGTAAGAGAGAGTCCCCTATAATTTTCCTCTCTGTATAATGTCTTTGTGAGATTTTGGTATCAAAGTTTTGCTGGCCTCCTAAAACTAGTTGAGGAATACAATTCTCCTTTGGCTTTCTTCATTTAAAAACCAGGCAACTGAGGTCCAAGGTGTTTAGATTATTTTTCATAACTGCATTAAATCCAATTATTTACTTGTATCCATGATTTATTAAACCAGCCTCTTTAGAGCCAGGCATTACCTTGTTTCCATTGTTTCACTGTTATAAACCCACTGAGAACAGCATCCTTATTCACATACATGTGAATAAGGTTTGTACATGTGAACAATTATTTCCTGAGGATACATTCCTAGAGGTGATGTTGCTGGAACAAGCACTATGTTTCACAGGAACCAGAGCAGAGAGGTGGCCTGTGGCACATCCTACTTTAGTAGCTCTGGCTCACATTCAGGGCCCTTCCTCATCTCTTAACTTGCTGGGAATACCCTTTAACTCTGAGCTACTAGAGACTTTAATACTTAATAATATTTAAAGGTCAATTCAGCTCTAAGAAACTCTCCAAATTAAGTTTTCAAATGATTTGGCAGGAGGAGGGGGTTGTTTTTAACATTTTCAATGGAACTTTCCAAACCCACATGAAATTATAGAAAATGAATGATGAATCCCCATGTAACCATCACTCAGCTTCAAGAATTATCAATATGTTGCATAATTTGTCTCTATAGTCCTCCACATTTTGATGAAGTATTTTAAAGCAATTACTAGATATCACATCAAATGGTATGATTCATATATATATATATGAATATATATATATTCATATATATATCTATATCTATAGATATATATATATATATATAGAGAGAGAGAGAGAGAGAGATGGCAATCGCACTCTGTTGCCCAGGCTGGTCTCAAATTCCTGGCCTCAAGTGATCCTCCCGCCTTGGTCTCCCAAAGTGTTGGGATTACAGGTGTGAACCACCATCCCTGGCCTGATTCTTCTGTATTCTACCCATAGTTCTATCTCCCCTTTTTGTTCCAGAATTTTTATTGGGGTAAAAGTTACAAAAAACTCACCATTTTGACCATTTTAAAGTGTACAATTCAGTGGCATTTAGTACACATTCCAAATATTTTTTATTTGTACATTTCTTATATTCTGAGTCCATTTTTCCAGAAGTTTATTAGTTTTTTGTACAAATTTAGATGTCTGCTGATCTCTTTTTTTTTTTTTAATTTGAGACGGAGTCTCGCTCTGTCACCCAGGCTGGAATGCAGTGGTGATTTCTTCTCAGCAGATGAAGACACTTCTCTGAAGACCAACAGCAGAATTGAAGTCTCAGGATGGGTAAAAGCTTCTGTAAACATCCAGATCCACAGCCCCAACCGCTTTCCCTTCACCCTGGCTGAATACCACATCTTGAGGCAATCAACTACTAAAAGGCTGCTTAAACTCTCTTTTTCTGTAATGAGACTACTTCACCCCTCTTTTTATTTGGCTACTCTAAATTCTCCTTTTATAGGAATACAACAGCCCTCAATGACTTCTTGAGGAAAAAGAAGATAATCACAAATTCAGTTTCAACAAGCAGGACATTTTGCTATACTATACCAACTAAGCCATGTTCCTCAATCCAGCTTTTGGGAGTCTGAGAGGAAATACCTCTCAGAGCAGGGAGTCAAGGAGATATATTTGTATTCCAATCTGAAAACTGTACTTTGTATAAAGGTGGCTGGTCAGGTTTCTTGTGGAGGGGTTGGGTGGTTGGACAAGAAGAGGGATGTGATTTGGGCATTCCTGAACCTTTGGCTCCTTATCCTCACAGGAGGAAAGGAACTTGGGCAAAGTAGTTAACTTCTCTGCTTCAGCTTCCTGATCAGTAAAACGGAGACAATAACAGGAACTCCCTGACAGGGTTGTGGTGAGAATTAAATGAAGGAACACTTGAGAATTCTTTAAAAGAGCGCCTGGTGCACTGTAAGTACTGTGCCATAGAATGCCATCATAATGACACCAATCGCTTCCCTCCAAACTCTCTGAGCACCCTTGTAGATGGATTACCTAAACCGTCCCTCCCAGACCCTTCACAGAGGATGTCATTAAAAGCTTTAGCTACTCTCTCTCGTGTGCAGGGGAAAAGAATATAATCCCTTTATAAGCTAACCAAATGAATTCTCTCAGAGCACGAACTGCCCTTGCATGAAGAACATACCTCCAGGGATGCTTGCTTAGTTGGGGAGGTGAGTGAGGCTCTCTGGACCTAGCTGAGATGGCCTGGATCTAAAGGAAGAGAGCAGCTCAAATTCTCCACAGAATAATTTAGAAACTTTGAAGGACGGGAGCTGGTAAGCCAAAGAGGTGAGGGAGCTCTAGGGTCAGGCAGGAAGCTCAATGGAAGAGAAATTTGAGATAAATTGTTCTAATATTCTTCTGTGTAGTTTGCTGACTTGTTGATTTTTTTTTTTTCCTTTTTTTTCCTTTTTTTAAATTATACTTTAAGTTCTGGGATACATGTGCAGAATGTGCAGGTTACATAGGTATACACGTGCCATGGTGGTTTGCTGCATCCATCAACCTGTCATCTACATTAGGTATTTCTGCTAATGCTATCCCTCCCCTAGTCCCCCACCCCACAACAGGCCCCACTGTGTGATGTTTCCCTCCTTGTGTCCATGTGTTCTCATTGTTCAACTCCCACTTAAAAGTGAGAATATGCAGTGTTTGGTTTTTCTGTTCCTGTGTTAGTTTGGTGATAACGATGGTTTCCAGCTTCATCCATGTCCCTGCAAAGGACATGAACTCATCTTTTTTTATATCTGTATAGTATTCCATGGTGTATATGTGCCACATTTTCTTTTTTTTTTTTTTCTTTTTTTTTTATTATTATTATACTTTAAGTTCTAGGGTACATGTGCATAACGTGCAGGTTTGTTACATATGTATACTTATGCCATCTTGGTGTGCTGTACCCATCAACTCGTCAGCACCCATCAATTCATCATTTATATCTTGTATAACTCCCCAATGCAAGCCCTCCCTCCTCCCCCCTCCCCCCTCCCCATGATAGGCCCCAGTGCGTGATGTTCCCCTTCCCGAGTCCAAGTGATCTCATTGTTCAGTTCCCACCTATGAGTGAGAACATGCGGTGTTTGGTTTTCTGTTCTTGTGATAGTTTGCTAAGAATTATGGTTTCCAGCTGCATCCATGTCCCTACAAAGGACGCAAACTCATCCTTTTTTATGGCTGCATAGTATTCCATGGTGTATATGTGCCACATTTTCTTAATCCAGTCTGTCACAGATGGACATTTGGGTTGATTCCAAGTCTTTGCTATTGTGAATAGTGCCGCAATAAACATACGTGTACATGTGTCTTTGTAGTAGAATAATTTATAATCCTTTGGGTATATACCCAGTAGTGGGATGGCTGGGTCATATGATACATCTAGTTCTAGATCCTTGAGGAATTGCCATACTGTTTTCCATAATGGTTGAACTAGTTTACAATCCCACCAACAGTGTAAAAGTGTTCCTATTTCTCCACATCCTCTCCAACACCTGTTGTTTCCTGGCTTCTTAATGATTGCCATTCTAACTGGTGTGAGATGGTATCTCACTGTGGTTTTGATTTGCATTTCTCTGATGGCGAGTGATGATGAGCATTTTTTCATGTGTCTGTTGGCTGTATGAATATCTTCTTTTGAGAAATGTCTGTTCATATCCTTTCCCCACTTTTTGATGGGGTTGTTTTTTTCTCGTATATTTGTTTGAGTTCTTTGTAGATTCTGGATATTAGCCCTTTGTCAGATGAGTAGGTTGCAAAAATTTTCTCCCATTCTGTAGGTTGCCTGTTCACTCTGATGGTAGTTTCTTTTGCTGTGCAAAAGCTCTTTAGTTTAATTAGATCCCATTTGTCAATTTTTGCTTTTGCTGCCGTTGCTTTTGGTGTTTTAGACATGAAGTCCTTGCCCATGCCTATGTCCTGAATGGTACTACCTAGATTTTCTTCTAGGGTTTTTATGGTATTAGGTCTAACATTTAAGTCTCTAATCCATCTTGAATTAATCTTCGTATAAGGGGTAAGGAAAGGATCCAGTTTCAGCTTTCTACTTATGGCTAGCCAATTTTCCCAGCACCATTTATTAAATAGGGAATCCTTTCCCCATTTCTTGTTTCTCTCAGGTTTGTCAAAGATCAGATGGCTGTAGATGTGTGGTATTATTTCTGAGGACTCTGTTCTGTTCCATTGATCTATATCTCTGTTTTGGTACCAGTACCATGCTGTTTTGGTGACTGTAGCCTTGTAGTATAGTTTGAAGTCAGGTAGCGTGACGCCTCCAGCTTTGTCCTTTTGACTTAGGATTGTCTTGGCAATGCGGGCCCTTTTTTGGTTCCATATGAACTTTAAAGCAGTTTTTTCCAATTCTGTGAAGAAACTCATTGGTAGCTTGATGGGGATGGCATTGAATCTATAAATAACCTTGGGGAGTATGGCCATTTTCACGATATTGATTCTTCCTATCCATGAGCATGGTATGTTCTTCCATTTGTTTGTGTCCTCTTTTATTTCACTGAGCAGTGGTTTGTAGTTCTCCTTGAAGAGGTCCTTTACATCCCTTGTAAGCTGGATTCCTAGGTATTTGATTCTCTTTGAAGCAATTGTGAATGGAAGTTCATTCCTGATTTGGCTCTCTGCTTGTCTGTTACTGGTGTATAAGAATGCTTGTGATTTTTGCACATTAATTTTGTATCCTGAGACTTTGCTGAAGTTGCTTATCAGCTTAAGGAGATTTTGGGCTGAGACGATGGGGTTTTCTAAATATACAATCATGTCATCTGCAAACAGGGACAATTTGACTTCTTCTTTTCCTAACTGGATACCCTTGATTTCTTTCTCTTGCCTGATTGCCCTAGCCAGAACTTCCAACACTATGTTGAATAGGAGTGGTGAGAGAGGGCATCCCTGTCTTGTGCCAGTTTTCAAAGGGAATTTTTCCAGTTTTTGCCCATTCAGTATGATATTAGCTGTGGGTTTGTCATAAATAGCTCTTATTATTTTGAGGTACGTTCCATCAATACGGAATTTATTGAGCGTTTTTAGCATGAAGGGCTGTTGAATTTTGTCAAAAGCCTTTTCTGCATCTATTGAGACAATCATGTGGTTCTTGTCTTTGGTTCTGTTTATATGCTGGATTACGTTTATTGATTTGCGAATGTTGAACCAGCCTTGCATCCCAGGGATGAAGCCCACTTGATCATGGTGGATAAGCTTTTTGATGTGCTGCTGAATCCGGTTTGCCAGTATTTTATTGAGAATTTTTGCATCAATGTTCATCAGGGATATTGGTCTAAAATTCTCTTTTTTTGATGTGTCTCTGCCAGGCTTTGGTATCAGGATGATGTTGGCCTCATAAAATGAGTTAGGGAGGATTCCCTCTTTTTCTATTGATTGGAATAGTTTCAGAAGGAATGGTACCAGCTCCTCCTTGTACCTCTGGTAGAATTCAGCTGTGAATCCATCTGGTCCTGGACTTTTTTTGGTGGGTAGGCTATTAATTGTTGCCTCAATTTCAGAGCCTGCTATTGGTCTAGCCACATTTTCTTTATCCAGTCTATCATTGATGGGCATTTGGGTTGGTTCCAAGATTTTGCTATTATGAATAGTGCCGCAATAAACATATATGTGCATGTGTCTTTATAGTAGAATGATTTATAATCCTTTGGGTATATACACAGTAATGGGATTGCTAGGTCAAATGGTATTTCTGGTTCTAGATCCTTGAGGAATCGCCACACTGTCTTCCACAATGGTTGCACTAATTTACACTCCCACCAACAGTGTAAAAGTGTTCCTATTTCTCCACAGCCTCGCCAGCATATGTTGTTTCCTGACTTTTTAATGATCGCCATTCTACCTGGCATGCGATGGTATTTCATTGTAGTTTTGATTTGTATTTCTCTAATGACCAGTGATGATGAGCATTTTTTCATGTTTGTTGGCCGCATAAATGTCTTCTTTTGAGAAGTGTCTGTTCATATCCTTTGCCTACTTTTTGATGGGGTTGTTTTTCTCTTGTAAATTGGTTAATGTTTTACTGGTTATCCTTTCAAAACAATTTCTGGCCAGGCACAGTGGCTCATGCCTGTAATCCCAGCACTTTGGGAGGCTTCGGAGGATTGCTGAAGCCAAGAGTTCGAGACCAACCTGGGCAACCCAGCAATACCCCATCTCTACAAAAAATAAAAATGAAAAAATTAGCCAGGCATAGTGGCACATGCCTGTAGTCCTAGCTGCTTGGGGAACTGAGGCAGGAGGATCATTTGAGCCCAGGAAGTTGAGGCTGCAGTGAGCTATGATCATGCCACTACACTCCAGCCTGGGTGACAAAGCAAGACCCTATCTCAAAATAAAAATAAATTCAATTAAAAAATTTATTGTAACATTGTTTAGTGTAGCACATGCTCAACTAAAAAGAAGTAACTTTTTTTTTTTTTTTTTTTTTTTTTTGAGACAAAGTCTCATTGTAGCCCAGGCTGGAGTGCAGTGGCATGATCTTGGCTCACTGCAACCTCCACCTCCTGGTTTCAAGAGATTCTATTGCCTCAGTCTCCCTAGTAGCTGGGATTACAGGCACACACCACCATGCCCAGCTAATGTTTGTATTTTTAGTAGAGAAGGGGTTTTGCCATGTTGGCCAGGCTGGTCTCAAACTCTTGACCTCAAGTGATCTGCCCGCTTCGGCCTCCCAAAGTGCTGGAATTACAGGTGTGAGTCACCATGCCCAGCCCAAAAAACACCTTTCACAGATAGGGGAAAAAGTAGAAGTGAAAGTTCCCCAGCTCCCCACAGTCTGGTCTGGGGTGTGTTCTTCCAGATGATGCTTTTACACAAACACAAACGTATCTATTCTTGTTCTTTTTCTATAAAAGTTGGGTCATAGCAGGCCGGGCGCGGTGGCTCAAGCCTGTAATCCCAGCACTTTGGGAGGCCGAGACGGGTGGATCACGAGGTCAGGAGATCGAGACCATCCTGGCTAACACGGTGAAACCCCGTCTCTACTAAAAATACAAAAAACTAGCTGGGTGAGGTGGCGGGCGCCTGTAGTCCCAGCTACTCGGGAGGCTGAGGCAGGAGAATGGCGGGAACCCGGGAGGCGGAGCTTGCAGTGAGCTGAGATCCGGCCACTGCACTCCAGCCTGGGTGACAGAGCGAGACTCCGTCTCAAAAAAAAAAAAAAAAAAAAAAAAAAAGTTGGGTCATAGCAGGTACATGGTTCTGAGACTCTATTTCGTATTGTCTGCTGTGCTAAAATAAACCCTCTCCGCTGTCCCAAACTTTCAGCAACATCCTGCTACTTGGCCTTGTGCTGCTTATGCTCTTTGGACCAGCTGCTTGAGAGTTTTCTCTCAGTGAAAGGAAGAAATTACAGTTTCACCTCACTACAATCATATGGTAATAACAGCTACTGCTTATGGTACCCCTACTGTGTCTGGCAGTCTCTTTGGTGCTTTACTTGAATTCTCATACCCATTCCTCACAACAACCCCTTGGAAGTCGGTCCCACTATTATCCTATGTGGGTTCACAGATGAAAACTCAAGGCCCAAAAGGTAATGAGTGGGAAATTAAGGAGAAAAGCACATATGCTGGAGGCAGGACTTGGGCATTCAGCATCTCCTTAAATCTTTACAATGACCTTATGAGGGAGCTGTCACCCCAAATGAGGACACTGAGGCTGCAGAGTTCACAGAGCAAGCAGCATTCCTGTTCTCTGCCAGGATGAAGCCACTGAGAGTTCATAAGTACATCCATCCCTTTCCGTAAAACTTGATGAAAGAAAGCTAGCAAAGATCTGAAAACATGGAGGTACACACAGTGCTCAGTGACTGCAAAACTCAATATAATAAAGATGTCAATCTTCCCCAAAGTTATCTATAGATTTAACCTGATTACTATCAAAATCCCAGAGGGATTTTTCATAGATATACACAAGCTGGCCCAGCATGGTGGCTCATGCCTGTAATCCCAGTACTTTGGGAGGTTGAGGCGAGAGGATGACTTGGGGCCAGGAGTTTGAGACCAACCTAGGCAACATTACGAGACCCAGCCTCTACAAAAAAAAAAAAAAAAAAAATTAAAAATTAGCCAGGTGTGGTGGCACATGCCTGCAGTCTTAGCTACTTGGGAGGCTGAGGTGGGAGGATCGTTTTAGCCCAGGAGTTTGAGCTATGATCACGTCACTGCACTCCAGTCTGGGCAAAAGCACTTGTTAGGAGGAAATAGAAGAGGAAAAGAAACTCTCAAAATTCAACAGTAAAAAAGACATAAAGATTCCATTAAAAAGCTTGGCACAGTGGCTCACACCTGTATTCCCAGCACTTTGGGAGGCTGAGGTCAGAGGATCACTTGAGGCCAGGGGTTTGAGACAAGCCTGGGCAACATAGTGACATCCTATCTCTAAAAAAATTAAAACATTAGTCAGGTATGATGGTGCACATCTGTGGTCCTGGGTACTCAGGAGGCTGAGGCAGGAGGATCACTTGAGTCCACATCAAAGCTTCAGTGAGACATGATTGCACCACTGCACTCAATCTGGGTGACAGAGTGAGACCCTGTCTCCAACAAAAAAGTAAAAAATAGATTCCATTAGAAAATGAGCAATATATGAACAGAATTTCACCAAAAAGAATACACAGATGGCAAAGAACATGAAAAACATGTTCAACATCATTAGTCACTAATGCAAATTAAAACCACAATAAGCTAAGGTATCATTGTACACCTATACGAATGGCTAAAATAAAAAACAGTAATACCAAATGTTCACAAGGATGCGGAAAAAATGAATCTCTCATACAATGATGTTAGGAATATAAAATGGTAAGGCTCTGGAAATCATTCTGGCAATTTCCTATGAGACTAAACGTGTACTTATCATATGACCCTGCAAATGCACTCTTGGGCATTTATCCCAGAGAAATGAAAACTTATAGTCACACAAAAACCTGCATGCTGATGTTAACAGCAGCTTTATCTGTAATTGCAAAACCAGGAAACAACCCAAATGTCCATCAAGTAGTAATTGGATAAAGAAATTCTGGTCTATCCACCCAAGGGAATACTATTGAGCTGGAACAAACTACTGATACACACAACAACCCAGATGCAACTCAAAAGGATTACATTTGGTGAAGAACGTCAATCCCGAAAGACTACATAGTATAGGACTCTATTTATGTAACATTCTCGAAATTAGAAAATTGTAGAGATACAGAACAGATTAATCATTGCCAGGGAGCAAGGATGGGGCAGAGTGGGTATGATTATGAAGGGGAAGCACAAGGGAGGTCATTGAACAGTTTTATATCATGACTGTGGTGGTTGTTAAATCTATACATGGGATAAGACCACACAGAAAAACACACACACATACAAATGCATGTAAAATGGTGAAAATTAGGTCTATATTCTAGTTAACAATCTTGTAATAATTTCCTGAATTTGATATTGTACTATAATAACGTAAGGTGCTACCATTAGAGGAAGCGTGGTTTCAGGTACATGGGACTCTATGTACTTTTGCAACTTCCTTGTGACTCTATAATTATTTTTAAATAATTTTTTAAAATAACTAGTGTGGAGCCTGGTGTGGTGGCTCATGCCTATAATCCCAGCACTTTAGGAGGCCAAAGTGGGCAGATCATTTCAGGTCAGGAGTTCGAGACCAGGCTGGCCAATATGATGAAACTGAGTGTCTAATAAAAATACAAAAATGAGTTGGGCATGGTGGCACATGCCTGTAATCGCAGCTACTCGGGAGGCTGAAGCACAAGAATGGCTTGAACTGGTGAGGTGGAGGTTGCAGTGAGCCGAGATCATGCCACTGCACTCCAGCCTGGGTGACAGAGCTAGACTCTGTCTCAAAAAAAAAAAAAAAAAAAAAAAAAAAACAGAAAACAAAAAAACTACTGTGGGATTCCAGGGTGGCAGAAAGTAGCCTTAGCGAATTTCTTTGCTAGACTTGTTTTTCCTGTGTTAGCTGTCTTCTATGCACAGCTGGGGTAGTTTAAAAATTCCTCCTCCTTTTGACAAGTTTTACAAACAGTGCTAAAAAGAAGTGTATCAGTGCTTCTTTGTAAAGAGCATTATTATGTTTTCTTAAGTGACAGTTATTTTAATATTTACAAATAAAAATTATATACACATGGTGAAAATATTAGTACTTTTAGACCCTAAAGAGCTTTTGCTAATGTAGGTTACAGATCAATATTTATTATATTAGAAATCAAAACTGCAATTAAAATAGGTATTAATGCATTTAAAATAATAAATCCACTGATTATTGTAAATAAAATTTTATTAAAATAATTGCATTTTCATAAACAAAGATTTTAGGAATGTTTTACATTTCTGAAAATCTCTTAAATGTCTGCCTCAGTACAAGACAGCTAGATTCTCGTATTTGCTTCTGCATTTAATGTTGTAACATGCTGTTTTGGATAAATCATATGAAGACAAATCCAACCTCATGGAGATACGTAGTTGGAAAAAGGATTTCCCAGTCACCTGAAAGGGTCTCAGTCTCAGGTGTCTCCAGGACTCCTCACACCACACTTTAAGAACCAATATGTTAGACATATTGAAACATTTTCAGATAAAATGTTAAGATGTCAGCAATTTGCATTAAAGTACTCCAAAACACACACATACACATACACAGCCACAGACACACACACACACACACATACCCATGTACATATAGTTGATTATTTGTGGCAGTTATATTCTATAAAGTCACCTTAACCAATGAATTACCAAATACCAAGCCACTGCTCCTCGTGGAAATACAGGTTTAGGTTCCTGGGAGCCTCTCGTTGCATTCCTTAAAATGATCAATACACACAACCTTGTTTTATGTATGCTTTTGTCTAAAGACACCATCTTTAATATATATTTCTTAAAATAATACATTATATGCAGTATTTTATAGTAAACCACTAGCCAAGAAGGGTTTAACATTTTCCTGATCCTGGGTTAACATAACCATAAATTTCTTTGGTTTTCAAAAGCCTCACAACCATGCTGTCCACTATGCTTTTTCTAATCAGTAGTTATCTCACGAATCTACAAACTTTGCTGCTTTTCCATTTATTCCATAGCTTCATCACACACTAAAGATGTTACTTTAGCACCATACAGAGTGTCTTCACACATAGATTGGCAAATTTCCTATTCCTTTTTCTGGATGTACTGTGTTGCTGATTTATTAACATTGAACTCACAGCAAACAGCGTTATAAATCGTGCCTAATGGAAGCCTGTCGAACACATGTATTTTCCCCTATAGGGAACATCACTGCCTTCTGGCTCTTAGAAACACTAGACGGTACTTCAGCACTATGATTGGGGGCCATTTTAAACAGCGAAATCACCAACAAAAGCCATAAAAATATCACTAAATCAACTATGAAAAGAACACTTGCTTACAGTATGAGAGCAGAAACAAGAACATCGCCTTTTCTAACCTCAGCTGGGAATATTGAGTGCCTGACAACTAAATTGTTTTGCCACTCTGTGCAGGTCTATGAATGACTATTGAAAGCACTGCAAGTATCGATTTGGGGTTACAGATAAGTTTGAAGTAAGTGAACTTGCAAATATGAAATCTGTGAGTAATAAGAATCAACTTTTTATATATGTGTATATATATAACTACATTTATATATATAAGAATCAACTATATATATAACTATATATATGTAGTTTTATTTATATATATAAAACTACAGACACATATATATATATCCACACAAATATGTGTGTGTGTGTCATTCAAATGATGAGCAGAAATTGTAATTGTTAAAGCTGGATGATAGGTATATGGGGATTAATTTCACTAGTCTAATTTTGTGTATGTTTGCAATTTTCCATAAGATAAAGTTTTGTAAAGTGGTTTATTTTGGACTTCATTGCATTTCCACTTTCTTTAATTCCTTACCAGCATGCAGAAGTCTGCAGCTGTCAAAGGTGAACTTCAAGTGACATTTTGGGACAAACTGCCATCCACCACCAACCCAACCTACCACACATCCTCCTGGGGGGTACTAATCCAGTACGCACTCCCTGCTATAACAGGGACAGTGACAGGCAGAATTGTAACATCAATAGCTCTTTCTCTTGGAGAGAACCTCTGGGTCAGAGGCAATGGAACCCTGTATTATTTTGAGAGCCCACTGAGCGCAGACCAGCTGACTCTGTGGAAGTGTGGTTTCAACGTGCATGTATGGCTTTAGCAGAAGGTAACTTGGATTCTGTTCTAAGGGTGTGGATTCCAATCACTTAACTCCAGCCTGGGTTAAGTCAGCAGTCTAGAGAAAGGGCCTCAGTCAAATAATCCTTAGGAGATCCAGTACTGTCCAACTAACCTTCATATATTCTCTCCACTCTAGTACATGGATATGCTTGACATTTTTAAAGAACAGGAAGCAGGCAGACACTTCCTATTTTACAAGGTGAAGCATCCCACTATCCTTGTATGCAAGATCAGTCTCTCCAGCAGAGTTTTGCATTTCATTCCTTCCCTTACCTTCTCATAAACCTCATGCATCAGCCATCTCCTCTCTCTTCCCCATCTTCAACATTCTCTTTCTCCTAACTCTTCCTCATCAGCATAGGCACACTCCCAAGTCTCTGTCATCTTCATAAAAATTCTCCCTCGATCTTATGTGACCCTCCCACTACATCAGATCTTTCCAAGTTTAACGGAAATATAACGTGCACGTATGGTTTCCACTACTTCAATGCCCAATGTTCCAGTTATATTCTGCTGTATAATAAACCACCCCAAAACTTGGGGCTTAAAACAATAATCATTTAATTATACTCACGACTGTGTGGGTGAGGAATGTGGGCAAAGCTCACTAGATAATTCTGCTGTCCCATGTGCCATCTACTGAGGTCACTCAGTGGTATCCAGCTGGCTGGCTAGGTTGTTTTGGAGGGACCAAGATGACTTCCTTCATATGTGTGGCGCATTGGTGGGGATAACTGGAAAGCTGGGCTCAGCTGGGCTGTGCGCTCTCTCTCCATGTTGTCTCTGGACCTCTCCATTTGGTTTCTCCAGCAGGGCAGTCAGACTTCTTACATGGTTCCTGAGGGACCAAAAGACCAAGTCAACAGTTACAGGATTCTTAAAACCTACCCTTGGAAGTCAAGCAGCATTAATTCCCTGCATTCTTTCAGTTAAACTTTGGTACAGGGCCCACCAGATTCAACAGTAGAGGGACTACACAGAGGTACAGTTACTTGGAGGCTTGGTTGATAGGAGTCACGTTACAGACTACCGCCCCCATGTACTCCTCAAACCGCTGCATTCCCCATCACTCCACTGAAATTGTAATCTTTGAGGTAAAGACAGATGTCTTAGCTGTTAAATCCAATAGATGTCTGTCAGTACTTGTTTTGTTTGTTTTTTGTTTGTTTGTTTTTATTTGTTTTTTGTTTTTGTATTTTTTTTTGGAATTGGACCCTATTGACCACTAAATTCCTTCTTGAAATTCTCCTCCCCTAGCTTCTGTATATCACCTTTCCTTGTCTTTTCCTCAGTCTCCTAAAGTGACTTATTTCTTAGGCTCTCCCCTTATCTTTTTTTTTTTTTTTTTTTTTTTTGAGACGGAGTCTTGCTCTGTCGCCCGGGCTGGAGTGCAGTGGCCGGATCTCAGCTCACTGCAAGCTCCGCCTCCCGGGTTTACGCCATTCTCCTGCCTCAGCCTCCCGAGTAGCTGGGACTACAGGCGCCCGCCACCTCGCCCGGCTAATTTTTTGTATTTTTCAGTAGAGACGGGGTTTCACTGTGTTAGCCAGGATGGTCTCGATCTCCTGACCTCGTGATCCGCCTGTCTCGGCCTCCCAAAGTGCTGGGATTACAGGCTTGAGCCACCGCGCCCGGCCGGCTCTCCCCTTATCTACTGGGCTTTGCTATCAGTTCTCTTCTCACTCTGCATATGCTACCTAGTTATATCAAGTACACCTATAGCCTCATCTATCACTTAACTACTGGTGGTTCCTCAATATATATCTCCATCCCAGACTTCTCTCCAGTGATCCAGAATCTCATGTACTCACCTAGATGTCCAGCGGGTACTTCAAACAGCCAAAGCTTAATTCATCTTCCTTACACATGCTCTCTTCCTTGTCTTTTCTCTCCTGTATTTACCACCTGCCTAGATGCCCAAGGCTGAAACTTGGAAGTCATCCTTAACTCTACCATCTCTCCTATTATACTGAATACAGTTTGTCACTGATCCCCAACCATTCAGCTTGCTAAAAAGCTTGTCAATTTATCTATTCCTCTCCATCCTAAATACTAGGTCCCTGGCAGAGGACTAGATGGGGTCTCAGTTCATCATTCTCATCTGTAAACCATATAGAAATTAACATTTACTATAATAAACTCAAACACCTTTTTTTATAAAGCAGAGGTGATCTAGAGATATCAGGACAGGAGATATTTAATGAGTTAAACTCCACATGGGGAGAAGCACTCAAGTTGGTAGCAGTGGGATGTTGCCTTTCGGTAACCTCTAGGGTGAGGTTACTTCAGTTCCTGGGAAGCCCCAAGTGGGGGCTTATTGGCTAATCAAGCTCCTTATACCCCTGAACATGCCATCCTGAAATATCATCGCATTTAGTGTGATTATAAAAACTGCCTTAATTAAGCCTCATCATCTGGATCTCACATCCAGATTGTGTGTACAATTTCTTAATACATTGCCAGCACATCGTGGCTACACACACCACAGGTTATATCACAGTGACCAGACAGATTCTGGCTTCTAGTAAATGACCAAATAGCTCCTATCAAACCCATCCTCCTTCAGATGTAACAACTATACACTCTGTACAATTTGTTTTTTAATTACCTGCAAGTATTGACAAGCAACCCAAGGCAGGCAGAAACTAGAGGACGATCTACATTTAAAAGAAGAGATCAAAACTAGATGAGATTCCCATTTTTAAGACTTTGAACCACAGGGTAGGCCCCAATCAGTTCCCTGATGGGTGAACCTTACTGACTTGAAGACAAGAGGACAGAGTTCAGAGTTTCCACAGCAGCTGAAAACTGTGGGGATAAAATCTTGGAATGGAGACAGCCAGATAGGCAGAGTCCTGAATTCTGTGTATAAACTCTACCCAAATCTCTGGCCGACCTCTGAATTATGCATTCATGGGACAGTCTCCAAACAGTCTGTATAAGACTAAAAGAACTGACTAGAGACTTCGGTTGCTGCCTGCCATGAGGGAGACAGAGCATGGAATTCGAGTTTAGTCAAGTTAAATGCTGCTAAAACAAAAACATCAATATTTTTCAGAGGGATATAATGGAATCCAGTTTCTCTAGAACATGTCCTCTGCAATATCCAGGAGACAAGTCAAAATGACTGAACATTGTTTGAGAAAAGTCAAAATGATTGAACATGTTTCCTATGGGAAACAGGAAAATGTAACCTATACCAAAGAAAAAAGGCAATCAATAAAGACCGACCCTGAGATGACTGACATGTTAGAATTAGCAGACAGGAATTTTTAACCAGCTATTATAATGATTCCCAAGGACACAGAGGAAAATATGCTCATAATGAATAGTGACCAGCTGTACTGCAACCATGTAAAGATGAGCAGCCCATAGAGGTGGGTGGCTGGTTCACAGTCTAGAAGATAGAAAAGACTGGGAGTGGCAAGCCTGGCCAGGACCTACAGCACCCACCAACACTGTCTTAGTTCAGATTCTTACTGTTTTTCATGTAGACCATTAAAACAGTCTCAAAAATTGCCTCCCTGCTTCTGGTTACTATTTACTATGACTCCCCCAACACACACAGAGACCCTAAACACATCTACAGTGATTCCAGAATTACCTATTTGAACACAGGTTTAATTAGGACTTTACTGATTCCAAGTAACAGAAATACCATTTGGGCCAAAGAGTTAATTTACTGGAAGTTTCACATAATCATAAGTAGATGAGCCTCAAGGACAAGTACAATCAGAGACTCAAACATGAACAGGAATCTTTCAATTGCTCATCCTGTAAGTTCACTTCATTCTCTGAAACAAGTTTCCTCCCCGTGGCTGTAAAATGGGTTGCCAGCAGTTTCTGGCCACACATCTCCTAGCTGTGCCACAAAACCAAGAGGCAATATTTTCCCTCAATTAAATTTTTAAAAATCGAAGAAAAACATTCTGATTGTCCTGACCTAGTCCACATGCCACACCTCAACCAATCGAATCAACTGTGGCCAGGGAGACAGGTAATGTGATTGGAAGCTCTCACGAGCACTGAATGGCTGGACAGGAGAGGAACAGCGCACCAGAGTCACAGAGGGGTTCATTTCCAGGGCAAAGGAAGGACTCTGGGAAAAGAAACTGTCAAATGATAAAGGTTTAACAGGTTTCCTGTGGTCACCACTTCAATTTGTGGCAATATCGTCCTCCATGCAAATGTCAGCGTCCTGGGATTTCTCTTACAGCAGAGACTTCTGTTGTTCCCCAATATCTGTTCTCCCCTTCTCCCTACCCAGTATTTTACTGCGTGAAACATAAATGTAATGACCAGAGGACAAGTGTCACATGGTGGAGATGATGGGACAGAAAGTCCATACGTTATTTTGGATGGCTAATAACTCACAGCTGAACCTGATGCTAACTGACAGCCCCCTCACTCCCCACATCTAATCAAGGCAAAACAACACTGAAGTTAAGAGTGTGGGTTAGAGCCAAACCACCTGAGTTTGAATCTAGGCTTTGCCACTTACTAGCTCTGTTCAGCACATTACTTTATCTCTCTGTTCCTGCTTCCTTAGGCATAAAATGATGTTAATGTACCTCATAGGTTGGTTGTGAGAATTAAGATCATTCACGTAAGCACTTAGAACAGTGCTCAATGAGTATTAACCAGCATTTTCAAGGCGTCTCAATTTTACCTACTAAAGATGTTGGAAGACAGTGTCTTCTTTCACAGCCCAAAAGCCACTTTACATCACTTCAATGAGCCATTGCCTCCTCCACAGCGTCCTCCACATTGCCTAAGCCTGAACTTTCTGAAACACCTTGATCTGACCATGTTACTCCTATTGGAAACCCCTCAATGATTCTTCCTTTCCTACAAAATAAAGCCTTAACTCCTTAGCCTGGTGACCAAGGTTCCTTGCATAAGGGCCCGAATGGCCTTTCTGGGCTCATCTCCTGCCACTCCTCCATGATGTGCCAAAGCCCAGTCACACTGAACTATTCTCTACCATCAACTTCCTACCTGCCTCTAAAGTACTAACAACTCCCGTGTTCCCTCCCTCCTTAACTCTTTCCTCCGTTGGCTGCTGTGGCACCACACCCTCCGGGTTTTCTTCCAATCTCCCTGGCTATTCTTTTTCCATCTTTCTCATGGGTTTCTCATTCTTCAGCCCATCTGTGTCAAGGTTCCCAGGTTCCATCCTTAGCCCACTTCCTGTTTCACTGCATGTCCTGCCCCGGAGTGATGGCATCCCCTGGCAAGCGTCTAAGCTCCACTGACAGCCTCATGATCCCCGGATTTTCACGCCTAACCTCTTTCCTGAGTTTTTGTTTCAAATATCCTGATATATCACACCCCCTGAATAGACACCTCAACTTCAGCATGTCCAAAACCAAACTCACGTTCCCTACCCCAAACCCACTTCCCCTCTTTACTCTAAACCGGCTGCTGGCACCACCATCACCCAAGCCTGGAATTCTTCGATCTGCACATCTAAGAAATGACCAAATCCTAATTCATGTCCTCAATAACTCTCCAACCTGCCTTCTCTCTATACTCACTGCCACTGCTCTCATTCTGGCCCAAATCCCTTCTATCACAGACTCTGCCATAGTCACCTCCCTGCCTGCCTCTACTCACTCCTCCAATCCAATGGGCAACCTGTTACCTACCTCCAGCGAAAACCTCATCATGTCACTGCCCTGCTTGAAACTCTTCACTAGTTCCCACTGCTCCATCAGACAGAATTATTCTGTGCCTCACAGTAGTTAAATATCTACTATTTACTGGAGCCTATGCTAAGTATGAGGAATACTTGAAATGGCTGCTGCCTTTTAAGGTATTTACCATCTATCTGAGAAGACAGACATATAAATAACCACTAATAACATGACGTAATAAGTCCTGTGATAGACACACCAACAGAGTACTACAGGAGCACAAGACTTAGAGGTAGGAACCACATCTTCCTAATCTTTGTATCTCCAATATCTGATACCAAGTTTGATTAACTAGAGAATTTTATCTGAATACTGAAAGGATGCCCTTCTCTGAGCCTCAGCTTCCCATTATATGAAATGGCTCACAACTCACATATCAAAGTATATAATTATGTATTTATGTTACATATAACATACATATTATATACATATGTAATATGCATACATAGTATATAATATGCATAATATGCATGCATATTATATATGTATGTTATATATACATATTATATATGCATATGTTACATATAACATATATTATATACGTATATAATATGCATACATAGTATATAATATGCATGCATATTATATATGTATATATGTCTGATATAGTGCCAGAAGTCTCAAAATATGTATGTTTTGCTTCTCCCCTCACCCCTTTAACTCCATCCATGGGAGGCATAGCAGAGGAAACCGCAGGTCAGTGATGTAAGAATTAGAAGCCCAACAACTGAAGAACTGGAAACAGCATCATTTCTGTCCTCTGTCTGGTAATGACAGAGTGGCTGGAGCACCAGGCAGCTCCAAAATAGCCTTGGGCAGGAACAGCAGTGCTCCAATACCATCAGAACAAAGGGAAAGAAATCACGACTTGAACTTTCGTGGACAGGAGAAAAAAATCTGACGTGGACATAAACATGGACTTCTAGATGCATAAGGGCTGCTCTTTTCCTCCGCTACTTGAATCCTTCTGCAATATCGCCACCTGGTGGCTATCTAGCATCCCTTTACTTAATTCCCCAGTGCAGTTTGCTCTGAAAGCCCACTGCACTGTGAAAGTTCTGGAAGGGAACAGCCTAGCTCAGTGAACTGTTCTCGGAAATGCTCAGAGTTAATCATATATTTTTCTCCATGTCCTGCAAAGTGTCTTGTACTCAAGCTCTGTTATAGCACCTCTCATTGTATTATAATTGTTTACCTGTACACATTCATTCATGCACCCAACAAATTTATAAGTGTCGTGCCTAGGACAGGCAGAGACACAATGATGAACAAAACCAGTTGACCGCATAAACAAAGAATTAAACATGTACACAGAGAATTAAAACAGCCATATTTCCAACCACTATAGAATAATTATTATAATATTTAACATTTGTTGAGCACTGAATACTGTATCTGTATTATCCCATTTAATGCTCACAACTCAGTGAGGTAAATAATATGATTATCCTCATGTTACAGATGAAGCAAAAGAGCAACAGAAAGGTTGGGTAAATTGTCCATAGTCACACAGCCAGGAAATGCTAGAGCTCGGATTCAAGCCTGCCCTGGGTCCAGAACCCATTCAATAGCTTAAAAAAAAAAAAAAAAAAAAAAAAAAAAAAAAAAAAACAACTACTGCCCCCATAACCCCACCTCGATGCATGTTTGATGATTCAATAAATAAAAACCTTGTACCTCCAAAACTCAAGGAGATAAAAGTTCAGGTAGTAGAATCTCCTAGTAGGAGGTTAAGCTGATCAGGAACTTGACTCCATTCCTCTAAATCTCACCTAGCCCCTGGAAATACGCTCTGCTTGATCCCTGCCTCTACTGTAGCCCTGCACCCCCCAAGCCCCAAAGTGAGTGCTCCTCCTTTCATGTATGAACAAACATAAACCTGAAAAAGCCAATCCTTCAAGATGGATCTTGAGCAGCTCACTGGGCCTAAATGTAAAATAAAGCCAACAAGCCATTTTACTGACTAGGGGTCACACACATACTCTGAGTTCCCTGAAAACCAGCACTCTTATATTTCAGACTTTCAGCGCTTCCCTTAACCAACCAATCACAGCTCATCTGACTCAGCCAATCAGAGCTCAGCTGTGTTGACCAATCAGGGCTCAGCTATATGGACCAACCAGAACTCAGCTGCATTGACCAATCAGAACCAACCATGCTTCAATCCTTCGTTATAAATGTACTTTTGTTTTACACTGGAGGCTGAGACTCCTGAGTTTGCAAACAGTTCACTGGAACAGAGTCTCTTTCCTCCAGTCTCCTTTTCAGAGACCTTTTGTTCACAGATGTTCTGTCTCAAATATAGCCAAAAAAAAAAAAAAAAACACTCCATATGATCCTTCCTAACATGATGGAGACTGTTGGCATTTTCAAGATGCTACCAAATTCTAAAAGTGAACAGAACAGAAATAAATTTCAGAAAGCATTCAAAAACAGTTTCTATTTTGACCACACTCACACGATTTTTAGGCTTTGTGCATTTGATATTTGGATTTATGGCTAGACTCAGAGATTTAAAATGTGGCTGCCCACCAGCCAGCACAGTGGCTCACGCCTGTAATCCCAGCACTTTGGGAGGCTGAGGCAGGAAGATCGCTTGAGGCCAGGAGTTCGAGACCAGCCTGAGTAACATAGGGAGACAGCATCTCTAGAAAAAAATACAAAATGTAGCCGGGCATGATGGCGTGCCCGTACTTTCAGTTACTGGGGAGGCTGAAGTGTGAGGATCACTTAAGCCCATGAAGCAGAGGTTGTGAAAAAGGAAAAGTTCTCTCGTCCCCCTTGCAGGGTGTGCAATGTGGGGTATAGCTCACTTCTTCAGTGCCCCGCTTCTCAAACCTCTATGGGAGCATATGGATGGGCAGGGAGCCCCATAGCAGTGTCTAGGGGTGAATGTTTACAGCTGAAGCCCCAACGGGCATGTGTTACAGGGTGTTCTTTTAGTTTAGCTGCCCGTAGGCAGCTTGCATTAGCTCAATTAGACTCCTACCTTACCGCAAGGACAGAGAGCTTTCTGTATCCTGGAGTTCTTGCTTTGGTGTACTGGAGGAATCAGATCACACGTGGGCTTGGAGAATGAGTTCAAGATTTTATTAAGTGGAAGTAGCTCTCAGTAGATGGGGGAACCAGAAGGGAGATGGCTTTCCTCTGGAGTCAGGCTGCTCACGGCCCAGGCTTTTTTCTAACTGCCCTAGCCAAACTCCATGTCGTTCTGCCGGTTGATGGCCTCCCAGCGTGCTGGTACCTATCAGTCGTTCCTCTCCACATCCAGCCACCTGTGTGTTCCTCCACTGATGTACTCCTCTCAAAGCTCAGCCACATCTGTGTCTGCCTGCTGGTGTCTTGGGGTTTTCATAGGCACAGGATGGTGGTATGGCAGGCCAGGGTGGTCTTGGGAAATGCAACATTTGGGCAGGAAAACAAAAATGCCTGTCCTCACCTAAGTCCATGGGCATAGGCCCGGGGGTAGAGCCCTAGCCAGGGACCACACTCTTCCCTCCTTCCATATCATTTAAAGGGATCATGCTCTTCCCTTCTCAGTACTTCCCTTTCCCCTTCCGTATCAGTTGCAGTGAGCTGAAATGGTACCACTGCACTCCAGCCTGGATGAGAGAGTAAGACCCTGTCTCAAAAATAAAAATTGGCTGGGCACAGTGGCTCATTCCTGTAATCCCAGCACTCTGGGAGACCGAGCCCAGTGAATCACTTGAAGCCAGGAGTTCAACACCAGCCTGGCCAACATGGTAAAACCCCATTTCTACTAAAAATACAAAATTAGCTGGGCGTGGTAGCACATGCCTGTAATCCCAGCTATTTGTGAGGCTGAGGCAGGGGAATCGCTAGAACCTGGGAGGCAGAGGTTGCAGTGAGCCAAGATTGCACCACTGCACTCCAGCCTAAGCAACAGAGTGCGAAACTCCATCTCAAAAAAATAAATATAGGCCGGGCGCGGTGGCTCATGCCTGTAATCCCAGCACTTTGAGAGGCCAAGGCAGGCAGATCACAAGGTCAAGAGATCAAGACCATCCTGGCCAACATGGCAAAACCCCGTCTCTACTAAAAATACAAAAATTAGCTGGGTGCGGTGGTGTGCGCCTGTAGTCCCAGCTACTTGGGAGACTGAGGCAGGAGAATCGCTTGAACCCAGGAGGCGGAGGTTGCAGTGAGCCAAGATTGTGCCACTGCACTCCAGCCTGGCGACAGAGCAAGACTCCGTCTCAACAAATAAACAAACACACAAATAAATAAAATAAAAATAAAATAAAATGGCTTTTAGTAAACACTCTGTGCAAGACATTGTGCATTGAACTACTGATGCATTCTCTCATTTAAACTTCTCACCAAACCTGTGAAGCAGGTAGATATTCCCATTCGACAAAGATAATAGGACCAAAGAGATAAAGTAAGTTTCCCAGGGTCACACAGCCAATAAGCAGAAGATCCGTCATTTGAACTTAAGTTGTCTGACATCCGGTCTTGAATTTTTTATGACTACAATATACAGCCTCCCCTCCTTATTTATTTATTTATTTGAGACAGAGTCTCACTCTGTTACCCAGGCTGGAGTGCAGTAGTGGGATCAAGGCTCAGAGCAGCCTGGACCTCCCGACCTCAAGAAGCAATCTTCCCACCTCAGCCTCCCAAGCAGCTAGGACTACCGGCATGTGCCACCACACCCTGATAATTTCTGTCTTTTTTGTAGAGACAGGATTTCGATGGGTTTTTTTTTTTTGGGGGGGTGGGGATCACAGAATAGTTTCTTCCAGGGATAAGCCTGGGTTTTATTCTTGCATTGGCTCAGTGAGGGGGAAATAATTATGTATAATCTTCATGGCTTGTGTTAAATTTAACTACTTCTTACTCACCACCTATTTTCTTCAACTAATCAGCTCTTGCTCACTCTGTAGGACTAGGTCAAAACTCATAGCTCCTGCAGGAAGCCTTCCCTGGTCTCTCCAATTACCCCCTTTAACACTGGTCTCTCCCAAATTCATTCTAAAGGAGAGGTACAAGTCTAATAAATTTTCTGGGGAATACCATAAACAGCAGAGGAAATTGGCAGTCCATCTCTGGGGAAAAAAAATACGAGCTCAAACGTATCTCCAGATGTTTTCATGTCTATGAGCACAGAAACAGTCTGGCAGGGACAAAAACAACATGGTCTCACTGGCTGCCTATAGTTCTCACCCACTGGCCTGCTCGTGAATACAGCCCGGCCTCCACCCAGGACAGTCTTTTAGAGTCCTGAAGAGACAGGAGAAGGCCACCTTAAGCATTTTGTTGGTCAGTCCAAATCCTGCCCACCATTAAGAAGTTCTGACCCAAATATATACATATATCAAAATTATTATTTCATATGGAGATCTGATTATGGCCCAGGCAAAACAGAAACCTATGAGTAGGGACTTTCAGAATAGCTGAGTAAGACCCTCCAAAAAATGTGCTCCTCCGATCAGTGATGAGAATATTGGCAAAATTGTTAAAATCAAGTTTTTCAATATGCTGGAAATTATCCAAAAGCTTGCAGCAATCTAAGGAGCATTTATTCAAGAAAACAACTGAATCTTGGCAAAAACACTGATCTTTGTGGCCTTTTAACTTGCCCTATTCACATCCCCCACTCTACTGCTCAGTGATGGCCTTGAAAACCAGAAGCCTTGCAATCGCAGTAAGCTGTGAATTCCAGCTGCTGGGACAACTGGATATGCATCTGGAAAACAAAGCTGGGCTCCTACTTTATACCACATGCCAAACTTACCTGAAAACAAAACAAAGGCATAGGAAAGAAAAATATAAAACTCCTAGAAAACACAGGTGTAAATCTTCAAAACCTTAGACATTCACATGAATTTTTACAATAAAACAAGTGACTGAGACGTGTTGTACCTTGGCCCATAACCATGTGGTCAGTTGGTAGCCATACTCAACATTTATAACCAATATCTCTGAATGCTCACTGATTAAACAATTCCAACAGTACAAGGACTTCTACTTCTCTTTTTTTCCAGACAGGGTCTCACTCTGTCACCCATGCTGGAGTGATCACAGCTCACTGCAGTCTCCACCTCCTTGGCTCAAGCAATCCTCCCACCTCAGCCTCCGGAGTAGCTGGGACCACAGACATGCACCACCACGCCTGGCTAATTTTTGAATTTTCTGTAGAGACGGGGTTTCACCATTGTTGCCAGGCTGGTCTCAAACTACTGGGCTCAAGCAACCCACCTGCTTTGGCTTCCCAAATTGCTGGGATTACAAGTGTGAGCCACCACACCCAGCCCTAGAACTTCCATTCTTACCTACAGATAGAATAGGTTACCCAGCAAAAATTACTGATGCATATAAAATCTAAAATGTGGCCACATATGGAGACTTTAAAAGTGAACCAGCATTCTCACTACTATGCTTGACTAGTCTTTTAAAAGAAAACGTGTTCAGGATTGGCCTGGGCAACATGGTTAAACCCTGTCTGTACAAAAAACACAAAAATTAGCTGGGCATGGTGGCAGTCTCCCGTAGTCCCAGCTATTTGGGAGGCTGAGGTGGGAAGATTGTTTGAGCCTGGGAGTCGAGGCTGCAGTGAGCCATGATCTCACCATTGCACTCCAACTGTCAACACAGTGGGACCCTGTTTCAAAAAAAGTGAACCAGATTCTGCCAGATTAAAAGAATGAAACTTCCATACATGTCATTGGAAATAACATTGTGTTTTCATCTCACACAATGAGACAGAGGTGAGCAAATGTCCTTTCAATCTCTGATAACTAAGTACTACTATCAAGGAAGACTGAACAGCTAAACGTCTTCACAGTTTCAACACTAATGGTAGCCATGTGTCATACGTTAAACACCTCAAATAACATATACAGAGGCAAACATTCACATAACCACAGCAAAGTAGAAATTGTTTTTTATAAACAACTCAAGATAATTGGCTGAAAATGATTAGTGAGACTTCCTCAAAGGCTCGTCAGCATAGGCAACTACAATATTAAATCTTGTTACTCTGATTTCTGGCAAGATGGCCAAATAGGAAAAGCTCTGGTCTGCAGCTCCCAGCGAGACCGAGGCAGAAGGTGGGTGATTTCTCGAGGTCAAGAGATGGAGACCATTCTGGCTAACATGGTGAAACCCTGTCTCTACTAAAAATACAAAAAACAATTAGCCGGGCGTGGTGGCGAGCGCCTGTAGTCCCAGCTACTCGGGAGGCTGAGGCAGGAGAATGGCGTCAACCTGGGAGGCGGAACTTGCAGTGAGCCGAGATTGGGCCACTGCACTCCAGCCTGGGTGACAGAGCTAGACTCCATCTCAAAAACAAACAAACAAACAAACAAAACAGAAGGTGGGTGATTTCTGCATTTCCAACTGAGGCAAACAGGGTCTGGAGCAGACCTCCAGCAAACTCCAACTGACTTGTTACAAGGAAAACTAACAAAGAAAGGAATTCCATCAACATCAACAAAAAGGACGTCGACACCAAAACCCCATCCATAGGTCACGAACATCAAAGACCAAAGGTAGACAAAACCACAAAGATGGGGAGAAACCAGCGCAGAAAGGCTGAAAATTCCAAAAACCAGAATGCCTCTTTTCCTTCAAAGGATCACAACTCCTCATCAGCAGGGAACAAAAGTGGACAGAGAATGAGTCTGACGAACTGACAGAAGTAGGCTTCAGAAGGTGGGTAATAACAAACTCCTTCAAGCTAAAGGAGCATGTTCTAACCCAATGCAAGGAAGCTAAGAACCTTGAGAAAAGGTTAGACGAATGGCTAAATAGAATAACCAGTGTAGAGAAGAACATAAATGACCTGATGGAGCTGAAAAACACAGCATGAGAACTTCGTGAAGCATACACAAGTTTCAATAGCCAAATCAATAAAGAGGAAGAAAGGATATCAGTGATTGAAGATCAACTTAATGAAATAAAGCGGCCGGGCGCGGTGGCTCAAGCCTGTAATCCCAGCACTTTGGGAGGCCGAGACGGGCGGATCACGAGGTCAGGAGATCGAGACCATCCTGGCTAACACGGTGAAACCCCGTCTCTACTAAAAATACAAAAAACTAGCCGGGCGTGGTGGCGGGCGCCTGTAGTCCCAGCTACTCGGAGGCTGAGGCGGGAGAATGGCATGAACCCAGGAGGCAGAGCTTGCAGTGAGCCGAGATCGCGCCACTGCACTCCAGCCTCGGCGACACAGCCAGACTCCGTCTCAAAAAAATAATAAAATAAAATAAAGCAAGAAGACAAGATTAGAGAAAAAAGAGTGAAAAGAAAAGAACAAACCCTCCAAGAAATATGGGACTATGTGAAAAGACCAAATCTACATTTGACTGGTGTACCTGAAAGTGACAGAGAGAATGGAACCAAGCTGGAAAACACTCTTCAGGATATTATCCAGGAGAACTTCCCCAACGTAGCAAGGCAGGCCAACATTCAAATTCAGGAAATAAAGAGAACACCACAGAGATATTCCTCAAGAAGAGCAACCCCAAGACACTTATCATCAGATTCACCAAGGTTGAAATGAAGGAAAAAATGTTAAGGGCAGTCAGAGAGAAAGGTCGAATTACCCACAAAGGGAAGTCCATCAGACTAACAGCAGAACTCTCGGCCAGAAGAGAGTGGGGGCCAATATTCAACATTCTTAAAGAAAAGACTTTTCAACCCAGAATTTCACATCCAGCCAAACTAAGCTTCGTATGTGAAGGAGAAATAAAAGCCTTTACAGACAAGCAAATGCTGAGAGATGTTGTCACCATCAGGCCTGCCTTACAAGAGCTCCTGAAGGAAGCACTAAACATGGAAAGGAAAAACCAGTAGCAGCCACTGCAAAAACACGCCAAATTGTAAAGACCATCGACGCTATGAAGAAACTGCATCAACTAACGGGCAAAATAACCAGCTAGCATCATAATGACAGGATAAAATTCACATATAACAATATTAACCTTGAATGTAAATGGGCTACATGCCCAAATTCAAAGACACAGACTGGCAAATTGGATAAAGAGTCAAGACCCATCAGTGTGCTGTATTCTGGAGACCCATCTAATGTGCAATGACATACACAGGCTCAAAATAAAGGGATGAAGGAAGATCTACCAAGCAAATGGAAAGAAAAAAAAGCAGGGGTTGCAATCCTAGTCTCTGATAAAACAGACCTTAAACAGTGGAAGTCCACTCCAGACCCTGTTTGCCTCAGTTGGAAATGCAGACATCACTGGCCTTCTGCGTCAATCTCGCTGGGAGTTGCAGACCAGAGCTGTTCCTATTCAGCCATCTTGCCAGAAATCAGAGTAACAAGATTTAATATTGTAGTTGCCTATGATGACAAGCCTTTGAGGAAGTCTCACTAACCATTTTGAGCCAATTATCTTGAGTTGTTTACAAAAAGATCAAAAGAGACAAACACGGCCATTACATAATGGTAAAGGGATCAATGCAACAAATAATATCCTAAGTATACATGCACCCAGTACAGGAGCACCTAGATTCATAAAGCAAATTCTTAGAGACCTACAAAGAGATTTAGACTCTGACACAATAATAGTGGGAGACTTTAACACCCCATTGTCAATATTAGACAGATCAACGAGACAGAAAATTAACAAGGATATCCAGGACTTGAACTCAGCTCTGGACCAAGCAGACCTAACAGACATCTACAGAACTCTCCACCCCAAATCAACAGAATATACATTCTTCTCAGCACCGCACTGCATGTATTCTAAGATTGACCACATAATTGGAAGTAAAACACTCCTCAGCAAATGTAAAACAGCAGAAATCACAACAAACTGTCTCTCAGACCACAGTGCAATCAAATTATAAGTCAGGATTAAGAAACTCACTCAAAACTGCACAAATACATGGAAACTGAACAACCTGCTCCTGAATGACTACCAGGCAAATAACAAAATGAAGGCAGAAATAAAGATGTTATTTGAAACCAATGAGAACAAAGACATAACGTATCAGAATCTCTGGGGCACATTTAAAGCAGTGTGTAGAGAGAAATTTATAGCACTAAATGCCTACAAGAGAAAGCAGGAAGATTAAAACCAACACCCTAATATCACAATTAAAAGAACTAGAGAAGCAAGAATGAACAAATTCAAAACCTAGCAGAAGACAAGAAATAACTAAGATCAGAGCAGAACTGAAGGAGACAGAGACACGAAAAACCCTTCAAAAAAAAAATCAATGAACCCAGGAGCTGGTTTTTTGAAAAGATTAAACAGAATAGATAGACCACTAGCCAGACTAATAAAGAAGAAAAGAGAGAAGAATCAAATAGACACAATAAAAAATGATAAACGGGATATCACCACCGATCCCACAGAACTACAAACTACCATCAGAGAATACTATAAACACCTCGATGCAAATAAACTAGAAAATCTAGAAGAAATGGATGAATTCCTGCACATATACACCCTCCCAAGACCAAACCAGGAAGAAGTAGAATCTCTGAGTAGACCAATAACAGGTTCTGAAATTGAGGCAGTAATTAATAGCCTACCACCCAAAAAAAGTCCAGGACCAGACAGATTCACAGCCAAATTCTACCAGAAGTACAAAGAGGAGCTGGTACCATTCCTTCTGAAACTATTCTAAACAATAGAAAAAGAGGGAATCCTGCCTAACTCATTTTATGAGGCCAGCATCATCGTGATACCAAAACCTGGCAGAGACACAACAAAAAGAGAATTTCAGACCAATATCCCTGATGAACATCAATGTGAAAATCCTCAATAAAATACTGGCATACCGAAACCAGCAGCACATCAAAAAGCTTATCCACCACGAGCAACTTGGCTTCATCCCTGGGATGCAAGGCTGGTTCAACATATGCAAATAAATAAACATAATCAATCACATAAACAGAACAAATGACAAAAACCACGATTATCTCAACAGATGCAGAAAAGGCCTTCGACAAAATTCAACAGCCCTTCATGCTAAAAACTCTCAATAAACTAGGTATTGATGGAACGTATCTCAAAATAGTAAGAGCTATTTATGACAAACCCACAGCCAATATCACACTGACTGGGCAAAAACTGGAAGCATTCCCTTTGAAAACCAGCACAAGACAAGGATGACCTCTTTAACCACTCCTATTCAACTTAGTATTGGAAGTTCTGGCTAGGGTAATCGGGCAAGAGAAAGAAATAAAGGGTATTCAATTAGGAAAAGAAGTTAAATTGTCTCTGTTTGCAAATGACATGATTGTATATTTAGAAAGCTCCATCTCTCAGCCCAAAATCTCCTTAAGCTGATAAGAAACTTCTGCAAAGTCTCAGGATACAAAATCAATGTGCAAAAATCACAAGCATTCCTATACACCAATAACAGACAGAAAGCCAAATCATAAGTGAACTCCCATTCACAAATGCTACAAAGAAAATAAAATACCTAGGAATCCAAATTTCAAGGAATGTGAAGGACCTCTTTAAGGAGAACTACAAACCACTGCTCAACGAAATAAAAGAAGACACAAACAAATGAAAGAAGATTCCATATTCATGGATAGGAAAAATCAATATCGTGAAAATGACCATACTGCCCAGAGTAATTCATAGATTCAATGCTATCCCCATCAAACTACCACTGACTTTCTTCACAGAAATGGAAAAAACTACTTTAAAGTTCATATGGAACCAAAAAAGAGTCCACATAGCCAAGACAAACCTAAGGAAAAAGAACAAAGCTGGAGGCATCACGCTACCTGACTTCAAACTATACTACAAGGCTACAGTAACCAAAACAGCATGGTTCTGTACCAAAACAGAAAGATAGACCAATGGAACAGAACGGAGGCCTCAGAAATAACACCACACATCTACAACCATCTGATCTTTGACAAACCTGACAAAAACAAGAAATGGGGAAAGGATTCCCTATTTAATAAATGGTGTTGGGAAAACTGGCTAGCCACATGCAGAAAGCTGAAGCTGGAATCCTTCCTTACGCCTTATATAAAAATTAACTCAAGGTGGATTAAAGACTTAAACGTAAGACCTAAAACCATGAACACACTAGAAGAAAACCTAGGCAATACCATTCAGGGCATAGGGATGGGCAAAGACTTCATGACTAAAACACCAAAAGTAGTGGCAACAAAAGCCAAAATAGACAAATAGGATCTAATTAAACTAAAGAGCTACCACACAGCAAAAGAAACTATCAGCAGTGAACAGGCAACCTACAGAATGGGAGAAAATTTTTGCAATCTACCCATCTGACAAAGGGTTAATATCGAGAATCTACAAAGAACTTAAACTTACAAGAAAAAATCAAACAACTCCGTCAAAAAATGGGCAAAGGATACGAACAGACATTTCTCAAAAGAAGACATTTATGTAGCCAACAAACTTATGAAGAAATGCTCATCATCACTGGTCATTAGAGAAATACAAATCAAAACTACAATGAGATACCATCTCATGCCAGTTAGAATGGCAATCATTAAAAGTCAGGAAACAACGGATGCTGGAGAGGATGTGGAGAAATAGGAATGCTTTTACACTGTTGTTGGGAGTGTAAATTAGTGCAACCACTGTGGAAGACAGTGTGGCGATTCCTCAAGGATCTAGAACCAGAAATAACATTTGACCCAGCAATCCCATTACTGGATATATACCCAAAGGATAATAAATCATTCTACTATAAAGACACATGCACATGTATGTTTACTGCAGCACTATCCACAATAGCAAAGTCTTGGAACCAACCCAAATGCCCATCAATGACAGACTGGATAAAGAAAATGTGGCATATATACATCATGGAATACTATGTAGCCATAAAAAGGATGAGTTCATGCCCTTTGCAGGGACACGAATGAAACTGGAAACCATCATTCTCAGCAAAGTAACACAAGAAGAAAAAAATCAAACACCGCATGTTCTCACTCATAAATGGGAGTTGAACAATGACAACACATGGACACAGGGAGGGGAACATCACACGCTGGGGGCCTGTCAGGGGGTTGGGGGCTGGGGGAGGGACAGCATTAGGAGAAATATATCTAATGTAAATGATGAGTTGATGGGTGCAGCAAGCCAACATGTCACACGTATACCTATGTAACAAACCTGCACGTTGTGTACATGTACCCCACAACTTAAAATATAACAACAAAAAAAGAAAAAAAATCTTGTTACTCACTGAATAGTTGGCCAATGTTAATATTATTACTACTTTTTACTTACAAAAAAATCCACACACTTCTGTTAGTTTTAATCAAGATGTTCAGTTAAAAAATAAATAGTTCAAGATCTTACTTTAAAAGGAGGCACAATTATCTATGGATTTTTCATTTATCCACAGCAATTTCATTTAGCATAATGGATAAATTCTCTTTCCATTTTCCCCTCTACTGTCCACTCTGAAGTCTCTGGGATCAAAGTACCCCTCATTAGCAGCAAAGCAAAATGCTTTGTGTACCAGCCTGTTTCTTCTCTACTGACTATTTGCCTTCCTTGCTCCTTTTACTTCAATCCTTTTATGTTAACCAAGCTCCCCACCTCTGTTTGAATTACTATTGCTTCATAATAAACCAATCCAAATTTAGTGGCATTAAACAATCATTTTACTTTGTTCTAGGATTCTGTGGTTTAAGAATTGAGACATCACGGAACAGAGACAGCTTGTTTCTACTTCACGATGTCTGGGGCCTCAGCTGGGAAAACCAAAAGGCTGGGGGCCATAATCATTTAGGAGTTTTCATTTACAGGCTACTGGTAAATGTTGGCTATTAGCTGGAACCTCAGCTAGGGCTGTTGATCAGAGGACCTATAGGTGGCCTTACCATAGGCCTGGGCCTTCTAACAGTACGGCAGCCTCAGAGTAATCAGACTTTGTACACGGCAGCTCAGGGCTCTAAAGGTGAATGTCACTGCACGTGAGCCAGAAGCTACACTGCCTCTTATAACCTAGCCTCAGAAGTCACAGTCTCACTGCCCCCTATTCTATTGGTTAATATAATCAAAGTCTGCCCAGATTGACCCTACTTCTCAATGGAAGGGTGGCAAGGTCACATTACAGAAGAGAGTATGGGATGAGAGGTACTATGGTGACCATCTCTGAAAAATACAATCTGCCACTTTCTCCCATGTACTTCTCATGCTTAAGTATACTTTGAACTGATTTTTTAGGGAAAAACCACCTCGGAGAGTAATATTTTAACTGAGGCTCATGGTAACCAGAGGGCTCGGCACAGTGGCTCATGCCTGTAATCCCAGCACTTTGGGAGACCAAGGCGGGAGGATCACTTGAGGTCAGGAATTCAAGACCAGTCTGGCCAAGATGGCAAAACCCCATCTTCACTAAAAATACAAAAATTAGCTGGGCGTAGTGGCGCACATCTGTAGTCCCAGCTACTTGGGAGGCTGAGGCAGGAGGATCACCTGAACCCAGGAGGCGGAGGCTGCAGTAAGCCGAGATCGCACCACTGCACTCTAGTCTGGGTGACAGAGCAAAACTCCATCTCAAAAACAAAAAAAAAAAAAAAAAAAAAAAAAAAGAAAGAAGATAACCAAATGCTTTCATCCACATCCAGCCCCAAGCTTTCCTGTTCAGCATAGCTGACTATCTACTACAAATGGCCAGGAAATCTGGCCTCCAATAAGCTGCTGGACCCAGCACTGATCACTCTGGAGGAAAAAAAGCAGCCACTGACATGTGGCAACTGGCCTGGCACTCGAAGCTGGGCCTTGGGGTTCTCCCGATGCACATAACAATTTCATAAACTGCCACTATCAGACAAGGCCACTATGTGACCACAGTGACCAAGAAAAAAGCAAGACCACCTCATAATTGTATCTGAAGAAACAAAACATGAACTTTGACCAGGCCATAAAAATGATCAAAAACTCTGCTATCCTGGTTAACAGTGACTGTTGCTACTTTACCAATTAGCCTCCTTCTGGATAAGATTCATTAAGATACCAAATCACAGAATTATTCCCATTTCCTAACAGAGTCCAATCCAGGGCAAAGCCTCACTTATTTAAATCTTGCCCAAATTCACCTAACACAGATTCAAATCCCATAATAAGTCCTTGCTGACACCCTCCAACAGAGAAGCACCACAGCACCCATGGTGTGTGCTCTCCCTCAATGTAATGCACTGAGCAATCAACCCAACCTGTTCAACCACAGGTGTGTTCCTGGTGGTCTTGGGCTAGAGGGCACTGACAACTCCTCTAAGGACCTTGCATAAGAAAACTCATTTCTAGCAGAGGTCACTTCCCATCCCCTGAATTCTAGCTTTCAGTCCGACTTTCGATTTGGCTCTTTTACACTGCAGTTTTGGCAGACAATTATATAAACTCCTTAGACTGCCAGAAGCTATTAAATTGCCCCTAAAGTTTTATATATGTGTGCGTGTATATACACACACACACACACACACACACACACATATATCTTAAATATATGTGTATATGAGATCTGGTCCCCCAGGTTTCCTCCTCATCACCTTATCAAGTACAGAAAGGTTATTCCAATAACAGTGGCAACAGCTGCCCTGTCCCCAGCACGGTCACAGGACCTAAAGGAAATATGGCTTCACACACACAGAGTGCTTAAGCCTCTGCTTTGGGAAAAGCAATAGGTAGGCACAGGACATCTCAGTTGCAGATCCCAGATTCACAATCCTATTTCTGCCACCTCCTCCTCCTCCTCCTCCTAGTGTATTCTTCATTTTTATCCTAATCTTATTTTGCAAAGAAAAAACGTGACAATATCATTACCCTTTTCCTCCTTTCCTTTACAGTTCCATTTGCTTGATGCAAGGACTCTTACCCTCAGAAAAACCGTTCCAAAGAAAACACTAGACCTCCATAACCTAGTAGTTCAGTGCCAGACCAGAATCCCCACCCAACTTCAGGTCAGAGACACATACTGATTTAAAGTTTAGTTTAAGGAATCAGCTGTAGCACACAGAAAATATGGACTGGAAACAATCCCATCTGAACTTGAATTCTGGAGTAATCGTGTTTGCTGCTTTGACACTCTTGACCCAAAATTCTCCTTCACAACCATATGTAAACTCTCAGGGTCCCTGAGATACTGAATGTTCATGCAACAAAATTAAATCATTACTACTCGGGCATCATTTAGGAAATGGAGCTGCAGAGTTCAAACTTACATAGGTTTATCTCCTCACATTTCATGGAAAATAACACTGCCTGTAAGACTAGGTGTGGATTTAGACAGAGATGAGGACTAGCGTGGAGGGGCAGGGTAAGTGCACAAGCATGAAGTGAGAGGCTCACCAATCACGTGGAAAATCTGATTAATTTTCAGGAGTCATGTGGTTGTCTTGCTGACTCCTTTGGAATATGGATATGATAGAGAACAGATTTCTTTTTTTTTTTTTTTTTTTGAGATGGCGATTCACTCTTGTGGCCCAGGCTGGAGTGCAATGGCACAATCTCGGCACACTGCAACCTCCGCCTCCCAGGTTCAAGTGATTCTCCTGTCTCAGCCTCCCAAGTAGCTGGGACTACAGGCGCGCACCACCACACCCAGCTAATTTTTGTATTTTCAGTAGAGACAGGGTTTTGCCATATTGGCCAGGATGGTCTCGATCTCCTGACCTTGTGATCTGCCTGCCTTGGCCTCTCAAAGTGCTGGGATTACAGGCGTGAGCCACCACGCCCAGCCTGAGAACAGATTTCTGAAACATCCAAGGCACTGGCCATCCTAGCACCTTGCTGGCCCCTACAAAGAGTCACAATAGACTCAGGCCAGTTTGTATGGACTTTTTGGTTGTCTTTTTATGTGTGTCTGAGTGTTTGGTTTGGGGTTTCACTTATTTTGTTTTGTAACTGGCCTAGCAAGATTTGGGATGAACCATTGACTAGAGTCTAGAATGATCAGCGAAATTTCTGAAAATGTGTCCTGGCCTTTTTCAGGGTCATGGAAGGGGGTTTGAACAGGAGGTATAACTGTGGACTGCCACCCTACAGGAGTCTGTTTAGGGCGAACCCCTAAAGGAAGGCTTCAAATTAATCTGTAATACAATGAGATTTCTGATTCTGTGTTCTAGAGTAAATAAAATGATTACAGTCACACCTTGCATAGCAACAGGAATATATTCTGAGAAATGCATCGTTAGGCAATTTCATTGTGAGAACATCATAGACAGTACTTACACAAACCTAGAGTGTGTGTGTATATATACATATTTTTTTCTCATATGAAAAACAAAATGTCACAATACCAATAATGAACATCAATCATTACCCCAAATGATCTGCAAGGCCAGTATCAAGGGCTGTATATCAGGTTTCTATATATGCTCCATTATAATCTTATGGGACTACCAGCATATATGTGGTCCATCGTTGACCAAAATGCCACTATGCAGTGAATGACTGTATTTCTTCTAAAGGGAGGGTTTCATTGGTGGGGGGGAACTACCTACCAATTCTGACTTCTTATACTAATCTTTCTCTGTCAATTAGCTTGTCACATTGTCTTTTTAATTTTTAACCTCAAACATAATTTATTATCAGAAATTAGGAACACTTCATTTTTCGTTGTTGACACAGTGGAGGTGTGAATTCCACTGTAAACAACTACTTGAATATATAAAAACCAGCAAGGGATTTGAATAGAAAACAGCTACTTTGTGTTTTTAACCAATTTATGGTATAAGTCACTGTGACAACTACAATGGAGAAAAACAATTCGCTTTGTTTAGTTCAGGACGATGATCTTTGCTCGACCACCCAAAACATACAAACAACAAAAACACATCCATTTTATTAAAGACTTAAATATATGAACTGAGACCATAACACTACAAGAAGGAAACCTAGGGAAGAAACTACAGGACACAGGTGGGCGATGAATTTTGGGGTTTGACCCCAAAAGCTCAAATAACAAAAACAAAACTAGACAAATGGGATTATATCAAACTAAAATGCTTCTGCACAGCAAAGAAAACAATTAACAGAGTGGAGAGACACCCTACAGATTGGGAGAAAATATTTGCAAGCTCTACTCCTAATAAGAGGTTAATGTCCAAAATATATAAGGAACTCAAACAACTCAATAGCAAAAAGACAAATAACCTGATTAACAAATGGACAAAGGACCTGAATAGATGTTTCTCAAATGAAGACACACAAATGGCCAATAGGCATAAGAAAAAATGCTCAACATCACTAATTGCTAGTGACATGCAAATTAAAATCACAGTGATATATTACCTCACACCTTTCGGAATGGCTATTATCAAAAAGATGAAAGATAACAGGCCAGGATATGGAAAAAAAGGCAACCCTATACATTATTGGTGGGAATATAAATTAGTACAGCCATTATGGAAAACTGCATGGAGGTTCCTCATAAAACTAAAAATAGAATTACCATATGATCCAGCAATCCCACTTCTGAGTATATATCCAAAGAATTTGAAATCAGTATGTCGAAGGGATATCTGCACTCTCATGGTCATTGCAGGATTTATCACAATAGCCAAGTTATGGGATCATCCTAAGTGTCCATCAGAAGATGAACAGATAAAGCAAATGTGCTATACATACACAATGGAATACTATTCAGTCTTCAAAAATCAGGAAAATCTGTCCATTGATGAGCCTGGAGGATATTATGCTAAGTGAAATAAGCCAGGCACAGAAAGACAAATACTTCATGTTCTCACTTGTATGTGGAATCTAAAACAATGGAACTCACAGAAGCAGGTAATAAAATGGTGGTGATAATTCAAAATTTCATACTGCAAAATAGCTAAGAGTACATTTCAAATGTTAACACCACAAAAAAACTATTAAGTTCCATGTTGAGTCATTTTTGTGTAAAAAAAGATAAATATTTTAGGTGATGAATATGTTATTTAGTTTGATTTAATCATTCCACACTGTATACATATAATACCACTTTGAACTCCATAAATATATACAATTTGTTAATATACAATAAAATTATACAAATATAAAAATAAAAAGATTTTCTAAGCAGTGTCAAATAAGTCAATTTTATTTCATATATACTGTGTCTGAATTCAGACATGCCTGACCTTTAGGAGTGTGCCTAGCCTTCCCTATGGGAGATTTTTCTTTTTTTCTTTTTTTGAGACAAGAGTCTCGCTCTGTCACCCAGGCTGGCGTGCAGTGGCGCAAACTTGGCTCACTGCAACCTATGTCTCCCAAGTTCTAAGGGATTCCAGGAGATATTCTTTCAGATTTATTGTCAGCTCCGTTTGGACCTATAGTTCTCCAAGTATGGCCCCATGTCCAGGAGTATCAGCATCTCCTGGGAACTAGTTAGAAATGTAAATTCGGGGGTCCACTCCTGACCAACTGTAGGGGCAACTCTGTGGATGGGACCTAGCAATCTTTGTTTTAAGAAACCCTCCATCTGATTCTGATTCACAGGAAAGTTTGGGAGCCACTGACTTAGACTGCTATACTGTTGTTTATCTGGTAAACAAAGAGGCTGCTTTTCTTGTTCAGAAGCTTTAAAATATTGCTTAGGATTTCTGGTGGGTGCACAATTCCCTGCTGTGAACCGAGTTTGCTAGAAAACCAAATAACTGGCACCTCCACTGTAGTCCTACCCAGAGCTTGAAGGCTTTGCACTCACGTAAGACTGATTCTTCCAGAGGGGCCTGGAAGTGCCAATGTGATGGGCAAATGCTCTTACCAGAAATAAACTAGCTGTGGGCGCCGGGTGTGGTGGCTCATGCCTGTAATCCCAGTACTTTGGGAGGCCCAGGCAGGTGGATCACTTGAGGTCAGAAGTTCGAGGCCAACCTGGCGAAACCTCGGCTCTACTATAAATACAAAAATTAGCCAGGAGTGGTGGTGGGCGCCTCTAACCCCAGCAACCCGTGAGGCTGAGGCAGAAGAATCGCTTGAACCCGGTAGGCGGAGGTTGCAGTGAGCCGAGATCACGCCACTGCATTCCAGTCTGGGCGACAGAAGTAGAGAGACTCCTTATCAAAAAAAAAAAAAAAGAGAGAGAGAGAAAAGAAAAGAAAGAAAAAAGAAAGAAAGAAAAGAAAAGAAGAGAAAAGAAAAATAAACTAGTTTTGGGCCTTAAATGCTACTCAGTTCTCCAGTTCACCTCAACAGGGAGGGAAGGTGCCTGGAGGAAAATTGCACTTCGTTTTCGCCCTGCTTATTTTGTCTTCAAAATATATGTTAAATCACCACATCAAAGAGCCGTCCCAGATCTCAACTCCCAGGTGAGTTCGGTGGCACCCAATAGGTTTTCATAACACAGGATCTCTGTCTCCTTGTATTGTAATAGCCTGTCTCCAAATGCAGATAGCAACCGGCAGGCTGTAAATGTCGAGGGAAAAGCCTAATTCCTTTCCTCATCCGGAGCCTCTAGTGCAGTACCCAGCACAGAGCAGGTACTTGGTATTTTGGTAAGGGAAATCAATCAACGCATCAATAGCGGAATCTGAAACCAGCGACCCAGATCTTTCCATAAAATCATTCTGCCGAGATGGGATTCAGATGTATTGGTGCCCTGCAGACAACACGTTTTCGCCCTGATTTTATCCTCCATTCATCTGTCCGCCCCTCCCCCATAGACCCCCGCCTGTCCCCAGCCAAAAATAGTAAGATTCACACATCTCAGTGTCAACACACACAACACAGTTGACACGCCCCTTAATCCTACAGCTACGCAATCAATTCTCGCCGCCGGGTCCGTCCTCTTGTCAGTTCCTCCGACTCCTCATCCCCTCGCAACTTCCGATCCCCATCACTTCCGTTCCCGTTTGCTTACTCGGCTGGAAGCAGGATGTGTCTACGCCTTCAGCCCATAAGAAGTGCTACAAACCTCCGTCTCGCTCGCTTTCATGACGGCGACCCACGGCCCCTGTCCTATGGCCTCGGAGAGCAGCGGCAGTCGCAGTGACCGGACCCTCGCCCATCCACCGCCCTCCCTTAAGAGACGCACAACGGAGCTCCCACAATCCTCTTTGCTTCCGCTCTCGCCATCCGCTGTGCGCTCAGCCGCCCCCCTCCTCGCCCCCACCCCGCCCCGCCCCGCCCCGCCGGCCTCGACATTAACCCCTTTGTGGTCACGTCCGTTGGCTGGTCTGTTTGGGAGAGCCAGGCGACTAATCTGGTAAAGAGACCAAAAAAAACACAGGTAAAAAGACCTAAAAGACTTAGTCATCTATTGGAACATTTCCCCAGTTTGTTTTTAAGTTGGCTTGCAAGCTTATCAATCATTCTCAAACAGGAGCTTAACTTACTTAGGTGAACAGTTCTTGATGACGCCTTCAAACTGCTAGACCAACCCAAACTCCGAATTTGCAGTTTCTGACCTTTCACCTTTAACCTGTGCCCTTTCTACCCTCCATTCTCCATCTCCTTTTGGTTCTTGTCTGACTCTGAGTATGTAAAGAGCACAGACTTTGAAACCTGAGTTCCCGCGTTCGAATCCCCATTGTACCACTATCTAACCATGGCATCTTGGGCAAGTGATTCAAGCATGGTATTCCTTGGCTTTCTCATCTGTAGAATGGGTATAATAATAGTACTTACCTCCAGAGTTGCAGTAAAAATATTAAAATTTCACATGTGACGAGCACCTAGAACATTGCCTGTCATGGAGTTAAGCAGTATATTGAAATATAAATTATAATGATTGAATTTGATCTCACCTAAGACCTCTGGCTAATAAATAATAAATGATAATAATCATTTCACCTGGGATAGAGGGGATTGCCCTGTTCTCTCCAGGCTGAGGCAGTAATACCTGATTCTAGGGACTGCTGATATGGAAATTACTACCACTCTGGTTGGAGTCAGAAGAGTATATTAAAGAGTCTCTTTGTACTGTCCTAAAATAAGCAAAACCCAACATTTACAGTTCCATGGACCATGCACTATGATAAGTGCTTTAAACCCATTTTGTTGTTATTGCTTCATCCTCACAATAACCCTTTGCTGGTTGTTAAGTGTATTACCCTTTCCTGTCCTCTTCGTCTGCTTAAAGCAGCTAAGAAAACTCAGATTAGTCACATTGCATATAAATCAATAACTTGCCCACGGTCACAGAGCTAATAACAAATAGAGCCAAGACTCAAACTCAGATACATTCAGATGTGTCCTAGTATCTCTCAAATATCACTGAGAAAAAAAGCCACCATAAATTCTTTTCAAGTGCTTTCTCTCCCCCGACTCCCCACCCCAAGAGTTGCTCAATGCCCATACAGGAAGACTAGGTTCACTTCAGAAGCAGAAGGGCAGACCCCAGTAAGGCAAAGATTTTTCCCTTGAAGGCTGGCAGCCAAAGAGGTGACTATACTAGGAATTGGCATAAACAGCTCACTCATTGCCCTCCACTGTGCCACACAGGCCCCGTTACTGCCTATAGTACTGAAGACTACTGGGGATAAAGGTATAGGGCCTTCACTTCATCCCACCATTCTGTAAAGCTTGGATATTAACGAAGATCTTGCTTATTTTAGGACAGTACAATGAGACTCTTTAACATACTCATCTGACTCCACCCAGAGTGGTAGTAGTAATTTCCGTATCAGCAGTCCCTAGAGTCAGGAATTACTGCCTCAGCCTGGAGAGAACAGGGCCATCCCCTCTGTCCCAGGTTAAAACAAAACAGAAATTCCCTCTCTTCCTTCAGAGTGTATGGTACTCAGGATGTTGTTATTCTTGCTCCACACCCACCCACTCTCACTTCGCAACTTATCATCAGGTGGTCCACAGTGGTTTTTTCAGGGGAAGGGTTGGCGATGGTGAAGGGACTGAAGGAGAATGTAAATCCCCAGGTTTGCTGAAGGTAAATGAAGCACTGCTTTGTCCCTACCTCTGTACCTCTTTTGTAGCTCCCTGACCTTGTTTCTCGTTTGGCATTTCAGAACCCATCACTCCACACCTAGGAAACCCTCTTGGGTTTGAATTGCAGACAAATCATCTTGTCTTTTATTTTCTCCCCCAACACCCAACGGTAGCACACATGTCTGGACTTGGCCAAATTTAAAAACAAAAATAACAGAGGTAGGATGGAAAAACTTTTTACTTAATTTTCTCCATTATTTCTAGCTGTCAAACTATTAGAAATGTCAGTGTAAGGGGTAGAGCTGTGAGAAGTCGAGTTCCAGAGGCCAGGAAAGAGGAAAATCCTGATGCAAAGCAAAAGTGTTGGCAGAGGAAAGACAAGCTGACAAGAGTGTCTCTAGGGTCAGTAGAAATAAACAAATGGTGGAAATTGGTGAGTGGGTCTCATACACAAAGAAACCTTTCCCTTTCAGCTCTTTTCACCCTACACACCATATCCCCATTCCAGAGACTTCCACTGCCTTAAATTCTCCTAACCAACCCAGTTCTTTCCTTGCTGGGCATCTTGCCCTAATGGCAGAATTCACCACCAGCTGCTACTGCTAAGCAAACTGGGTAGTTGAGGGGAGAGGATGTTCGTAAACCCAATGTTAGAAAGGGAGCTGTGTTCCTAGCATCCCTAGTTGTACTCGTAGCATATTTTTAGAAGCAGTGTTCTACGTACATAATTTAAGTGTTCAGGTTCTGCAGTGCTTTCTTCAGTATGTTTCAGTTATTTGTTTCTTAAGAACTGTTCTGGGATCCTAACATATATATGACAGTGTTTCTATGCCATAGTGTTTTACATAGCTGGTGACCAGTTCAGGCCCCCTTTACAAGGCAAATAGATGCATCCCCCAGCTGCTGTGGGTATTAGCTGATAAATACAGCTGCTTCCTTCTCTGCAGAATTGCACTCTGCAGAAGAGGTTCATTGCCTGGGAGATTGCTGTTTAATACCCCCAACTCCTACACACACAACCCTGCAGCCAAAAGCAATGACTGACTGATGATGAAGGTACAAGGTACCTTGCCTCAAGGTTGACCAATTCTGTGGTGCAAATCCTACTCCAGAGCTCCTCCTGGGATTAGGCTAGAGCTTGTTTCCAGTGAGTTTAGGTTTTTTTCCCTCAGCCATATCCTGCTTCTCTCACTCCCCTGCTGCTGAGAGCACTCGCTCTAAATCACTTGCGCAAGAATCATGCCCCACCTCTGGCTCTGCTTCTAGGGAACCCTAATATTCATGCTCAGCTCATGTTTGTCAGAGGATCGTGTAAAGAAGTCCCTCTGTAGACCCTCTGTTGTAGGCAGAGCCATCATACCCATCTCTGGGGAAGTCAGGAGTGAGTTAAGATGTAACTGGATAAGACCCCTCAAGTCAAACTTGAACATCTGTCCTAACTCAGATTAAAATGAGATCTGCCCTATTCCTGAAATCTACTGTCTTGGTGACACCAGCAGACTACATTCTATCAAATTAGAAATGAAGATATATTTGTTTGTGCTTCATTGTGGAAAAATGTTTTTATTAAAAATAGTTATGTGGCATTTGTTAAAATTTTAGTTATTTTGTGATAGATACTGCTGTAATAGCATGAATCTTAAATTTATCAGCTGTCGGTTGCTATATGTCTGTTGAATGTAAACTCTGTGTTATCAAAGATGATCAAAGAATGAGCCCAAGGTTAGATACCTGATAAGGATGCTCCGATTAGTCTAGAAGTGTTAAAGAAAAGAAAAGAAAAGAAAAGAAACAACAACAGACCAGATTACCAGCTTGCAAATAATAAAAACATATCCTAATTTAATAATTCTTCTATGATTCAGAAGACATACTGAATCATCTTTATAAACCTCAATCATAATATTGTGAAAGTGTACAAGTACTAGTTAAGAGTAATGTTCAGATTGAAAAAAAAGTTCAGGTTGAAAATGACCAGATTGTTAAAATACATATTTGCAAGGAGGAAAATTTCAAAACATCTAGCATCTCCTCCAAAATATATATCCTATTATTTACATAGTACATAATGTATAGTCACTGATTCTAATCTCACTTGACTAAGTCCATTCCTCTAGCTACAATAAAAGAACCAAGATAATAATTTTCTTTGGTATTACCTAGTTCTGAATATATTTTAATACATTCCTTTTGCTATGACCTCTTGTAATTGGTTCCTTTTATTATTTTTATTTACATATATTATATATCATAATTTATTTTAATTCCTTTTTTGCTGTATGGAAGCAAATATATGATCATCTTCCTCTCCAAAAAATCAGATTATGGAGGGTCCTTTAAGTGGTTACTTTTGGTAACTAAAGCAAACATTTTCTTAAGAAAATATCATTAAACTAAAAATTCATACTGATCTGAGAAATGTTGGTTGTTTCTGAAAAGCCCTTTCTACATTAGTCAAATAAATTATAATATTTATAAGTCTCATGGAATGTTTTAGTTGTGTACAAGATTTTCATTAAAGCATAGAAAAGAATATCATAGCTACTTGCTTAACACACATATACATCAAAGAGGAGATAGGACTTTCTTAACTTATCTGTAACAATGGTTAAACAAAGGTTTGGTAAGAGCAATTAAAGAATGGTGAATTACCCCATTCATTAAAATTTTTAAAGTACTTAAAATTAGACTGGATAGAATTTTACAGGGGAGCAATATATCATATGTTTTTTTAAAAAAAGAAGAAGAAAGAGGCTGGGCGCGGTGGCTCACCCCTGTACAATTTGGGAGGCTGAGGTGGGCGGATCACGAGGTTAGGAGTTTGAGACAAGCCTGATCAACATGGTGAAACCCCATCTCTACTAAGAATACAAAAATTAGCTGGGCGTGGTGTTGCACGCCTGTAATCCCAGCTACTCAGGAGGCTGAGGCAGGATAGTCGCTTGAACCCGGGAGGTGGAGGTTGCAGGTTGCAGTGAGCCAAGATCGTGGCACTGCACTCCAGCCTGGGCAACAGAGCGTGACTCTGTCTCAAAAAAAGAAAAAAAGAAAAGAAAAAAAGAAAAAAAGAAAAGAAAAGAAAGAAAGAAAGAAAAGAAAAGAAAAAGAAAAGAAGAAGAAGAAAGTTATACGAGGACAAATGTAAAAATGTTATAATCGTCCCCCTGGTTGTTATTGCTCAAAATTTTTTTTGCCATCAACCCTTAAGGGTGTGAACAAAAGTTCTCTGAAAAAGAATTTGGAGGACAGACACTTTATTCCACTGAACAGTTTGCAAACAGGTTTAAGATGAAGGTGTGTTCCAGACAACAAAAAGAGTGTTTAGGTTTAATTGCAAAAGTTCACACCCAGGTTCCCAATCACATCCATTTATGCAAATGAAGGATACAAACTTGCTTAGTTCTGATTGGTGGAAGCAGCTGAGCCCCAATTGGTTGATATGGCTGAACTCTGATTGGTTGATACAGCTGAGTTCTAAAAGTCCCAAAGTTAAAAAGGTGGAGGTTTTTTGGGAACTCAGAGTGGGTGTATGACCTCTAGTCAGCAAATGGCTGTTTGGCTCTCTATTTTAAATTTAGGCCATTAGCATTTCGGGATTCATCTTGAAGGATTGGCTCTTTCAGGTTCACATTTGTTCACAAGAGTTTCTATGATTGTATATGATTGATATCACACCATTTATTATCAAAAACGTTTTCTAAGTCTATCATGTATCTTTCAGAATTCACCAGTTTCACCACAGAAATGATCCACAATTTCAGTGTTACAATGTTTCATCTAAAATGCCCATCTTTTGCTGGCCTACTCTTCTAAAAGCCCAGGCCAAATGTCACTCACTGTAAAGCCCTCACTAATCTTCTTTCTCCCAAGCCAAACTCATCCTTTCCTTAAATGTCCACTGATCTTTGACAAAAGAGCAAGGGCAACACAATGGAGGAAAGATAGTCTTTTCAATAAATAATGTAGGAGCTTCTGGACATACACGTGCAAAAAGAATTGATCTAATTCTTAACATCCTTCACAGAACTTCCTGAAAGACCTACCACCTCTTCAATGGAAAGCATCAACAGTTTGCCCCCTACAATTTTCTGAATTCCTCACCTCAAAATCCTCATCTTGCTTCTTCCTCCAATCCTGGATTACTGTAAAATGATTCTTACCCAATCTTAATCAAGATCCCACATTGAAATACCCACCTTAAATCAAACTTCCAATTCTTAATAAATTCTGCCCAGACATTCCCCTCTGAAACATTGCCAAGGCTTTGTGGAAGCTGAGGTTTTCCTTGCCAAAATACATAAGAAATTCAAGCTTTTTTTTATCAGCAGGTTTTGTTGGTGATATTTGACTCAGCTAAATACACACACACACACACACACACACACACACACACACACACTTTGAGCTCATCAATCACATGAAAAAAATTATAAGGGTTAGATTACCGATTATTGGGTCAAGTCCAGTGTATTTCTATCCAATGGTAAACAAAATGATAAAAGTTAGTTGACAATTCTCGATACCACTCAGTCTCTCCTGCAGCCATCATCTCTCTGATAGGTAAATCATGCATCTGAAGACTTCAAGGCAGATTACCCCAGGGTTTGGCTCAGGCTCAGATCTTCAGAGAAAATAAGGAACTACTATACCCACCCACATTTTCAGAGAAACAGAAATTAGGAAGGATGTTGGAGAATGGAAGGGAGAGATGAATTGGGTAAATTCATTGAGGTGAAGTACACCCAAGGGACAAACCAAATCGAAGTGAGACAAGAAGGCAGGATGCCCAACAGTCATCAACTCCAATGATTACAAACTTGGTTAAGATGTATTAATACATTATTACCATATATTTAAGTAAACATTATACATACAGTGCACAAACTCTATGTACTGCTGTCCATATCTGTGTCAGTATTTCTCACTGATAAATATATGCAGGGACCTCTTCTTTTTTTTTTTTTCTGAGACGGAGTCTCACTCTGTTGCCCAGGCTCACTGCAACCTCCACCTGCCAGGTTCAAGCGACGCTCCTGTCTCAGCCTCCAAAGTAGCTGGGACTACAGGCATGCACCACTGCACCCAGGTAATTTTTGTATTTTTAGTAAAGATGGGGTTACACCATGTTGGCCAGGCTGGTCTCGAACTCCTGACCTCAGGTGATCTGCCTGCCTCGACCTCCCAAAGTGCTGGGATTACAGGCATGAGCCACCATACCCGGCTTAGGACCTCTTTTTTTTTTTAAAATTATTTCACACCCAAACATTTCTGTAAATTCTTTTTATAATATTTCTTTCTTTCTTTCTTTCTTTTTTTTTTTTTTTTTGAGACGGAGTCTCGCTCTGTCTCCCGGGCTGGAGTGCAGTGGCCGGATCTCAGCTCACTGCAAACTCCGCCTCCCGGGTTTACACCATTCTCCTGCCTCAGCCTCCCGAGTAGCTGGGACTACAGGCGCCCGCCACCTCAACCGGCTAGTTTTTTGTATTTTTTAGTAAAGACAGGGTTTCACCGTGTTAACCAGGATGGTCTCGATCTCCTGACCTCGTGATCCGCCCGTCTCGGCCTCCCAAAGTGCTGGGATTACAGGCTTGAGCCACCGCGCCCGGCCTATAATATTTCTTAAATGTAAACAAAAACTAAATATAAACTCTGCATGTTCATAAAGCTCTTGTACAAATGTAACACCAAAGGAAATTTACAAATTGTGCACAAACTTTTTTACAAAGTCAGTGTAATGTGGTATATATGATGAAACAAAACTGCCCTAGAAACGTGAACGTACTACTGACTGGCAAGCATATGCTCTTGGCCTTCAGAATGCTTGTAAGTACATCTTGGGGTTGACTCCACTTTCCCATCACTTTCTTCTTTTCAGACTACTGCAACCTTTCATTTGTATAGGAAGATGCCAAGTATGAGGTTCACCTCATTTGTCTTCTCACTAGATCATGACAATTAAAGTAGTATTACCTTATGCTAATTCATTGTGAAAATAAACTCAAATACATGTCCTAATCATGTGGCAGCAGTTAGTTATGTGGTCATACAGATATTTCAGAATATGCTTAAAATCAAACACAAAAGTAAAACACATACTTGTAGAAACCTCACATACTCTATCATTAGACTCCAGTTTAAAAAACACCCACCTCTTATAGTATGTGTAAAAGGTATATATATTTAAATTAGACCGCCAGGCGCAGTGGCTCCACCTGTAATCCCAGCACTTTAGGAGGCTGAGGCGGGTGGATCACTTGAGGTCAGGAGTTTGAGACCAGGCTGGCAAACATGGCAAAACCCCATCTTTACTAAAAATACAAAAATTAGCCAGGTGTCGTGGCACATACCTATAATCCCAGTTACTCAGGAGGCTGAGGCAGGAGAATGGCTTGAACCTGGGAGGTGGAGGTTGCAGTTAGCCAAGATCGCCCCAATGCACTCCAGTCTGAGCGACAGAGCAAGACTCCGTCTCAAAAAATATATAAAATAAAATAAAATAAATTACACTATTTCGTTAGCTTCTTATTAACAGCTCTTATTAACAGTACTTATTAACCTGAGTACCTACATTGTCATGCAGCACTTGACTCTTGTTTCATTTGGCTAATCAAGTCTCTTGTTTGTGGGGACCAAGCCATGGCCCAATCAGCCTCATTGGCCTCAGACCCCTGTTGATTGGTGCATTAGGGACCATAGAACAAACCGTCTTCAGCCTCACTTCCACAAGTTTAAATTGGTCAGCCTCATTAGATATTAATGAATGATTCAATTTTGAAAGCCACATACACAATGCAACATACCTTCTTGCAATCTCAATGAAAGAAAGCAGGCATGCTCAACAGTCAAACAAGTAACTGAAGCAAGATAATGTATACATTTTAAAGGCACGTTGGAAAAGCGGAGCTGTTTTCACTATAAGTTGCATTGGTAGGGCAAGGCACAGAGTTTAATACCGAATGGGGCTTGTTTTAGTGACAACCCCCACTTCTCCTGCCCTCTTTCTCTTCTTCCTCCTGCCTTCTTTCATCTTTCCCCTCCTTTCCAACTATTTTAGTTCTATGCTTTCCTGAAGGATCAATGTAGTTTTTTCATAAATACAGTTAATGCAAAAAATCGCTTTTATTGAAAAATTATGCTTATATGAAAATGTGCTTCCTTTTATAAAATAGTATTAGGTAGTTTTAAAGATTGTCTTCTTTGGGCAAAGTAATAAATTAGCAATCTTGGAGTTTCCTCTGAATATATTTTTTTTAATTTTACGCATCCAAGAACAGGAACCACTTGTCCAGAATACAGAGAAGAGAGATGAGATAAAGAGCAAAGTACAGTATATGACACCTAACAAGTTGATTCAAGTTGAACAAGTTAAGCTCCGTAATATATTTTCTACGGGAGAGAGGGGGCAAATTAGCAGCAGTGCCTAAGTCTCCTTTGAGAGTCAGGGAAGGCTTCACAGAGGAGATAACGTTTGAGCTGGAGTTTGAAGGATTAGCAGGGGAGAAATGGCAGGGCATTCCAAGCAGAGTACCTACGAGCAAAAGGCGCAAAGCACAAAAGAGTACAACGTGTCCAGCAGCTCTGAGTAGACGAGTGGCTGCAGCGTAGGGTTCTTGGAGTTAGGTGATCAAGGGTGACGAAGGGACTATTTTTTCCTGTTTGGAATATTTCTCCTACAGCTCATTGCACGGTGCTGGGCACACATTGCAGGAGCTCAATAAATACTTGTTGAATTGGGACAGGGTGATCGAATGCGCTGGGAACCAGGGCATCTGGATGCTTTCTCACGCACCCGCAGTGTGACCTTGGCCAAGTCCCTTTTCTGGGACTGCGGTTCCTGCTTAGTAATCAAGTGCGAGTGAGAAAGCGGAGGAGGAGGTTGGCCAGAGGCGCCGAGCCCTTCTAGCGGCCTGAATCCCTGATTCGATGAGTAGAGGGCGGGGCGGGCCTCTCGGGGCCGCGGCAGGCGGAGGTTCAGTTCCTCCTCCGGTCCAGCAGGGGGCACGGGGAGTGGCTTCCCGCCGCCCTTCCCCTCCCGGCGGGCGCCGGGCAGACTGCTGCAGTCACTAGCAGCGAGCGCAGTGGGCGGGGCGGGCCTGGCCGGGCCGGGCGGCGGCGCTGCGCTGACGGGCTGAGTCGGGCGGCGGCGGCAGCTGCAGAAGCCACCTAGGCGCTAACTGGGTGGCCGGTGGGCTGCTGTGGCCTCGAGCAGCCTCTTCGCGCTGCCCCGCACCCCGCAAGCAGCAGCGGGCCGCGACGCCCAGCCTGACAGTGAGCTGCGGCGGGCACACCCCGGAGCGGCGGCGACTGCGGACAGGTTAGAGTGGGGGCAGGGGCGGGCGCGGGAGCAGCCCAGGGCCAGAGAGGGAGCCCGAGCCAGGCAATCTCCAACCATGTCCGACGAGGCCTCGGCCATCACTTCCTACGAGAAGTTTCTAACCCCCGAGGAACCCTTCCCACTCCTGGGACCTCCTCGCGGGGTGGGCACCTGCCCCAGCGAGGAGCCGGGCTGCCTGGACATCAGCGACTTCGGCTGCCAGCTGTCCTCCTGCCATCGCACCGACCCGCTCCACCGCTTCCACACCAACAGGTACGAACTGCACCTGAGGGCAGGGGTGGATTTTCCACCTCTGGTCGCCCCCCTGCTCCTAGTCCTTCGTCCCGGGCTGCGCTTCAGTCGCACCCTCCCCCACCTGCCTTTGACCAGCACTCATTCCCGGGCTCCTTCCCTGCCCCCCCTCCCTATTTTCACCCCTGCCCTCAGATTTTCCTTTCGACCGGCGTTTTACTCTCTTTTCCTCATTCATATTCTGGCTATAGCGACTCCTCCCTTCCCTATCTTCTCCCTCCCTCGCTTCCCTTCCCTCCCCCCATCTGTACCCTACGAATCCCAAACCCCCACCCTTGATTTTTAGATACGCCTCTGTTTCCATCCATCTGCAAAAGTTTAACCCCTTCCATTTCCGGCACGCTGTAGAGGAATTTGGATGACTCAAGATCAATCCATAGATCTTTTGAAAAGTGACGTTGAAAGGTGGCACGTTTAAAGCTAGAAGCTTAATTTTCCCTATTTTTAACCTGTCTCACAGTCCTGTTCCCCCCCGCTGCCACCACCCCTACCCCATTTTTTTTTTTTTTTTTAGTTGAGCGCTGGGAAACTAGTCGATTATTTCTTTTTTTTTTTTGCCCCCTCCTTTATTAACTGTTTGCCTTAGCGCTTTAGGCTCTGCCAAACTGGGTAAGCTTAAATCTGGAAGATTCCTTCATATGACATATCCCTTGGTTTGCTTCCCCTTTGAAGGGACAGAGTAAGGCTTAGGATGGACTGACTTACACAAATTTGTTCAGAGGGTGTATTTCCTCCTAACTGATTTCAGTAGAAGGTAGTGTTCTGGAGACTTCTCTCATGCAAGCATTTACATGTTAGATCAAATCTTGGGGGCGAGGGGGTTTGAAGACGTTCTAGATATAGCCTCAACTTTTAATATAGGTGGATATTTGAGATACGTATACAAAGGACTGGGGGTGTGTGTGGATAAGGCTCTAGGAGAGGGGTTCAGCTATGGAAAATACTGGAGATAAATTAAGAAATTTAGTTCTGACTTCTGATTCAAATTTATGATGTGAGTTTGATCAAATTCTTTCATATTTTAATGTCTTTAGCATATTTCTCCCCTCCCTTCCCTTAAATCAGTCTGTAGATTGAATGAGCTTCTACCAGGTACAAGGAATGTGTAAAAGATGTTTCTTACATAAATCAAAGTTATAGTCTATGGGAACAAGGTGTTATAGTTAAATAATCAGAATATCAGTATAACACATCTCAAAAGGAAGTGGCAGTAAATTTATTATGAGTACTCTAAATCGTCATTGCAAAAAATGAAGAAACAGGCCCAGAAGGAAAAGATTGAGTTCAAGGTCGTAAAACCTAGTCAAGCAAATCCAAGACTATTCCTTTGAAGCCAATGATTAAACCTGGAACAGAACTAATCGATCCCGTGTTACAAATAGAACTTATGGTTTCCTGGACCAACTCACAGAACCCTATTTAACCCCTGATGTCACTGTAATGTGAATGTAACGTATTCATGAAATCAAGTGTGCTTAGGGTTATTTATGTTGGAAAATAATATAAAAGAATACCTTTGTACATATTTGGCATTTAAGTTTTGCAGCCTTGGAGCAAGTCACATACCCAGGAAAGTTAAATGATTTCAGAATGATCCTGCTGGATGATGAGGGCAAGGGAGTGAGGGCAGAGACTGTGGGTAAGTACTGCCAAAACTGGGTGGAGGTGATGGGGAGTGAAGTTATGAGAATAATATGTTTCTTACAACTTGTTCTGTTCCTCCTCCTCCTCCCTGTTTTCTCCCTGTGTTTTCTTCCCCTTAAAGACTGTGGTGAGGTCAGGACTTTTTTTCAATGGGGCAGTGAGGAGGGGAGAAGGAGGTTCTTTGCAAGCCCCAGTTTTTCCAAGTCAAGCATTTTTCCTAGTTACTGCCGGTTTTTTTTTTTTTTTTTTCAATGTCCCTCTCCTACCCTACTTTTCACAAGGCTTGGCATGGTGGCAGGGGTTCTAATGCTCTGTATCCTTTTCAGCAGAGAGTAGGGGAAGCAAAATTAGCAATAGTCACAGCACATGATGTTTCTGCCCTAGGCTACCTTGCCTTTTAAATCTGTCATCCTTCTGGAATGTTTTGCCTTCTTACCCCTCCTCAAGATGGTGCTTGAGAGGACCATAGGCTTCCAGCCATTTCTTTTCAGGAAGAAGCACACAGCTAAATCATATATTGGGCAAAGTTTAGGGAGTTCTTTTATTTTGGAGTTGTATGTGTCACTTTTTCCCTTCCCATCACATCATTTGCCAATTCAGGCAACACCCAAAAATCAGATTTCAAATAGTTGTGTGCTGAAATTCTGCCCTGGGTTTAGTCATTGTAAAACAAATTTCATTGGAAGTAGGAAGCTTGTTAATTGGTAGATATTTGACTTAACCTTTAGTTTGCTTCCTTCTTGGTACCTGATAAGAAAAATGCGGAGATTTAAAAAATAATGCCCTTGATAAGGACCTTATGATTATGACAGTTTTGTGCCTACTCATTTACTGGATTCTGGGCTATATTTGCAATTTTCATTAACAAAGACAGTCACAGCACTGAGGTTGAATGGATGCAATATTCAGATTTTTTTTTTTTTTTTAAGACAGAGTCTCACTCTGTCACCCAGGCTGGAGTGCAGTTGCACAATCTTGGCTTAGGGCAACCTCTGCCTCCTGGGTTCAAGCGATTCTCCTGCCTCAGCCTCCCAAGTAGCTGGGACTGTAGGCATGTACCACTATGCCTGGCTAATTTTTGTATTTTTAGTAGGGACAGGGTTTCACCATGTTGGCCAGGCTGATCTTGAACTCCAAACCTCAGGTGGTCCACCCACGTCGGCCTCCCAAAGTGCTGGGATTACAGGTGTGAGCCACCGCGCCCGGCCCAATATTCAGATTAAAGTCATTTGTGACGTAGGTTGGTATGTCACTGGTCTAGGTTCAGTAGAAAATACATTACGTGGACACAGCCAGTTTCCTAATCATTCATACCTTAAGACCTACATGGATTGGTCTAGAATTTTAGGAAAATAGAATAAATTTCAGTAAGCCAAAAAAGTGAATGAATTTTTAAAAAATGTGAAATGTCGGTGTGGAACATATGTAGTGTTTAAGACATTTTCTTTCGTTTGGGGGGCAGTGATTTTCTGATGTAAATGGGGGCTTTCTCTTAGCACTTCCAAACTGTCACATAAATCAGTTACTCAGTTATGTGATTTTAGAGCTCCATTTTCAATCACCATTAACCAGAAAAACCTAAAGACTATTGTGTGCCTTTGGTAACACCCATAGTTTTCCTATCTAGATACAGAATTAGAGGTGCAGAAGAGCTGTGGGTTGCAGGTGGGAGAACCATGTTGGAGGAATTTGGTTTGGGGACTTGCTGAGACAAGTCGAAAATGGGGGTTAGGATTTGGAGAAATATCCAGGCTAGAAATACAGATTTGGGAGTAATCAGTAGAAATCCGTGACGTGATAGAAGTGGAGCTACAGGTTACAAAGGTTGAGAAGGTGGAAGCTTTTCAATAAATTTAGCAGGGAAGGAAAGGAGAAGGGGAGATGTTGTGAGAATTTGAAAGGGAAGTAAAGGTTTCTTTTTTCTTTTTTTTTTTTTTAACCTCGTTTAGTTTTTCTTTTCCAAGAATAGAGATGTTACCTCCTTAGAAGCAGGCCACAGGAAAGGGAGAAATTGAAAATATAAAAGAAGATGGGATGAGAGATAGAGATTATGAACTCAGAAGTGCAAATGGGATCATTAGCCTTAGAAATGACACAGAGTGTTTTTTACTTCCAAGGCAATAAAGAGGGTAGGAAAGATGGGTAATGAACCCAACATGATTGAGATAGCGAGGAGGAAAGTAGGGAACTTAAGTGGGTAGAAGGGGTTGTATATTCTCTAACTTGGAACCTTGGTGGTCTGTTAGACTCCAGAATAGCAGCAGAGGTCAGGCTGGCTATATGGGGATTCTGACAGAGAGTCAGTGGTGAATACAAGTACTGATAGGGCATTGTCCCCTAAGAATGAATGTATAGCATAGACTTCAAATGACCTTCATCAGCTTGACAGGACTTTATTCAACAGTGCTCATTGGCTGGATTCTTATCTTCAGAAGTGGCTATCAGGTCCACCTGAGAGAAAAGGGGACTGCAGAGGAATGTATACATGGTACACATGCTTTTCTTAATTTTAACATTTAAATGGCTATTTACCAAAATACTATTGAAAGTCCTTAGTCTGTATATTCTTGCTGAAACACCTTGCAGAGAAATGTTCTTGGCTTTATTTTTTTGTAAATTAAAATTTGGGCAGCAAGCCTAGTTAATTGAGTTAAACACTGTGTTTCACTGGAATTCTTTTCAACATCTTTCAAGATTTTGGAGAAAGTCTCCTTTGAGAGTAATATTATGGTTATAGCTAGAATCGAAGTGTTAAGTAACTTTCTCTTAGTGGAATAAAGTGTAAGGGCTTGTAAATTTGAATAGTTTAGTGCTGAGCACACAATGGACATTCATTACAAGTTTGAAACTGACAGAACAGTCTAAAAGAATCATACTTAAATTTTTATTTAAAAACTTATTATAGAAAACTGAGGCCAGATAAAAAACTAGACCACTCATGATCCTTTTCCCCAAAGGTAACAACTATCAACATTTTAATGATGTTTCTTTTAATGTTTCTATGTACATATATAATTTTTAAAAATCAGGATCAGGCTGTATATACAGTTTATGACCTGCATATTTGCACTTACATTGTTGGGTGTTTTCCTTTTGAATAGTCTGAAAATATGATTTTTAGTGATTATAAAAATACCATTCAGATATATCATTTAATCCCTATATTTTAGGGGCATTTGTTTTCCCTTTTGGACTATTACAAATAGTATTGTTTGAACGTATTTCTATACACATCTTTTTTCCAAATTTCTATTTGGGGAAGGGAACACAATTCCTGGAAGGGGAATTACTAATTCCAAATGAATGAACCTTTTTAAACCTCTAGATGTACATAGTACTGCCAAATTGCTTTTAAGAAAGATTATGTCAACTTACACTGTCACTAGCAACGGATGAAAGTACTTCCTACTTTGTTTTTATCTATATTGCCTTAAAATTATGATTTTAAAAATTTGCAAATTAGAAGATACAAAAATTTTGCCAGGTGCATTGGTTCACACCTATAATCCCAGCGCTTTGGGAGGCCATGGTGGGAGGATTGTTTGAGCTCGGACATTTGAAACCAGCTCGGACAACATGATGAAACCCTTTTTCTACCAAAAAAAAAAAAAAAAAAAAAATGCAAAAATTAGCCAGGCGTGGTGGTATGTGCCTATAGTCCCAGCTGCTGGGAAGGCCGAGGTGAGAGGATGAATCAAGCCCAGGAGGTCAAGCCTGCAGTGAGCCATGATTGCACCACTGCACTCCAGCCTGGTTGACAGACCAAGACCCTGACTCAAAAAAGAAAAAAGAAGAAGAAGAAGATATAAAAAATGTTACAATCTTTACTAGTAAAAAATATTCTATTTTATGAATGGTTTGTTCAATTATGAGCCCAGTTTACTTGCCCCAGATAATTAAAAACAAAAGACAGCCGGGCGCGGTGCCTCAAGCCTGTAATCCCAGCACTTTGGGAGGCCGAGACGGGCGGATCACGAGGTCAGGAGACCGAGACCATCCTGGCTAACACGGTGAAACCCCGTCTCTACTAAAAATACAAAAAAAAAACTAGTCGGGCGAGGTGGCAGCGCCTGTAGTCCCAGCTACTCGGGAGGCTGAGGCAGGAGAATGGCGTGAACCCGGGAGGCGGAGCTTGCAGTGAGCTGAGATCTGGCCACTGCACTCCAGCCTGGGTGACAGAGCGAGACTCCGTATCAAAAAAAAAAAAAAAAAAAAACAAAAAAAAAAAAACAAAAGACAAAGACTTCTGAGAACATTCAAAACCTTGTAATGGTTACAAATCTGAAAAACTGAGAAACACACTGACTTTGCCCAAAGGTGAGAGCACAAAATGAAGCAAATTCCTGACTCCTTTGGCAGTGATCTAATGGTTAGATTACTAAATATGGCATCTTTTTTTTTTTTAAAGGAATATCATTATTACTCATGGAGAGAAACACATTTCTACAGAATTTTTAGAAGCTAAAAAGAAATTCTAATTAAAAACAATTATCTAACAGTTTTTCCTAGCACTGAACATATTATTTGGTACATAGAAGATACTGACTAAATGTTTGTTGAATGAGTGAATGAATAAAGGGAAAAAAATCACATGTAATTTGAAGACACAAGAGAAAAATAGTTTGCTCAGGACATAATGTAGATAGGGTTTACTGTGTCCAGAATGTATTTTTGTTTTGTTTTGAGACAAGGCCTTGCTCTGTCGCTCAGATTGGAGTACAGTGGCAGAATCAGCTTGCTGTAACCACAGACTCCTGGGCTCCGGGGAACCTCCTGCTTCAGCCTCCTGAGAGTAGCTGGGAATACAGACATGTGTCACCTTGCTCAGCTCATTTTAAAATTTTTTGTAGAGACAGTGTCTCGCTTTATTACCCAGACTGGTCTCAAACCAGGGTGTGATTCCTCTTCATAACTTTTATTGCAAGACCTGGGATAATTTGGTTAATTAAAAATTTTTCTAAAATGAGGATACTGTTCACCTAGCAAGCATGTGATGAAAGTAATATTACAAGGTATTCTAGGATTCTTAGATGAATTTTATTTTTTTTTACTATCTATAAAAATTTATTGACATCTACTTTCTATTTACTGAATTATAATAGTTTGTGTGTATGTGTGTTTCAGTGTTTTAAAATGCTGTACCTTCAATTCAAAAGAAAAGGTACCATAAAGTTTTTCAGATTGTCCAAATTTTGTATGTAAATCAAGAACTTCTAAAAGATTAGCCATACAAAATGGAGGAAGTTAAAAAAAAAATGAAGTGCGTAATTTGAGAAACAGTAGATTTAATGAAGGATGAGACACGACCTAATAATAGGTAAATAACAGACTTTTCATAAGGAAGTCGTTACTTCAGAAGCTTGTTAGTACTGGAAATACTAAATCATTATCTTAAGGATTAATTCCCTATGCTACTGGCAAAGCAATGAAAATTGTCTTTTAATAGTATAAAACTAGTGGAAATTTACGAAAGAAAACAGATTGATAGATTTCAAGACCAAAAAAAAAACAAATCCAACCAAAAAACCCTGCAATAAATACTGTAGACAAAATGTTAATATCCTTAATGCATAAATAACTCTTACAAAATTAGTAATGAAAATATTAACACATAGGAAAACACCATAGCAGAATAGCTAATAAATATTTAAAAATTTGATCTTGCTAGTAATTAAATAAATAAAACTTGATATAAAAATGTTTCTGTGCCAGTGCAGTGGCTCACGCCTGTAATTCCAGCACTTTGGGAGGCTGGGGTGGATGGATGGCTTGAGCTCAGGAGTTTGAGACAAGCCTGGGCAACATGGCAAAACCCCATCTCTACAAAAAATACAAAAATTAGACAGGTGTGTTGCACCTGTGGTCCCAGCTACTTGGAAGGCTGAGATGGGAGAATCGCTTGAGCCTGGGAGTTTGAGGCTGCAATGAGCTGTGTTTGTGCCACTGCACTCCAGCCTCAGTGACAAAAGTGAGTCCCTGTCTCATAAAAACAAAAAGTTTCTGTCCTATAAGATAGGTAAAAAAAATTTTTAGCAATTTTAGTGCTGTTAAGATTGTGGTGAAATGAGCACTTTTATATACTGCCTTGGGGAGTATAAATTGATGCAGCCTTTCAGAAAGGTGTTGACTAAATTGATCCTTAGAAGTGTTCATATTCTTTGACTCAGTACTTAGCTTTCAAGCAACTGTGTCCTGAGATAATATATTTTGATAAATAATTATAAACAAGGCTCCTCTCGGTATTATTTCTAATACTAAAAATTAGAAACAACTTATGTATCTATTATTGGGGGAATAAAGTTAAATAAATTATGGTACATTTAGTACAATGGAGTATTATATAGGCATTACAATGTTTTTAAGTAATATACTTCGGAAAATGTTTAACATATTAATGTTAAATGAAAAAAGCAATATACTAAAATATATATATACAGAATGGTTGCTGATTCTGTAAAAAATATGTATGCACATAAAAATAAACTACCCAAATATTATAGATTAGTTGCTGCTGGATAATGGAATTATTGATCATTTTATTATTCATTCCTTTCTTTCCAACGTCTTTGCAATGAGCCTGTACAGCATTAATATGGAAAAGTTACTTAAATATAACAAACACTTCTTGAACATCTACCTGTGTAAATGCTTGTTGGTGCTTTTCTCTGCCCTGCAATGGCCCCACTCTTCCTTTAACAATAATAAAAGCTGTCATATATTGGGCACTTTTTATGTGTGCTGCAAGTGCTCTGTATTCATTCTCATGTGATCATCACAGTACCTCCATTGGGACACAGTCTTGGAGAGTGTGTTATTTCCTTAAAATCAATTAGCTAGGAAGTGACAGAGCAAGAATTTGAGCTGTCTGATTCTAGAGCTTACTCATAACCACTATGCTGTATGTTTTGTTTGTGGATGAAGATTTTACTTTAGTCCTAATTTAAATACTACTTTCTTTTAAAATAGTGTACTACAAAAATTTTCAGGCAGCTACAAAAGTAGAGAGAAAAGTGTAAAGTACCCCATGTTCCTGTCACCCAGCTTCAACATTTATTCATATATGGCATCATGCTTCATCTGTACCTCTATCCACTCCCCAACCCCTGCCTTATATTGAGGCAATTCCTAGACATATATCATTCATAAATATTTTAGTATATTTCCTTAAAAGGTAAGGGTTCTTTTAAAAATACAAAAAAAAAAAAACCCTCACATTCCTTATAAATGTTATAAATATGTCCTGTTAATTGTATCTTAACATTGTGTGGATTCTGTAGTTCTTGTGATTTCTTTCATGTTGTGTTTTTGAAGGTGGAACCTAACTTCTTGTGGAACAAGTGTTGCCAGCTCAGAAGGCAGTGAGGAGCTGTTTTCATCTGTGTCTGTTGGAGATCAAGATGATTGCTATTCCCTGTTAGATGATCAGGACTTCACTTCTTTTGATTTATTTCCTGAGGGGAGTGTCTGCAGCGATGTCTCTTCTTCTATTAGCACTTACTGGGATTGGTCAGATAGCGAGTTTGAATGGCAGGTAAGTTTTTTTGTCGTTTTCTTGACCTCATTACTACAGAAGTAGAACTATAAACTTCTCTTTTGATATTTTCATCTCTGCTTCAAAGTAAATTTCTCTAATGTTTATCCAGTCCTGTAGATTCTCTTACAACGTGTTTTAAAGTTAAGAATTTGATGGGATATCTTTATTTTTGCTAATGTACCTTTTAGATGCTATAGATATCCTTTTGTAGATTTTTATGTTATTTAATACTTGTGTAATATTACCATGATTATATATCATCAGTACCTTTCTATGCATGAATCCAAGCAAATTTATGCTTCCTACCCTATAATAAATAGGTTTTGTGTCCTTATAGGACACATATCAGTCACATTATATATCTAATATCATAAACTGTTATTACCATAAATACATGATTTTTGGTTCTGTCATCAGAAATATATAATTTCTCATTTTGTATTCTGTTTGTATGTAGACATGTTTTTCGCCTGACACTTTTTTCTTGTGGCATATATACCATGTAAAACGGCTTTGTGGTAAATTGTTTGAAAATGCTGCCTTATAATGAGTGCAGTTTGTCAGAAAATTTAGATTGTGTTATTACAACATCCATGTTCTGATTGTAAAAACAATACAACATTTAAAGATGTTTTCCCTGCCTACAGCAAAGATTTTATTCGCTAGATAAATTCGAATGCCTGCTACGTTTGAAAGCTATCTGAATACTTGAAGTTTTATTCCAAAAGAGGTATTGAATATTATAATTTCAAACAGCTTTCAAATAATACAGAATGGCACCAAATTTAAAAAGTATCCAAGTCCCACTCTACTATGGTTACCACTGTTAGAAGCTTATGCAGATTCAAGTATGTTTGCATACTATTAAAAACACATGGGATTATACTTCATCCACTGTTTGGCCCTGTGCTTTTTTTTCAGCTAACACATCTCATTCTTTTCCATAACTGGATCATAATTTACTTAATCCATTTCCTAATTATGGCTATTTCAGTTTGTTTCAGTTTTTTGTTGTTATAAACGATGCTACACTGAAAAGATGAGATTTTTTTTTTAAGAAAAAAAGTAATTCACAACCCTTCCATTTTTGTTTTTCATATTATTTGGGTTAAAAATTTTTTAAACTTTTTAAAAATTTGAGGTGAAATTCACCATTTTCATCATTTTGAAATGTATAGTTCAGTAGTTATTAATATACTCACAGTGTTGTGCAGCCATCACCACTATCTAATTCCAGGGCATTTCTGTCACCCCCAAAAGAAATCCTATACCCATTAGCACATAGTCCCAATTCTCCCCTCCCCCTTATCACCTGGCGACTACTAATCTAATTTCTCTATGCATTTGCTTTTGTAGATATTTCATATAAATGGATGAATATGTGGCCTTTTGTGTCTGGCTAATCTTTCATTTGGCATAATGTTTTCAAGGTTCATCCATGTTGTCCCATATAACAGCACTTCATTCCTTTCTATGACTAATATTCCATTTTGTAGATGTACACTACAACATTTTGTTCATCCATTCATTAGCTGATGAACTTTGGGTTGTTTCTACTTTTTGGCTGTTATAAATAATACTGCTGTGAACATTCAGGTACAAGTTTCTATGTGGATTTATATTTTTAATTCTCTTGGATATACCCCTAGGAGTGGAATTGCTGGATCATATGATCACTTGATATTTAACTTTTTGAGGAACTGCCAACATGTTTTCCAGAGTGACTACACCATTTTACTTTTCCACCAGCAACGTATGAAAGTTCCCATTTCACCACGTCCTTGTCCACACTTGGCTTTGTCTTTTTGTTTATAGCCATCCTGCTGGGTATAAATTGGTGTTTCATTATGGTTTTGAGCATCTTTTCATGTGCTTTTTGGCCATTTGTGTGTCCTCTTTGGAGAAATATCTATTCAGATACCTTGCCCCTTTTAAAATTGTGTTATTTTACTTTTTATGGTTGCATTGTAAGAGTTCTTTCTATATGCTGGCTACTAGACCCTTACCAGATACATGATTTGCGAAAATGTTTTTATTCTGCGGGTTGTCTTTTCGCTTGTTAGTATTTATTCACTTGATAGTGTCCTTTGACACCAAAGTTTTTAATTTTAATGAAGTCTAATTTATCTTTTTTTGCTGTACTTATAATATCATATTTTAAAAACCATTGTGTAATCCAAGATGAGGAAGATTTTCACCTGTTTCCTTCCCAGACTTTTAGAGTTTTAGTTCTTACATGTAGGTCTTTGATCCATTTTGAGTTATTTTTTGTATATGATGTGTAAGATAGGAGTCCAGATTCATTCTTTCTTTTTTGTATGTGTGCGTGTTTTGTTTTTTGAGATAGAGTCCTGCTCAGCTCAGTTGCCCAGGCTGGAGTGCAGTGACGCAATCTCAGCTCACTGCACCCTCCGCCTCCTGGGCTCAAGCCATTCTCCTGCCTCAGCCTCCCTAGTAGCTGTGATTACAGGCGCCTGCCACGAAGCCTGGCTAATTTTTGTATTGTTAGTAGAGACAGGGTTTCACCATGTTGGCCGGGCTCGTCTTGAACTCCTGACCTCAGGCGATCCCCCTGCCTTGGCCTCCCAAAGTGCTGGGATTACAGGCGCATTCTTTCTTTTTTTAACAACGGAGTCTCACTATGTTGTCCATGCTGGTCTCGAATTTTTGGGCTCAAGCAATCCTCTCACCTCATCCTCCTGAGTATCTGGGACTACAGGCATGCACCATTGCACCTGGCTCCCAAATTTTTTATTTTGTATGGGGGTATCCAGTTGTCCCAGCACCATTTGTTGCAAAAATTATTCTTTCCTCATTGAATCATCTTGGCACCCTTTTAAAAATGAATTAATCATAGATGTGTGGGTTTATTTTTGGACTCTGAATTCTATTCCATTGATGTATGTGTCTATCCTTATGCTAGTACCACACTGTTTTAGTTATTATAGCTTTTCAGTAACTTTTGAAATTGAGATGTGTTAGTTCTCCCACTTTGTTGTTCATTATAAAAAGTGTTTAGGCTCACATCTGTAATCCTAGCACTTTGATAAACTGAGGTAGGTAGATAGCTTGAGCCCAGGAGTTCAAAACGAGCCTGGGCAACATGGCAAAACCCCGTGTCTTTAAAAAAAAAAATGCAAAAATTTGCCAGGCGTGGTGGTGTGCACATGTGGTCTCAGCTACTCAGGAGGCTGAGGTTGGAGGATCGCTTGAGCCCTGAAGGTGGAGGTTGCAGTGAGCTGAGATTGCACCATTGCACTCTAGCCTGGGCAACAGAGCTATTTGGGGTCCTTGCAATTCCATATGAGTTTTAGGATCAGGTTGCCCATTTTTCAAAAAAGTGTAGTTGGAATTTTGATAGAGATCACATTGAATCTGTAGATTGCTTTGGGGAGTATTGCCATCTTAACAATATTAAATATTCCAATTAATATGGGATGGGATATCTTATTTATTTAGGGCTTCTTTATTTCAGTGATGTTTTGTAGTTTTCAATGTCTAAGTCTTACACTCTCTTGGTTGAATTTATTCCTAAATATTCTTTTTGATGCTGTTATAAATGGCATTGTTTTCTTAATTTTATTTTCAGATTGTTCATTGCTAGTGTATATATAGAAATACAATTGGTGTTTGTATATTGATTTTGTATCGTGCCAACTTTGCTGAAGTCATCTGTTAGCTTTAATAATCTTTTCCCCTGTGTGAATTATTTATCATTTTCTATATTTAAGATCATGTCATCTATGAATATAGATAGTTTTCCTTCTTTTTTCCTCATCTGGGTGCTTTTTAATTCTTGCTTAGTTGCCCTAACTAGATCTCCTGTACAGTGTTTAATAGAAATGGTGAAAGTGAGCATCCTTGTCTTTTTCCTAATCTTAGGGGAGAAGTTCAGTCTGCTTCTCGATGTGGTTTTTTAGTATTTTGTTAAGGAATTTTGCATCTATATTCATAAGGGATATTGGTCTGCAGTTTTCTTTCTCAGTTGTGTCTTTGTCTAGCTTTGGTGTCCAGGTAATACTGTCCTCATAAGGAGATAGGAAGTTTTTCCTCTTCTGGTTAAAATTTTTTAATAAGATTTTCTCATTTAAGATATAAACTTTTTCATGATATTCATAATGAATTTTTCAGTGTTTTTTTTTTTTTTTTTGAGACAAGGCCTCGCTCTCTCACCCAGGCTGGAGTGCAGTGATGCAAAAATGGGTCACTGCAGAATTGACCTCCTGGGCTCAAGCAGTCCTCCTGCCTCAGCCTCCTCAGTAGCTGGGACCACAGGTGGGCACCACAACAACCAGCTAATTTTTGTTTGTTTGTTTGTTTTTGTAGAGACAGGGTCTCACTTTGGTGCCTAGGCTGGTCTTGAATTCCTGGGCTCAAGTGATCCTTCCACTTTGGCCTCCCAAAGTGGTGAGCCACCGTGCTCAGCCAGTGTCTCTCTCTCACTCTCTCTCTCCTTTTTTTTTTTTTTTTTTTTTAGAGCAGACTTTGTATTTAAAATCAGACTGCAACAATTCTTAGTAAAGCATAAATCAGTTGGAGTCCTGATAATTCTAAGAAATATTTTTTCTGCTTATTTTCTGTGATTTATTTAGAGTTATCATCCATAATGTTACAAGGTGGCAGACATTTTTAAATTTTAATTGCTGGCTCCTTCACTTATGTTGCGAGTAGTTAGTGTGGAAAACCGTCCCCAGCCATTCACCGTTAATGTACATGAGTGACTATGATGTCGGAACAAAAATCATACCTGCCTTAGTAATGTGTTTTCCCACTTGTGAAATTGGAGTATGGATACTCTGTTACCATAGATATCTGCTATTTAAGTATGCTGAAAGATTTAAAGTGCTGTCTTGTATTTGTGGGATTTCATAATGATGAGCAGTAAATTATCCAAGAAGACAATTACAAATTACATGTTAGGATTAATATGGATTAAAAATCATTTACTATAGTTAAAAAATTTGTATTACTTCTGTTATGATTAAAAACTACATCTGTTTAAATCTTTCTTTTTAACAGATGTTTCAGTTATACTAAAGTAAATATAAATGATTTATGGATTCTCTGGGAAGAAAAAAGCTCACTACTTAGTAAGATGAGATTTTAACCTTAGAATGAATTAGCATCTTTGCATTTTGCTTTGCTGATAATTTTCTTTGCTTTCAGTCCTTTTGTTATTAAGGATATATTTGACTAGTCTTAGAGTCTGAGAAATTATTTCTATTGTTGAGCAGGAAAGCTTAGAAAATTTAAACAGTGAGTAATCAGCTGTCACACTTGAAACCTAGAGGTGCAATCTGAAATTAAACATCAGCTATTACAGAAATGAGCTTACTCATAAAATTCTGCTGCATTCTGCAGAGAATATGGCAGAGATTTAAGTCTCCCTGTGTTTCACAATTACTGATCATAATATAAATATGCCAAATATTGCCCATGAAAAATATGGGCTGGGAGTTAGTAAGCATTTATTCTGAAATATAGTATCAGTTATAAAATGGGAAATTGCTGGTCTAATAAATATATAGGAGCCCATACAATTCTCCGGTACCACCGCTAGTCTAACCCCATATCTCCAGTTGTCTACTTGACATTTCCACTTAGATGACCTTGATATTTAATACTAACCCATTATTTGATGCTGAGTCCTTGATGCAGTGTTGCAACTTCCAATTACAATATTTCCATGGAAAAAAATAGACTCTGCTTAGTGACATGTCTTACAACTTAGTAAAAAATTACTATTGTCTGTCCAAAGGACACTTGTGCTTGCTTCTCCCATTATCACTTCAAACCCTTTATATCCCAAATTTTATTCCTCTCATTACAAACTTGCCAGACAGGCAAAACTGTTTAGCATAGTTGAAAGCATTAGATTGGTGTCCTACTTTGGATTCTGCCACTAGTTGTATGACCCTCCCCAGACATTATTTTTTTCTTTATGTAAAATGAGGATGTTGGACTAGAAGATCTGTAACATCCATTCAGTTACCTTGCTATGAAAATTGAGGTCTTTAAGTGTATCACTCTGGGTGGGTTGTGTGACCTGAAATGTCACCAATTTTTTTCTGGTCTCAACATGAGACACTTTATTACCTTATCCATTCAGTTATCAAACAGCTTTGTAAATTGTTTTTCTTTCTTTCTTTTTTTTTGAGATGTAATCTTACTCTGTCGCCCTCACTGGAGTGCAGTGGTGCGATCTTGGCTCACTGCAACCTCTGCCTCCTGGGTTCAAGTGATGCTGCTGCCTCAGCCTCCTGAGTAGCTTGGACTACAGGCGCATGCCACCACACCTGGCTAATTTTTGTATTTTTGATTGAGACGGAGTTTCACTATATTGGCCAGACTGGTCTCGAACTCCTGACCTCGTGATCTGTCCGCCTCGGCCTCCCAGAGTGCTGGGATTACAGGTGTGAGCCACTGCACCCAGCCTTGTAAATTTTCATGTTACATTTTTCCTATCTATTCCCATTTTTCTTTCCATTTTTGCTTATTTTCATCCACGCCTAGATTACAAGAGCTTCCTATCTAATTCTAGTCTTTCCTCACTCTATTTTATCCCCATAGTGCTTTCTAGCTGATCTTCCCTAAAGACCAGTTTCATCAAGTTACTTCTTAGAAAATGTTATCGGCCTACTTCTACATATCATATGACAGTTTCTGGTTCTTCTGTTGAACTTTTAAATCCCTAGCACTGATTTTCTGTGTTAATCATACTGACATATGATTACATGATATCTAGGATATATGTCACTTCATACTATGTTTTTTTCCATCTATGACTTTGCCAAATTATTCTCCTTACCTGAATGTCTTTTCCTTTTTCCCCTATCATTCTGAAGCACTACCATGTGAAATTAACCCAAGCACTTTAGCAACATGTGACATTCTCTGAGAGATTGTGCTACTTTTTTAAGGGTCCAAAACCATGGCAAGGGATGGAAAAAGAAAAGTACATCTCTTTATTGAGTGTTGCCTGTATGCCAGGCATGTTACCACATTTAAACCACTCAACAATCCTTTGAGATTGATGATATTGACCACATTTTACTGCTAACTCTGAGGCTCAAAGAAATAAACTAACCTACACAAGGTCACACTGCTAGTGAGCAGTGGAGCTGGGATTTGAACTCTGGGATCTTTTTACTTATCCCTGAAAAAAAAATGGCCAAGGTACCACTAATTACCTTTTTTACACTCCTGCCTCCCCAACAAATGCATAGACAGAAGTAAAGGTACAAATTTAAGTGCTTAGCAGATATTCTCCAAGATTTAGGTGAATTTTTTTCTTATATTTTGAAAATATAGGTGTTTCAAGAGTTCTTTCATTTACCTCATTTATCAAAGGAGCTTGATGTAGGGGAGGGGAGGCCTTTTGTCTGATAAGAAGTGTCTAATTTTTTTTTTTTAGGGGCCACAGGGAGCTTTGAAGTCAAAGGGAAAATAGCAAAGCATTTTCTTTTTTGCAATTATGGGCTGAAAAAGAGATGGCATTCATATGTGCATTCAGCAATCATCCTTTCATAACACCACCTAGATAACAATTAGGGTGAAGGGTGAACAGTTCAAGCAGTGTTAGTGAATGAGATTTTATGTTTTGTTTTCTTTTGTTTTTTTGAGATGATCGATCCGTCTCCCACACTGGAGTGCGGTGGTACGATCTTGGCTCACTGCAACCTCTGCCTCCCAGGTTCAAATGATACTCCTACTTCAGCCTCCTGAGTAGCTGGGATAACAGGTGCACACCACCACACCCAGCTAATTTTTGTATTTTTAGTAGAGGTGGAGTTTTGCCATGCTGACCAGGCTGGTCTCGAATTCCTGACCTCAGGCGTTCCACCCACCTCCGCCTCTCAAAGTGCTGGGATTACAGGCGTGAGCCACTGCACCCAGCCGTTAATGAGATTTTAAAATAAGTTATACAGATTGTTGGTAGTCACTTATGTACTTGGACTTGTCAATAACTGTCATAGTGAAAATGTGGTTTTTAAGAGTAGTAGCTACTTATGGGGATGTAGAAACAATGGCCTCTCTCTTAGACAATTTCATTGTAAACATCATAGTCATCTTTTGCATAGTGATTGACTCCTATCTTTGTGGTTTCATTTATTTCTTTGTGATTGATTCCCCAGTGTCTGCCTGCAGTCCATTGCAACTCTCCCAAACTTTAATCCTGCAGCTTCAACCCACTGCTAGATATTTCCATTGATGATCTGTGGTCTGAAACCTAGCATTCATCATGTGCTGTGTTGTATAATTGTATGTCTGTGTTATTGTATTACTTTCCCAAGTAAAATTTTTGTGTAGGGACTTAACACTCCTTTGAATCCCCTGTACCTATTATACTGCTGTGTACAAAGTAGGAGTTCAAATACATGTGATCGCAATAGTCTTCATGACTAAAGTAGCACTTCGCTTTTTTGGTAACTGCATAAGCCTAGAAATCATCAAGAGTTCAGATACAGTTGCAAGCTCTATAGAACCAAAACACAGCAAAAAGGTGCTGTTTTATACCTTGTAAAAATGAAGCCAGTATGTTTGAAAATTGTCATGTGCTCCTTGTAGAAGAAAAGACTTTACCTTTTTGTTGAATGACTTAAATACATTTATTTAAAATTAAATCCATTCTAACTTTTGGAGGTAATGGATATATTTATTACCTTGGTCATGGTGGTGGTTACATGAGTATATGCACGTGTGCAAAAATATACATAAATATATGTAAAATTATAGCACATATTTTTGCTGTTTCTCTTAAATTGATTTTATTTTCTGTATGTTAGACTTGCTTTTATTTCTCCTTTGTCTACACGTTGTCTTCTATGATGTTTTCTAATTTTTCTCTTATAATACTTCTGGTTCTTAAAGTGTTTTGCTTTATATTAACAGCATATTTAAAATTATTTTATTATTTATTTTTTGAGACCGAGTCTCACTCTGTCGTCCAGGCTGGTATGCAGTGGCACAAACATGTCTCATTGCAGCCTCAACCTCCCATGTTCAAGCGATCCTTCCACCTCCGACTACAGGCATGTGCCACCACACCCAGCTAATTTTTTTTCCTTTCCTTTTTTTTTTTTTTTTTTTTTTTTTAATAGAGATGAGGTCTCGCGATGTTGGACAGGCTGCTCTCAAACTCCTGGGCCCAAGCAATCCTCCTGCCTCAGCCTTGCAAAGTGCTGGAATTACAGACATGATTATTATTATTATTATTATTTTTTTTTTTTAGAGAGACGAGGTCTTGCCACATTGCCTAGGCTGGTCTTGAACTCCTGGGCTCAAGCAGTCCTCCTGCCTCTGCCTCACAAAGTGCTGAGATTACAGGCATGAGCTACTTTGCCCAGCCTTAATTTATTTTAATTGTCTTGAGGTCACTGATACAGACTTGAGGACAAGGACCAAGATGTATTTGTCTATAAAGACAAATACAGTATGACAGTATGTTTAGCACAAAGCCAGTTAGTGGCACATCATTCAGGTCTCCCCAGATGGAGACCAGTGCTTCTTATTCATTACAGTGTGGAGGCCCTAGTCATATTCTCATTATACATTAAAAACTTTAATGATGATTGACTCTTTGGTTACCATTTTAATAAGTCTTGATTACGAGTCTAAGCTTTTCAAAAACATCTTTCATTGAATAACTATATGCAAAGAATATATATTTATATACTTATATTGCTGCTTTGTATAAAATAGGCATGGATCAGAATTAATGTCCTGTGATTCTGTATTTGCCATTAGTCTTTTTTTTTTTTTTTTTCGCGACGGAGTCTGACTATCTCCCAGGCTGGAGTAGTGCGGTGGCACGATCTCGGCTCACTGCAACTTCCACCTCCCGGGTTCAAGGGATTCTCCTGCCTCAGTGTCCCGAGTAGCTGGGACTACAGGCACATGCCACCATACCCGACTAATCTTTGTATTTTTAGTAGAGACCGGGTTTCACCATGTTGGACAGGCTGGTGTCGAACTCCTGACCTTAGGTCATCCCCCTGCCTCGGCCTCCCAAAGTGCTGGGATTACAGGCATGAGCCAACACACCCAGCTGCCATTAGTCTTATATTAAAGGAACTTTTAAGGAAGCCCTCTTAGCACAGCCCGCAGCATGTCAATCTCATAAAGTAACTTTTAATCGATGTGGAAAATATACTGTAGTATTTAAAATGCAGTCTGAAACAATTTTGCTTTCCCTCCCCACACCCTCCTTATTTTTATAAAGTTACCAGGCAGTGACATTGCCAGTGGGAGTGATGTACTTTCTGATGTCATACCCAGTATTCCAAGTTCACCTTGCCTGCTTCCTAAAAAGAAAAACAAGCACCGGAATTTAGATGAACTCCCTTGGAGTGCAATGACAAATGATGAGCAGGTAAAGATCTTGACATTCTTAATTAAAAGCTTTTATGTGGAGACTAGGTAAAGCTCAGTTTATTGCCTGTTTAAAGCTACTGGGGAAATGTGGGTTGCTTAGTAAATCTGAATTTGAGCTTTAACTGTTTTTCAGGGAACAAATAAAACCTTAAGTGCTTCTGATATGTAAACACATTATAATTGACATAATGAAGGATCAGAAGTTTTAGCAATGATCTTATTTGTTGTAATTTTTTCATCACATAGGTGGAATATATTGAGTATCTGAGTCGGAAAGTGAGTACTGAAATGGGTCTTCGGGAGCAACTTGATATTATTAAGATCATTGATCCTTCTGCTCAAATCTCCCCTACAGACAGTGAGTTTATTATTGAACTTAACTGTCTCACAGATGAAAAACTGAAGCAGGTATGTAAAGAAAATACAGATTATTTACCTATTAAAAATACCACCATCTTATAAAATGTAGACTAAAATAATCATATGTAAATACATAGATAATTAAGGCCAAAAATCACTGCTGTGAAAGGTAATACATTATGGAAAACAGTATGGCAATTCCTCAAGGATCTAGAACTAGATGTACCATATGACCCAGCCATCCCACTACTGGGTATATACCCAAAGGATTATAAATTATTCTACTACAAAGACACATGCACACGTATGTTTATTGCGGCACTATTCACAATAGCAAAGACTTGGAATCAACCCAAATGTCCATCTGTGACAGACTGGATTAAGAAAATGTGGCACATATACACCATGGAATACTATGCAGCCATAAAAAAGGATGAGTTTGCATCCTTTGTAGGGACATGGATGCAGCTGGAAACCATCATTCTTAGCAAACTATCACAAGAACAGAAAACCAAACACCGCATGTTCTCACTCATAGGTGGGAACTGAACAATGAGATCACTTGGACTCGGGAAGGGGAACATCACGCACTGGGGCCTATCATGGGGAGGGGGGAGGGGGGAGGAGGGAGGGATTGCATTGGGGAGTTATACATGATATAAATGATGAATTGATGGGTGCTGACGAGTTGATGGGTGCAGCACACCAACATGGCATAAGTATACATATGTAACAAACCTGCACGTTATGCACATGTACCCTAGAACTTAAAGTATAATAAAAAAAAAAAAAAAAAAAAAAAAAAAAAAAAAAGAAAAAATGGTGGCACATTGATTTAAGAGGTTTTATGTACATCTCACCTGCCAGTACCTTTCTGGGATCAGTGTGAATCTAGAACCTGCTTTTCAGTTGTATAGGATTTGAAATGTAATGTTACCACTTACGAGGTGGTTAGGTTAAGGTATAGATTTATTCTAACTCAGTTTACAGGAGACTAATTGACAAAATACTAATTAATGAGAGCTATTCTTTGGTAAATATCTGAGCTGAGGGATTTGAGTAGTTTTATGCTGTAATAATTGAGCCAGGCTAGGGTGAAACCTAGTGAATTTTCCCTCTGCTGTTCTGAAATCTGCATCTCTGGTATCTTCTTCTTCTCCCCCCACCCCCCCTTTTTTTTTTTGAGACGGAGTCTCACTCTGGAGTGCAGTGGTGATATCTCGGCTCACTGCAACCTCCACTGCCCAGGTTCAAGCGATTCTCCTGCCTCAGCCTCCCAAGTAGCTGGGATTACAGGCACCTGCCACCGTACCCGGCTAATTTTTGTATTTTTAGTAGAGATGGGGTTTCACCATCTTGACCAGGCTGGTCTTGAACTCCTGACCTCGTGATCCACCTGCCTCAGCCTCCCAAAGTGCTGGGATTACAGGTGTGAGCCACTGCACCTGGCCTCTGGTATCTTCTAAATACAATTTTTGCTGTTCTTTTTCTCTGGTATGTAGTTGAATGAATACTTAATGTTCTTACGTTCTACTTTGGATTTGTTTCTTTGTTTTGCATTTATCATTATTTATGAAAAATTTCTCTCATTTCAGTATTTCTCCCAGCAGACATACTCTAATTTTCTACATTCCAGCAAATTTTTCATTAGTATGATAAATTGATGTCTTGCATTTGAAGACAGGTATCGTTGGCCCCTAGCTAAGATTTAGGAAACACCCTAATCTTATATAAAATCAGCAGCTTACTTAAATTATCTTAAGTGGAGACCTTTAACAACTGCCTAATCTCATCTATTTTATTTTATTGTTAGTTTGTATTTTGAGTGCCGTTTTTTTGTAGTCCTAAATTTCTGAAGGCGAGTAGCCTTCCATTTACTGATTATATTTTATGTGCTTTTAAAATCCAGCTCTATAACATGTTTTCTAGAATTTTGAACACTGTTCATTTTTCTAGTACTTATTTCTAAATTTAGCCTTTCTATTCCAGCTTATATATGCATCTGCAGCACTTTTGACAATCTTTTAGATTAAGTACAATATTATTTTCCCCCCAGCATTTTGAAGGTAGAACATCAAGGTGCAACACTAACCAGTTTGTGGTTGTGCTTCCCAAGGTCAGAAACTATATCAAGGAGCATAGCCCTCGCCAACGGCCTGCAAGAGAGGCCTGGAAGAGAAGCAACTTTAGCTGTGCAAGCACCAGTGGAGTGAGCGGTGCCAGTGCCAGCGCCAGCAGCAGCAGTGCCAGCATGGTCAGTTCTGCAAGCAGCAGTGGGTCCAGTGTTGGAAACTCTGCTTCAAACTCCAGTGCCAACATGAGTCGAGCACACAGTGACAGCAACCTGTCTGCAAGTGCAGCAGAGCGGATTCGGGATTCAAAAGTAAAACGTCTAATCAATACAAAACTTTACCTTTCAATATTAACATTAGTACTCCTTCATATAAATTTCTTGAAGAGTTAAAATGATCCTGCTGTCTAGATGCCTGTGGGTTTTGGTCTTAATTGAACAAGCAGGATGCTCTGCTGTTGAACAAAGCACTCTTGGCTGAGTGCTTTGAAATGCTGTTTTGACCCACAACCATATTGCATTCAATCTTACCTGATTTTTGTGTATGTTTTAAGTAAGATAAATTGGTGGAAATAATGAGTTATTCTCAAGATTGCAATATTGACTGCAACTCACTACTGAGCGAATCTCACTATGTTGCTGATGTTGCTGTCTATTAGCTCCTAAGAATGTTGTGTATGTCTTTTGTGTGTGTTAAATGTTTTTTTAATGTTTTAATCTTAAATGTTTCTTCTTAGCTAATTTAAAAATCTAATACTTTCTCTAATTTCTGTCTACTCTTTTCACAGTTGAGAAAGTTCTGTATAGTATTGTTGGGCACTTAAAAAAAAAAAAAAAGAAGGTATAAGTATATTTAGAATGGTCCTGTGGCTTAGCAGGGGAGTTTGATTCCTTGCAGTGACAAGAATCTGGAGCCAGTTTAAAGATGATAAGAGAATCTCTCTCTTTGGTGACCAAGTGGTGACTTGAAGATACACAGTGATTCTTTCCCTGGTTCTTAGGGAAGTAGCAGAAACATAGCCCGCTTTGTTAGTTGCTAAGGAATTTCTCTAGATATGCGGTCATTCCTTTTTAGTATCAGTTCACCAGTGACAAGGATGGGAGTACCCACTGAGTTTCTGATGAGTTTTTAAGATGGTATTCGCCTACTACGAAAAAGGCATGATTTTTTTTTTACCTGCCATTATAAGATTGCTAGTGTTTTTGGATGAAAGGCACCTGAGAATCATAAGTATTAGAGACTTGGGCAATGTTCTCTACATTTGTATTCAGTATTGTCCCCTAGTATTAATTGTGTGTTCACTATGCATTTATACCAATGTACCTTAATGGAATTTAAAAAAGAAGTCTTTGAAGTGACTCATTATCCATCACTAGCCAAAATGATTGTCTCAACCCTTCCTAATCAGAAGAGTCACTGGTCAAATACCATAAAATTGGAATCTTAATCATTTTTATGCCTAAGCCAGTGGCTCACTTACTGGAATGAGGATCATACTACAGAAGGATTTGAACATCTCTTAAAGTTAGAAAATAGAGAATTTGATCCACAAAACATTTTGGGGTGGATATGCCAAAAACTAAACCAAACTGATTTAGAAATTTTTATTTTGACAGAAGCGATCCAAGCAGCGGAAGTTACAGCAGAAGGCCTTCCGCAAGAGGCAGCTGAAGGAGCAGAGGCAGGCCCGGAAGGAGAGGCTCAGTGGGCTCTTCCTTAACGAAGAGGTGCTGTCCTTGAAAGTGACTGAGGAAGACCATGAAGCAGATGTTGATGTTTTGATGTAATAAGGGTGAATTTATCAGCATTCTTTGTGAGCATTAAAATACTACATCCTTATTGGTTTACATGCATCTTGACCAAAATTTTGGTTAGGGCTGTGCTGATGTACCATTAATAATTTAAGCCAGTGGTTCTTGACAGGTGGTCCCAAGACCTGCAGCTTCAGCATCACCTGAGAAGTTGTTAGGAATGCATACTTGTGGGCCCCACCCCCAGACGCAGTGAATCAGAAACCAACAGGGAGGCGCCTAGCATTGTTTCTTAACAAGTGCGGGGTTATTCTGATGCACAGTCTAGTTTAAGAACCACTACTTTGGGTAAACGTTTTGACTGTTTGAAGTTTATGGTGGTGAAGTGGGCTTCTTCAAAGACTAGTACTTATACAGTTTAGAAGATTTCAAGGTACTGCTGATAGTAGTTTATTATGTCAGTATACATACATGTGTAGAGATCATAATTTAGTTCCCTTCTTAATGTTACAATTTCTTAGTTTACTTTTCCTAAAGGGCCATAGCATAATTCTTGATTCCTGGTATAAATTTTTTCTGAGGTGTGGGGGTGGGCAAGGTGTGGATTGCTGTTTACGATAGTGCCTTCATTAGTTTTAGTTCTGTTTTCATTCATTGTTCACTCAAAGGTATAAGAACAGGCCCTCATCTTTTTCCTATTAGATTTATTTTTGTTTTTAACTTTATATAAGTTTAGAATCCTTTTTTGTTAAGTGATGACTACTGATGAAATAATGTTACTAGTAGCTGAATTTTAGACTTGATGCTATGTTGATTAATATTTAAATGGTGAAAGTAATTAGACAAAATAAGTAATTCTGCTTTTCTGTTGCTTTCAGAAATTTTAGGCTGTAAAATTGTCTCAGGCAGGAAGTCAGTCTATATCTCTCTCAAGTTCTTATTGTAGGTCATATTTTTTTCAGCACAGCTCTAATTTTTAAATATTTGGTATAACAGCTTCTGGCATGTGACCTTGTTAATGTTGAAAATTAACTGATGAAAACCCTTCTAGATCTGCTAAACTTATCTATAAATTGCTAGAAATATACAGAGCAATGAGATATAGAAAACACCTTAGCTTATTGGTTATTAATAGAGCTCTAATTTTAACTGTGAAATCATGGAGTTTCTTTAAATGTTTTCCTAGAGAGTTTGTTATCATGAACATTAGAAATAGCGTGATTCCTTTTCTTCTACCACATGTCTTGAACATTCACATGGGTTAAAGAAGATGGAAACTGATACTACTGACAATCAAGCTGCTTTCTGACTTTCATAATTTTCTTTATGTTGTGGATAGCATTTTGAAGGTGACCGTGATTCTGTAGGAAGAGCTGTAATCAATATTTTTCAAACTCTAGAGTACAGAGGTTAGTAAGATTTCTTTTTTTTTTTACTTTTTGTTATGTCAAGTAGCTTATTAAGAAAAAGATTCATGACTTAAATTCTTAATTCTCAGTTGATACAAAGGCTTATAATCATGTGTTTTAAAATTTTGATTTCATTTTCATTCCTTGAAGGTTAAAGAATGGAAACTGGGGATGAAAATTAATACGTTGCAGCTTTGCCAAAGTCCATGGTATGGTTGTAACCTTTTAAAGACTACTAAAGTCGTAATTTGAAATTTTTACTGAAATAAAACATAAGTGTCTATGGTTTTCAATTGGAGTAGTCTTTCTTTCTTTCCCCCTCCCCCTCTTTGGTTATCCTAACCAGCTTAGAGGACCCAAAGAGAGCTTGGGGATAGACACCAGAATACTCTGTGGAGGTGGAACAACTTAACCTCACTGTTTTCCCTTCCAAGTATAGGAAGAGCAAATGGAGAGCATAGTAACTGTATCTAAATTCTCTACCTGCTCTTAGCAAAAGCAAAATGCCACAGAATGATTGCCTACCATCTTTACCTATTCTTCAAGGAAAACAGGCCACTTTTGGAGACCATAGAGCACCATGTATCTGTCAAATACTTGGAAACTATTTACTTAACAGGGATCAGTAAAAGAAAACCCTAAACAAGATCATGATGTAATTTAAGACCAATTCCCCTACTCTCCCAATAATCACAGTCTTATTACTTTCAATTTAACTTGAGTCACTGTTAAACAAGTTTACCAAAGTGCCACAAAGTTGATTTTTAAAGTTTGTAAAGGTTTGAATGTTTATAGAAGTGCATAATGAAATTTTGTGTAAATCCAGATGAACTGTCATTATAGTACTATAAGTTAGAGATAGTAATAAAGTTGGGTTGAAGGAGATTGAAAATATTTCGTTTGATTAAAAGAAAATCATTGAATAACTTGGGCTTGCTCGTGATTGAAGAGGGAGATTTAATAGTCCTCTGTCCCCCCAAAAAAGAAACTAGCAGAAAAAGACATAAAAAGCTCTTAGGTCTCTGCTCATATGCTGTATGTTTTTTCCATTGTAATGTCTTGTGTAGATAATTCAAAGTTTGAACTATTTCTTTCTTGGAATAAGTAATGATTTATTCAATATGGTATATCTCTGAGTTCAATTTAAAACAATCCAACTCAGTAGTATTTATTTTTAAATTCAAATCCAAACTAACCAATTAATTAATAAAAAGGCAAGACTTACTTGCTGTAGTATTGGTTCTCATCTGTAGAGAACTGACACTGGAGCAAATTTTAAGTCTCCTCTTTGAAAATAAGCCTTGTTAACTGAGGGCGTAATAAATTTCCCACAGATTTATCCAGAAACATTTTATTAGAGATCTTATAGTAGTATCTCAGTTCCTACCACAGCTTTTTAAAGGATGAGACTTGCATTGAACAAAATGACATATATAATATTTTTCTATAGTTTTGCAACTGAATTAAAGGAAGGTGATGTATTATAATGTGTAGTGAGGTAAAAGGGCTAGTTCATTCTCTCCCAACAAGAACTTAAAATAAAACAACACTTTTTTTCATGAGACTTACCTCATTTTTGTTAGGCTATGGCAGTTTTGTCCAGTTCCTCTGTCCCTTGAGTGAATTAGATATTGCTGAATTAATCTCAGAAACTGACTTTTAAAATAATGACTCATTATAGATTGGGTGAACTTCTCATTCTATTTAACTTTTAAAAGTGCTAAATCCTCTCATAAAGGAAGAATTACAGGAAACTACTATATAGAGGTATCCAGATTCTGATGAGCTTTAAAAATTATAAAATATAGCAAATGTCTTCATATTTTAGCTAGAAATGTTAGTACACAGCCGGTATAGAAGTCTTGTTTGTTTCTGGGTTCTCCAGCAGAGACTTTTTGTTTGTGGCTTACTCTGTATAGCCTCATGTGCCTTAAAGGTGGTGAACTCTGTACTTTTTGTCAATATCAGGCTTTTCAAAACTCAAAAACAATCCAAATGTTGTAATTTGTTTTGCATAATGCCCATGGAATTGGGTATCAGTAAGCAAAGTCATTAAATTGAACCAATCAATGCTAATAGAGTATAAAAACAAAAACCTTCAAATCTTAAATTTCGTTTGCGTAACTTTATTTTCAGCCTAGCTAGATCATTGAAGAGCCTTGAAAGTTATTTAAAGTATGGCTTAATGTATTTTTTTTTCCTCTTAAAAAGATCATATGCCAGGATACTTCTTCAAACCAGATCACTTTTAATATCTGGAAAGATAATTTTCAAGGTACAAGCAAAAGCACTTCAAGGACAGAGATTATGTAGCAAGTTGATTCTTCATGAATTCTTTGAATTCATTTGTGTAATAGCTGGAACATACTCCTCTTCTTTCCTTTAACAAATGAACTTTTAGCACTTCTATCTCCAAGAAAAACATTTGTTTGGAATTGGTGGAGGATACTCACAGTCCCTTTATAGTTTGGGACAATTAATAGGAAAATCCCCAGTTGCATTCAAATAATAGTGTTGATGTTGAGGGCACTGACTCATTCAACATGTCTGAACTAGAAGTAAATTTAATTCTGAAAGGACTATTAGTTAGGAAATAAGTATTTGTACACACATGTACTGTGGTAACTTTGGATTCGTTTTAAGTCTGATAAAGTAAGATAAACTTTGTCTTAAAAATAAAATTATGCTAAGTGAATAAAAACTATCTGAGATATTTTAAGCTAGGCATCTTTGTTAGCATAGTATCTGGAAGATAACTACTTATAATGCTTAAGTCTTATTTCTTTGGAAAATAATTTACTTATTCCAAAAGGCTTAGAAGGAACTCTGAAAATTCTTCTAACTGGCCATTAAGAGTGAGGAAGTTGCATGGTACTGCTGAAGATCTGAGTTGACTCGCTGACGTTTTCTTATTTTTTTTTAACATTAAAATTCTTTCTTTGTGGCTCTCCCTCCAGTTATTTTTAAAATTAAGGTAATTAGTGTTTTAACCTAGAGCATATAATGGCAAATTAGATTTTAATTTGACCCTCATACCGAACTCAGAAAAACTTGTTTGGTCTTCTCTAAATTCTATATGTAGTACTTTTTTTTAATTGTCAGATTTCTTTGTTGCATCTTTGTGTCCAACAAAACCTGTGTGGAAATCTGTTCATTTTTGTGGTGAGGGATGGGAGTGAAAAAGGGGAGACTTGCTCTAATTATGCATATACATTTTGACTATGTAAAGGTAGTTGTAGACTATATGTATAAATAACAAGTTAACTCTTACTATTCTGAATTGAACAATTGAATAAGGAATAGTGGCCTGAAGCCATGACTTGTTTTGTGAAGCTGCTGGCTCTTTTAACAGTAGCTGACCTATTGGATTTAAACTGAGACTGAAATTGAGATTTGTGGTTAGGTTATCTAGCTGAGTCTTTTAGCAATGGAGCAGATAATGTCCCTGTAGTGGATCCATTTAATTTCCTATTTGAGTACTCTCACTTAACAAGTATTATCTATTCTGAATCTTTGTGTTGGGATTTTAAGGACTATTGTCAAAGTCTATTAATGATAAACAAGTATATGCAAAACAATTCACAGATGGATAAAAATTTCAAATTGTGGGTTTTTGTTTTTGTTTTTGCTTTTTAGTTTCAAAGATTAGTTATGTAGCAGCAATATCATAACCAAAGCAAGTAGAAAGTTGACTGGTTTGGAGAATCTTCTAGTAGTCTTAAATACTGTAATGTATCAGATTGTTAACCAGGATTTTTTTTTCCTGTATTACTGCTAAATGTATTACTATATTAATGCACTTTTGTATATATAACTGTCTTCTGTACATTCTGTACTTACTACAGTGTATATAAAGCCTGTTTTCCCTGAAGCTGTGAGGGAATAACAATAGTTGTATCATAAGTCGTTTCTATTTTGAGTTCCTTCTTGTACTTGAAAGTAGTTCAATAGTGAAATCTAAATGAGTGTTTATGGTTGTAATTAAAACTGGCAATGTGGCAGAGCTGTCTTTTGAAACTGAATGCCAGAATGAAAAGTGTTGTTTTGGTTAAGAACTCTTATAATGTATTGTTTCTTTTGATGTACCCTGAGTTGTTACAAACCCCACTCACTGCTGCTTACTACTTTATACTTCTGAGTCAGCTCCTTTCATGCTCTATCCCAGAATATTTACCAACAGAGGAGAACTGCTCTCTTTTCTGTTGCTCACAGTTTGGTTATGGCTTTATAAACTTTTATTTGGTGAAAGTCCCAGATGCCAAATGTCATTGGCAAAACTTTTTTTCTGGAGAGATCAGATTTCTAGAGAGATTAGCATTCATAGTAAATGAAAATTGTCTAATTTTTTTAATCCATGCTATTACTGGGCAGTAGGTCTAATTTTTGTCGACAAAAAATAGATCTATTTTCCTTATATGTTGATTTAGAATCTTAAGTTAAAATTTTATAAAAGAAATGTCTGAGCAGTTGTATGTATGGAGCAGCAATTCAGCTTTTCAGCAGCAACTTTATCTTTTGCCACTAGAGGGAGATCTGTGGTTGCTTTCTCCTTTGGAGAATAGCTGCTTTGTTTTTGTTTTTAATTTCTAAGGTTGGAATAGAACTTATTCTCAAAATTCCTTTAGTGTTATTAAGTACTTTCATTTATTAGTCAAAGGTAAGTTAATTAAGCTTGTTTAATGACACCAATCTTATGCTTTTCTGTAATCTTCAATTTTTAATAAATGTGAGTTAGATATTAAGTGAAATGTGCGTGTATGTGTTTCTTCTCTTAGGTACTCTAGAGCTCCATATGTGGCTAGTGACTACCATAATGGATAGTACATTTATGTAATGCCCATATGGTAGTCACTAGCCACATATGGCTATTTAAATGAATTAAAGTTAAGTAAAATTTAAAATGTAGTTCTTTAGTCTCCTTAGCAATACTTCAAGTATCCAGTAGCTACCATGTGGCTACATGCTATTTACTGTATTGAAAAGCATGAGATGTAGAACATTTCCATCATCACAGAAAGTTCTGTTGGACAGTGCTGCTGTAGAGATTTGCTGGTTTACGTAGTGACCATTATCATTTTATCAGTGAACAGTAATTAGTGGCTAAAAAACTGCTGCCCACAGTTAACTGTTGTAGGTGATTGGTGTGAGAGGGAGATTAAACTGTTTTTCTTTTTTTTGAGACAGGGCCTTGCTCTGTCACTCAGGCTTGTGTGCGGTGGTGCGATCATAACCCACAACAGCTTTAACCTCCCAGGCTCAAGCAATCCTCCCACCTCAGCCTCCCAAGTAGCTGGGACCACGGGTACATGTCACCACACTCAGCTAATTTTTAAATTTTTTGTAGAGATGAGGTCTCTACAAAAAGTGTTTTTTGCCTAGGCTGGTCTTGAACTCCTGGGCTCAAGCAATCCTCCTGCTTTGGCCTCCCAAAGTTCTGGGATTATAGGTGTGAGCCAGTGTACCCAGCCTGTATTTCACTTTCTGCTTCATTAAAGCTACTACCAAATTTGAGAACTTGGTGGTTTAATGGAGAAATTTATCAGTGACCATTTCATTTGACTATGAATAAGATTTAATGTTTGAATAATATGAGAAGTTTGGGCCAGTTTCACAGGTTTTATTGTTGCAGAGTGCTGCCATGCAGCTTTCTCTGTGAGTTAGTCCTTTGATGCAAAAAAAAGCAATTGTAAATGACAGTGCTGGGACACAGAACTGAATACATTTTAGAAGACTCCAGTTGTTTAAAACTATGCTTACAAATAAGTAGCAATGTGAATTTTGGAATCATCCCCTCAAGAGTGTTTTTTCTTTTTTTGTTGGGGAGGGGAGGGTGCAGGGGAGTGTGATGGAGTCTCATTCTGTTGCCCAGGCTGGGGTGCAGTGGTGCAATCTCTGCTCACCACAACCTCCATCTCCTGGGTTCAAGCGATTCTCCTGCCTCAGCCTCCCAAGAGTAGCTGGAACTACAAGCATCCACCACCACACCTGGCTAATTTTTGTATTTTTAGTAGAGACAGGGTTTCACCATGTTGGCCAGGCTGTTCTTGAGCTCCTGACCTCAGGTGATCCACCCACCTCGGCCTCCCAAAGTGTTGGGATTACAGGAGTGAGCCACCGCACCCGGCCCAAAGTGTTTTTTATTAAATTCGTGTGATGTGAGAGCCTTCATAGTCACTGTTACTTGGGTTAGACAATCCTCTGCCCTCTTACCATCAGTTTGGATCTCATGGTAAGTGGGATGTTTATATTATGGTATCCTTGTTTCTTAGTAATAAGTTGATAAGATACTAGATTTAGGTACAGTGTTGCTTCTCTTTGTAATGAGCAAACATTTTAACATTCTAGTTTATTCCTTTGGTTACCAGGATCCTGTTATATGCTTTTTTATCTTAAAAGTATATATTTAGATTGGATTTATATATTTTCAACTTTGTATTATAAAGAATTTCGGCTGGGCACGATGACTCATGCCTGTAATCCCAGCAATTTGGGAGGCCAAGGTGAGCAGATCACTTGAGGTCAGGAGTTCGAGACCAGTCTGCCAACCAGAGAAACCCTGTCTCTACTACTGAAAATACAAAAAAAAAAAAAAAAAAAAAAAAGCCAGACGTGGTGGCGTGCGCTGTAATCCCAGCTGCTCGGGAGGCTGAGGCAGGAGAATTGCTTCAACCTGGGAGGCGGAGGTTGCAGTGAGCCAAGATCATGCCACTGCACTCCAACCTAGGCGACAGGGCAAGACCCTGTCTCCAAAAACACACAAAGAATTTCAAGTAGAGAGAACAGTAAGATGAATCCACACATACCCGTATCTACTTCAACTCTTCTCACAGACAATTTTGTGTCTTTTACTCCCACCTACCCACTCACCTTACCTCAGCTCGCAGTGATACTAAAGCAAACCCCAGGTGGCATATTTCATTTTTTAATATGTCAGTATATGATTTTTAAAAGGTAAGGACACTTTTATTTTTTTGGAGACAGGGCCTCACTCTGTCACCCAGGCTGGAGTAGAGTGGTACAATCACAGTTCACTGCAGCCTCTACCCAGGCCCAAGCAATCCTCCTTCCTCAGTCACCCAAGGTACTGGGACCTCTGGGACCACTGGTGTGCACAACCATGCCTGGCTAATTGTTTTAATTTTTTTTAGGGATGGAGTCCCTGTGTTGCCCAGGCTGAGCTTGCACTCCTGGGCTCAAGTGATCTTCTTACCTTGGCCTCCCAAAGTGCCAGGATTATGAGCATAAACCACCACACCCGGCCTTCCCATTTTATATATAATTATGATACCATCATCATATCTCTTTATTTATTATTTATTTAATATACCTTGTTTATTTATAAATAAAAATAGTTCTGTAATATCAAATATCTGGTCTACTTATTTGAAATCAAAATCATAACCATTTGTGTTCATTTCAAAATCATTCTGCATTTTGCTAGCACCAAGGTAGAATAGTTATTTTTACTATTACTTGATAGGTCCTGATAGTGTCTTGAGCACATTTTAATTGAAAGAGAGGTATCTATTATTCTTAGATAACAAATTCCAGTTGTTTTCCTCTCTACTTTGTTATTAAAGCCACAGGATAATTTGAGTATCAGGCAGGAAAGTAACTGTTCAAAATAAGCTGAGCCAGGTATTTTCTGTCCCACTTTACTTCTGCGCTTAAGAATTTTCTTCTTTTAGCTGAAATTGGCCCACATGTCACAGATTCAAATACTTAGTATTTATTTAAAAAAAAAAATGTAAGGATCCCATGGGGAATATAAGGAAAAATAGACATTTCTAACCTTTTATTTATTAGAAATTAAATATTTTTTAACATATAACAGAGACTATTGGTTTTTGTTTTGCATTTTAACTTACCAGAGTATACTTTTCAAATAAATTATAGAATTTGAGAACTTGAAAGGACTTTGGAGATCATCTGTCTTGGTTTTCAAACTTGAGCAGTGGATCAGAATCCCCAGGAGGGCTTGTTAAAACACTGATGGTCGAGCTCCACCCCCAGAGATTCTGATTGAATAGGTCTGGGGTGGGGCTTGGGAATTTGCATTTTTAAAACAGGTCCTATGTGATGCTGCTCATCCAGTGAACACACGGAACTATTGATGCAGCTCAGTCCCTTTTTCTCCCTCCCTGCAAATGAGAAAATTTACATTAGGAGGAAAGTTACTTCTTTGCCCAAAACTGGTTAGTGACAGAGCCAAATCTAAATCTAAATCTTGAGGTGACTTACCCCCAATCCAGTGCTTTTACTATTATATGTTTTTTCCCTTCAGAGTAGTTGGCTCCAGAAGCTTTCTTTCGAGTCTCCTCTGCATGTGTGGATTTTCTTGGTGGTAGTAGATCTTTTGTCTTTCTAGGGCGGAAGTTACTAACCTGGAGTCTAGTGATCAAAATTATTGGCAAAATTTGTTTGCTGATATATTTTTCTACGGAGGGTTTTGTATCTTCTATCAAGTTCTCAAGTGAATTTCCTTCCCCCTAATGACTAACACTGTGTTTTTAGGGCAGTTTTGGTGTTTGAAAATAACCAAGGGTCATTTGGAAGCTGCCCGGTGGTTGATGGGAGTGAGAAAGCTGGAAATTTCTGGATTTGGTCAATGAGGTATAATTTTTAAAGTAATTACACTGGTTTTTATGTGTATGTGGCCTTAAAACTGGTGTTGATACATACTAGAGTTCCAGAAATATCTTAGGCAAGACAGCATTATTGGACTAGGTGTATCAGGGTAACATAGAATGGCGTGATATTAATTTGGATATATTAGCTCTGGCTTATTGATTTAAAAGAGTTTTTATTGCTTTATAATCATAAAATGTACTCTAGAGAAATCTTTCACTAATGTTTTAGAAATATCGGGTTAGATTTCACATAATCACTTATCAAATCTGAGATAACAGAGCTAGTTGATAATCTGAAAACTTGAATGAGATATAGGCTTTTTGATTTAATGGTCATTAAATCAGTCTCTTTATTTTGCAGATGAGAAACGTGAGGCCCAGAGAGGTAAAGTGCTTCATCCAGGTCACATGGCTGGTTGATGACAGATTAAGGGCTAGAATCCAAGTCTCTGGAGGTGTATCACACTGCATATGTCATGCTGTTACTTTTCACAGTGGTTTGCACACTTGTACAACTCACACCAAGAAATTGGGAGAAATCACTTTAAGATTTTGGTATAGAACAGTGGTCCCAGCGTGTGGACCATCAAAATCAGCATCACCTTGGCAATTTGTAGGAGGTACAAACACTCAGGCCCCAACCTAGACCTACTGAGTAAGACATTCTGGGGGAGGCGCTCAGCAATCTGTGTTTTATTGTTTGTTTTTTGAGACAGGGTCTCACTTTGTCACCCAGGCTGGAGTGCAGTGGGGCGACCACCGCTTACTGCAGCCTCGACCTCTTGGATTCAAACAATCCTCCCCCCTCAGCCTCCCAACTAGCTAGGACTACAGGCATGTGCCACCATGCCCAGCTAATTTTTGTGTTTTCATAGAGACAGGGTTTCCCCATGCTGCCCAGGCTTGTCTGGAACTCCTGAGCTCAAGCGATCTGCCTGCCTCATCCTCCCAAAGTGCTGGGACTACAGGCATGAGCCACCGCACCTGGCCAGCAATCCATGTTTCAACAAGCCTTCCAGAGTATTCTGATGGACATTCAGGTTTGAGAAACACTGGTATAGAGTAGTGTATCTTTGGCTGAACATCAGAATCATCCGGGAACTTTTAGAAAATACTGGTGCCAGGCCAGGCACAGTGGCTCATGCCTGTAATCCCAGCACTTTGGGAGGCCAATGCAGGCAGATCACCTGAGGTCAGGAGTTCGAGACCAGCCTGGCCAACATGGTGAAACCCTGTCTCTACTAAAAATACAAAAAATTAGCCGGGTGTGGTGGCGGGCACCTGTAATCCCAGCTACTTGTGAGGCTGAGGCAGCAGAATCACTTGAACCCGGGGGGCAGAGGTTGCAGTGGGCCAAGATCATGCCATTGCACTCCAGCCTGGTCTGCAAGAGCAAGACTCAAAAAAAAAAAAAAAAAAAGGAAAAGAAAAACAAAAAAGAAGATATTGGAAATACTGGTGCCTGGTGTTCTCTGTCCCTCACCCAGACAAATTCAATTAGAATCTCAAAGGTGAGGCCTGGGTATTTATTGTTTTATAGTAAACATTCTATTTTGGAATAATTTTAGATTTAAAGAAAAGTTGTTACAGATAGTACTGAGATGAACTGCGTACCTCTCACCCAGATGTTAATATATTAATGTACTTATAGTACATTTGCCAAAACTTTGAAATTAATGTTAGTACATTACTGTAAACTAGAGACTTTATTAAGATTTCACTAGTTTTTGCATTAATCTCCTCTTTATATCCCAGAATCCAATTCAGGATCCCCTTTGCATTTAATTGTCATGTCTCCTTATCCTCCTGTGGTCTGATGATGGAGTCTTGCTCTGTCGCCCAGGCTGGAGTGCAATGGCGGGATCTCGGCTCACTTCAACCTCCGCCTCCCGGGTTCAAGTGATTCTCTTGCCTCAGCCTCCCAAGTAGCTGAGATTACAGGTGCCCACGACCATGCCCAGCTAACTTTTTTGTGTTTTCAGTAGAGACAGGGTTTCACCATGTTGGCCAAGCTTGTTTCAAACTCCTGACCTCAAGTGATCCGCCCGCCTCAGTCTCCCAAAGTGCTAGGATTACAGGTGTGAGCCACCATGCCCAGCCCTTTCCTTGCTTTTCATGATGTTGACCTATAGGAGAATTGGTCAGATATTTTGTGGAGTATCACCCCTCAATTTGGGTTTGTCTGATGTTCTTCTCATGGTTAGACTGGGATTTGGGGACTTAAGGAAGATTACCATAAAAATGAAGTGCCATTCTCTTCACCTCAAACATACATACTGTCAACATGGCTTAACACTAGTCATGCTAACTTTGATCACCTGGCTAAGATAGTGTTTGCCAGACTTCTTCATTGTAATGTTACTATTTTTCCCTTTCTGTACTCTGTTCTCCAGAAGCAAGTCATTCAGTCCAGCCCACACTCAAAGTGGAGGGGAGGCTCCACCTCCTGAAGAATGGAATATCTACATATATTATTTGGAATTCTTCCATATGAAAGATTTGTTTCTTCTGCTTATTTATTTATTTTTATTTTTATTTTATTTTTGAGACGGAGTCTTGCTCTGTTACCTACCCGAGATGAAGTGCAGTGGCATGATCTTGGCTCACTGCAACCTCTGCCTCCTGGGTTCAAGCTATTCTCCTGCCTCAGCCTCCCAAGTAGCTGGGATTACAGGCATGCACCACCATGACAGGCTAATTTTTGTATTTTTAGTAGAGATAGGGTTTCACCATGTTGGCCAGGCTGGTCTTGAACTCCCGACCTCAGGTAATCCACCCACTTCGGCCTCCCAAAGTGCTGGGATTGCAGGCGTGAGCCACCGTGCCCGGCCCTTATTTATTTATTCAATCATTCATGTCAGGACAGGTTAATGGATGTTTATTTTATACTTTGGGTTGTAACCAAGTACTATCATTTTGTTACTCAAATTTTTCCAGCTTTGGATGTTAGAAATTCTTAAAGCTTGGCTCCAGTGTCCCTTTGACCTGCCCTCATCCTTTTGTATTTTGAGCAGTTCTTTACTTTCTGGCGCTACACGATGCCCCAGCCCTAGAATTAGCCATTTCTCTAAGGAGCTAAGCACCATTTGATTCTTTTATTTTGAGATAGGGTCACACTCTGTCACCCAGACAGGAGTGCAGTGGTATGATCATGGCTCACTGCAGCCTCAATCTGCTGGGCCCAAGCAATTCTCCCACTTCAGCCTCCCTGAGTAGCTGGGACTATAGGCGCAAGCCACCATACCTGGCTAATTTTTCAATTTTTTTTTTAGAGACAGTGCCTCGCTGTATTGGCCAGCCTAGCCTCAAACGCCTGGGCTCAAATGATCCTCTGGCCTCAGCTTCCCAAAATTCTGGGATTACAGACATGAGCCACCATGCTTGACCCTGAGCACCATTTTTTTTTATTCTATTTTTATTTATTTATTTATTTATTTTATTTTTTTATTTTTTATTTTTTTTATTTTTTTTTATTTTTTTTATTTTTTATTTTTTATTATACTTTAAGTTCTAGGGTACATGTGCATAACGTGCAGGTTTGTTACATATGTATATTTGTGCCATGTTGGTGTGCTGCACCCATCAACTCGTCAGCACCCATCAATTCATCATTTATATCATGTATAACTCCCCAATGCAATCCCTCCCCCCTCCCCCCTCCCCATGATAGGCGCCGGTGTGTGATGTTCCCCTTCCCGAGTCCAAGTGATCTCATTGTTCAGTTCCCACCTATGAGTGAGAACATGCGGTGTTTGGTTTTCTGTTCTTGTGATAGTTTGCTAAGAATGATGGTTTCCAGCTGCATCCATGTCCCTACAAAGGACGCAAACTCATCCTTTTTATGGCTGCATAGTATTCCATGGTGTATATGTGCCACATTTTAAAAAAGGCTTTAGGTGATTTTAATGTAGAATAAGTATGGAAGCCACTGATTGAGGGTGAGTCATATTCTTCAGTAGACCTCCTAATGCCCTGATCAGACCAAATTCTTATCTTGTATCCTCAAAAAATTTAGTCATCTTTGATTCATTCCTCCCCCGCCTTTGCCTTCATGTTCAATCTTATCACCAAAGCTGTTTTCTCCTTCTCAGGATCTACAGCAATACTCCTTAAACCTTAATACACATAGGTACTTGTTAAAATGCAGATTCTGATTCAGTAAGTCTGTGGTAGGACCCCAAGATTCTGTGTTTCCAGCAAGTATCCAGGTGATATGAATGCTGGTGATCCATGACCCACACTTTGAGTGGCAGCAAGGGTCAGAACAAAGTTCAGACAACTTAGGACATTTCAAGAGCCTCCACTGTTTGCCTGGCCTCAATCTACTTTGTGTATTTGTTCATTTACTCTACAATCAAACCAACCAGTCTACTCAGTGTTTGTGGTCTGCAGCTTCTCATGTGGCTTCTAATGATTGTGGCAATTCGTGCCCTGTGTAATTCCCTTCCCTTGGGTGTGGACTGTGTGACTTGCTTTTGATCAATAAAATACAGCACAAGTGAGGCAGTGTAGAAAACTGTTGTCTTGCTTATGCAATCATTTGCTGGCATTCTCTTCTGTCCTCTTGGTCGCTGGCTCTGATAAAGCAAGCTGCCATGCTATGAGATGCTCTATGGAGAGGGCCACATGGCAAAGAATCACGGAGGAAGCCTCTGGCCAACAGCTTATGAGGAATTGAATCCTGCCAACAGTCACGTGAGTGAGCTAGAACGTGGATCCTTCCCAGTGGATTCTTGAGAAGACTGCAGCCTTGTGAGATCTGAGCTAAACACCCAATCTAAGTAGTGTCTGATTCCTGACCCACAGAAACGGCAAGATAATGTGTGTTGTTTTAAACTGCTAAATTTTGGGGTAATGTGTTATGCAGTGCTAGGTAACTAGTACATCGTTTACTAAAAATATACAATGAAATGACTTCCTCTTGCATCCTTTTCATCATGCAAAGGAAAACTCATATGCTGCTTCCTCATTCATTTATTCAGCAATATTTGTTGAATGTCTGCTAGGCACTATGTTAAGCACCATGAGATAAGTGGTAAACAAAAACAGATACAGTCTCTGCCTTCACGCGGCTTACATTCTTTTCTTTTCTCTTTTTTTTTCTTTTTGGAGACAGAGTTTCGTTCTTGTCACCCAGGCTGGAGTGCAATGGCATGCTCTCGGCTCACTGCAACCTCCACCTCCCAGGTTCAAGCGATTCTCCTGCCTCAGCCTCCCAAGTAGCTGGAATTACAGGCACCTGCCACCAAGCCTGGCTAATTTTTGTATTTTTAGTAGAGATGGGGTTTTGCCATGTTGGCCAGGCTGGTCTCAAACTCCCGACCTCAGGTGATCCGCCCACCTTGGCCTCCCAAAGTGCTGGGATTACAGACGTGAGCCACCGCACCCGGCCTACAGAGCTTACATTATTTTGCATAGGTTTTCAGTTTCCTAGAAGAGGGAACCAATATACATTTCATTAAAAGAAAGCTAATTTTAATGCCAAGAAAGTAGGAAGGACATAATCTAAAGAAGCTGTATGGAAACTTTTGTACGTTGTTATATTGATCATTTTGCTACAGACCAGTGAAAACTTCATTATAGACCGGCACAGGCCACATGTAGGCTGCTGCTTCTAGGCACTGTTCAAATATTTATGTACCTTTATTCAGCTTGTATGTCATTCTGCCTTACAGTTAAGAAGGTTTATTTGTCTGTCTTTCCCACTAGTCCACGTTTTCATTTTTACATCCTTGTGGTTCCTTGTGCCTGTGTAAAGAACTTTGTTAATTTGATATTATTAATAACTTTGTCAATCTGAGCTTAATGGAGATTTCAATTCAAATAGGTTACTTTAAAAACCCTAACACCATCACTCTTCATTTTCTCCTGTTTTTATGGGAATACTTACCGAAAGCTTTGTAAATCCCTCTTCCTTTCCAAATGATTTTGGTCATGATAATGATACTTATTAAGGTTACAAGTTCTAGTCATTGCAAAACAAAGCAAAGCTATTTAAAGGCTGATGAAATGAAGATAATTTGTGATTCTTAAGTATCTTATTGACATGTATTGAAATTCTAGACTAGTTATCTTAGTATTATATTATCCAAATTTTATCTGTAATATATGTCATTTTATATATCTGCACAACACCCGTATGATAAAAATGTGCCAAAATATATATAAGGGGATCATCATTTGAGCTTAATTGCCCACACATTTTCTGCATACTCAGATACTTATGTCTGCTTATAGCTAGAATAAACTCATTAGCTTATAAATTTAGAGCTTCTAACTGCCTTGCGAGGGAGAAATAGTCTCTCAGTGAGCCTGGTAACACTGATTTGTGATTAATTGTTTTACTTAGTTGATTCATCTATGATCACAGTACAACAAAAATGTCACATTCACTTAGCAGTGTTAATTCCATTTATCTCATGCGCATTTAGAAAACTGCCTTGTCATCAGTGTAGTATGAATATGTCTAAATAAGATAGTTATTAAAAGATTTATTTCCGGCTGGGTGCGGTGGCTCATGCCTGTAATCCCAGCACTTTAGGAGGATGAGGCAGGAGGATCACTTGAGGTCAGGAGTTCAAGAACAGCCTGGCCAACATGGCGAAACCCCGTCTCTACTGAAAATACAAAAAAATTAGCCGGGTGTGGTGGCAGGCGCCTGTAGTCTCAGCTACTTGGGAGCCTGAGGCAGGAGAATTGCTTGAACCTGGGAGGCAGAGGTTGCAGTGAGCTGAGATCACACCACTGCTCTCCAGCCTGGGCAACAGAGCGAGACTCCGTCTCAAAAAATAAAAAATAAAAATAAAAATAAATAAAGATTTATTCCCACTGGGAGTATGGCCATTTAAAAACGTCCTAAGGGCTGGGTATGTGGGCTCATGTCTGTAATACCAGCACTTTGGGAGGCTGAGGAGGGCAGATCACCTGAGGTCGGGAGTTCGAGACCAGCCTGGCCAACATGGCAAAACCCCACCTCTATTAAAAGTACAAAAATTAGCCAGACAGGGTGGTGTGCACCTGTAATTCCAGCTACTTGGGAGGCTGAGGCAGGAAAATCGCTTTAACCCAGGAGGCGGAGGTCGCAGTGAGCCAAGATGGTGCCACTGCACTCCAGCCTGGGCGACGGAGTGAGACTCTGCCTCATAAATAAATAAATAAATGTATGTTTTGGGCTGAACGGGAATGAAGGTGGGCAGGCACTTATTAAACCTTAACCCCTTTTAAGCTCTTTTAAGAGTCAATACTTAAAAGTCAAAAATAAAATTATATATTAGGAAAAATTAAAAGCATAGAATCAAGCAATACTGAGGGAAACCACTGCTCTCACAGACCTTTAAGACAAAACACTTTAGTATCAGGCCACAACAAAAGTCAGAATAAGAGGAGAAAAAGTCACAGAAGTTGACAAAAAAGCTAAAAAAGAGAGCCATCATCCCCAGCATTTTTAAAAGGAGAGAGCAGAAAATAGTGAGACAACAGTTGAAACTCTGAGACATGAATCCAAGAAGCTCCAAAAGACACTGGTTATACCATTAAAAGCAAAATTTCCCATAGCTCAGCAAATTAATACCTTAAGATAACCCGGTTTGTTAGACAACAATCTTGTATTAAACAGCACAGCTCCTCACAGAGCAGGGCTAAATCGTAGACAGTGCACCCACAGTCAGCAATGTATGGGCTCTTGGCGACTGTATTTATACTCACTTATTCCCACTTTCAATTACATGCAAATTAAGGGGTGGATTAATGCAAATTGAGGGGTGGCTTATAAAGAACTTTCTAAAAAGAGACGGTAACTTCTGGGTTGTTGCCATGGTGTTTGTAAACTGTCATGGTGCTAATGAGCAATGAGGGCAGCTCAGGATCACTTTAGTTACCATCTGCTGGTTTCTAATGGTTTTTTCTTTTCATCCTGTCAGGACCAGAAAATAAGGGCTGACAGTCTCCTACCTCAGAAAGGTGTATGTTTGCCAAAAGACATATGCTAGAATATTTATAGCAACACTATGATATCCCCAAACTGGAAACTAATCAAATGACCAACAGGTGCATGGATAGACTAATCAGGGTATATTCACACAATGGAATACTATACAATCTTGATCATGAATTATCTACAACTATACCCAACAATATAAATCTGTCTCACCAACATGATGTTGAGCAAAATAAACCAAATACAAAGGAGTACATAGTACATGGTATTAAAAGAAAATTAAAACTATGTTGCTAGGACTAGGACAGTGGTTACCTTTATGGGTCTGGGATGCCTGTAATGACTACAAAGGTATTTGAGGGGCCCTTCTGGGAAACTGGTAATTTTCTACTTCTTGAGATGGCTGTTGGTTAGTTAAATAATGTAGTCTGCTTGTAGAAAGTCAGCTGTACACTAATGTGCAATATTCTGTATGTATATTTCAATAAAATGCTTCAAAATGAGCATTTAAGCCAGAAGGCAATGATTGCAGTCAAAATATTCTAAGGGCTTATACAAGATCCTAAATTACATTAAATTTTAATTTTATTTCAATGAATATTTAAAATTTTTATTTTAAATTTGAATTCGAAGGATTGTTTACTGAAAATAAAAGAGTAATTAACTTCCAAATCTGTAAAGGAAAAAATGGAGCAAGAAAAAAGAATCTTTAAAATCTAAAAAAGGCAAGGAAACAAAAAACCCCACAAAGTTGGATGAATAGAATGCACAAAATGACTGAAAGAAAATGAAATATATTTTTTAAAATCACAATAAATGTGAAACAACTAATGTTAAAAGATTATATGATTAAGTTAAGGGAGAAGAAAAGCAAATGCTCTTTGTAATCTCTTTGTAATAGACACATCTAAAACATGAGGACCCATAAAAGGTGAAGGTCAAAGAACGGGGAAAGGTATATCAGGCAAATAATAACCAAAAGAAAGGTGGTGAAACTGCATTCACAACAAGCAAAATAGACCTGAAGGCAAAAAGCATTACTAAAAATAAAGAAGGTTGTCACTATGTAATGATAAAAGGTTCAAGTCACTAGAAGAATATAGCAGTTCTAAACTTGAATTTGCCTAACAACGTAGTTTCAAAAATATAGAGAGCAAAATTTACAGAACTACCAGGAGAAATTGACAAATCTACATTATGATGGGAGTTTTAAGCACTTTTCTCTATTTTTAGATTGAACAGATAAAAATTCGATAAGGGTATAGATTTAAACAACACAATTACCAAGCCTAATTTAATGGAATATATAGAACATAATCCCAATCATTACAGAAGTCTCAACAAGCCCACACAGCATTTTTACAAAATTTGACTACAGACCAGGCCTTAAAACATGTCTGAACATTTAAAAAATATATATATATATATCATCAGAGCACATTTTCTGACCACAGTGCATATAAACTGGAACCAATAGAAAATAATAATTAGAGAAAAACACATCTTTGAAAGTTTGAAAATGTACTTCTAAATAACTCATGGGTCAATGAAGAAGTAACAAATTTAAAAATACAGCTGAATAAAAGTGAAAGTACTCTGCAACAAAGTGGTATGCAGCCAAATTATCTCATGGGAAATGTGTAGTCTTAAGTGCTTATAAAACGAGAAAAGCCTTCCAAATTGATTCATTAACTGTATAAATGAATTCAGAGACAGAACAACAGAATAAAACTAAAGAAAATATAAGACAGGTAATAAGAAAAATAGGAGCAGAAATGAGTGGACCAGAAAATACTAAACAGAGTCATCTTCGGCAACTCCCTTTTTTTTTTTTTTTTGAGAGAGAGAGTCTTGTTCTTTCACCCAGGCTAGGGTGCAGTGATGCGATCTCAGCTCACTGCAACCTCTGCCTCCGAGGCTCAAGTCATCCTCCTGCCTCAGCTGGGACTACAGGTGCACACCACCACACCTGGCCCCTAACTCCTTTCTCTAACTCACACCCAAAACCCATTCTGTCAGCAAATCCTGTTGGCCCTACCTATAGAGTTTGTCCAGAATCTGGCCATTTCTTACCACTACTGTTGTTACCACTGAAGTCCAGGCCACCAACACATTACTTGCCTTTAGACTGTAATGCAGGTTTAACCCCTGATAAAGGAAAGTGGGAAGAAAGGAGGATTGGGGAGGAACAGCCTCACATTGCAGCACAGCTCTGAAAAAAACCTCAGCCAGCCAAGTAGGGAGCTCTGGTGCAAAGCTCACCCATGTGTAAAGACTGTCCTGTGCTGGCCATGAATGGTGAGCCATTGTACCACCACTATGCTCAGTCATAGGCTGAGAACTACCTGGAAAGCACATGGCCTTGGCTCAAAAACTGAACAGATCCTGAAGCAACCTGCAACTGGAGGCTGTCAGATAATTGCACTCCTTGACTAGTTTCTCTCTTGAAGGGAGATCTGAATGGTGCACCTTCATGTCTGCCATAGTAGCCATTTTTCTTTGATATAATCACACAAGACTTGGGACACTTAGAACAGGGCTTGACAAATTATGACCTGTGAGCCAAATCCAGCCTGCTGCATGTTATTGTAAATAAAGTTTTGTAGGGACACATCCATGCCTCTTCATTTATTGTCCATGGCTGTTTTTGTGCTACAATAACAAAGTTAAGTAGTTGTGACAGAGACAATATGGCCTTCAAAGCCTAAAATATCACCCTTTACAGAAAAAGGTTGCAGATTCCTAATGTGTAAGGCACTGTGGAATCTATGAAGCTATACATTTGTTAGGAAGAGTAAGACATATGCACAAATCCTTAACAATGCTAGGGCTATCTTATAATTTTTATTCCTTCTACTACATGTAAGCCCTTTGTGTGTATAGACGGAAGTATTTAAGAAGGGTAGTTCTATGTTCTGATTGAGGCTTTCAGATTTATTATGACTGCTCTATGGAGAAAGTATTATAGGAAGGCAAAGATAAAAGCAGGGAGAACCACTAGGAAGCCATTGGTATAGTCTAAGCAAGAAATGATGATAGTTTGGACTAGGATGATGGTAGAAATGGAAAGATGACATCTTCTGAGATGAGGAAAACTGTAAGAGAAATTGGGCATTGTGGGAATCAAAGATTCATTTTTGACATGTTGAATTTGAGGTATGCAAGTGGAAATATCAAACAGATCATCAGACATAGGAGACTGAAGCTGAGAAATGATCTGGTTGAAGATGTAAATTTGGGAAACAGCATATAGGTAGTATTTCAAGGTAGGACTGGATGGGATCATATAAGGAGAGAATGCAGATGGAGAAGTGTTTCTCGCAACCAAGACTTGTGACACCAAATTTCAGATGTTGGAGAGAGGAGGAGAAGTCAGAAAAAGTCCAGGCTAGTGTTTCTAGAGAGAGGGAGTGTGGAATGCTGCTGAGAGTAAGTTGAGGAAGAAAAGGGTCCACTGCATTTGACAATATGAAGATTGTGGTGACCTCAAAATTAAAAAAAAAAAAAAAGTTTTTGTGGAATGCTGAGGGACAGAGGCCAGAATGTGGTGGGTTTAAGAGAGAATGAGAAGCAAGGAAGTGAAGATAGCCAGTATAGAGACAACTCTGTTGAGAAACTTTACTGTGACAAGAAGCAAAGAAATAAGGTGGTAGCTGGAGGAGGCTGTGAAGTCAAGGGGAATCCTAGAGTCTTTTTGAAGGCTTTTAAGTAGAGTGGTGACCCCATTATCATTTGAAGAAGATTGAGCATCGTTACTTTCTTTTGCAGAAGAGAACTTACAGAGACAGATCCAGAAGAGAAATGATTAGGGTCTCAACTAAGGCAATGGCAATGAGGATGGCAAGGGGGGAACAGAGGCATTCTTCACTGTATAGAAGCCAGTTACCACAACTTATTTTTGCTGAGATTTATATATGTTAGTCACCCTTCTCTGAGGTGTTTCTTTCTGAGACACATAACTCACTTACAGAGTTTTTTTTCCTTTTCCTCTAATACTTAAATTAGCATTAAATGTTAGAGATGGAATGAAACTAATAAAAACTAATTCGCCAGTTAGAGCCGCACCCCATGCAGGCTGCTACATCGCCCTTGTTTGTTTTGTTACTTAGACTTTGGAATCAGAAACAATGGGCTACCATAGCTGTCTCTTCCACTTTTCTCCTGTGTGATGCTGAGCACATTTGTGATATTACAGGAGGTAATGTTTTAAAAAGGTTTCTAGCAACATTTCCACTCTGGTATTGGTGGACTAGGGATTTAGGCAACCCTCTCATTGAAGACAATTATGAAAAGTGTGTGTGTGTGTGTGTGTGTGTAAGTGTATCAAAGCAATGAAGAATCATGGGGATCGAGATTCAAAAGTCTAAGAAAAGGCAGAAACTCATAGAAGTGAGTCTGGCATTTGGACAACTTTTCCTCTAAGGCCTCTCTTGATTCCAGAAGAAACATCTAAATGAGAATTCAAGCAGTGCTATGATAGCTTCAAGGGGAAAGGGGGTACAAAATCTGCAGTCCAGAGCTCAGCAAGGACAGTAGGGCCAGGCAACTCCACCCCCCAGTCAACTCTTGGTTGGGACTTCAAAACGCTGTAACTCTAGGAATAATGGGAAACCAGAAATAGATTGACCCTTGCAGGATTTAAAGACCAGTTTCTGATAATCTCAGTCATTGAAATGGATCAAGATAATTTCAGATTGCTAGGGACTCTAGTCACTTGCAAGAATGCTCTCTGAGCAGGGCACTTTCATTCTAGGCCTCAAATGATCTTTTGCATTGTCATATATAGTGTTCATCACTCACTCAAAATTAACTATGTACAAGAGAAAACCAAATGTTGTGAACAAAAACCTAGAAAAGCAACAGAGGCATTTAGAAGGTATTTTTGCCTAGGATCACAGGCATTGAAAAAATATTTGTTGGGCCAGGTGCAGTGGCTCATGCCTATAATCCCAGCACTTCGGGTGACTGAGGTGGCAGGATCACTTGAGTCCAAGAGTTCAAGGCTGCAGTAACCTATGATCAGGCTGCATCCCAGCCTGAGTGACAGACAGAGATCCTGTCTCTAAATTATATATATATAATATATATTTTACATGTGTATTGTGTATTTTTACATATATTATATATATATATATATGTTTGTTGGAAGAATGAGTTGTGAGTATTATTTTTATCATTTTACATATAAGGAAATCAGTACTCAGAAAGGTAAAGCATCCTGCCCAAGGTCACACGGCTACTGAACTGTTGAGCTAGGATTTTATCTAGATTTGTCTGATTCTAAAGCTGTTGATTCTGTTCTCTAAAGTGGCAGATTACATATGTTAGCTTATTTAATCTTCACTATATCTTAATGACCTCAGTATTAGTATCATCTTCATTTTATAGATGAGGCAGCTGAGGCTCAGAGAGGTTCGAGATCACACTCCGAGAAACTAGTTGAGCCATGACTCAAATTCAGGTTGATCTCATTTTCAAAGCCTTCACTCTTAACACCACATTACAGGGCTGCATATACACTTAGGTTGCCTTCTGTCAGAGCAGAGCACGACTACAGTGTTTTCATCTCAGGTTTTAGTGTCCAGAAATCTCCTATTCTAACATTATGTACTTTGTCTCTTTTAAGGTGGCATCTTCTCCCAATAAATTTACAAGTGGGATTTTATCTTTGAAACTTCCATGTTATAGATGGTGGTTAATAAAACTCTGGACTAGATTTGGGTTTGATTTATGTAACCTCCTCCCTGAGGCTCTGTTACTTGATCTGCAAAATAGAGCTAATAACACCACCTACCTCATAATGATGTTGTATGAATTAGTGCCTCACAATAGAACTGTTAGCATATCATTATTGTTAATGATGTTTCTGTTCCTGCTTTACAGAAGGGGAAAGAGAAGAATGAAAGGGGTAAGGCACTTAACTGTTTTATGTTGTGTTCTCCAAAGTTTTACTTGAGGAACAAGTGTGCTTCAGGAACATGAATGGATTTTACTCTTGTTGTTCTTTTAGGATAAACTCTAAATACAGTTTTTCTCATTATTTTCCTACTCAATAAGCCATTGTTTCTCTCTCTCTCTCTCTCTCTCTCTCTCTCTCTCTCTCTCTCTCTCTCTCTCTTTAAGTCTGTCTCTGTCTCCCAGGCTGGAGTGCAGTGGCACAATCTCGGCTCACTGCAACCTCCGCCTCCCAGGTTCAAGTGATTCTCCTGCCTCAGTCTCCCTAGTAGCTGGGACCACAGGTGCCCGCCACCACACCCACCTTTTTATTTTATTTTATTTTATTTTATTTTATTTTATTTTTAGTGGAGATGGGGTTTCATCATGTTGGCCAGGCTGGTCTTGAACTCCTGACCTCACGTGACCCACCCACCTTGGCCTCCCAAAGTACTGGGATTACAGGCATGAGCCACCACACCAGGCCCCCTTGATTTTTTTTAACTACTTTTTGGATCATGTACATCCTCATCTTAGCATCTGTGGTTTTCCATGCTTTACAGTCCCCTCCATGGGAACTGTGCCTCTGATGACAGCACTTATTGCTCCCTAACCTAACCCCTGGGCTGTGCACTGGCTGCTCCCCTCAGGCCCTCAGAAAATGGAGGTCATTAAGTCTTCTACCCTATTCTTCTTATCTGGAAAGCCGATTTCTCTTCTGACCCATGGCTATGTCGTTTTAAGACCTGACTGGAGATTCCTATCTTCCAAGTGTCTCATTCATTTATTCAATGAATATTTATTGAGTGGCTACTTGTTGGGGATATAGAAATGAGCAAGGCAGATAAGACCAGTTTTCTTTCCTGGAGCTTCCATTCTAGGGAGTGCGGAAGAGAGGGTGAGGGAGGGAGGAAAAGAGTGAGACAAAAAGAAAACAAATACGATAATTTCAGATACTCAAAAGCAATATGAAGAAGATAAAATCAGATAATGTGATGGAGAGTGGGTCACTTAAGACTGGGGAATACTGAGGAGGGAAAATTTAAGCTTTGATTTGAAAGACAAGATTAGGAGGCAGTCATCCATTCCTGGCAAAGGGACCTGCTAGGGCAGAGAGACAGCACAGAACACAGCACTGCATACAAAACAGGCACTTTGTAGATTCTTGTTGAACACATAAGGATGGCTGCCTATTACCTTGCTTTTCAGGTTACAATGTAATTATTCTTCCTGTAGGCAAAACCATTCATGATTTTAAAAATATATATTTCTCATCCAAACACTGTCATTGATCACACTAAATTTACTTAATATCCACAGAGAGAAAAGAAGGGAGAACCTCTAAGGCCACCAGATAGATCTGGCCAGCCACCAGCCACTTCCATTGGATTGGCTAAGTAAACCTTGTGGCCTTGCCAAGGTCCAGCTGGATTCATGGAAGCACAGTCATATCCATAGAGCACTTTACAGGGGCACCCACTTCCCAGAAACAGGATGGTCCTAGGCTGGGTGCAGTGGCTCACACCTGTAATCCAACATTTTGGGAGGCTGAGGTGGGCAGATCACTTGAGATCAGGAGTTTGAGACCAGCCTGGCCAACATGGTGAAACCCCGTCTCTACCAAAAATACAAAAATTAGCTGGGCGTGGTGGCGTGTGCCTGTAATCTGTTACTCGGGAGGCTGAGGCAGGAGAATCGCTTGAACCTGGGAGGCGGAGGTTGCAGTGAGCTGAGATCGCACCATTGCACTCCAGCCTGGGCAACAAGAGCAAAACTCCATTAAAAAAAAAAGCGCAGGCAACAAAAGCAGACAGACAAATGGAGCTATACCAAACTAAAAAGCTCTGCACAGCAAAGGAAACAATCAACAGAGTGAAGTGACAGTGACAACCTGCAGAATAGGAGGAAATATTTGCAAACTATGCGGCCAACAGGGGATTGATAATCAGAATATACAATGAAGTCAATAGCAAAAAACAAATAATTCAATTAAAATGGGCAAGTGAGCTGAACAGACACGTCTGAAGACATGCAAATGGCCACCAGATAAATGAAAAAATGCTCGACATCCGTATTCATCAGGGAAATGTAAATCAAAACCATAATTAGATATCTCATTCCAGTTAGAATGACCTAAATGAATTAATGCAAGAACAGAAAACCAAATACCAAGTGTCCTCACGTATAAGTGGGAGCTAAACATTGGGTACTCATGGACAAAATGATGGCAACAGTAGACACTGGGGACTAGTAGAAGGAGGAGAGAGGGATACAGGGTTGAAAAACTAACTGTGGGTATTATGTTCACCACCTGGGTTTCGGGATTATTCACACCCCAAATCTCAGCATCATGTAATATACCAGGGTACCGAACCTGCACGTGTACCCCTGAATCTAAAATACAGTTATTTTTAAAAAGACAAAAATAGACAAAAATAACAAATGCTGGCATGTACACAGAGAAAGGGAGATTCCTTTTTTTCCTTTCTTCCTTCCTTCCTTCCTTCCTTCCTTCCTTCCTTCCTTCCTTCCTTCCTTCCTTCCTTCCTTCCTTCCTTCCTTCCTTCCTTCCTTCCTTCCCTTCCTTCCCTTCCTTCCTCTCTTTCTCTCTTTCTTTCTTTCTTGACGGAGTCTCACTGTGTTGCCCAGGCTGGAGTGCAATGGCGAGATATTGGCTCACTGCAATCTCGACCTCCTGGTTCAAGTGATTCTCCTGCCTCAGCCTCCCGAGTAGCTGGGACTACAGGTGAGTACCACCACACCTGGCAAATTTTTGTATTTTCAGTAGAAATGAGGTTTCGCCATGTTGGCCAGGCTGGTCACAAATTCCTGGCCTCAAGTGATCCCCCCATCTTGCCCTCCCAAAGTGCCAGGATTACAGGCATGAGCCACCATGCCCAGCCTGAGAAAGGGAAATTCTTATACACTGTTGATGGGAATGGAAATTAGTGCAACCATTGTAGAAAACAGTATGAATATTCCTCAGAAAACTAAAAATAGAAATATTGTATGATCCAGCAATCCCACTACTGGGTATGTGTCCAAAGGAGAGGAAATCAGTATGTCAAAGAGATATCTGCACCCCCATGTTTATTGCAGCATTATTCACAATAGCCAAGAAATAGGCCGGGCGCGGTGGCTCAAGCCTGTAATCCCAGCACTTTGGGAGGCCGAGACGGGCGGATCACGAGGTCAGGAGATCGAGACCATCCTGGCTAACACGGTGAAACCCCGTCTCTACTAAAAATACAAAAAATGAGCCAAGCAAGGTGGCGGGTGCCTGCAGTCCCAGCTACTCGGGAGGCTGAGGCAGGGGAATGGCGTAAACCCGGTAGGTGGAGCTTGCAGTGAGCTGAGATCCGGCCACTGCACTCCAACCTGGGTGACAGAGCGAGACTCTGTCTCAAAAAAAAAAAAAAAAAAATAGCCAAGAAATGTAATCTTGACTAAGGGAAGAAAATATGGTATAAATACACAATAGAATACTACTCATTCATAAAATAGAATAAAATCATGTCATTTGCAGCAACACAGATGGAACTGGAGGCCATTATGTTAAGTGAAATAAGCTAGGCACTGAAAAATAAATACCACATGTCATCACTTATATGTGGAAGTTTAAGAAGTTGGTATCATAGAAGCATAGAGTAAAGTAGTTGTCACTGAATGCTGGGAAGGGTAGCAGGGAAAGGGGGATAAGAGGTTGGTTGACAGATACAAAATTACAGCTAGATAAGAGGAATACATTCTAGTGTCCTAAAGCACTGTAGTTCAACTATAATTTAAAACAACTTATATTTTATTTTATATATTTTCATATATTTTCAAATAGCTGCGGAGTGGACTTTGAATGCTCCCAACACAAAGAAATAATAAATGTTTGAGGTGATGGATATACTAATTAGCCTGACTTGATCATTATACATTATAAACATGTATGAAAATATCATACTGCACCCTATAAACATGTACAAGTATTATACATCAATTAAAAATACCAGTAGGGGGAGGAGAAAGAGAGAGAGAGAGAGAGAGAGAGAGAGAGAGAGAGAGAGAGAGAGAGAGAGAGAGAGAGAGAGAGAGAGAGAGAGAGAGAGAAAGAGAGAAGAGAGAGAAATTGTCTGGGGAGCTTTTAAAACTGACAATGTCCGGCTGGGTGTGGTGGCTCACACCTGTAATCCCAGCACTTTGGGGGACCGAGGTGGGTGGATCACTGGAGGTCAGGAGTTCAAGACTACCCTGGCCAACATGATAAAATCCCATCTCTACCAAAAAATACAAAAATTAGCCGGGTGTGGTGGTGCATGCCTGTAGTCTCAGCTACTCAGGAGGCTGTGCAGGAGAATTGCTTAAACCCGGGAGGTGGAGGCAGTGAGCCAAGATTGTGCCACTGCACCCTAGCCTGGGCGACAGAGTGAGTGAGACTCTGTCTCAAAAAACAAAACAAAACAAAAAAACTAACAATGTCCCAGTCTCATCGAGACCAATTAAATCAGAATGGTGAGGGAGTAGATCTGGGCAGCAGTAGCTTTAAAGACTTCCCAGATGATTCCAATATGCAGTCAAGGTTGAGAACCAGTGATCTGAGTGGTAGCAAATCCTTTCCCCTGGGACCACAGAGACATGGAGAGAACCTGAGAGGCTGCAAAGGAAATTCAGTACATTGAAAAGGCAAGTATATTTCATTGTGATTTTGTACTTTAATAAGCCTCACACTTTTAGGCTAATTTTTCATAAATATCACTTTAATCCCTCCGTGATTTGGGGAACTCAGCAGAATTCATTTCAATTCAATAAACATGCAGTAGTTGCCAACCACAGATGTCTCTAGACCTTTTGGTACTTTCAAAAATAATCATATTAAAAATAGTGGCTACAATTTCTTGTGTGCTAACCACATGCAAAGCTCTCAGCTCCCATTTTCTCTCTCTCCCCTCTCTCCACCATCTTTTTCTTTTTCTTTTTCTTTTTTTTTGGCAAGTGTCATCCCTCTGTCGTGATGGAGTGCATCACGGCTCACTGCAGCCTTGAACTCCAGGCTCAAGCGATCCTCCCACCTCAGCCACCTGAATAGCTGGGACTACAGGCATGTCTCACCACACCCAGCTAATTTTTAAAATTTTTATAGAGACAGGGTGCCCCTATGTTGCCCAGGCTGGTCTCAAACTCCTGGGCTCAAGCGATCTTCTTGTCCAGGCCTCCCAAAATGTTAGGATTACAGGTGTGAGCCACTGCACATGGCCACATTTTCTCATTTAATCTTCACTGTAACCCTATGAGGTAAGTACTATTATTGTTGCCATTTTAAAGATATTCACTGTAAGGCACAGAGGGGTTAAGCAATTAGTCCAGATCACACAGCTGTAAGTTACAGAGCTAGGATTTGAGCCCTGGCAGAAAGACTCCTGATCTTCACTGTCTAATGTGGTAGCCACCAGCCACATGGGGTTATCGAGCACTTGAAATTTGGCTAGTCCAAGTTAATATGTGCTGTCCACTTGAAAAATACACCTGTTTTCAAAGAATATAAAATAGAATATAAAATATTCTATATAAAAAGAATATTAAATAGAATATAAAAAAGAATATAAAATATCTCAATAATATTTTAATATTATTACATGTCGAGATGATAGTTTAATATAAGTCAAAATATAGGACTACATTTAATTTTCCATGAATCTTTTATTTTTAAAATGAGGCTATTAGAAAACTTAAAATTACGTATCTGACTCGTATTATTTTTCCATTGCACAACTGCTCCAGTGGCAGCATGGTAACCATGACTTTTGCTAGAATCAGAGATTAAGCAGATTATTCATGCTGGCAAGAAACTTACGGTCTGAGTAGGAAGAATGTAAGAATCAAATATTTCTGTCCAAAATTATATTATAATTAAGTGCTAGGAAGGAGGAAGGAGAGAGAATTTCTAATATGTTATGTGGCAGGGGAATCTTTAAGCTGAGTATTAGATTAATCGTGAAGGTAAGAATAAGGGAATATATGGGGTACATTTGGAAATATGCTAGAAGTCAAGTTTGGGGCATATGATACATCAAGAACAGTTGAAGATGAGGCTGTATAAATAAGTGAAGAGCAATTCCTAGCAGGCCGTGAATATCAGATTAAGGAGTTTGGACTTTTGTTTTCCATTATAGGGAGCCATTGACAGGTTTCAAGCAAGAGAGTCATAAGATGACTTGACTTTAGGGATGTTAGTCTTCCAGCTCTATGGTGGGTGGTAGTGGAGATGGGACTGGGGACAAAGAAACTGGTGGTAGAGAATAGTTAGAAAGCTGTACCAATAACTCAGAGGAGAGGAAATGAGTGCCTGAATTTGACCATTGGCTGCAGAAATTAGGAAGGCATGGAGTGATTTGGAAAGTCCTGCCAAAGAAGAATCACTAGATTGGCAGTAGATTGGGCAGGCCCCAGAGAGGAACTCAGGTACGATTCAGTAAATGCAAACAGTGGTGTTTCCACAGATTTGGAGACTGACAAAGCAGGTCAAGAGGGTCAGGGTCTTCTGGGTTCTTTTGGTTCTTTTTTTTTTTTTTTGACACAGAGTTTTGCTCTTGTTGCCCAGGCTGGAGGGCAGTGGCGCAATCTGGGCTCACTGTAACCTCTGTCTCCTGGGTTCAAATGATTCTCCCGCCTCAGGCTCCCAAGTAGCTGGGATTACAGACATCCAGCACCACGCCCGGCTAATTTTTTGCATTTTTAGTAGAGGCGGGATTTCACCATGTTGGGCAGGCTAGTCTCGAACTCCTGACCTCAGGTGATCCACCCGCCTCAGCCTCCCGAAGTGCTAGGATTACAGGCATGAGCCACCGCACCTAGCCCAGTCTTCTGGGTTCTAGACATAACATGGTTAACCTTAAACTCCAGGCTAGCCCCAAGGCATGTGAAGGATAGAGGGAGGGAGAAAGGGAGGAAAGAAGGAAGGCAAAGCTTGACTCTCTGGGAGCTAGGGACATCACTTCCCTCTTTGGCCTAAATTTGCCCATCTTGAGAAGGGGAGATAGCAGTAGATGATCCATAAGTGTCTCCCAACCCCAGCATGAGGCCACTATTCTAAAACCTGTGTTGATAGGAGTAGATGCCAGTAAGGCATAATAAACTTGCCATCTGAAATTACATACCAACCCTATTTTGTTCTCAAGATGTGTCTTTGCTAGCTACATTTCCCTTCTTGTGCCTGTGATCAATTGTCTCCAAACAAAATGTTCTATTGCAACCAATTTATAGGTGAAAATTTGGTGAAGTGGGAGTGGGCAGGGAGAACATGTAAAATATTTAAAGATCACTAAAGATACTTTGCTGCCCAAGAAACTTCAATGACTAAGATACAAAGTAAAAAAAAAACATAACCACAAGGAGTTATGGGAAAAAAAGTGATAAGCATCAGCTTAAAACTTTCAGGCCTTTGCTTCTTACTGATTATAAACAGAAAAAATCCGTAAACCATGATAGTGCTCCATTCAAATTACTTACAGCAAGTGCCGCTTTTCAGAGCTTGTCAGACATCATGGTGCTCTTTCAACTGCACTTTGAGTTTACAAAGCAAATCAATATGGACAGAAACAGTTGTAATTTTGGCCAGTTTACAAGTGTATCTTTTCACTGCATACAATCAGTTTTGATGTAAATGGTTCTAAATACACATATATTTGTGTGAACAAAATTTCTAAGAAAAGGAATTCGGAGGAAAGAGACTCTCTTGCAGTGAACAGTTTGCAAGCCAGGGAGATGCAGCCTTTGGTGTAAAATGAAGATGCATTCCAGAGAACAAAAGGAGGGTTCAAGTTTTATAGCATAAGTTCCCACCTAGGTTCCTAATCACGCCCATTTATGCAAATAAAGGATTCAAACTCTCTTAGTTCCAATTGGCTGAGCCCTGATTAGTCAAGGCAGGTGAGTTCCGATTGGTTGGTTCAGGTGAGCTCTCATTGGTTGGTTCAGGTAAACTCTGAAAGTCCCAAAGTTAAACAGAGGTGAGTTTTTGGAGGAACTCAGAGTAAATGTGTGACCTCTAGTCAGCAAATGGCCACTTGGCTCTATTTTAAATTTAGGCCTAATTAGCCACTTGGGATGCATCTTGAAGAACTGGGTTTTTCAGGTTCACGTGACACATGGTTTTCTACATATACAGCTCTGCTGAAAAAGGGAAATGATCCCCACGGTAGGCACAGCTCTGTCAGACTCCCTTAGAGGCTAAGCAGAGAAGGAATAGGCCAAGAAGGTGGAGAAGATTAAACAAATATGATTTCAGCAGGGTGGACCACAAAATGCCCCTTCCCCTGGAAATTCCACACATGTCAATATAGAGCCAGTCCTTGTCAAAATTGCCCAACGGGCAGTTAGAGAAAAGGGTAGAAGCCTTGAATCAGATTGTATCATGGAGGCAGGGTAGAGAAAGTGTGAAAAAGAGTGTCTCTGTGGCCTGTAACGATTTCAACAGATAATTTGGCAGCTTGAGCACTGGAAAACAGCTTGTCATCCAGTACCCTTCTACCAAAATTAGGTTGCCATAGTTGTGATTGTCACAGTTGTGATGGAGCCCTTACTCCAGTATTTCTCCGAACAGGGTCTAGGAACCACCTGCATCAGTATCAGGGTTTGAATGATGCTTTTTTGAAACATCGATTCTCTGATTCCCATGTTCTGCTCCAGATACATTGAATTAGATTCTTTAGGAGTGGGGCCTAGGCACATGCATTTTAATAAGCTAGCAGGTGATTGAATGCGTATCAAAGTTTGAGAACTACTGCTTCACAATTTAAGACTTTGAGGTGTACGTCATGTCATGTGTAGTGCTTGGCACAGTGTTGCTTAGTGAATTCAAACAATTCTAATAAATGATTGGTTTGTACACTACTTATTCAAAGTCAAGTGCTTAGCTTTCTTTTCCTTCTTAGATCTGCAATATCTATGAACAATATCAGAGTGATAGACTGAAGACTGGGCATAGGCAGAGAATGTTACCGCCTTCAAAGAGAAAATTGAGACTCTAGCTTCAACTACCTCAACTTCCTCCTTGCCTGAGGCTGTTCTTACAGGGAGAATGTTCAGTCTGTTGCCATCATGATGTTAACTGCAGATTTTTCAGAGTTATCCTTTAACAGATTAAGGAAAGTCCCATCAATTATTCAGTTGCTAAGAGCTTTTTTTCTTTTAATCAGGAATGGAGGTTGGATTTTGTCAAACACCTTTTCTGCATCTCTTCAGATGATCAAATGTTTTTTTTTCTTTTTCTTTCTGTTAATTTAGTAATTACATTGATTTTTGAGTGCTTAAACTTTGTGCTTTAGCAACTCATGGAAGATTCCAAAAGTTTGCACCAGTTATTCTCAGCCAGAGATAATGGCGTAGGTTTGATTCTACATTATTTGTTGAGATCATCTCAAAAGTTAGATGTTTTTTGCTCATTTTGTTGTTGATTTCTTTTTTAAAAGTAATGTTCTTTGTATTAATAGAGACTGAAAAGCTAGTATGTTTTGGGGGCAATATAAAAACATAAAAGCTTTAAGCAATTATTCACTATATACTTGTATCTTATAATATGTGTGTATTGTATTTCCATTTTGTTAACTCTAAAGAGTTAACAAATCATGCCCCGTTTTCTGTTAGATAGTTTTATTATTTTTCAGTATATTACTTTTAACTCTCTTACTAAATTCTAAGTACCATTTCCATTTACCATCTGAGTGTCTATGGAGATAACATTGCAATTTATTTCTTACGTTAACCTGGGTTCATAGGTGGCATCCAGTTCTATTTAGCCAAAGAGGGGATTAAGTGACAGACACACCAAACTAGATGCTCTTGGAAAGTTTATTTTGATTATGTAGTAAGTGTCCTGCTGTATAGCAGTTGATGCCTGTTCACTCACTCTATTTAATGTCTCTTATTTTTCATGGTTATTTGGGCCTTAATTTTAGGCTAGCAGTAAAGCTAGCAGTGGAGAGGATTTTAGAGTAGCTCTTCCCACTGAAAGAGAATCTGTTGGTGAACTTATATTTTAATTTCTTGGCTTGCTTGACATATTCTTTTCCATCTCTCTTCTGGGGTCTCTTTACTCAATGCATATTTGACAAGAAATTGCTATAAATACCCAGAATTATCTGACTATAAAAACTCACTTTCAAATTATTAATTGTTTGCATCTTTCTTGGTTGGTAGAAACATCCCAGAACACTTAGTAGTAAAGAGGGAATAAGGAAGTTCCATTTTTTTCATTTAAGGTTTTTTCTTTTCTTTTTGGTGTGGTAGATGGGCAGAAAGAAAATATAATAAAGTATTAATAGTGAAAGGATAATAAAAAGAACACTGGTGTTGTATATTCAGGTGACTTAAAATTCTCTGTTATAGAGTTAATTTTATTATTCAGGAAATTCTTAAAAGGAAATGCTAGCAAGGTAGTAATAATGTGGATGAGATGATTCAAAAGGTACCCAAGGAACTGTCAGGGATGTCCTAAAGATGGAGGATGTGAACCTGTTTTATTTTGGTGGAGAGAGCTGGAGGGGAGTTAGGAAGCAAAGAATTGCTATCAGCATTTCTAGACAGATGTTGTCACATGTAATTAGTATGTCACCTATTTTTCTTTTCTTCATTATCAGTCAAGTATTACTGAGTAACAACCAAGCACAAAATCTCAGTGAGACACAGTGATATGCTTATTTCTTTCTCTTTTTTGGGGGGGGGAGGGAGGGGGGAAGACAGGGTCTCACTCTGTCACCCAGGCTGGAGTACAGTGGTGCAGTCATGGCTTACTACTGCCTTGACTTCCCAGGGCTCAAGCGATCCTCCAATTTCAGCCTCCTGAGTAACTGGAAGTACACCACCATCCCTGGCTATTTTTTATAATTGTTTTTATAGATGAGGATCTCACTATGTTGCCCAGGCTTGTCTTAAACTCTTAGGTCCAAGCCATCCTCCTGCCTCAGCCATGCAAAGTGCTGGCATTAAAAAAGCGAGCCACCGTGCCAGGCCTAATTTATTTATTTATTTATTTATTTATTTATTTATTTATTTTTAAATTATACTTTAAGTTCTAGGGTACATGTGCATAACGTGCAGGTTTGTTACATATGTATATTTGTGCCATGTTGGTGTGCTGCACCCATCAACTCGCAGCACCCATCAATTCATCATTTATATCATGTATAACTCCCCAATGCAACCCCTCCCCCCTCCCCCCTCCCCATGATAGGCCCCAGTGTGTGATGTTCCCCTTCTTGAGTCCAAGTGATATCATTGTTCAGTTCCCACCTATGAGTGAGAACATGCGGTGTTTGGTTTTCTCGTCTTGTGATAGTTTGCTAAGAATGATGGTTTCCAGCTGCATCCATGTCCCTACAAAGGACGCAAACTCATCCTTTTTTATGGCTGCATAGTATTCCATGGTGTATATGTGCCACATTTTCTTAATCCAGTCTGTCACAGATGGACATTTGGGTTGATTCCAAGTCTTTGCTATTGTGAATAATGCCTCAATAAACATACGTGTGCACGTGTCTTTGTAGTAGAATAATTTATAATCCTTTGGGTATATACCCAGTAGTGGGATGGCTGGGTCATATGGTACATCTAGTTCTAGATCCTTGAGGAATTGCCATACTGTTTTCCATAATGGTTGAACTAGTTTACAATCCCACCAACAGTGTAAAAGTGTTCCTATTTCTACACATCCTCTCCAACAACTGTTGTTTCCTGATTTTTTAATGATTGCCATTCTAACTGGTGTGAGATGGTATCTCATTGTGGTTTTGATTTGCATTTCTCTGATGGCGAGTGATGATGAGCATTTTTTCATGTGTCTGTTGGCTGTATGAATGTCTTCTTTTGAGAAATGTCTGTTCATATCCTTTGCCCACTTTTGGATGGGGTTGTTTTTTTCTTGTATATTTGTTTGAGTTCTTTGTAGATTCTGGATATTAGCCCTTTGTCAGATGAGTAGATTGCAAAAATTTTCTCCCATTCTGTAGGTTGCCTGTTCACTCTGATGGTAGTTTCTTTTGCTGTTCAGAAGCTCTTTAGTTTAATTAGATCCCATTTGTCAATTTTGGCTTTTGCTGCCGTTGCTTTTGGTGTTTTAGACATGAAGTCCTTGCCCATGCCTATGTCCTGAATGGTACTACCTAGATTTTCTTCTAGGGTTTTTATGGTATTAGGTCTAACATTTAAGTCTCTAATCCATCTTGAATTAATCTTCGTATAAGGAGTAAGGAAAGGATCCAGTTTCAGCTTTCTACTTATGGCTAGCCAATTTTCCCAGCACCATTTATTAAATAGGGAATCCTTTCCCCATTTCTTGTTTCTCTCAGGTTTGTCAAAGATCAGATGGCTGTAGATGTGTGGTATTATTTCTGAGGACTCTGTTCTGTTCCATTGATCTATATCTCTGTTTTGGTACCAGTACCATGCTGTTTTGGTTACTGTAGCCTTGTAGTATAGTTTGAAGTCAGGTAGCGTGAGGATACAAAATTAATGTGCAAAAATCACAAGCATTCTTACACACCAGTAACAGAGAAGCAGAGAGCCAAATCATGAATGAACTTCCATTCACAATTGCTTCAAAGAGAATAAAATACCTAGGAATCCAACTTACAAGGGATGTAAAGGACCTCTTCAAGGAGAACTACAAACCACTGCTCAGTGAAATCAAAGAGGACACAAACAAATGGAAGAATATACCATGCTCATGGATAGGAAGAATCAATATCGTGAAAATGGCCATACTGCCCAAGGTTATTTATAGATTCAATGCCATCCCCATCAAGCTACCAATGAGTTTCTTCACAGAATTGGAAAAAACTGCTTTAAAGTTCATATGGAACCAAAAAAGAGCCCGCATTGCCAAGACAATCCTAAGTCAAAAGGCCTAATTTATTATATATTAATTAAGTGTTGGCTGGTCAAGGCAGCTTGGCCGGGCAGCTATGCTTCAAGCTATGGATCTGACTGGGGTTGGTTCACCACTGCTGGTTAGTTCTGATCTGCTCCAGGTGTGTTCATTCTGGGGCTCAGGACGAAGGTGCTCTGGCTACCCAGGTAAAGCCCTTCTGGCCATGGCAGAGACACAGAGGTAAGTGAACAAAGGATCTCTTTAGACATTTGTCAAAAGACAATATACAAATCATCAATAAGGACATGAAAAATTGTTCAACATTACTAGTTATTACAGAAATGAAATCAAAACCACAATGAGATACCACTGCACACGCACTAGGATGGCTATAATCATCAAGTTAGATAGTACCAGTTGTTGGTGAGGATGTGAAGAAATCATATACTGCTGCGGGAATGTAAAATAATACAACCACTTTAGAAAACTGTTCGACAAGTTCTTCAAATGGCTAAACATAGAGTTACTATATGACCCAAGAACTCCACTCCTAGGCATATACTCAAGAGATCTGAAAACATACATCCACACAAAAACTCATACACAAATGTTTAAGTAGCATTATTCATGATAGCCATTGAGATATAGAAACAACCCAAATATTCATCATCTGAAAAATGGATAAATAAAATGTGAAGTATCCATATTTTAACAGGATATTATTTAGCCACAAAAGGAATTAAGTACTGATTCATGCTACAACATGTACGAAACTTGAATATACTATGCCAGGTGTTAAGAGGCCAGTCATAAGGATCATGTATTGTATGATTCCTTTTATATGAAATGTCCAGAATAGGCAAATCCATAGAGACAGAAAGTAGACTCCCGATTAACAAAGACCAGAGAGGAGAGTTGGAGAGAATGGGAAATGGCTTCTAATAAGCATGAGGGGGTTCTCTTTAGGATGTTGAAAATAAAATTGACTGTGGTGATCATTATATGACTCTACTTTACTGAAAACCACTGAATTATATACTTTACATGGGTGAATTACATGTTATGTGAATATCTCAATAAAATATACATACATACATACATACATACATACATACATACATAGACAAACATGCACTGCTTCTTAAAGTCTGGTCTTGAAATTAGCACACTGTCACTTCTACTTATATTCCAGTGAACAAAGTAAGTCACATGGCAGAGCCCAAAGTCAAGAAGTGGGACGTGCATTTGGCCTTTACTAGGAGGAACAGCAAAGCTACTCGGCAAAATACATGGACACAAGGTGAGGTGAAGAATTGATGCCAATAATTTAACCTACGACACCACACTAATATTTTCACTTTTTCTTCCTATTCATGTTCTAGGCCTCATTCAAAGACCACACAACAACTGGCCATTACTGCTACTGTATTGAAATATTCAATATGGATACCTGAAAACAACACTTAGATAACTACAATTGTTTTTCTTTCCTTATAAAGATCGCATCAAGAATTGTGCTTCTTTAAAATTTTTTATTTGGACATTTTTTCCGCATACTTGGATTTTCTCTGCAACATCTGGTTAAAATGGGCTAAAATTTTCATTTTCGAAAAGGATCATGTTTTTTTCTTTCTTCCTTTCTTTTCTTTTTTTTTTTCTTTTGGAGATGAGATCTCACTCTGTCACCCAGGCTAGAGTGCAGTGGAGTGATCTCAGCTCACTGTAATCTCCACCTCCTGGGCTCTTGCAGTCCTCCCACCTCAGCCTCCTGAGTAGCTGATACTACAGGTGCATGCCACCACACCCGACTAATTTTTTGTATTTTTGACAAAGTTGGGTTTCACCATGTTGCCCAGGATGATCTTAAACTCCTGAACTCAAGCCTTCCACCCTCCTCGGCCTCCCAAAGTGCTGGGATTGCAGGTATACCCTGTGCCCAGCTAGGATTATGTACCCTGTGCCTAGCTAGGATTATGTTCTTAAGATACATCCTCCAGGGCAATACAAGCTTTCATGAAATAAAAACAAGTGGAAATTACCTAATTACCTGCCTCTCTCTCTCTCTCTCCATATATACATACACACACACACACACACACACACACACACACACACATATATACATATATATAAAATAGTTATCTAATTTCCTGCTACTCTCTCTCTCTCTATGTATATATACACATAGAGTGTAGCAGGTAATTCATATATATATAATCTAGATAGACATATAGATAGATAGATAGATAGATAGATAGATAGATAGATAGATAGATAGATAGATAGATAGAGTGAGAGAAGGTCTTTCTCTGTTACACATGCTGGAGTGCAGTGACATGATCCTAGTTCACTGCAGCTCTGAACTCCTGGGTTCGAGTGATCAGCCTGCCTCAGCCTCCCAAAGAGCTGGGATTACAGGCATGAGTCACCACGCCCAGCCCTGCTACAAAATACTTAAAACAACTTGGTTAACTCCAGTGCTGTTCATTGTAGTAGTTCAACTGGGATTTTCATCTGATACTTCAAATTAAAAAAAATGTAAATACCCTTGCTGGACAGTAAGAGTAGATCCCAGGGAATCCCAAACTCTTTGATTGCAGTGAGATTTTATTTTTCTTTCAATAAGTATATGAGACTTAAACTCTTTGTGGGCATGTATTTTTCTATATAAAACATAAACAATTTTTTATTATTCATATTATTCAACTTAATACATACATCTGTATGCCAAACTCTGATTATTGCACTGGGATAAATTTCTAGAAGTGGAATTGGCCAGGTGTAATGGCTCACGTCTGTAATCCCAGCACTTTGGGAGGCTGAGGCAGGAGGATCATTTGAGCCCAGGGGTTGGAGACCAGCCTGGACAACACAGTGAAGATACCATGTAGAAAAAAGTAATAACTTGTTTCTAGCTTGTAGTACTTATGGTGGATTAGGTGGTACACTTACAGATTTTATAGTGTATTCCCGCACTGCTTTTTTGAACAGGTAAACACAATTGCCCATACATTAGATGAATACATCTGATACTTGCTAATCTATGTTTCTCTCTACAGTATCATGAGGAACCTCAGTGAAACAGAAGAAGTGTTTTAAAAATAAAAGTTAATAGGCCGGGTATGGTGGCTTATGCCTGTAATCCCAGCACTTTGGGAGGCCAAGGTTGGTGGATCACCTGAGGTCAGAAGTTCCAGACTAGCCTGGCCAACATGGTGAAACCCCATCTCTACTAAAAATACAAAAATCAGCCTGGCATGCTGGCATATGCTTGTAGTTCCAGTTACTCGAGAGGCTGAGGCTGGAGGATCACTTGATCCCGGGAGGCAGAGTTTGCAGTGAGCTGAGGTTGTACCACTGCACTCCAGCCTGGGCAATAGAGCGAGACTCTGTCTCAAAAATAAATAATAAATAAATAAATAAATAAATAAATGGTAATAGAGATCAATTTTGAATCTTGTAAAATGTTTCAAGCTTTTGAAATGTGCATACCTTCCTATCCAGTAGTTCCACTTCTATTTTTTAAAATTTTTTGTAGAGACAGGTCTCACTATGTTGCCCAGTTAAGTCTCGGACTCCTGGACTCAAATGATCCCCCTGCCTCAGCCTTCCAAAGTGCTAAGATTACAGACATGAGCCACCACATCTGGTCAATTCTACTTCTAGAAATTTATTCTAATGCAGTAATCAGAGTTTGGCATAGAGATATATGTATTAAGTTGAATAATATGAAATTGCTGATATTTGACCATTTTTCACCTTCAACAATGACAATTACATATGGTTTAATCTAATGCAAGGATGTTAATCACAGTGTTAATTATGATATAGGTAGCTAGGGATGAGTAAAATGTCCAACAATAAAGTATTGGTTTAACAAATTATGGTAACTCATATGCTAGAACTCTATGAAGATACTAAAAATTGTAATGACTGAAATGTATTTTTTTTTTTTTTTTTTTTTTGAGGCGGAGTCTCGCTCTGTCGCCCGGACTGGAGTGCAGTGGCCAGATCTCAGCTCACTGCAAGCTCCGCCTCCCGGGTTCACGCCATTCTCCTGCCTCAGCCTCCCGAGTAGCTGGGACTACAGGCGCCCACCACCTCGCCCGGCTAGTTTTTGTATTTTTAGTAGAGACGGGGTTTCACCGTGTTAGCCAGGATGGTCTCGATCTCCTGACCTCGTGATCCGCCCGTCTCGGCCTCCCAAAGTGCTGGGATTACAGGCTTGAGCCACCGCGCCCGGCCTGAAATGTATTTTTATTGTTGCAGAATGAGGAGGTTCCTGATGTATTATTAGGAGAAAATGATATCATAAAACAGAATGTATAATATGATCTAATTTTTATTTAAAATTATATAAACATATATTTAGATTAAAAAATCAGAATAATATACACCAAAATGTTTATGGTAATTATCTCTTAGTTGTAAGATTGTGATATGATTTGACTCTGTGTCCCCACCCAAATCTCATCTTGAATGGTACCCCCATAATTCCCACGTTGTGGGAGGTACCTGGTGGGAGACAATTGAATCATGGGGGCAGTTTTCTCCATACTGTTCTCTTGGTAGTTAATAAGTCTCATGAAATCTAATGGTTTTATCCAGGGTTTCCACTTTTGCATCTTCCCCTCTCTCTCTTTGCCTGCTGCCATCCATGTAAGACGTGACTTGCTCCTCCTTGCCTTCTGCCATGATTGTGAGGCTTCCCCAGCCACGTGGAACTACAAGTCCATTTAAACCTCTTTCTTTTGTAAATTGCCCAGTCTCGAGTATGTCTTTATCAGCAGTGTGAAAATAGACTAATACAAATTGCATGCTATTTTTACAGTCTACATTAGGATTTCTGGTTTTTTTTTTTTGTTTGTTTTTTGTTTTGTTTTGAGACAGGGTCTCATTCTGATGCCCAGGCTGGAGTGCAGTGGTGCAATCTGAGTTCACTGCAACCTCTGCCTACTGGGCTCAAGCAATCCTCCCACCTCATCCTCCTGAGTAGCTAGGACTACAGACAGGCACATGCCACCATGATCGGCTAAGTTTTTAAATATTTTTTGTAGAGACAGGGTTTTACCATGTTTCCCAGGCTGGTCTCAAATTCCTGGGTTCAAGTGATCCACCTGCTTTGGTCTCCCAAATTGCTGTGATTATAGGTGTGAGCCACCGTGCCTGGCCTATATTTTCTAATTTTTGGCAATAGGGTATAATTTTATTACATAAAAATCAATTCTACGAGAAAATAATAAATCAAGATCATCTGTGATAGGAAGAGACAGAAAGCATTTTGGTCCCATCTCTACAAAAAAATTTTAAAATTCGCCAGGCCTAGTGGTGCGGGCCTGTAGTCCTAGCAGCTCTGGAGGCAAGAGGATCGCTTGAGCCCATGAGGTTGAGGGTACAGTGAGCCATTATTGCAACATTGCACTCCAGCCTGGGCATCAGAGTGAGACTCTGTCTCAAAGGCAAAAAGAAAAGAGTTTTGGAATCTGTATGGTTGAACCCAGTATTATTTTAAAGTATGATGCACAATGAAAAAGGTTGCATTTAGGAAATCTTGTTTCTAGCTTATAGTGCTTACAACAGGTTAGATGGTACACATACTTCTCAGCTAGGGATTCAGGCCACCACAAAGTTGTATTATACGACAGTGTTGCTTCCCAAATACTGTTCCCACCCTCAACTTTGCTCTTCTTTTCTCCCAAGCATACTCCAAATGGTGTCACCTCTGTTCCTTTGAGTAGACTGCTCCTGCTACTGGAAATTTTCTGCCCACCTTCTCTGTTAGTTGAAATGTCATTTATCCTTCAAGGTTTAAGTAACCATCACCTCTTCCCTGAAGCTTCTCCTAATCCCTCCATTCAAAAATGAACCACTTTTCTTCTCAATCCCTTCCAATAATATTCCTTAGAAACCACTGACATTTGCCTAATATCCCACTGGTTGCTATCTGCTGCTGGAGGGCAGGGATTAGGTCTGAGCCATGTCCATAGCTTCTAGAGTCTCCAGAACAGTGTCACGAACCCACTGGGCTCTCCAATTTGGGTCTGGCCAGGCTTGTATGATCTGGCTCTTGCCTGCTGCCTTAGCCTGATTTCTAGCCACCCTCCTCCTTTCTGCAGCTACACTGGCCTTTTGTCAGTTCCTCAAATGTGCCAAGTACTTTCCTCCCTTGGGGCTGTTGCCCACACTGTCCTCTCTGCCTGAAATGCTTTCTCATCCATTCTCCATCTTGTTAACTCCAACTCATCCTTCTCTCTCTGCTTAAAACATCACTTCTCAAGAAAGCCTGCCCTGACCTCTCAGAAAAAAACCTGCATAGTTATCATCCAGCCACATATCTCATAAGCTTGTAGTCATGGGAGAAGGGGTGAATGAGGGAAAGTGGAAGACTCCAAACAGACTCACCCACTCTCTCCACCACCATGACTAGGAGACACACACTAAATGCCTGCCCTGTGGGCTGTCAGTCAGGAGGGTAACACAAGACCTGCTCCTTCTCTAGGATGCCCTACGCCTCCCAGCCTATTCCTTTGCCCCTTGGGGCATAATGATTTTTAAGACTCTCCCAAGCTTCTCTCATCATTCAGAAGAGCAGCAAAATGTGTTAGAAAGAAGGATAAGGTCATGTGGGGCCTGAATCTTGATTTGCTGTGGTGAGGCCTCACATCTTGAAACCTTGTGAACTTTTGGTCCTCGGCGATCAGGAATTTGAGATTGGAACGAAGTAATGCAAGTGAAGGATAAAGTTATTGAAACTCAAAGGTAGGGGTGGAGAGTAGAGAAAAAGCACATATAGGAGCAGGACCTGTACTGAGGAAGATTAAGGCAGAATGATGGTATTCTAGTTTTGTTGGTTTTGGAAGGGCATCCCATGACATTTGACTGCTTCGGAGTTGTGAACATTGCCTAAAATTAGCCTCTTATGCAGAGGTTACAAATTGGCAATTGCGGGCAGAATCTGGTCCTCAGACTTGTTTTATTTTTTTGTTTTTATTTATTTATTTATCTTACTGAGACGGAGTCTCACTCTGTTGCCCAGGCTGGAGTGCAGTGGCGCAATCTTGGCTCACAGCAACCTCCGCCTCCCAGGTTCAAGCGATTCTCGTGCCTCAAGCTCCTGAGTAGCTGGGATTACAGGCGCACTCCACCATGCCCAGCTATTTTTTGTATTTTTAATAGAGACAGGGTTTCGTTATGTTGGCCAGGCTGGTCTCGAACTTCTGACCTCAAGTCATCCGCCACCCTCCTGGGCCTCCCAAAGTCCTGGAATTACAGGCCTGAGCCACTGCGCCCGGACTTCAGACTTGTTTTAATTGGCTGGCACAGTGTTGATAAAACATATTTGAATTAGCCACCAACATTAAAGATTGGAAGATTTCATATAAAATGTTTTACTTGTGGCTTCTCTTGAAAAACCAAAAACTCTGGCATCCAGCTCCACATTCCCATCCAAAACAACAGTCAGCTGGAGTTGAGTAGGGGCTGTTCACCACCTTTTTTGTGTGTGTGTGAGATGGAGTCTCACTATGTCACCCAGGCTGGAGTGCCGTGGCAGATCTTGGCTCACCACAACCTCTGCCTCCCAGGTTCAAGCCATTCTTCTGCCTCAGCCTCCTGAGTAGCTGGGACTACAAGCGTGTGCCACCACGCCCAGGTAATTTTTGTATTTTTAGTAGAGACGGAGTTTCGCTATGTTGGCCAGGTTGGTCTCGAACTCCTGACCTCAGGTATCCACCCGCCTTTGCCTCCCAAAGTGCTGGGATTACAGGTGTGAGCCACTGCACCCAGCCTGCTTCCCTTTTATGTTACCTGACTGGCTCTGTGGGCATTTGGGTTTGAAACCCTTGATTGATTGATTGATTGATTGAATTTGAGACGGAGTTTCACTCTTGTTGCCCAGGCTGGAGTGCAATGGCACAATCTCAACTCACTGCAACCTCTGCCACTTGGGTTCAAGTGATTCTCCTGCCTCAGCCTCCCGAGTAGCTGGGATTATAGGTATGCACCACCACGCCCGGCTAATTTTGTATTTTTAGTAGAGACGGAGTTTCACTATGTTGGCCAGGCTGGTCTCGAACTCCTGACCTCAGGTGATCAGCCCACCTCTGCCTCCCAAAGTGCTGGAATTATAGGCGTGAGCCACCGTGTCCATCAAAACCCTTGTTTTTTTTTTTTTTTTTTTTTTTTTTTGGAGGGATTTGTTGTTGTGGTGGTGGTAGTTTTTTTGGTTGGTTTGTTTGTCTATTTTTGTTTTGACAAAGTCTTGCTGTGTCGCCCAGGCTGGAGTGCAGTGGTGCAATCTAGGCTCATTGAAGTCTCGACTTCCCCGGCTCGAGAGATTCCTCTTACCTCAGCCTCTTAAGTAGCTGGGACGACAGGTGCACACCACACACCTGGCTAATTTTTGTATTTTTTGTAGAGAGAGGGTTTCACCACGTTTCGCAGGCTGATCTCAAACTTCTGGGCTCAAGCAATACGCCTGCCTTGGCCTTCCAAAGTGCTGGGATTACAGGCGTGAGTCACTGCGTCCGGCTTTAAGAGTTTTATTATGGGAAAATCAATCATACATAAAAGTTGAAAGAATGGTAAGATTAGCCCCCATGCATGCATTACCCTCTTTCAACAATTCTCATTCATAGCCAATCTTATTTCATTAATACCTTCACCGATTCTCCAGCTCCCCTGTCTTCCCCCTCCCCGTTATTTAGAAACAAATCCAGACATCATATTATTTTATCAGTAAATATTTTAATATGTTTCTCTAAAAGATAGACCCTTTTAATGAACAGAATCACAGTATCATTATCACAGTTAAAACATGGCCAATATTATCAAATATCCAGTCTGATAACTATTTAAGTCTTCTCTGTGTTATTCACCACATTTGATTTCATTTCTTTGAGGAAGAAGAAGTGGGAAAGGTAGGTCTGGGAAAGGGGAGTGGGACTAGAAATATGAACATGACACTTTGATCTCTAGAAGGTCATGGATGAAATGATTCCTTATGTCTGTATAATACCTTTAACTCTTTATAATTTTCTGATTTTTTGAAATACGTCTGATTTTGCTTGATCCCTAGAACAACTTTGTATACATAGGGAAGAGTATTGTGCTTAAAATTTTTTGAGACAAAACAGATACAGTGGGTTAAGTGGTTTGTTTAATTTACAGAGATAGTAAAAGAACTGTGACAAGAAGCTAGACCACCTGACTCCTAATTAGGCCTCTTTCTATTATGCCACATATGAAAGATGGCAAGAGAGGTTACAATGTGATGATAGGAGATAGTATGGAGAAATAGTAGTGAACATTTCTGGAGCACTTACTCTGTGGCTGGGCGTTGTACTATGTACATTACGTATGTTATATCATTTATTCTTCTCATCTGCTGTCTATGACTCCACTCTTATAGAGAAGGGCACTGAAGACATGGAGGTTAAAATGTTCCCAGGAACAAACAGCTGGGAGGTGGCAAAGCTGGAATTGGCAGCCAGATCATTGTAATACTAGCATCGCAGTGTGTGACCACTGTATTACACTTGACAAAGCACGAGCTCTGGAGTCAGACGGACTTGACTTTGAATTCTGGCTTTAAGTCACTTTGTGACTGTGGGTAACAGCATCCTCATCTTTAAATGGGATTCAGAGTACCTAACTCTTAATGTGAGGATCAAAGAAGATCATCCGTGGGCCAGGTGCAGTGGCTTACGCCTGTAATCCCAGCACCTTGGGAGGCAGAGACGGGCAGATCACTTGAGGTCAGGAGTTCAAGAGCAGCCTGGCCAACAGAAATCCTCCCACCTTGGCCTCCCAAAGTGCTGGAATGAGCCACTGTGCTTGGCCCCCAGCTAACTTTTATTGGCCTCAGAGATGGGCTGGTCGCTTGAGGTCAGGAGTTCAAGACCAGCCTGGCCAATGTCTCTCTAAAAATACAAAAAATTAGCCAGGCATGGTAGCACACACCTGTAGTCACAGTTACACGGGAGGCTGAGGCACAAGAATTGCTTGAACCCAGCAGGCGGAGGTTGCAGTGAGCTGAGGTCACACCACTGTACTCCAGCCTGGGTGACAGAGCAAGACTCCATCTAAGAGAGAGAGAGAGAGAGAGAGAGAGAGAGAGAGAGAGAGAGAGAGTAGATGAAGAGAGACAGAGACAGAGACAGAGACGAAGAGAACGCAGAGAGGAACAAGGAAGGAGGAAGGAAGGAAGGCAAGGTAGGGAGGGAGGGAGGGTGGGATTAGAGATCCGATCCTCTCTCTAGCCTCTCTGAGCGGAGCTCTCTCACGAACCCAGCAAGCCAGAAAGAAAGAAAAGACCCATATAAATTATTTAGTACATCTCCTGGCACAGAGTAAAGGCTCAATAAATGTAAGCTACCGAAAAAGGGAGGAGGGAGGTTATAAAAGCACTACCTCCACCAATGTGTCCCAGCCAAAGGAAATTTATCTCCTTTCTGGTCAGCCCCTTAAACTTGTCCCATCTCATGTTATCCCAGCAATATGTGACTCATAATCAGTGTTTCTCTACATTTTTACACATGAAATAAAATGAAAGTGTATTTTATACTTTGAAATTAAAGAATGTTTTAATTCTAAAGATTTCGATTCTCGGCCGGGCGCGGTGGCTCAAGCCTGTAATCCCAGCAGTTTGGGAGGCCGAGGCGGGTGGATCACGAGGTCAGGAGATCGAGACCCTCCTGGCTAACACGGTGAAACCCCGTCTCTACTAAAAATACAAAAAACTAGCCGGGCGCGGTGGCGGGCGCCTGTAGTCCCAGCTACTCGGAGGCTGAGGCGGGAGAATGGCGGGAACCCGGGAGGCGGAGCTTGCAGTGAGCTGAGATCGAGCCACTGCACTCCAGCCTGGGCCACAGAGTGAGACTCCGTCTCAAAAAAAAAAAAAAAAAAAAAAAAAAAAAAAAAAAAAAAAAAAAATGGCTCAAGCCTGTAATCCCAGCACTTTGGGAGGCCGAGACGGGCGGATCACAAGGTCAGGAGATCGAGACCATCCTGGCGAACACAGTGAAACCCCGTCTCTACTAAAAATACAAAAAACTAGCCGGGTGACGAGGCGGGCGCCTGTAGTCCCAGCTACTTGGGAGGCTGAGGCAGGAGAATGGCGGGAACCCGGGAGGCGGAGCTTGCAGTGAGCTGAGATCCGGCCACTGCACTCCAGCCTGGGCGACAGAGCAAGACTCCGCCTCAAAAAAAAAAAAAAAAAAAAAAAAGATTTCGATTCTCAAAGGCACAATAGGTTTGCTGTGGAAATTCCAAATCCAGTCTGCTACAAGCTGCATGGACTCTTGTCCTTTCATCTTATCAAACGTTTGAAAACTAGTACCAAGTGATTCTGGGAAACCTTTTCTGTAGTTGAAGGAAAAGATGTATAATTGAGAAAGTCCTTGGATGGTGTGAAAATTGTACAAATTTCGTAAATGTGGTGGGAGTAAGGGAGTAAAAGAAGTGTGATTTCCAGTTTCCCCCATTGCCCCCTATCTCTGAGCACCTACAGATTCCCAAGTATTTTAGGCAGGAAAGTAGGAGTACAAAAGTGGTTAGGCAGGACTGAACAAAAGTGGTACAGCATGTACCACGCAGAAGCAATTAATTTCCAGAAAGATGATTCCTACATTCCAAGAGCCAAGAGCCAGAAGAGGCAGGGGCCATGGCAGGTCTGTTAACTAATTTTTTTTTTTATTTTTAGACAGAGTCTTACTCTGTCACCAAGGCTGGAGTGCAGTGGCATGATCACAGCTCACTATAGCCTCAACTCTCTGGGCTCAAGCAATCCTCCCACCCTCGCTTCCTGAGCAGCTGGGACCACAGGCGCTGCCATCATGCCAAACTAATTTTACATTGTTTATAGAGATGGGTTCTCTCTCTGTTGCCCAGGCTGGTCTCGAACTACTGTGCTCAAGCGATCCTCCCCCGCTTGGCCTCCCAAAGTGCTGGGATTAGATGAATGAGTACCTGGCCTCCTGCTAACTTTTATTAGCCTCAGAGATAGGTTAAGGGCAGAGAGGAACAAGGTCAGTGGAAGAAGAATCCTTTGCACAGCTTTTACTTAGCAAATGTATTAGTTTCCTGTAGCTGCTATAACATATTATAGATTTCATGGCTTAAAACATAAACTTATTTATCATATGGGCCTGGGTATGATGGCTCATGCCTGTAATCCCAACACTTTGGGAGGCTGTGGTGGGAGGATCCCTTCAGGCCAGGAGTTTGAGACCAGCGTGGGCAACAAAAAGAGAACCTGCCTCTACAAAAAAATATAAAATTTGTTGGGTGTGATGAACATGCCTGTAGTCCCAGCCACTTGGGAGGCTGAGGCGGGAGGATAGTTTGAAATCCAAGAGTTTGAGGCTGCAATGAGCTATGATGGAACGATTGCACTCCAGCCTGGGTTACAGAGTGAGACACTGTTCCTAAGTGTGGTGGAAAGGTATCAGTGGCACCCCATTCACTTCTGGAGGCTCTGGGGGAGAACTTGTTTCCAGCCCAGCCCACATTCCTTGGCTCCTGGCCCCCTCCTCCATCTTCAAAGCTAGCAATTGTGAGTCTAGATTTTTCACATCTCATCACTCTGACCTAGCCACCTATTCTTCTTCCTTTCTCTTTTACTTTTAAGGACCCTTGTGCTTACATTAGGACCACCTAGAGAATCTCTCTCTTTCTCTCTCTCTCTCTTTGACAGATGAGGTCTCATCTCTCGCTCTCTATTCTCTCTCTGTCTCTTTTGTTTGTTTGTTTTGCTTTGTTTGCTTTTTACAGATAAAGTCTCATTGTGTCACCCAGGCTAGAGTGCAGTGGTGTGACCAAAGCTCACTCCAGCCTTGAACTCCTGGGCCTAAGGCATCCTCCTGATGCTCCCGCCTCAATCTCCCAAGTAGCTGGGATTACAGGTACACACCATTGAGTCTGGTTCTCCCTATTTTGAGGACATCAGATTAACAATCTTAATTCTATATTCTACCTTAATTCTCCTTCGCTATGTAACATAACACATTCACAGGTTCCAGGGATTAGGACACGGACGTCCTTGGGAGACTGGGGTTATTATTCCACTTACCACAGCTGCTGAATGTTGCAGAGAATTGGCCCTTGTTACCAAAGGGAGAAAAGACTGGGGCAATTGTGAGGCTCCAGCAACACTGACAGAATATTTAGGATTTAGGTATTATTTGTAAAACAGCTTGTTATTTACCTACTCTTGAATGAGAAGATAGCATATTTGTAAATATGGCAATTTGTGCCAAACAATTTTCTAATTTTAATACAACTTTAATTAAAATGGAAAAATAAGCAATAAAACAAAATAATAATTTAAAGAGTAATAAGTAAAAATTCATCTCACCACATATTAGAGCAAGATACAAAGCCGTAATGCTTAAAACTGTGATACTGCCTCAAAAGTGAAGTATTTATCAATAGAATGATAGCAAGAGGTTGGAAATAACTTTGAGCGTATATGATATTAAGAGATGTCAAACATGCACCATGACACAATGAGTGAAGTATTTAATATTAAGTGAGCACTAGAGAACAACTGAATAGTAATGTGGAAAAATAAATTTAGAACTACCTATTTCCTACTATAGGGCACAATAGATCTCAGCTGGGATTTTAACTGAGTTAAAATTCAAGTAAAATTAAATCTAAAGAATAGAATAGATAGCTCTTCATAAACTGAATTATTTGAGAAAGTATAAACCCAGCTGTGCGAGAAGGACAATTTTTAAAAGACTGAAGAAGTAAAAAACCCAGAAAGGGGCTGGGTGCCGTGGCTCACAGCTGTAATCCCAGCACTTTGGGAGGCCGAGTCAGGCAGATCACTTGGGGTCAGGAGTTCGAGACCAGTCTGGCCAACATAGTGAATCCCGTCTCTACTAAAAATACAAAAAATTAGCCGAGTATGGTGGCACGCCTATAAAAACAAACACAAACAAACAAAACTCAGAAAGGAAAATGTGGACCACAAAGCGAAGAAAAAATATTCTATCCCACAATAGAATGTGGGGAATAGTGTGATAAGTGACGGGTAAGTATTAGTTATTTTAAACATATTTTAAAACTTGGCCTGGCACGGTGGCTCATGCCTGTAATCCCAGCACTTTGAGAAGCCGAGGCAGGTGGATCACTTGAGGACAGGAGTTAGAGACCAGCCTGACCAACATGGTGAAACCCCATCTCAAATAAAAAGATTTAAAAAAAAAAATTAGTTGGGCCTGGTGGTGGGTGCCTGTAATCTCAGCTACTCTGGAGGCTGAGGCAGGAGAATCACTTGAGCCCGGGCGGCAGAGGTTGCACTGAGCCGAGATTGCTCCACCGCACTCCCACCTGAGCGACAGAGTGAGAGTCCATCTAAAGAAACCGCCCCCCCCAAAAAAAAAATTACTGAACTCTGAAAGGATATCACAAAATCCTTGAAGGTAAAATGTTTTAAAAGTAAAAGAGCAGACAATTTGCAGAACAAAAGTTACAAAAAATAAATACTTGAAAAATATGTTAACCTTATTATGCGACAAGGAAATACAAACACAAAAATGTACTGTTTTTATACCTATTTAATCAACAAAAAACATTTATTTTTATTTTTGAGACACAGTCTCACTCTGTTGCCCAGACTGCCATGCAGTGGCGGGATCGCGCCTCATTGCAGCCTCCACCTCCTTGGCTCAGGTGATCCTCCCACCTCAGCCTCCAGACAAGTGTGTGCCACCATACCTGGCTAATTTTTTGTATTTTTTGGTAGAGATGAGATTTTGCCATGTTGCATAGGATGATCTTGAACTCCTGTACTAAAGCCATCCACCTGCGACTAGGTGCGGTGGCTCATGCCTGTAATCCCACCACTTTGGGAGGCGAAGGCAGGCAGATTACCTGAGGTCAGCAGTTCAAGACCAGTCTGGCCAGCATGGCAAAACCCTATTTTTACTAAAAATACAAAAGTTAGCGGGGCATAGTGGCACAGTCTGTAATCCCAGCTACTCGGGAGCCTAAGGCAGGAGAATCGCTTGAACCCGGGAGGCAGAGGTTGCAGTGAGCCGAGATCGCTGCCACTGCACTCCATCTTGGGTGACACAGTGAGACTCCGTCTCAAAAAAAAAAATAAAAAAAATTTGAATGATAAAATCCAATGTTCATGAGGCTGTGGGGAAATATGTATGTCGGAAGTGCATAACAACAGTGACCAACACTGTGCCCATGTTCTTCATAACATTTCTGTGTGAGGGAACTATTGTTTCTCCTATTTTATAAATGAGGTAACTGCAACTCAGACAGGTGATGTAAGTAGTCCACCATCACACGGCTAGTATGGGCAGAACCAGCCTAAAAATCCTTTGTTGAAGTCCAAACCCTGTTTTTTGTTTGTTCGTTTTTGTTTTTGTTTCTGTTTTTTTGAGACAGAGTCCCACTCTGTTGCCCAGTTGGAGTGCAATGGCATGATCTCGGCTTACTGCAACCTCCGCCTCCCAGGTTCAAGAGATTATTCAGCCCGCCACCACACCCGTATAATTTTTGTATTTTTAGTAGAGACGGGATTTCACCATGTTGGCCAGGCTGGTCTTGAACTCCTGACCTCAAATGACCCACCCGCCTTGGCCTCCCAAAGTGCTGGGATTACAGGTGTGAGCCACCTGTGCCTGGCCAACCCTGTGTTCTTAACCAAAGCTCTACACAGCTTTCTATGGCAATATGTAACAAGAGCAGTGAAGAGTTTCATACATTTTGACTATTCCAGCCCCAGAAATTTATCTTAAGAAAATAATTTCAAAGCATAAATCTCTCTGTCCTTATATATGTATAGATGTATGCATATATATTTTTATATATACACAAAGATGTTTATTAATTTAACAAATATCTGTTTGCTCATTATCTACCATGAAATAATATAAACAAATTATAATATATGAATGCAGACATTAAAATAATCAGTGTGAAGAATACTATAAAATATGCAAAAATAGGCCTGGTGCAGTGGCTCACACCTGTAATCCCAGCACTTTGGGAGGCTGAGGTAGGAGGATTGCTTGAGGCCAGGTGTCCGAAACCATAGCAAGACACTGTCTCTACAAAAGAAAAATAAAAAATACTAGTTTAGCATGGTGGTGCACACCTGTGGTTCTAGCTATTCAGGAAGCTGAGGCAGAAGGACGCTGGATTCCGGGAGGCAGAAGTTGCAGTGAGCTGTCTTCTCACCACTGCAGTCCAGCCTGGGCGACAGAGCGAGACTCTGACCCAAGTAAATAAATAAATAGCAAAAAATGGACATCTTATATGTAAAAACAATTAGTCACAGGGTGAGATCCAAGAGCTAAATTTATGCAGAGAGGTTATGAGACTTGGGATGGGGGTTGGGGGAACCTTCTAATAACATTTTGAAGGGAGACCCCTACCGCTTGGCTTTTGTGATGCCAGGGTGTACACTTTAACCTCGATTGCCTATGAAAACAAACTTTGCAACAGTGGGTGGTCTATGCGTCCCGCATCTGGTGGGTAAGCGCTTTAGTTCCTGTGGGAACACCCTGTCTCCCCCTCCCACGAGCAGTAAGATGCTCCTCTTGCCGGGTTTCCCTAGAGCAGCCTGTTTTTTGAATGGGAAGTAAGGGGAGTCCAGAGTCCACTGGACGACAGGTGCAGGTGATCAGTGGAGTCGGGCTTTCGGAGGACTCCTATGGAATTTCAGCCCAGCCCAGAGGAAGGAATTATTTTCATTTACAGTGACTACACTGATCCCTTTTCTGGAATTAATTTGTGTTATGAGCTACCGGGGCATTCGACTTCCATTCATTGCCCCTCTTGACAATCTGAGACCCTCCAAAGAGCAGGTGATGGCTGTCATTCAGTGCACCTTGGCAGGGTTCTGAGGATGGTATTGGGCAGGGGGAGTGGTGGGGAGAGCCCATTCATAGGTAGTCCATTTGAATTTGTAGATCCTTTCCAATTACGCCACTAATTGTTTAAAAGGATTGCAAAACTGAAAAAAAGTTTTAAATCACTAATCTGTTATTGAAAGGTCTTTTAAAAGTTAATTTTCTTCCTGAATACTTCTTAGTCAATACAGACTCGCGAGCCAAGACACCCTGCTGGGTTGCTGGCTTTGTTGGTCTTTCTAACACCTGGCTCAGCAGGCTTTCTTCTCTGATAATGAATTCTTCTTGCTTTTTATAGGAAGAAGTTTGATGATATTAGGCCACTAGATTTAGGAAATATTTCCTGAACTCCTGTATTAGCCAATTGGAATTTCTCATTGGAAAAACTCTGCCATCAATAGAAAATTGTTTCTCATATGACCTCATTTGGGGGCAGCTTGACAGCTATATCTGACAACAGGTAGAAATGATGTGGCTGGAGCTTGTTGGGGGCATTCTAATGACCAAAAGAAGGACAGAAGGAAATGAACTGATATGATCATTCCAGGATATTTTCAAGTTAAAGATCTGTTGTGTGCATGGCACACGTTTACCTATGTAACAAACCTGCACGTCCTACATATGTATCCTGGAACTTAAAGTAAAATTTAAAAAAGATCTGGTGTGTGCGTATGTGTGTGTGCACATATGCATGTGTGTGTGTGAAAAAACAAAGAGGGAATGGAAACAGCCCCAAATGCAGAGCTCACCATGAGACTTGAGAGGAGCAGCTGAGTGAGTGCTCTGCTGCATACCGGGTCCCCAGAGGAAGAGGTTGTGGGTTGACCATCCTAGAGGCCAATGCTTAGTATGGGGAAGCTCGTCTTCACTATCCGAAAGGGGTGGAAATTGACGTGGTTCCAAAATTTGGCCAACAAACTGGATTTGAAAGCACAGCCAAATGGACAGTGGTGTCACAGATTCCAAATACAATTGAGCAACTATAGATTCACATCTACTATGAGAAAGGGGAGAAAATGGAAAAAGAAGTGAATTCAGACGTAAGTAAGATACAGCCCTCTGGCCCTGCATTGCTTAATCCCAGTTTATGATGTTTATAATTTGCAGCATTTAAGGTACAAAACTTTTGTTGTGGAGACATTCAGAGATAAATGTGCTACTTATTTGCTATTTCTTCTTTACAATTTGTTTATTATTATTTTTTTTTCTTTTTGAGACAGAGTCTTGCTGTGTCGCCCAGGCTGGAGTGCAGTGAGGTCATCACGGCTCACCGAAGCCTTCGCCTCCCAGGCTCAAGTGATCCTCCCACCTCAGCCTCCCAAGTAGCTGGGACTACATGAGTGTGTCACCACACCCAGTGAATTTTAAATTTTTTTGTAGAGACAGGGTCTCACTATGTTGCCCAGGCTGGCATTTGCTATTTAAGAACAATGCAGACTTATGAAATGTGGAAAACTGGGCGTGGTGGCATGCGCTTGTAGTCCCAGCTACTCAGGAAGCTGAGGGCAAGAGGCTTGCTTGAGCCCAAGAATTTGAGTTCAGCCTAGGCAGCACAGTATCTCAAAAGAAAAAAAGAAAAGGCCCAGTGCGGTGGCTCGCCCCTATAATCCCAGCACTTTGAGAGGCCGAGGTGGGTGGATGGCTTGAGCTCAGGAGTTCAAGACCAGCCTGGGGAACATGGTGAAACCCCGTCTCTACAAAAAATACAAAAATTAGCCAGGTGTGGTGGCATGCACCTGTAGTCCCAGCTACTCAGGAGGCTGAGGTGAGAGGATCAATTGGGAGGTCAAGGCTGCAGTGAGCCGTGATCACTCCATTGCACTCCAGCCTGGGTGACAGAGCAAGACCCTTTCTCACAAAAAAAAAAAAAAAAAAAAAAAAAAAAGCAAATAGGAGAGAGTATGTGAAAATGCCTGCCCTGTACTTCGTTCCATAAATAAGGACTTTTCAGGTAGAGTGACCTTGGGGAGGTGGGAAAAAAGTAGAACTATGGCATTTGATACACTCAAGACAGTTTTCTTCAAAAATAAAAGAACAGGACTTCCTTTGAATACAGGAGTGTAGAATTGCAAGAAACTCTCCACAAGCTACTTTTTTGTTTAAAAAATTATGGTGAAATATACATAACATGAACGTTTCCATCTTAAATTAGCTGGGTGTGATGGTGTGTGCCTGCAGTTCCAGTGCCTGTAGTCCATTAACTACTTTCATAGCTATTGTCTGATAAACTTAAGAAAAAAAAAATCACCGCCGGGCGCGGTGGCTCATGCTTGTAATTCCAGCACTTTGAGAGGAGGAGGTGGGCAGATCGCTTGAGCCCAGGAGTCTGAGACGAGCCTGGGCAGCATGGCAAAACTCCCTCTCTACAAAAAATACAAAACTTAGCAGGTTGTGGTGGTGCATGCCTATAGTCCCAGCTACTGGGGAGGCTGAGGTAAGAGAATTGCTTGAGCCCAGGAGGTTGAGGCTGCAGTGAGCTGAGATCGGGTCACTGCACTCCAGCCTGGGTGACAAGGAGAGACTGTCTCAAAAAACAAACAAGCAAAAATCACCAAAAGAGACACACTGATTCAAACAAGCAGAGTTGGCAATATTCATGATCTCGTTTTACCTTTCTTTTGAAAATATGAAGCTTCCAGATTCCAACGATATGGTGTGTTCACAGTCTGTCCTCTATTCACCTAGAAAAGGGGAGATTGCTTTCTCTTTTATTTTATTTTATTTTATTTTTTTGAGACGGAGTCTCGCTCTGTCGCCCAAGCTGGAGTGCAGTGGCCGGATCTCAGCTCACTGCAAGCTCTGCCTCCCGGGTTCACGCCATTCTCCTGCCTCAGCCTCCCGAGTAGCTGGGACTACAGGCGCCCGCCACCTCGCCCGGCTAGTTTTTTGTATTTTTAGTAGAGACGGGGTTTCACCGTGTTAGCCAGGATGATCTCGATCTCCTGACCTCGTGATCCGCCCGTCTCGGCCTCCCAAAGTGCTGGGATTACAGGCTTGAGCCACCGCGCCCGGCCTATTTTATTTTATTTTATTTTGAGGCGGAGTCTCGCTCTGTCGCCCAGACTGGAGTGCAGTGGCGCAATCTCGGCTCACTGCAAGCTCCGCCTCCCGGGTTCACGCCATTCTCCCGCCTCAGCCTCCCGAGTAGCTGGGACTACAGGCGCCCGCCACCTCGCCCGGCTAGTTTTTTTTTTTTTTTTTTTTTTGTATTTTTAGTAGAGACGGGGTTTCACCATGTTAGCCAGGATGGTCACGATCTCCTGACCTCGTGATCCGCCCGTCTCGGCCTCCCAAAGTGCTGGGATTACAGGCTTGAGCCACCGCGCCCGGCCGCTTTCTCTTTTAAAAAGGAAAGCTTAAAACAGAGAAAAGGGCTCAGGTAAAGGAACAAATGAGATCAAAATTCTCAGGTTGATACTCAATGATTTTAAATGCTGAGTTTTTCTCCAGAAATATTGCATGATAATATGTTAAAATAAATCCTTAATAGATCAGAATGCTCAAGAAATGGGGATTATTCTTTTTAATGGCACTTTCTGATGAACTGAAAATTAACAAGAAACCCATGTTTTGTCTATTTCTATCCTTTACATTGAAAAAATTGTGAAAATATGTATTAGTCCATTTTCCTCTCAAATTTAAACAGTCTAGCGAACAAATTAAACCTTTGATTCAAAGTCTTTGGCTTGAATTCTATCATAGCCACTTATCAGCTGTGTGATTTCAGGTGGGTTATTTAATCTCTTTTGTCTTAATTTCCTCATCTGCAAAATAGTGATAGTTATTAATACATGCATAATGTGTAGCATGGTATTTGGCATATTGTAAGCCCTTAGCAAATTTTAGCTCTTACCATTATCACTATTTATTATTGTTAAATGTACAGCACCATCGTAGGTGCAATGGGGGAATAAGACAAGTAGGAGAACCAGATGGAAATTCCAGGTGCTTACTGTGCAGGTAAGGGATACAAGAATTACATCCACAAAACAGTTTGGTTTTAGTGGGATGCTGTAAGTTATGAAGGTTCCTGTCAAATGAGTGATGCACACTTCAGACCCATAGGGGTTCAGGGAGGGGAGAAAAGAGCTGGGCGGGTGAGGTTGAGAAAGGGAAGGAAGAGGAAGGAGGAGAGTTGAAAGGAGGAGGAAAAGGCATGACAGAAGCAAGTCCAGAATGATTCAGCTAGACTAGGAAGGGGAATGGAACAGTACCAGCTAAGAAAGGTGTGGGTCAGAAATGAGCATAGCATATTCTGGAGGCCCGCTGTGTGGTTGCAGTGCCTCAGGGTCATCATTTTGGAGATCAAACTTCCTTGCTAGGCCTGTAACTGAAAAAGAAGTAGGCAATTGGATTGAATAGATGCTGACCCCTGGGACTTCTCTAAATGATATACAAAGTACAACACAATGAAAACCACAGCAAAATAATTTTAAGAGACTTAGAAAGGAAAAGGGATTAAAAGAAAAAATACTTTCCTGGTGGTTTACCTTACCCTGCAATAAATACACAATCCTGATGAACCAATGTTCTATGCAAATATGATCCTATTTAATGGAGACATTGACATATGATATTACAAGGCTTATCAGCTATGGGAGAGAACAAGCCACACTTGTGCAAAGATCCCTGAAATGTCAGGGAGTGGGGCTATGGATAAAGAAATTCACAATGCCATTTGAATTTTGCCTGTGGGTTGAGGCCTTCTCAGGATTCCCCAGGGAGAAAATGATAAAGAGTAGTGTGAGGTGAACGGACCTTGATTTCTGGCCTGGGCTTTGCTTGTTACCCTTGTACAGGGACCTCACACTTGTGAAGATGACCTTCTTATCTTTTCATGTCCTGCCTGTTGACCAGGGTCACAACTGATGACCAGCCTTCTTGCTTCCTATTTAGAATGAATGGATTGAACCGTCAAGCAGACTTTTAAGACTATAGATGTTCATTTAATGGAAGAACAGGTTGGGCCATGGAGATGCCCTAAAGTCTAAGCCTCTATGTTAAATAAACAGCAGAAGAACCAGTTCAGTAGCTTGCAATATTTCTGTGTGACTCCCTGTTGGAACTGAGGTTTTGATATGGTAGATGGGCCCATGAAATTAATTGGACATGCTTGGAAATTCCTTCTGGTTAAAGTGAAGAAATAGAACCATCCTGGGTATTTCTTGAGGTACTGAGACTGGGCATCTTGGCCGGGGACAATCACATCGTAGGACCTTCTCTCTATCCTGGCTTTCCCTCTTTCCTCATGAATATTTCAGTCCTGGGGAAGCCCTTTGGGATGATCCGTTGAGTTAATGGAAGGTAAGGATGAAGGGAAAAGAGAAAGGGCAGCTGCATTGCTTTGCCTTATGATGAGGACTGGGGAAAGAGATAGTAGGGACTGATTTGCATATGAACCTGTGTTCTGTTTTTCCTGTCTTCTCTTCTGTAAGGCCCAGCTGGCTAGAGCCACCTCCTTGAGCCCCACTGGCTACCTCCCAGAGACACTATACAGTGGCCAGTGCCAACTTACCACCTATATCCCCACACCACAGCAACAGCTCAGTTCCCAGCCATAGACATTGCTTTCTTTCTCCCCTAGGTCACCACAGCCTGATTTCCTACTCCTGACTTCAAACATCTGCTTCATCTCTTTGTCTCTCTTGTTCAAAGGGAATTGGTCAGAGACTCTTCCTTGGTCTCTACCCTGCCTCTTATTTATTTCCTGAACCAAGATTCTTGAGCCTGGAATAGAAAATTGTGTTCCAACTCCACAGTTTTCATAGAGATCCTAGTTTTGTCTGGGGGTTGTGTTTCAGAAGGGTCCAGGTGTATCAATTATGCTGCCCATGCCTGTATGCCACCTCTTCAATCACTTGTGTCCCCTTGTTTGTGAAGCACAACAGAGTGTGCTTTCAGAAAGAGTCTTTTGTATTCCTAGAGTCTAAAAATATTTGCATGTAAATGTTGGGAATCCAGACAGTCTCCTTAAGATCTGCGCTTCTCATGGGGAGGCACTCAGATCAATGGGGTGCATTTGAAAATTAAATTTATACCAATTGCACCTTGGGTCCCTGCCCCATAGTGCTGTGCTAACATCTGGGAAGGAGAGAGTGTGACATTGATCAAGGCAAAGCATAAATAACCACATTTCAAAATGAATACAAATTGCATAATGACAGTTTCCAAACTATTAGCCTACTTTACAAAAAAAGTTAATTCAACACAAGCCCAGAACTGGCTGTTGCTTATGTGTTGTGCTGCCAGTTGGCAGGCACAGCTTTGCAAGGGGATTGGGGGAAATGAGGATTATTGTAGTGGAAGCACACTCGGCCTTTTGTGAGGAGGGTACAAATTGCATCACTCTCTCAAGCCCCTGCTGTTCAGCGTTCAAGAGCGGACACCAGAATACTGCATGCCTTCAGGGGAAGTTGCTTACTTTTCCTAGAGGTAAAATGGCCCAGTGCCGAGGCTTGGGGAGGAGCCCTGAGTTTACAGCCCTTGAAGGAAAAAGGTCTGGGCAGCTGGAGGTGATACGCACTGAGGAGCTACACCTGCAATGGTATGCGCTGCCCCTAGCTGGGCAATCGTGGGCACCAGGGGAGGCCATGGCCATACAGAAGCTGGCCTTCTCTGGGATGAACTCTGCATGCTATCTCGGGCAGACCATTCCACTCCTCCGGGCCTGTGTATCCTCATCTGTAAAATGAAGAGAGTGCACTGGATGGCTGTGAAAGGTTCGTCTCACTTGCAAAGGAACATGAGCAAGTGCCTGCTAGGAAAAAGGAACTGTCTGAGGCAAAGGGTTCATTCTCTTTGGGTCACCCTACTGCCTTGACTAATTGGAAGGGAGCATTAGGAAAGTCCCAGATGTATTTTCCCAATTTCATGCAGCATTCTCAGGAAGAGGAGTGTGTGATGAGGGTTATGCTATGATATCTACTGCCTCCAGAGAGCCTCCACTCAAGGTTTGAGAGCCCTGCTCCAGGATCTATGCACCACTTTGTACTAACTCCCCTACTTCCATCAATAGGAGTCCCTGGGCTACAGAAATTTGAATTAGAGAAAGTTGGATTTACCAATTAGGAAATCCAGTAAAGGACTTAATTTTTATTTAATTATTTATTTTTAGAGACAAGGTCTTGCTGTGTTGCCCAGGCTGGAGTTCAATGGTATAATCAGCTCATTGCAGCCTCAAACTCTTGAGCTCAACCCATCCTCCTGCCTCAACCTTCCAAGTAGCTGGAACTACAGGACAAATTTTTTTAAAAATTTGTAGAAACAGTGTCTTGCTATGTTGCCCAGGAGGGTCTCAAACACTTGGCCTCAAGCGATCCTCCGGCCTCAGCTTCCCAAAGTGTTGAAATTATAGACGTGAGCTGCTGCATCTGGTCAGGATTCTATTTAAGTGTCATATTTTACCTTCAGGTTTTCAACAATTCCTAGAGCTACCAGCTCCAAATGATTGGGTAGAAAAACAGTACATCCATATATGCTCAGAACATGCTCAATTTTAAATATAACACCCCATGATCAAAATTCGGGCAAATGTCTGTTCTTTTGACAAAAAGTCAAACAAAACTCTGTTCTTCTATTTTGTATATATTTACAGTAACTTCTCTCTTTGTTTAAGAAGTCACCTTTCATACCTATCTCAAGGGATACCCTTGTATTCTCAGCTAAATAATTATTTCTAGTCCCTTCTTTCTTTGCCCTTTTTTTCTGAGTACTTGTAGTCCAAGTAATGGCTTAGAATTTTGATTCTCAGGCACTTCCAAGTTATACCTCTAAGTTCTGATGACATCTATTTAAAACAAGATCCAAGTTATATAAATCTAGTTTTAATCAAAGAGGCTTCTTGTCCCCTCAAATAGCTCAACTTTTCCCTGCTTAATTTGACCATAAAAATTACTCTTGTGCAAGCTCCTTGGCATAAGTTCTTCAATGTGAAACAACTTTATAAAGCAATAGCACATCCAGAATCATTAGATTACTGCACAATGCTGAAGCTCCTGCACCCCTCCTGAGATCACATTCATAACTTTTCAGCCAAAACTAACTTCTGCAAAGACCATCTGTGACAGGTAAACGTTATTTGCTGACAGCTAATTTCTAAAGCCTTTTTATAAATTATTTCCTTATATTACAATAATTCTTATCCATGTCTTAGGGAATTGGAAATATGCTTTAAGAGAAATGCTGTTTAGAAGCCAGGCGCAGTGGCTTGCGCCTCTAATCCCCAAACATTGGGAAGCTAAAGTGGAAGGATAGCTTCACGCCAGGAGTTTGAGACCAGCCTGGGCAACAGAGTGCGACCTTGTCTTGACAAAAACAAAACTAAAAATAAACAAATTAGCCTGGTGTGGTGACATGCGTTTGTAGTCCTAGCTACAGAGTGAGACCCTGTCCCTAAAAAGAGAGAGACAGAGACATGCTTTTTCTGAGATCATTGTAGAAGACCTCCTCCTTTTAACACCTAGACTGAGAGGAAGGTTGTTTTTTGTTTTTGTTTTATTTTGTTTTGTTTTGGTGTTTATTTTTCTGTTGTTTTTTGAGCCAGGGTCTGGCTCTGTTGCCCAAGCTGGAGTACAGTGGTTCGATCATAGCTCACTACAGTCTCAACCTCGCAGGCTCAAGTGATCCTCCCACGCCAACCTCCCGAGTAGATAGGACTATAGGCATGTGCCAACATACTCAACTACATTTTTAAAATTTTTTGTAAAGATGGGATCTCACCATGTTATAGAGGCTGGTCTCTAACTGCTGGGCTCAAGTGATCCTCTCACCTTGTCTTCCCAAAGTGATAGGATTGCAGGTGTGAGCCACTGCACCTGGCCAGAGGAAGTATTTATCTGCAGGAAAGTTTTGCATATTTCCTGTCCCCATCCCACTATCCCTCCTTAAATCACTGGAACCTGGAAGAAGTAGATATGACTTGAAAATAATATAAATGTCTCTTGAAGACCCTATTCACGTATGTAAAAGAATATTCGTATTTTTGCTTCTTCCAGGCTGCCTGAGATGAAAAAAAATGTTCTGTTTGTGTGTGTCCAATTGGTTATGAATTAACTGTGGGATTTGTGTGCTGGATGCTGTTTGGCTTTGAGTCTCAGAGTGGCAAGACTGGATGGGGTATTGGCACCTTTATTTGTACAGACCCTCTAGCTCCAAGAGAACTTAAAGCATTGAGAAACCAGATGTTAACAAAAGGGAAAAGTTCAACAATGGGAAACAAGAAAGGCTGAGTTTCAAAATCACCCGGTGAGGATGGCAATGGGCACCACAGATACATTACTGGATATTTCTCACTCCCATCAGAGACTGGGACTCCTGGGGAGGTAATGACCTCCTTGCTGTAGAAATCTTAGATATAATCTAATCTAAGACTCTAACTGCCTTGCTAATGCTTGACATCCTTATGTGTGAAGGGAGAGAAGAAAGGAATAAAAAGTATCAGGCAGGCTGGGTGTGGTGGCTCACACCTATAATCCAAACACTTTTGGAGGCCGAGGCGGGGGTGGATCACCTGAGGTCAGGAGTTTGAGACCAGCCTGGCCAACATGGGCAAAGCCCGTCTACAGTAACAATACAAAAAATTAGCCGGGCATGGTGGCAGGCGCCTGTAGTCCCAGCTATTTGGGAGGATGAGACAGGAGAATCACTTGAGCCTGGGAGGCGAAGGTTGCAGTGAGCCCAGGTCTCTCCACTGCACTCCAGCCTGGGCAACAACAGTGAAACTCCGTCTCCAAAAAAAAAAAAAAAAAAAAGTATCAGGCAACACTGCAAAAAAAAAAAGAAAAAAAAGTATGCTTTTCTGAGAAAACAGAGCCGCCCTTCACACTGGGAGTATGTAACTGCTGTGAAACTTGTCTTTGATAACCCCCTCCAGCCCACCTCCTGTGAGAAGAAATTCTGGTATAACTATGACACCCTTATCTGAAGCCATTGCAATCATTTCATAGCATAAAATGTGTTCATAAAATTACTGCAAATGGCTAGAAATTGCTCAAAAGTAAAGGCTCTAAGAAAAAGTTCAATGTTTAAAAAATAGTGGGGTTGGCCTCCTCCCCCTCCTCCATTTTGGTTTTTATTGCTTCCTACCGAAGCAGATTTGCATAAAGATTGCAGGCATAGCAAAGGTCTGACCGCTTCTTTTCAATGAGTGATTATTCTGGAACATTGCTCAGGGACCATCTCTTGCTTTGAGCAACATTAAACCAAAAGTTTCCCTTTCAATTTAATTGGCAGGAACCAGGATTCTCTCAAAGATGTTGAAGGTGAAAAATACACTGGAAGGTGTGACTGCCCACTTCTTAGCTGGGGAAGCTACAGTAATATGTTCTCCTGGCCTAGTGGTAGAGAAAAGAGAGAGCACCTCTTTCTGGTCTTGATGGAGCCCCTTCTTGTGTCTCCCTTGAAATTGCAGAACCTCTGGACCAGAATAGTTCCTATTCCTCTATCTCCTCCACAAAGTGGAGGGCAGGCTGGGTGTAGTGGCTCACACCTGTAATCCCAGCACTTTGGGAGGCTGGAGGCAGGAGGATCACTCGAGAACAGGAGTTTGAGACCACCCTCGGCACTGCAGTGAGACCCCTATCTCTACAAAATACACAACAGCAACTAGCCAGGCTTGGTGGTGCACCTGTAGTCCCAGCTACTCAGGAGGCCGAGGCAGGAGGATCGCTTGAGTCTAGGAGTTCGAGGGTGCAATGAGTTATGATCATGTAACTGCACTCCAGCCTGGGTGACAGAGAGACTTATCAAAAAGAGAAAGAAAAAAAAAAAGGGCAGGGAGCAGAATTTGGAGAGTACTAGATGCACATTTAGCTGTCCCATTCCCTCAAGGCTCTGTGAGTAGCCCCTCAGTAAGTTTCTTTTAGAGTCCATGATTTAGCCTGAGCTCCTTAGCATGAATGGAACGTGGCCCTCCCTGCAAACGCAGTTATCTCACTAGACTCACCCCTTCCCATCCCGCACATTTATATGTTCCCAGTGGGGCAGGGTGGAGGGTTGAGGATGGGGTAGGGGGACATGTGGAAGGAAAATGTATAGGTCAATGTAAACCCATCATGGGCACTTGGCAAACTCTGTGATGTGCAGGACATACTGATGGTGACTCAGGGATATTACCTGATGAGAAGAGGCCTCTTCACCATTCTACTCAAATTGCATTCCCTTAGCAATTCCCATCCATATTCTACTGACCCCAATTGGCATCCAAAACCAACGTACTGTTAAGTCACATCTTTATTGAAAATCCTACAATCATGTGGCTACAAAAATAACAGGGCATTCGTTAACTTTGTTCATCTATCCATCTCATTTAACAAGTATCTAACCAATAACTTGACGCTGTGCTGTGCACAATTTCTATCTGGCAGGAAAGAACTTTGGAAAAACTGTCATGAAGACCTTACTTTAGAAAAAGGGACCTGTATAATAACTATTCATGACAGGGGCCCATGTGATGCGTACAGGAGCCAGGCCAATACGAGGCACAGGTGGCCTGGGTGGCATAGGCGCCATAGGTGGCCTGGGTGGCACAGGTGCCATGGGTGGCCTGGGTGGCATATGCACCATGGGTGGCCTGGGTTGCATAGGGACCACAGGTGGCCTGGGTGGCATAGGCGCCATGGATGGCCCGGGTGGCCCAGGTGCCATGGGTGGCCCGGGTGGCACAGGTGCCATGGGTGGCCTGGGTGGCATATGCACCATGGGCGGCCTGGGTTGCATAGGGACCACAGGTGGCCTGGGTGGCATAGGCGCCATGGATGGCCTGGGTGGCCCAGGTGCCATGGGTGGCATAGGTGCCATGGGTGGCCTGGGTTGCATAGGGACCATGGGTGGCCTGGGTGGCATAGGTGGCACAGGTGGTGTTGGTAGTTGTGGCACCAGATGAACACACAAAGCAGGATCCAGAGGAGTGGCATTATAGGGGCCACCCAAGAACACCTCCGCAGGGCGGGCCAGGGCGGTGGCAGCAATGTTTCTCAACATGAGCACCCTCTGATTTCGTTTCCACTTGGCTCTTCTGTTCTGAAACCAAACCTTCAGAGGGGAAAAATGAATTGGTTTAGTATTTTGAACAGCTAACGTCATAATAGAAAAAAACATGACATGCAATTCTACATGCCATTGAGACTTTAAACTGCAACAGGTGAAGCTATTTTCTTATTGATGAAATATCTTAGAGGAGTGAGGGAGGGGCGGGCTCAGATGTGCTAGTGGTCACCCCTGCTTAAACATAACCGAAGCCAACAGATGGCAAATTTTGGTATGGGCCCATATTGGGTCTGTATTCTCAATACTGATTTCATAAAATAAGTATACTATATTTGCAAAGAAAAGGAGGGGAGTGTCTATTAAAAGTGTCTTTAGGGAAATTCATGCTGTAGAATTTGGAAATAGATGAGAATATTGTCTTTTTTCCTTCTTTGTATTTTCTGGCTCTTTCTTCCTTCAGAAATCCATTGAGAGGCCTATGTAAACCCTGGCAGGGAACAAAAGCAGGTCAGCAAACCTTTTTTCTTTTCCTCTGAGTTTACCTTGCTTCCCTGAGAAGGCAGAGGATACGTCATCCCAACCTCAGGCTAGGCCTGTGGCACATCAGGACTCCAGCATTCAGTGGTCTGCTTTGTTGGGCTGCTTTTCCAGACATCACACCCACAGGCGTGCAGTGCATTTCCATCACTGCACTCACACACACACCCTGAGGCAAAGCTAATAAGCCCATTCTAACTTTTTTTTTTTTTTTTTTTTTTTGCAAATACTTCCTTGATGCAGCTATGGTCTTCTGTAATTTTAAACAGTCAACTTTTGATCTCGTGACCTGCAAAATTAGTCGTTACTGCCTGAGTAAATGAAAAGGTATTTTAAATCAACACAGGTAAGAATCTTGCCTGAATCGAGAGAACCCCCTAATCAATCAAATTCCAGAAAACCCACCTTTTCAAAATAATATCACCAAAAAGAATAAAACATCTAAGATGTTTTTTCTAAGGTGTTTACAAAAAGTGAACAATCTCTTATGCATTTGGTAGTTGCATAAAGTTGAATTTGTGTGACATCTGCAATGTATGTGTTTGACTGTATACAATTCTTCTCTAAGCTTTCCACCCTTCTTAGGTCAGGGGACTTTATTCAAATTCTTCTTTCTTTTTTTTTGTTCCATTTTTTAGACAGTTTTCCAAAGCTTATGAATGTTTCCCCCATTACCACTTAATTGCAATATTTTAGCAATGTTTTCAGGCTGACATCAAAATCTTTCAAAAAAATTAACTTAGGTCTGCCACTCTCTACTTAAGTACTGTGCTCTGTGTGTGAATTACTCCTTCACCCCAATGCCTAAATATAAATTCACTCATTTAGCTAAGTGCTTGTGCTTGGTTTTAAATATTTTAAATAATTTAGTACAGTTGAACCTTCTTATAAAACTCAGTTCTTCTGTGCATTAATTTGAATACTTCCGAGGTCAGATTGAGCCCCCAACATGACTCCATATAGAAGTAATCCTTTAGGGAAAATTAACATTCTCCCTAGAGAATACCAGTGTGAGAAGAAGGTTAATCTTATTTATTGGAATATATGTATGTATGTATGTGTATACATGTGGATATATGTGTATGTAAATGTATATATGTACATATACATGTGCATACACTATATGGAAGGAAAGACAGATACAGAGATAGGAGAACAGTCTTTTTTTTTTCTTTAGAAAATCATAGTTCCTCTGTTAACGAGCAATTTCCATAATCTGAAGTTTACATATCCTATTTTTTACCACCAAAGCCCCTACTGTTCAAAACTTATTTGCCAACCATGGAAAAGACAACAAAAAACACCAACTTGAGAACGTCCAGGACAAAACCTAAAGCATGCTTTAGAATGGCTGTCCTGCCAAATTGCTTTTTCAAGATTTACTGACCTGCACTCTGTCTTCAGTCAAATTCAGGCGTGCTGCAAGTCTTTCTCTTAGGGGAGAAAATTACAAATATTCAGTATTTGAAGTTGTGGATAAAATGAAATATGAATGTGGCTGGGTGCAGTGGCTCACGCCAGTAATCCCAGCACTTTGGGAGGCCGAAGACGGTGCTGAGGTAAGGAGTTCGAGACCAGCCTTGCCAGCATGGTGAAACCCTGTCTCTACTAAAAATAAAAAAATTAGCCGGGCATGGTGGTGCATGCCTTTAATCCCAGCTACTCGGGAGGCTGAGGCAGGAGAATCGTTTGAACCCAGGAGGCGGAGGTTGCAGCGAGGAGAGATCGCGCCACTGCTCTCCAGCCTGGGCCACAGAGCAAGACTCCGTCTCATAAAAAAAAAATCTATCTATATATTTATATATATATGTACATTATATATATACATATATGTACATTATTTCTATCCCCCACCTCCCAGTGCAGTTTTCCCCCACCTCCCAGTGTACCTCCCTAATACGGTTGGGACTCGCTTTAGAGAGGTTTTTCCCATGAACAACTTTGTTGTTAAATAAGACAGAAAAAGGGAATATATGTAAAAGCGCCCGATGGTTTGTTAGCTGAATATGACTCAATTCTTCTGTTTGTGAAACAGCAGACAACAACCCTGGAAATCTTTCCTTGGGAAGTCCGTCCGTGAAAAAAAAAAAAAAAAGACATGCCAAAACACCTTTAAAGCGCTGTATTGAACCACAGTATTTCTGTTTATTGTAAAAGGGAGAGGTGAACTCTCAGGGAGTGAACTCCAAACCACATCGGCCAAGCACGCCCTCGGGAAATTCTTTCTTGCTCTTTGCCGGGCGAAGGCTAAGTACAACGAAGCCAGAAAGGTCCCCTAAACCCTACTCTGACCTGTCCAGGTGACCCCTGCCCCCAGTTCCAGCCTGGCCAGAAAAGGCCTGCCCCTTCGTACACTACGGGGGCCGGTATAAGGAGGGCTCCGAAGAGGCTAGCGAAGGAAAGGGGTCTCTGGCTACCGAAAGCTCAAAAGTCCGCCTCCTGGTTGTAAAAGTGCGCTCCACGTGGCAGGGCGGTTACTAGAGCGAAAAGAGTGAGGCGCTCGCCACGCGCGCACAAAGTAAATGGCGCTTAAAAACTCAATAATCAAGACAGATACTATTTTAATGCAATATTAAAACGTATCAAAATTAATGCAAAAACAACCCATGATGAGCAAATTGCCAAAATTTTAAATAAAGGCGGGATCCGACCCTGCCTCACTAGCTTTACCCTAGTCCCGTCCCAGTCTTTTACATCCTCCGCGCCCCGCCCCCAACACCCCTCAAAAAGCAAGGGCGGAGCCAGCGCCCGTAAGCCCCGTACGTGGCTTTTGGCTCCGGAGGAGAGTGAAAGGGTCCCGGGATGAACTGGGTGCCTCCCGGGCAAGCCACTTACCGCGCCACAACGTCGGGGTATTGAGCTTCATCGAAAAACTTCTCCAGCTCCTGCAGCTGATACTGGGTGAACGCGGTGCGGCGGCGGCGTTTCCTCTCTGGGGGCTGTGGCCCCTCAGCGGTTTGTGGCCCCTCCGCCGGCTGTGGCCCTTCCACGGTCGCCTGGGGCGGCTCCTCCTGCTCTGGCTTCAGCTCGAGCAGGGGCGGCTCCTCCTGCTGTTGCTCCGGCTCGGGCAGGGGCGGCTCCTCCTGCTGTTGCTCCGGCTCGTGGCCACCGCCACCCTCACGGTCTTGGTCGTCCGAGGGGACGAACCCCACCATGCCAACGTTTTCTGCTTCTGCTCCGTACTCAGGTTCGGACCGTGCATTCTCCTCGTCCGCTCCTCCCTTTGCCATCAGCGAGGTCACGGTAAGTTTCTCATCTGGGAAGGGAGGAAAGCAAAAGAGAGACACCAGGGCGTTGGAGCCCACGGCGCGAGGGCTGGAGGAGGCAGGGGACCCGCTATGGAAGAGCAACTGCGACAGCCGCGCAGCGTCCCGTCCGCTCGCCTCTCCCAGGGAAAAATTCCTCTTTTGGAGTTCGCGAAAGCTCCTGTCCCTGTCCAAGCACTAACCATTCACTTCCTCTATGTCCTCGCCGACTGCCAGGCTGCGGTAGCCAATATCACTGTTGGTGTACCCGCGAGGAGACTCCATGCTTCAAGTGCTGTCGATAAAGCCGTGCACTTCTGCAGACTCTGCGCGGGCTCTGCGGCGATACCGGGGTTGGAACTGGCTCTGGGACCAATGGCTCGGGCGAGCGCTTTTCTGGCGCCGGGACCTCTTTCTGGCGCCGTCTGGCACTTGCGCGCCCTATATAGCGGTACGGTGCCTTCCGCAGGTTCAAAGCGTACGCACACGCGTCGGTTAAACGCCCCCTATTAGTATTCACAGTACATCTAGTTGTGAGTGCGACCCCGTGGGGACGCATTCGTGTCCAGGGCGTACAAAAAATAGGGCGAGCGTGCGCAAGCATGGTGCAGGTAGTGAGCATGCTGTGCGGGGAACAGTAGCTCCAAGTTGCTGCTTAACTGACTACTCCCAACTTGAGCGGAGACCGGGATTGGAAAAAGCGACTGGGTTGTGAAAGCCGATTTGGGGGCGAGGGGGTGGGTTGAGACCTCACACTAGCCTGTGGAGAGGTATTTTGGCAGTGTTCCTCCGCCCAACCCTCTTTACCTCGCAGCACTTGGGTGGGGCAATGCCCTTTGCTTCCCCCACGGAAAAGACCCAGAGATGGCGTTGAAGAAAGCGGGGAGCGTTCAGCAGCCAAACATGCAAAAGTGAACTTGTTAGTCTACCATGCAGTTGGGTTCTGAGAACGACTCTCCCCTGCTAGAAATTGGTAACAAATGGATAGGACTATCTAGTTCTGTACAGTTCGCGCCAAAGTCAGGATAGTGATAAGGTGCAATGATTGGCTAGAAGGCTGCTTGCTCTGGATTTTTGAATTCAGAACCCACCGTGCATTCCGGGAGCGGGAATTTGGGGCTGAGTTTGAAGAGCAGTCCGCTGCTCAGGTGCACGCTGCAAGAAACCCAACGTGCTTTTTGAGAAAGCTCCAAAGACTTAAGATTTTCAGTAATGAGCTTATGTCAGAGTGCAAGTATAGAAATCTGCTAAGTGCGTAGTGTATTCAAGAATGCTTACACTACAGGGGCCCCATCTTTTGATGTGCGGTACTTGCAACGTCTGCTGTGCTAGGTTGCTGTGCTTCTTATTGCAGCGCGCTTTGCAGAAGCCCGTTCTGCAGGCTCCTAAAGCGCGCGTATTCCCCGTGCTTGTGCTGTGGACCTGGGAGAGTTCCCGCCTTCCCCACTACCCCTTCTTCCTCCTCCCCCCTCCGCTTTTCTGAAACTGTCTTCCTGAGTTCTTGCTCCCCAGTGATGTATCACATTTAAAAGGCCTGGGCTATGATTGAAGGCTATATGGTTCTCCCTCCATTAAGTGTTTGCAGGTTCCCCAGGACGTGTTAATATCCGTAATATTATAAAAAGAGCTCTGTAGACTCAGTTACTAGGGAGGCTGAGGTGGAAGGATCGCTGGAGCCCGGGACGTCAAGGCTGCAGTGAGCCATGATCAGGATACTGCACTCCAGCCTGGACGACAGTAGACCCTGTCTCAAAAAATAAAAAAAAAATTAAAAAAAAATTTTTTTTAAGCCTGCTAATAATGGGCCCTATGCTTGGCACTGTACATGATTTATCTTACTTTCACCTTGATAACCACCATTATCATCCCCCATTTAAAAAAAAAAAACAGAAGGCTGGGCCCCAAAGAGCCAGGCAACTTGCCATTGGCAATACGTGCCAGTTTTAAATACAAAATGTGTGCACTTTTCACTATATTATGGCTGTCTTAATTCAAAGGAGTAAATAATAGTGGGATTTCAGGTAAGAGTAGCAGGAGGTGGCGTTTACAATTCCTGGGTGTGAGGGGTCTTCTCCTTCTTTTGCACACTATTTCAGGCCTCTTCCCCTTGCTCCAGGGCCTCGGCTGGATGTCCCTAAACCACAGGGTTGGGATCCAGCACTTCTGGGTTCCCCCAGCCCACCACTTCACGTTTGCTCAATACGGAGAGGATATTAACAGGACAGGATGCTGCATGCATTAGTTGCTGAGCTGGTGTCTGGAAGACCTGGTCAGGAGGGAGAGGTAATGAGGCTCACCCTCACTCTCACCCTCATGTCCGGGCCACATTATGACTTTCGTGGGTCCTAGGCATTTTTGCCTTCCTGGGCCCCTTCCTCCATTAAGAAAAAAAAATTATATTTTACAGCTGTGTTGGTATAAGGATGAATATAATTTGGGATGGATTATATTAAATTTTTCTTATGATTTTAAAAGAAATTAAGACCTTTTCTTTTCTTTTCTTTTCTTTTCCTGAGACAGAGTCTCGGTCTGTCGCCCAGGCTGGAGTGCAGTGATGCCCTCAGGGCTCACGGCAGCTTTTATCTCCCCCGCTCAAGCGATCCTCCCAAATAGCTTGTACTACAGGCACGCGGGACACTGCTCTCTGCAAATTTTGTTGTTTTTGTTTTTAGTAGAGACGAGCTCTCTCTATGTAGTTCAGGCTGGTCTCTAACGCCTGGGCTCAAGCGGTCCTGCCTCCTTGGCCTCCCAAAGTGCTGGGATTACAGGCGTGAGCCACCGCGCCCAGTCAGTTTAGACATTTTCACAGTCCCCTAAAAGTGCGATGGGCCTAGGGCACTTCGACTACACTGTCTAATTAATAAGTCCTCCTGCCTCATATTCACTTGCAAAAAGATTTCAAGGGTTACAACCCCACAGCCTTTCTGATTTTAAGCAAGACATTTCCTCCTAAGGCTGGCTCCTGCTGAGTCTGCAGGCCTTCTTCTCTTTGGGCTCCATACCCGGCGAACAATTTTTGCCTGGGGTGTTATATCACACAATAAATCGGTACAGGGTTTAATCCAGGTGTGCAGTAGCCTACCTAGTATAATTGGTGACAGTATGGGTGTGCTCTGTCACATCTTAGATTTCCATGGTTTACCAATGTTTTCTAAACCTCAGTCATTCAAGTGTCCCTTTGCAAGTTTTGTCGTATCTGGGTACCAGAGAGGACGATATTTACTTAACACGCTTACTTAAATTGATTTACTTTTTGAAAACCTTAAATACCTAATTAAATCTCATCCTAGGCAAAAATGGCTATGAATTCAAAATTTATGAACGCCAGATTTACATATACCAGATTTATGTCAAGCACAGCTTCTCATAGTTGAGAAGCAGGGACCCTGAAGCCAGACTGCTGGCTTTGCTTGCCTTTTGCTAAATAACTAACTTGGTGGGTTGCATAATCTCCTTGTGCCTTAGTTTTCTCATCTGTAAAATGGGAATAATGGAAAGCACCTACTTCATGGAATTGTTGTGAGGATTAATTGAAATGATAATAGCTAACACTTAGCTAATTCTTACTATTCGATATATACTGTTAATATGTACAAAGGGCTGTTCAAAGTAAGATTAAATATTAACACATTTAACCCTCATAACCTTATGGAGGTAAATACTCTTATCCGCATTTTACAGATGATGTTATTGAGTCACAGAGAGGTTAATTTACCTAAAGGCATGCAGCTTGTAAGTAATGGACCTTGGATTTGAGCTATCTTCTTAGAATGATGCTTTGTAGAGAGAACATGCTGTGGAATGGTAACTACTATGATTTTTAAAATTAAGTGTGCTATTCAGTGATTTCTAGTATAGTCACAATGCTGTACAACCATCACAATTATCTAATTTCAGAACATTTTCAACACCCTGTAAAGGAAGCCTGTAAGCAATACCAGTTATTCCTCATTCTCTCCCTCTCTGTGGGCCCTGGTAACCAGAAATGTACTAGCTCTATGGATTTTCCTATTCCGGATATTTCATGTAAGTGGAATCATACAGTATGTGTCCAATTATGTCTGGTTTCTTTCACTTAGCATAGTGTTTTTGAGGTTCATTCATATTGTAGCGTGTGTCAGCACTTCACTCCTTTTTATGTCTGAATAAAAATCCACTGTATAAGCTATACCACATTTTGGTTATAGATCCATCAATTGATGGGCATTTGTGTTGTTTTCACCTTTTGATGATTGTGAGTAGTGCTGCTATGAGCATTCATGTACAAGTTTTGTTTGAATACCTGTTTTTCAATCTTTTGAGCATATACCTAGGGGCAGAAGGGCCGAATCATATGGAAATTCTATGTTGAACTTTCTGAGGAACTACTACATTGTTTTCCACAGCAGCTGTACCATTTTACGTTCCCACCAGCAGTACAGGAGATTTACAGTTTCTTCACATCCTTGCCAACACTTATTTTCCAGGTTTTTGTTTTTATCAAATCCATCCTAGTAGGTATGAAGTAGTGTTTCATTATTGTTTTGATTTGCATTATTCTAATGACTAATGATATTGAGCTATTGAGCTTCTTTTAATCTGCTTATTGGCTTTTTTGTTTTTTGTTTTGTTTTGTTTTGTTTTTGTTTTTGAGACGGAGTCTCACTCTGTCGCCCAGGCTGGAGTGCAGTGGTGCGATCTCGGCTCACTGCAACTTCCACCTCCTGGGTTCAAGCAATTTTCCTGCCTTAGCCTCCCGAGTAGATGGGACTACTGGCGTCCACCATCACGCCCAGCTCATTTTTGTATTTTTAGTAGAGACGAGGTTTCACCATGTTGGCCAGGCTGGTCTTGAACTCCTGACCTCAGGTGATCTGCCTGCCTTGGCTTCCCAAAGTGTTGGAATTACAGGCATGAACCACTGCGCCCGGCCTATTGGCTCTTTTTATATCTGAAGTTGCTGTCCCATACAGAGGCTCAGGGTGCCCTAGGTGTGGCTTTGGCACTACCACACCGAAATGGCACACCTGCCTGCTTTCCCCTGGCTGAGGGCTAGCTGGCTGATGCAGGCTCTGATGCTTTACAGTAGGGACGTAATCTTCAAAATGAAATTTCATGTTAAACTATTCCACTTATGAGAATTCCTTCTGCCAGGCAATATCCTCTTTGTAAATGAACTAATGACAGACCAGAGATTCTTTTTTTTTTTTTTTTTTTTTTTTTTTACGGATTCTTGCTCTGTCGCCCAGGCTGGAGTGCAGTGGTGTGATCTCGGCTCACTGCAACCTCCACCTCCAGGGTTCAAGCGATTTTTCTGCCTCAGTCTCCCGAGTAGCTGGGACTACAGGCGCACCACTACACCCGGCTAATTTTTGTATTTTTAGTAGAGATGGGGTTTCACCATATTGGCCAGGATGATCTCGAACTACTGACCTCGTGATCTGCCCGCCTTGGCCTCCAAAGGTGCTGGGATTACAGGTGTCAGCCACTGAGCCCGGCCCTAAACCAGAGATCTTTATTCTGGCCTGTAAACTGGGGCAATCTCTAGATGTTTTCTAGAGACCCTTACAGTCAAGAGAACTGTAATATTATGGACGTTTCGTGTTCATAGATTACATTTCTGCTGCAAGTGAGGGTCACCTGTCCCAGGTGTGGTCAGTGGTATGGGTAGGGTAGAGGAGCTTTCTGTTCCTTAAAGTGAATGGCAGCCCATTCACAGCCCTATGTGCTTTCTGATTCTTTCTTCTTCCTATAAGGGCACTCTGTAGTGAGGGAAATTTTTTCAGTCCTTTGCCCAAAGACCCTAGAGTCCACCTCTGATTATTCACCACAACTGGCAGCAAGAGTGGGGTGACTTCTGATGAAACATCAGTGAGGTGATATCTGTTTTTTTCAGGCAGGGTTTTGTTCTTGTTGCCCAGACTAGGGTGCAATGGCGCCATCGTAGCTCACTGCAACCTCTGCCTCCCAGGTTCAAGTGATTCTCCTGCCTCAGCTTCCCAAGTAGCTGGGATTATAGGTGCCCGCTACCACGCCCAGCTAACTTTTTGTATTTTTCATAGAGATGGGTTTCGCCATGTTCGAACTCCTGACCTCAGGTGATCCACCCTCCTTGGCCTCCCAAAGTGCTGGGATTACAGGGGTGAGCCACTGCATCCGGCCATGTTATATCTTTTTATTCAATGCCATGAATAAATTATTCGTGCAGAAGCCAACACTATGGCTTTTAAAAAACTGGTATTACTTCTTAAAGATGTAAGGGGCACATGGAGGCTTCTTATACCCACCTTTGGGAAAACCACAGTTCTCTGTTTCCTTCAGACTCTTTTTATTTTTTTTCCAAACAAGGTCTTGCTCGGTCACCCAGGCTGGAGTGCAGTGATACTATCATGACTCACTGCAGCCTCTCCCTCCTGGGCTCAAGCGATCCTCCCACTTCAGCCTCCTGAGTTGCTGGGACTACAGGTGCGTGTCACCATGGCCGGCTAATTTTTTGTGTATGTATATGTATATATGTGTGTGTGTGTGTGTATATATATATATATATATATATATATATATATATATATTTTTTTTTTTTTTTTTTAGAGACATGGTCTCTTCATGTTGCCCAGGCTGGTTTTGAACTCCTGAGCTCTAAGCGATCCACTCACCTTGGCCTCCCAAAGAGCTGGGATTACAGGCGTGAGCCAGTGTCCCCGGCCCCTTCAGACTCGAGATAGTGTCTGCACTGATGGAAAAGAAGAGGAAAAGTCACTGAGGCTATTTACGTATTTATTCCTAGCCTTAGAGAAGAAAAAAGGGAAGGAAAGATAGCCTGAAGATATCTGTTACTGCTGATAATTTTAAGTAGCAATAACTGATTGATTTTTGCATTCCCTATCCTGGCCTGGAACACCACAGTCGTCTCAGTTTTTTTCCATGAAACCGAATCATTTGTACACTAAATCCTAGTCCAGAGGCTAGGACATTGGGCTTCTTTGCTGTAATCAGGGGTCAAGGATAAAATTCCATGATTTTTCTTTCTATTTTGCTTGATCTCTTTGCTATTGTGACCAGAAAGTTTGTAGAATGACTGCTATTAATGGCTACCATCATTATTGAGTGAATTGGACACACCATCCCTAGGATTTCTTTGATCTAACTAGGGTACCCTGGACTGAAGCCTCAAAAAACCTGCTTCCTCCAGCTATATTCTCTGCACAGATCCTCTAGAAAGGGTACCTTTCATGACCTTCTTGATCCTTGCAATGATCTGGGTAAATAATTTGCGTTTAGTCTACTTCATGGTGAAAGCAAAATGCCACGTGCTAATTACCACTGGCTTTCAGATATTTCAGGTTCTAGCTTAATGCCCACCACTTGTGGGAAGTCTTCCCAGCCCACAGCACTCTTGCCGTTCTGAGCCGTTATAGCACTTGGCAGTTTGAACTATATTCATTTGATTCTTATTACGCATCACCGCAGGCACTATGCTAGATCTGTCATATAATTTTATTAACCATTTTCTCCAATGTTTAACGTTTAGAATTTTCTTTTTTCCTTTTATTTTTGTAACCAGTGCTTTTGTGTGTGTGAGTTATCTTTAAATACATGCAGACATGAATGCATGGATATGTCGGTATGTATGTATACGGATGTGTGTGTCCATTCCTTAATTAGATTGCAAACTCCTTCCACTTCATATGTTTCTTAGTATTTTCAAAGCAGTACTGAGTACATAATAGACATTCAGTAAGGATTTGTTGATTGGCTGGCAAATATGGGGACTATGGGTAGGCGTGGTTGGCATTAGCCAAGTCGAAGGCTCCTGCAGAATTTAACTAGCTCAGCGTGTTCATTGTTGCCCCTGCCCTCTCACTTTCCTTCCAGCTCTTCTGGCAGTCCCAAGGGTAAACTCTGGGGCGGCAAAATTCTTCCCAGGAACGGTCTGGAATTTACTTGGTATTCTTGGTGTGTGTATGTGTGTATGTATTCCAATTCAGTGTCCACATATTATGTACAAGGACTCTACAGACATGAGCAAGACATGGAGAGAAAGAAAACACATAAGAGATTTCTTTTAAGTGAAAGCGAGTTTATTAGAGAAATAAAGAAATGAAAGAATGGCTACTCCATAGGCAGAGCAGCCCATAAGATATTTTGATATAAGGTGGAACAAGGCACATGCAAGAGAGGAGCAAAATAATCCTATGGGAGTTCAAAGTAAGAAGAGGTCAGTATATATCAGAAATATATGAAGGAAGTGAAATTCAATATTAATGTTAAAGTATAGTTGAGAATATGTTTTCACCTTTTTTTTTTTTTTTTTTTGAGATGTAGTCTCACTCTGTCATGCAGGCTGGAGTGCAGTGGTGCAATCATAGCTCACTGCAACCTTGAACCCCTGGGCTCAAGTGGTCCTGCCACCTCAGCCTCCCAAATAGCTGGAACTACAGGCAGGAGGCAGGTTCCACGATGCCTGGTTAATTTTTAAAGAAACTCTCTTTTTGTAGAGATGCTGTCTCACTGTGTTCCCCAAGCTAGTGTTGAACTCCTGGCCTCAAGTGATCCTCCTGCTTTGACTTCAAAAAGTGCTTGGTGTTACAGGCCTGAGCCACCATGCCTGGACTTTTTTTTTTTGTTTCTTTTACTTTTAAAAAATAACTACTTGTTTGCTCCTAATCATAACAGTAATGAATGATTATTGTGATGAATTTGGAAAGTATAAATAAGCCAAAAATAACATAATATAAACTCACTCATAACCTGTTGATATCTATAGATGATAATGACAAATTTCTTTTTTCTATAATTTTTTATATGTACCATATTCAATATAACTATCTGATATTCTGTCTGTAATCTTACATTATATCATAAGTATTTTCTACACATTAAAAATTATTGTAAATTTGTTTGAGTTCTTTGTAGGTTCTGGATATTAGCCCTTTGTCAGATGAGTAGATTGCAAAAATTTTCTCCCATTCTGTAGGTTGCCTGTTCACTCTGATGGTAGTTTCTTTTGCTGTGCAGAAGCTCTTTAGTTTAATTAGATCCCATTTGTCAATTTTGGCTTTTGTTGCCATTGCTTTTGGTGTTTTAGACATGAAGTCCTTGTCCTGAATAGTATTACCTAGGTTTTCTTCTAGGGATTTTATGGTTTTAGGTCTAACATTTAAGTCTCTAATTCATCTTGAATTAATTTTCGTATAACGAGTAAGGAAGGGATCCAGTTTCAGCTTTCTACTTATGGCTGGCCAATTTTCCCAGCAGCATTTATTAAATAGGGAATCCTTTCCCCATTTCTTGTTTTTGTCAGGTTTGTCAAAGATCAGATGGCTGTAGATGTGTGGTATTATTTCTGAGGGCTCTGTTCTGTTCCATTGGTCTATATCTCTGTTTTGGTACCAGTACCATGCTGTTTTGGTTAAAAAAACAAACCACCCCATCAAAAAGTGGGCAAAGGATATGAACAGACACTTCTCAAAAGAAGACATTTATACAGCCAACAGACACATGAAAAAAATGCTCATCATAACTTGCCATCAGAGAAATGCAAATCAGAACCACAATGAGATACCATCTCACACCAGTTTGAATGGCAGTCATTCAAAAGTCAGGAAACAACAGGTGCTGGAGAGGATGTGGAGAAGTAGGGACACTTTTACACTGTTGGTGGGACTGTAAACTAGTTCAACCATTGTGGAAAACAGTGTGGCAATTCCTCAAGGATCTAGAACTAGAAATACCATTTGACCCAGCCATCCCATTACTGGGGATATACCCAAAGGATTACAAATCATGCTGCTATAAAGACACATGCACACGTATGTTTATTGCGGCACTATTCACAATAGCAAAGACTTGGAATCAACCCAAATGTCCATCAGTGACAGACTGGATTAAGAAAATGTGGCACATATACACCATGGAATACTATGCAGCCATAAAAATGAATGAGTTTGTGTCCTTTGTAGGGGCATGGATGCAGCTGGAAACCATCATTCTCAGCAAACTATCACAAGAACAGAAAACCAAACACCTCATGTTCTCACTCATAGTTGGGAATTGAACAATGAGATCACTTGGACTCAGGAAGGGGAACATCACACACTGGGGCCTATTGTGGGGAGGGGGGAGGGGGGAGGGGGGAGGGGGGAGGGATAGCATTAGGAGATATACCTAATGTAAATGGGTGCAGCACACCAACATGGTACATGTATACATATGTAACAAACCTGCACGTTGTGCACATGTACTCTAGGATTTAAAGTTATAATAAAAAAAGAAATTCAAAAAAATTAAAAAATTAAAAAATAAAAATAAAAATTATTGGCCGGGCTCAGTGGCTCATGCCTGTAATCCCAGCACTTTGGGAGGCCGAGGTGGGCAGATCACCTGAGGTCAGGAGTTTGAGACCAGCCTGGCCAACATGGTGAAACCCTGTCTCGACTAAAAATACAAAATTAGCCAAGTGTGGTGGTGGGTGCCTGTAATCCCAGCTACTTGGGAGGCTGAGGCAGGAGAATCACTTGAACCCGGGAGGTGGAGGTTGCAGTGAGCTGAGACTGCGCCATTGCATTCCAGCCTGGGTGACAGAGTGAGGCTCTGTCTCAAAACAAACAAACAAACAAACAAACAAACAAACAAACACAACTAATGGAAAGTATAGAATAAACTCCTGGGCTGAAGCAATTCTCCATCCTCAGCCTCCTGGCTAATTAATTTTTTTAAAGAGATGGCTCTTACTATGTTGACAAGGCTTCAGTATATATTTTTTGAATGAATGAATGAATGAATAGGTGCCAAGCACTATGCTAGATCTGTGACATACATTTATTAGCCATTTTCTCCAACGTTTAGGATTTTCCCTTTCCTCCCCTATTTTTTATAACCAGTGCGTTTGGGGCATGAAAAATTTATGGGAAGAATTTCAATGGGTAGAATTTAGGGATGGGAACGGGAGTCTAGGCAGATAGCTCAATATAAAGAACATACTTACAGGCCAGCAAATAGTTCAGTTTGGCTGGAGATGAGCTAGGGGACACACGGGAGTCAGGGCTGGCAAGTGCTAATAGGTCTTCCCATTTGTATAGCAGCTCCTAACTAAAAAGTGCCTTCACGACATTATTTTACATAATTCTTACAGCATTATTATTTCCACTATATAAATGAGGAAGCCAGGCACAGTGGCTCATGCCTGTAATCCTAGCACTTTGAGAGGTGGAGGTGAACGGATCACTTGAGGTCAGGAGTTCAAGACCAGCCCGGCAAACATAGCAAAATCCCGTCTCTACTAAAAATACAAAAGTTAGGTAGGCATGGTGGCACATGCCTGTAGTCTCAGCTACTCTGGAGGCTGACGCAGGAGAATCACTTGAACCCGGGAAGTGGAGGTTGTAGTGACCCGAGACTGCACCACTGTACTCCAGACTGGGCAACAGAGTAAGACTCTGTCATAAATAAATAAATAAATAAGAAAACTGAGAATCAGCTTAAGGGAGCATTTGGCAATATTTGGAGATATTTTTGGGTGTTACAGCTGAAGGGGGCTTGCTACTGGCAAGTGAGTAGAGGCCAGGGGTGCTGCTAAATATCCCGCAATGCACAGGACATCCCCCACAACAAAGAATTATTGGCTCCAAAATGACAATAGTGCTGAGGTTGAGAAGTCCCAAGTTAATATAGTATTGTACCAATATCAGTTTTTTTTTTTTGAAAAAGTACAGTGATTGTATACATTATTATCTTTTTTTTTTTTTTCTTTTCTTTTTTTGAGACAGAGTCTTGCTCAGTGGCCCGGGCTGGAGTGCAATGGCGCGATCTCGGCTCACTGCAAGCTCCGCCTCCCGGGTTCACGCCATTCTCCTGCCTCAGCCTCCCGAGTAGCTGGGACTACGGGCGTCCGCCACCTCGCCCGGCTAGTTTTTTGTATTTTTAGTAGAGGCGGGGTTTCACTGTGTTAGCCAGAATGGTCTCAATCTCCTGACCTCATGATCCGCCCTTCTCGGCCTCCCAAAGTGCTGGGATTATAGGCGTGAGCCACCGCACCCGGCCTATAAGTTATTATCATTGGAAAAAGCTGAGTAAAATGTATAAAGGAGCTGCCTATACTATAATTTTTATAACTTCTGATGAGTTGAACTATTTTAGAATAAAAAGTTATACTAATATTAAATACTACTACTACTACTAGTAATGACTCCTCATTTCTTTCAAGATAAAATCCAAATCCCTAAACATATGTTTCAAGGCCCAATTCTGTCTGGGCCCGGTGGCTCACACCTGTAATCCCAGCAAGTTGAGAGGCTGAGGCAGGCAGATCACTTGAGGTCAGGAGTTTGAGACCTGCTTGGCCAGCATGGTGAAACCTCGTCTCTACTGAAAAATACAAAAATTAGCTGGATATGATGGCTCATGCCTGTAGTCCCAGCTACTCTGGAGGCTGATGCATGAGAATCGCTTGAATCTAGGAGGCAGAGGTTGCAGTGAGCCCAGATTGCACCACTGCACTCCATCCTGGGTGACAGAGTGAGACTCTCTCTTTCTCTCTCTCTCTCTATATATATATGTGTGTGTGTGTCTGTGTGTATAAATTTATATATGTAATATATATATAAATATATATATATGTAATATATATATAAATATATATATATGTAATATATATATAAATATATATATATGTAATATATATATAAATATATATATATGTAATATATATATAAATATATATATATGTGTGTGTGTGTGTATATATATATATATATATATATATATATATTAGCCCTCAAGACTGCCCATCCTCAATGCTGTAATCCCGTTGGCTTTAAAAACAAAAAAAACAAACAAAAAAACGATTCTCACTCTGTCGCCCAAGCTGGAGTGCAGTGGCACGGGGATCTGGGCTCACTGCAACCTCTGCCTCCCGGGTTCAAGAGATTCTCGTACCTCAGCCTCCGGAGTAGCTAGGATTACAGGTGCCTGCCACCACACCCGGCTAGTTTTTGTAAAGTACAGAACTTTAATTGGATTTCTGTGTGTGTATGTGCGTGTGTGTGTGTGTGTGTGTAATTCTATGAAATTTTACCACATGTATAGACCCCTGTTACCATCATGACAATTAGCATACAAAACTGTTCCATCACTCTAAAGAAACCCCTGGTTTCTTTGAAACTACCCCTCCATGGTGCTCTAATTCCTGGTTCAACTGATCTAGTGTCCATCTCTATCATTTTACCACTTCAGGAATGTTATATGAATGGGAACATGAAGATAACATTTGAGACTGGCTTTTTTCCACTCGCTCAGCATAATTTCCTTGAGATTCATTTCAAGTTGTTGCTTGTACCAACAGTTCTTTCCTTTTTATTCCTGAGTAGTTTTATTAACCCATTCACCTGTTATGGAATTTAGGTTGTTTCTAGTTTTTGGTTATTGTGAATAAAGTTGTTATCAGCATTTTTGTAGAGGTTTTTGTGTGCACATCAGTTTCACTTCTTTGGTATAAATTTCCAAGTGTGTGATTTCTGGGTTGTATGGTAATAGCTTGATTAGGTTTTTAAATAAACTACCAAACAGTTTTCTGGGGTGTCTGTACCATTTTATGCTCCTGTCAAGATGACTGATAGAGTTTCTTTGCATCGTTGCCAACATTTGATGTATTCACTATTTTTTATTTTAAGCCATTCTGATAGGTGCGTAGTGATACCTTGTGGATATCTAAGAAAATTTGGATTTTCCTAATGGCTGATGATGTTGCACATCTTTTCATCTGTTTATTTGAAGTCTGCATACCCTTTTTTTTTTTTTTTTTTTTTTTTTTTTTTTTTTTTTGAGACAGAGTCTCACTCTGTCACCCAGGCTGGAGTGCAGTGGCTCGATCTCGGCTCACTGTAGCCTTCATCTCCAGGGTTCAAGCAATTTCTCCTGCATCAGCATCCCTAGTAGCTGGGATTATTGGCACCTGCCACCATGCCCGGCTTATGTTTTTTGTATTTTTTTTTTAGTAGAGACTGGGTTCCACCATGTTGGCCAGGTTGGTCTCGAAATCCTGACCTCAAGTAATCTGCCTGCCTTGGCCTCCCAAAGTTCTGGAATTACAGGCATGAACCACTGTACCTGGCCTGAGAAAGAATTCTTGAAGAAGGAACCTGTAGAGGCAAGGAGATGAATTAGGAGGCTGTTGCAGTCAGCTAGGTGAGAGGTGGTGATGGCTTGGACCAGATGACAGAGGTGGAGAGAAGAAGCTGGCTTTGAGGTTTATTTTTGGGGGGTTATTTTTGAGGTGGAAATAATAGGGCTTGCTGATGGACTGAATGTGAGAACTGAGGAAGAGGAAAGTGTCAAAGATGATTCCTGAGTATTTGGCTTGAGCCAGAACATGGCACCATTTACTAAGAGGAATATGGGAAGGACCAAGTTTTAGGGAAAGAGGGTGAATTCAATTGTGGATGTTTTTAGTTTGGGAGCTGGTGGGCCTTCCAGATGTCTGTTATATCTAATAGACGGTTGGAGATACGGTCAGAAACAGAGGAAAATCAGTGTTCTACATATTGATATATATGCTCACACACCTGTGCCTTTTGTATCATTTCAATGAAAACTGGATAACTTTGGTACGCAAAGGTGGAAATTGGCTGGTTGTGGTGACTCATGCCTGTAGTCCCAGCACTTTGGAAGGCCTAACCTGGAGAATTGCTTGAGACCAGGAGTTCAAGACCAGCCAGGGCAACATGGCAAAACCCCTACCAAAAAACTACAAAAATTAACCGGGCGTAGGGGCATGCACCTGTGACCCTAGCTACTGGGGAGGATGAGGTGGGAAGATTCCTTAAGTCTATGGGGTTGAGGCTGCAATGAGCTGTGATCATGCCACTGCACTCCAGCTGGGCAACAGAGGCAACCCTGCCTAAAAATTAAATAAAATAAAAATAAAAATAAGTGGAAAGGACTTCCAGGGCCTCAATAATTTTAAAAGGACTACTGTTCGCATTACTTTGCTCATAGGTAGAGGTGTGAGTAGAAAGGGATTTGTAATCCGGTTTCTTGAGGCATGGGCAGTAATTATACAATAGCTGATGCAAATGAACGTGAAGAAGTCACACAGACAGTGAACTCAAAATGTCTATGTGCTGCTTTTAAAATCTACTGCCGAGGTATTTACCTTGCATATGCTATGTGGACAGACAGAAGTAGTTTTCATTTCTGGCAAGAACAACTGGAAATGCCTGAACCAGAGTTCTATTTATATTTTTTGAGGGTGGTGGTGGTTTGAGCGGAGGCAAGGTGGAAATCAAAACTGTAACTCATTTTGTCTGTGCTCTTATTTACTCAAAGAGGCACGATCTGGGAACTACCACTGTATTCCAATGAGTTGGGTACAAGGTCCTGCTTAGGAGGAGACATGAGATGAGCCCTATGGATTGTTTGTCATAGGGAGAGTGAATTACAGACTTGGGGCTGGAGTACAGTTGCATGAATACAGCTCATTGCAGCCTTAGCTTCCTGGCCTCAAGCAATCCTCTTGCCTCAGCCTCTTAAGTAGCTAGGACTACAGGTGTGCACAACATCTGCCTAATTTTTAAATTACTTTTTGTAGACATGGGATCCCACTCTGTTGCTCAGGCTGGTCTCAAACTCCTGGCCTCAAGTGATCCTCCAGCCTCAGCTTCCCTAAGTGCTGGGATTATAGGCATGAGCCACCACACCTGGCCCTTAGGGCTTCTAAAATATGTTCTCCGGGCAGCTGGGCACGGTGGCTCATGCCTCTAATCCCAGCACTTTGGGAGGCCAAGGCAAGTGGATCACCTGAGGTCAGGAGTTCAAGACCAGCTTGGACAACATGGTGAAACCCCATCTCTACTAGCTGAGGTATAACATATATAAAAATTAGCTAAGGTATAACGTATATAATGTGGAAAATTTTAGTGCAGAAGCAGGTACAGTCCCAATGGTTGACTTGGGCAATGTTTTAGCTATTTGTCTTCCTGTATTTTAAGAAAAGTGATTTGAACTAGGAGTTACATAATCATGTACTAATTCAAAATACACGGTACCAGAAATGTGCAAAGTGCAGGAAATCCAATGACAATAAGGTACAGGCTTCTTAATGAAAGAGGCACATTTCCTGTTCTCCAAGTGTTTGTAGTCTAGGACATTTCACCAGACAGCCTCGCTATTTTGCATGAACAAAGACATTCGTTTGCCTCACTGGAGGGAGATCTCAGGAGATCCAGACTGAGTGGCATCTCAGTCAGGGTTAGATGGTGGGAGCTGGGGGAAAGGTAAGACCAGCCTAAGGCTCAGAATTTGATGGATATTTCCTGAAGTTCATTCACAGAGACAATTGGAGTAAAACTGATTGACCTAACTTGGACTTCTTAAAAGGTGTCTAGACCGGGCGTGGTGGCTCAAGCCTGTAATCCTAACATTTTGGGAGGCTGAGGCGGGCAGATCTCCTGCGGTCTGGAGTTTGAGACCAGCCAGGCCAACATGGTGAAACCTCGTCTCTACTAAAAATACAGAAATTAGCCAGGTGTGGTGCTGTGTGCCTGTAGTCCCAGCTACTCAGGAGGATGAGGCAGGAGAATCGTTTGAACCCGGGAGGCGGAGGCTGCAGTGAGCCAAGATTGTGCCTCTGCACTCCAGCCTGGGCCACAGAGCGAAACTCCATCTAAAAATGAAACAAAACAAAAGGTGTCTAAAATCCAGGTCTACACTTAGTGAATGGATAAATAGTTTACATCTAAAAATTTTTAAATTGGTGATTTTGGATCTGTATCAACAGTCCATTTCTCTTAAAATATATGGTGACACCAGATGTTTTAAAAGAACATTATTCTAGGAGATGAATGTTCCCTTTGATAGACTTTAATCTCATGACATCTCCATTTCTCCATGAGTCATAACCCCCAAGACTGCTCTACCAAGGGAGCTTTCTGCTTTATAATACAGGAGATTCCTACAAAGAATGGCGGTTATCGGAGACTGGGAAGGGAAGAGGGAGGGAAGAAGAGAAGTTGGTTAATGGTTACAAAAATACAATTAGATAGAATGAATAAGTTCTAGTATTTGATAGTACAGTAGGGAAATTATGGTTTGCAAAATATATTGTATATTTCAAAACAGCTGGAAGAGAAGAATTGTAATGTTCCCAACGCAAAGAAAAGATAAATGTTTGAGGTGATGGATATCCCAATTACCCTGATTTAATCATTACACATTGTAGGCAAGTATCAAAATATCATGTACATCCCCCAAATATATACAACTGATAATATATCAATACAAATAAAATAAAGGAGGTTCTGCTTTTAGGAGGTGGAAGAATGGCGACTAAAACAGGGTAAGCAATCTATGCTTTCTACTTGTGTTACTCAACTTTTTCTTAGATTGTGATAACCCTGGGAACTTGGTAAATCCCCTAGTGGTGACCTTTCTTCACTCCATCTGCCTTTCAGTCTCGCAGCCAGCGCCCTTCTAGAGCTCAGTTTTCAGCCCTGAAACTTAAAGCCCCCACCTCCCCCTTCCCGCCCCCACCCCCCGCGCCTCCTGCCTCCGCCAATTCCTCACCAATCCTGGCCACCCTGTTGCATTGCCCACCTGAGTGATAACCAGACTCCAGTTAGGCACTCAAAGTGCGATTTCAGGAGAGTAATAAAGACTCCTATGATCCCCCGAGTCTCCTTCATCAGCTTTGAGGCTTTAAGGCATGGAGTCTTTTCAACATTCAAATCTCTCTTGAGAGGGGCACGTTCTGCCATCATGCTTATCATTATCAATTTCTTTTCTTTTCTTTTTTTTTTTGAGACGGAGTCTCGCTCTGTCGCCCAGGCTGGAGTGCGGTGGCCGGATCTCAGCTCACTGCAAGCTCCGCCTCCCGGGTTTACGCCATTCTCCTGCCTCAACCTCCCGAGTAGCTGGGACTACAAGCGCCCGCCACCTCGCCCGGCTAGTTTTTTTAATATTTTTTAGTAGAGACGGGGTTTCACCGGGTTAGCCAGGATGGTCTCGATCTCCTGACCTTGTGATCCGCCCGTCTCGGCCTCCCAAAGTGCTGGGATTACAGGCTTGAGCCACCGCGCCCGGCCCATCATTACCAATTTCTTACACTCCCACTTCGCTGTGGTGATTATCATCATTATCGGTCTTACACATGAGTGGGAATGAGTGCTTTGGGCAAAAGTATTTGAGGAAGGGGAAAGAGGCCAAGAAGAAAAAGGGGTGTATGGGGAATCGAAAGCACTCCAGCAATAAGGCAAAAGGGGGCCGACAATGCAAGCAGACACTGAAGCTGAACTTTGAAGACATCACAGTTTTGCTAAGGTTGGAACTATCACTGCATCCCTTTTCTATCCCATCAGGAGGAATCTGCAAAGGGACCTGAAGATTCCCAAGACTCAGCGCTCGCGTAGATGCCTTCCTCAGTTGCTGAAAAATCCCTGAGTTACAAAAAGTAATTTTAGCACGCCCTCAGGTGGTCAAATGGAATACTGTGGCAGTGACTTTTGACGGAAGTTGGCACTCTGGAGGAACATCTCAGAATAGACGCTGGTGCTTGGCAAGTTGCTAGGCACCAGGCAGGGCAACTTGTGTGCAGATGGCACTCTTCCCTTTAGGGCACTGATTCTCAAGCTGATTGGTATAGCAGCCCTGAAATAATCTTACCAGGTTTATTTTGACTTCTGCACCGCCTCCTCCTCCTTCTCCTCACAATGCTAGGTAGTATAAATCTGTTTTTGAAATTAAAGTGAACTTATTTTTTTAGATTTAAATATTATTATATGTTTTTAAACTAACTGCGGCTACCTCTAGTAGCACCGAGGATAATTTGTGTATGGATGTCCCATCCAAAACAGACTAGAGGGACAAAGATGGATTTTAAACTTTCGAATTTTGGGATATTTCAGATTTACAGAAAAGTTGCAAAGATAGCACAAAGAATTGCCATTATACTCTTCACCCAGATTCCTTCAAGTTAACATTTTACCACATTTGTTTTATCATTCTCTCTCTAATTATAAATATGTATATATTTTTTCTAATTCGAGTATAAATTATATTCATGATGCTCTTTCATCCTCAAATACTTGTGTGTATTTTCTAGACACAAAGACATATGCTTATAGAACCACAATGCAACTATTTTCTAGACACAAAGACATATGCTTATAGAACCACAATGCAACTATTAAAACCAGGATATTGACATCGATACAATACTATTTTCTAATCTGCAGACTTTATTCAAATTGGCAAATTATCCCAAGGTCCTTTAGAGAAAATATAAATACAGGATCCAATCTAGTATTGCTTATTACATTGCATTTAGTTGTTGTGTCCCTTTAAGTGTCCTTTCATCTGAAATATTTCCTCAGTCTTTCTTTGTCTTTCATGACCTTGATGTTTTTAAAGAGTACATGCCAATTATTTTGCAGAATATCCCTGAATTGGAATTTGTCTGATGTTTCCTTATGATTAGCTTCAGGTTATGCATTTTGGGTGGGAATATCACAAAAATTATGTTATTTGCTTCTCAATGTATATAATGTCTCTTTGTTTTGACCACAGGTTTTAACATGCAGATGTCAGAATAGTTAATCTTGAAAACCGCACATTCAAATAAGGTTTCCTATAGACTCATGAGAATTTCAGTTATGGGGTGGGACAAAAGCAAGGAACCTGGAGAAATCATCCACTCTCCTTTTATCAATCTTGGAATGCTTTATGGAGGAGGTGCGATTTCAGGAATTTCGAGCTGAGACAAGTGGGAATTTTTTAGTGGAATATTTTGATATGTAAAGATCTTAGTTCTTGAGTTCTCAGAGTTTTTTCCCTAATCTTCGCTTGAGAATCAGAAGCCAAGGCTCCTGTGTTTTAGTTTAATTGCTGCATGACACTGGGGAACAGCCAGGTGGTTCTTTTCCTGATTCCCTAACCTGGAAAATGACGATTACTCACACAGGTGGGAGCCCTTTGAAAGCTCTGGCTGGAGAAAGGGATTGAGGACATGAATGTTCATAAGACTGATTGATCGCGGCACCTAACTGAACTTGTTCCTCTGGGCTCTTCTCTACTGCAATCAAATTTAATGTGTTTCTCTGTAGTATTTTATTTTATTATTATTATTATAATTTTTTACTTTACTTTGCTTTACTTTACTTTGAGACCAGGTCATGCTGTGTTGCCCACGCTGGAGTGCAGTGGTGCCATCATAGCTCACTGCAGCCTTTAACTGCTGGGTTCAAGCCATCCTCCTGCCTCAGCCTCCCAACTAGCTAGGACTACAGATGCATGCATACCACCATGCCTGGCTTTTTTTTTTACTTTTCATTTTTTTGAGACAGAGTCTTGCTCTGTTGCCCAGGCTGGAGTGCAATGACATGATCTCGGCTCACTGCAACCTCTGCCTCCTGGGTTCAAGCAATTCTCCTTCATTCAAGGGATTCTCCCCCCTCAGCCTCCCCTGTAGCTGGAATTACAGCCACATGCCACTTCACCTGGCTAAATTTTGTATTTTTTTTTTTTTTTTTTTTGTATTTTTAATAGAAACGGGGTTTCACCATGTTGGCCCCAAAGTGCTGGGATTACAGGCATGAGCTACCACACCTGGCCTTTTCAATACATTGCAAAAACAAGATAAAAGAAAGAAGCAAGAGGATTTTTGCTTGTTTGTTTGCTTGGTTGGTGGGTTTTTTTTGATATTTTTTGAGACAAGGTCTCACTCTATCACTCAAGCCGGAGTGCAGTGGCACAATCACGGCTCACTGCAGCTTTGACCTCCTGGGCTCAGGTGATCCTTCTGCCTCAGCCTCCCAAGTAGCTGGGACTACAGGTGTGTGCTACCATGCCCAGCTATTTTTTTTTCTAGAGATGCAGTTTCGCTATGTTGCCCAGGCTGGTCTCGAACTCTTGGGCTCAAGCCATCTGCCTGCCTAGACCTCCAAAAGTGCTGGCATTACAGGCGTGAGCCACTGCCCCCAGCCGAGGATATATATTTTAATTCAATGTGGTGGTTCAATATTGTGATTCTTTAAGAAAAGCAGGAGGATATGAACAGGCAGGAACTTAGAGAAAGCTTCAAATCTGACCATGTGTTAGTACTTCAGGAGGCTGGGAAATTCATAGATGTGATGGCTTTATTGATGTGGCAACTCTGCTAAGCTATAGTTCCCAGTTATTCAATCAAACTAATCTAGGTGTTGCTGGGGAGGCATTTTGCAGATGTATTTAAAACCCATGATCAATTGACTTTAAGTAAGGAAAATTCCCCTTGGGTAATCTGGGCAAACCTAACTAAATTTGTTGGAAGGCCTTAAAAGCAGGTTTGAAGTTGCCTTGGAAGAGAGAAAAGAATCTGCCTATTCCTGTAGGGGTCCCTACTGCTCATTATTTCCCCTTCCTGACTGCCTGCCCTATGGTTTTGGACTTGCTTAGCCAATGCCCGTATCACGTAAGCCAATTCCTTGTAATGAATAATACATATATCTATCCTAAAAAATAACTAAATAAAAAACATCTCTCCAAATTTCTAGTTCCCAGTTTAAAGTTCAGAACTATATCATGACCAGGCACAGAGGCTCCATGCATGTAATCCCAGCACTTTAGGAGGCCAAGGAAGAAGAACTGCTTAAGGCCAAGCGTGAGACCAGGCTGGGCAACATAGCAAGACCCTGTCTCTATAAAGAAAATGTTTTAAAAAATTAGCCAGGTGTGGCCCGGCACAGTGGCTCACACCTGTAATCCTAGCACTTTGGGAGGCTGAGGCAGGCAGGTCATCTGAGGTCAGGAATTCGAGACCAGCCTGGCCAACATGGTGAAGCCCCGTCTCTACTAAAACTACAAAAATTATATGGGTGTGGTGGTGGGCGCCTGTAATCCCAGCTACTTGGGAGGCTGAGGCAGGAGAATCACTTGAACCCTGGAGGAGGAGGTTGCAGTGAGCCAAGATCGTGCCATTGCACTCTAGCCTGGGTGACAGAGCGAAACTCGGTCTCAAAAAAAAAAAAAAGAAGCAATTTATTTAAAAAATGGTGACTACTGTATTTATCTGAGGTATGCTGTCACCTAACAGATTTCTAACATGTATATATTTTGGTGTGAGTAGCTGATGTTATTCATTTTTACTGCTATGTATTACTGCATTATTTGAAAGCACCCCATTCATTTATCTATTCTATTTATGGTTATTTTATTTGTTTAGAATATTTGTTATTCAATCAGTAACTCTTTGAAGCTTTTCATACATGTCTACTGGGTCACATATTTAAGGGTTTTTCTGGGTCAACACTTAAGATTAGAATCCCTGGAGATTATATGGTAAATCCAGGTTGAATTTACAAGATATTTATACAGTAGTAATATCAATTCACTTTGCCTTCCTTAGTATAAAGATCTAGATCTTTGCCAACAACATGATATTATCAGGCTGTATTAGTTTCCCGTTGTTGTTATAACAGATTACCACAATTTAGTGGCTTAAAACAACGCAAATATATCCTCTTAGAATTCTGGAGGCTGTAATTCCGAAGTCAGTTTCACTTGGCTAACGTCAAGATGTGAGTAGGGCTGATTTCTTCTGGAAGCTCTGGGGGAAATATCAAATATCTGTTTCCTTGTCTTTTTCAACTCCTAGTGACCATCTGTATTGCTTGGCCTATGGCCCTTTACTCCACCTTCAAAGTGCATTGCTCCAATCTCTGCTTCTGTCATTGCATCAGAAAGATTTTTATTTTAAATAACAGCAACAGTCATAACTTTTTAGGCTCGGGTATTTAGCTGCATGTGCCATTTTTTTTCTTTCTTTGTTGTTGAATTTTGTTGGCTGTTTTGGGATCCCATAAGTTTTGATCTGCCTAAGATTTATTTCTAAGTATTTCCTGAGCTGAGACTGGTGCTATAGAACTGCACTGACCATTACCTAAAGATGTGGAGTGCTTCTGGTCACTGACCTTTTAAATGTCATAACAGTCTGATTGAATATTTGATTGCTTATAAACCTCTCTCTGGCACTACACTTATAATCTTGAACTTTTAATATTCTGACACTGTGCAATGTTTAATCAGGTGCGACTGTCATAACAAGGCAATGTAATTTTCTAGTCTTTGCACAAATGTTTTCATAGTTTAAATAGAGGTGCTTATAATATTAGTCTACAAAGGAACTTTTTGCATCAACCAAAGATCAGAATAAAACCACAGCAGATTAAAAGAAAGATATTTTCACTGAATGGGTGATGAATACTACCCTGATAAATGACTTGGCTTATATAGTTAGTAAATTTATTTAATAAATATTATGAATATTAAATAAGTTTATTTACTTAATAAATGTATTGAGTCACTATTCTGTGCCAAGCATTGTACTATGGGTTTTGATATGTTATACAAATAGAGGTAAGACACAAATGAATGAATGTTTACAATATGGGGCATGTAGCAATGGGGGCAAACATGAAGTGCTCTGATACCTAATCTAATACTGGGGAGATCCAGGGAGAACTTTGTGGACACAATGATGTCTAATCCATCCTATCTATCACCAAGTTCTACCTACTTCACCTCCCCAAAAAATGCATCCCAAATCCTACCAGTTCTCTCCACTTTCACTGCCTTAGCCCAAACACAAGCCTCCATCATCTTCCATAGTAGCTACATAACTGGTCCCCATTAGACTGCAAGCTCCAAAGGGCAAACATTTTTGTCTGTTTTGTTTGCTGAGAGATCCCAAAGACTGCCTGACACATAGTGGGTGGTCAATACATATTATTAAAATTATTATTTTTTGAGATAGGGTCTTGCTCCGTTGCCCAGTCTGGAGTGGAGTGGTGTGATCACGGATCACTGCAACCTCGACCTCTCAGACTCAAGCCATCCTCCAGCCTCAGCCTCCTGAGTAGCTGGGACTACACGTATATACCACCATTCCTGGCTATTTTTTTTTTTTTTTGTATGTTTTTTGTAGAGATGGGGTTTCACCATGTTGCCCAGGCTGGCCTTGGACTCCTGGGCTCAAGAGAGCCAACTGCCTCAGCCTCCCAAGCTATTGGAATTATAGGCTTGAGTCATCGCATCCAGCCCCATACATATTCTTTTGTTGCTGTTGTTGCAGCTGCTGTTGTTTTTTTGAGACAGAGTCTCATTCTGTTACCCAGGCTGGAGTGCAGTAGCACAATCTTGGCTCATGTAACCTTCTCCTCCTGGGCTCAAGCAATCCTCCCACTTCAACCTCCTGAGTAGCAGGGACTGCAGGTGCGTGCCACTGCACCTAACTAATTTTTCTTCTTCTTATTATTATTTTTTCAATAAAGTGGTGTTCTGCCATGTTGCCCAGACTGGTCTCGAACTCCTGGGCTCAAACCATTAGCCTGCTTCAGCCTCCCAAAGTGCTGGGATTACAGGTGTGAACCATAGTGCCTAGCCCCCATACATATTCTTGAATAAATAAATAGTCTTATCTTATACTACTGGCCCCCTGCAATTCAGCAGCCAAAGAGGTGTTTTTAAAAATGCAATTGCATCATCTCCTACCACCCCCATCTCCCTCACCTCACCCTCTTACTACATAGTCCCGCAGTTCTGAAGTAGTTTTTCAGTTCTTGGAACATTCTCATTTCTCATGAATCCATTAGGCAAACTCCTTCTAATTCTAACAGTTCAGATCAAATACTCTTCTCTCATGGAGCTTACAATCATGTGAGGATGATAGGCATCAAACAAGTAAATAGATTAACAAAACAATTTCAAAAGTGATGAGTGACGTACAAAAAAATAAAGCAAGGTTAAGTGAAAGAAGAATTGGCTATACAGTAGCTAGAGAAGACCTCTCTGAAGAGGGGACCTGTGAGCTGACACCTAAATGGTTTGAAGGAGTCAGGCGAGCAAACTGGAAGAACTTTCAGGACTTTTCAGGAGGGAGGAAACAAAATGCAAAGAGACTGCAGGAGGAGCAGCTTTGCTTATTGAAAATAGCATGTGAGAATGGAACAAAGTAAGCAAGAAGGATAGGGTGAGGGTCTTTTAGTTCATAGCAAAAACTTTGGATTTTATTCTAAATGTGATGGAAAGCCTGAAACCATCCCATCACCTGCAGAACAAATCTCAAGTTCTTTCCTGTGGTCCCCCAGCACTGAGTGATCTTCCTTCTTATCAACTTTTCTTCCCCTGTCCCTTCTTGGCCAGCCATACTGGTCTTATTTCTCTTCCTGGAACACCTCAAACTTGTCCCTGCCTCAGGACCTTTGCACTTGCTGTTCCTGATCTGGAGTGCATTTTCCCCAGATCCTGCCATGCTGACTATTTCTTGTCATTCCAGGCTTAGCTTAAAAATTATCTCCCTGGAGCTGGGCGTGGTGGCTCACACCTGTAATCCCAGCCCTTTAGGAGGCCAAGACAGATGGATTGCTTGAGCTCAGGAGTTGCAAACCACCCTGGTCAGCATGGCAAGACCCTGTCTCTACAAAAAATACAAAAATTAGCTGGGCATGGTGGCGTGCCTGTAGTCCCAGCTACTGGGGAGGCTGCGGTGGGAGGATTGCTTGAGTCCAGGAGGTCAAGGCTGTAGTGATCTATGATCACACCATTGCACTGCAGCCTGGACAACACAACGAGACCCTGTCTCAAAAAACAATTATCTCCCTGGCTATATTTGTTTCCTAAGGCTGCCATACAAATTGTCACAATTGAGTGACTTGAAACAACAAAAAATTATTCTTACAGTTCTAGAGGCCTGAAGTCCAAAGTCTAGGTATCAGCAGGCCCATACTCCCTCTGAAAAACTCTAGGGAAGAATCCTTCCCTGACTCTTCCAGTTTCTGGTGGCTCCAGGTGTTCCTTGGTTTGTGGTAGCGTGGCTCCAGTCTCTTGGCTCTATCTTCACAAAACCTTCCTCTCTGTGTGTCTCCATGTCGTCTCCCTTTCTGACTCATAAGGATGCTTGCCATTGGATTTAAAGCCCACCTTGTCCAGGATAATTTCATCTTGAGGTCTTTCCTAAATTACATCTGCAAAGTCTTTTATTCTAAATAAGGTCACATTCTGAGGTTCCAGGTGGACATATCTTTTTGGAGACCACCACTCAATCGACTACATTTACCTTTCAATCGAAGTCAACCAACCAGTCACTTTCTAGCACATCACTGTGCTTGATTTATTATCTGAAAGTACCTTGTCTATTTATTTTTCTTACTTATTGTCTTTCTTCCCTAGACTATAAGCTCTGTGAAGGCAGAGACCTCTTCTGTCTTGTTCACTGTTATATCTCCAGTGCCCAGCACAGTGCCTGACACATACCAGACTCTTAGTAAATATGTGTGGAATGAAGAGATGAAAAATTTAGATCTGAAGGGTGAGTGGAGTTAGTCACACAAAGAAAGGTGGCAACAGGGAAGTGTCTTTCCAAGCTGAATGAGCCAAGGCTAAGGCATGATAGAGAACATGGCTGGAACATAAAATTTCCTGGGGAATGGGGTATGGGACAATCAGATCCTGGAGTTTTATAAGCAGTGTTGAGGGGTCTCTCTGAAGTCTCTCAGACCAGGTGACTTCAAGGTCTCTGCCCCATGTACATACGGGAGCGATCCTCTGGGCACATTGCCTTCTCACATGGATCCTCGCTTTTTCTGTGGCACCTTAGCAGACTGTTGACTACTTGTTGGAGCTGGAAGCTGAGGAAGTTCTCCTTTGCAGGCCTCTGAAGGTGCTAGTGCCACTTGGCTTCCTTGTCTTTTCTCTACAGAGGCTATTTCAAAACACCAGTGATTTCCTTAATTGCCTATGCCACAACCCCTCTCATCGTTTTTAGCACTTGATCTCATAACCAAAGAGAAAATAGAGGCCAGCAAGAGAGAAATTCTTGTCCAGAGCTCTGGGGTAAATCAGCTCACTAAGGTCTATACAAAATTCTGTAATTACTGGGGCTTAGAGTTTGACAAATATAAAGTGGCAGAGATGAGGGTGGAGAGGTGGACAGGGTCCAGATCAGGTAGGCACTTATAAAAGATGTTTGCCTTTCTTATCAAAAGTGTACAGGTCATATGCAAAGTTAGGCAGATGTGGTATCTGCCTTCTGGCAGTTTATCTGAAATTTGTCTGATGGGAAGTTTTCAGTGGTAAGGCTAAGACTAATTTTTTTTTTTTTTTTTTTTTTGACTCTTGCTCTGTCTCACAGTCTGGAGTGCAGTGGCACTGTCTCAGCTCACTGCAATCTCCACCTCCCAGGTTCAAGCGATTCTCCTGCCTCAGCCTCCCGAGTAGCTGGGATTACAGGTGCCTGCCACCATGCCCTGCTAATTTTTCCATTTTTAGTAGAGACGGGGTTTCTCCATGTTGGCCAGGCTGGTCGTGAACCCCTGACCTCAGGTAATCTGCCCACCTCGGCCTCCCAAAGTGCTGGGATTGCAAGCGTGAGCCACCGCACCTGGCCAAGACTAATCTTGATTAATACATTACTCTTTTCTGTTTTTATTTGACCAAAAGGTATGTGAAAATCAATATTGTAGTTTAGGTCAAGCACAGTGGCTCACTCCCATAATCCTAGCATTTTGGGAGGTCAAGGTGTTAGAATCACTTGAGGCCAGGAGTTTGAGATCCACCTGGGCAACATACTGAGAACTCATCTCTAAAAAAATAGAAAAGTTTGTTGGGCATGGTGGCAGATGCCTGTAGTCTCAGCTCCCCAGGAGGCTGAGGTGGGAGGATCCCTTGAGCCTAGGAGTTGGAGGCTGCAGTGAGCTGTGATGGTGACACTGCATTCCAATCTGGGAGACAGAGTGAGATCCTGTCTACCAAACAAGCAAGCAAACAAAAAAGTGCAGTTTAATGAATATTTATTGTGTACCTGGTGGGAACCAGTGCTTTCCCAATATACTACCTTAAATCAGCACACATTTATTTTGAAGTCGCTTGCTGGATCTTAAAAATCATGAGAAATTTGCATTCTACTCTATAGTACTTCTGGATTTATTCTGATACACAAATAATTCTGTTTCCTCTCTTTTCCCTCCTTGAGTCAAATGGATGCTCCAGGGAGATCCATATGCATCTTGTGGGTTTTGCATCCCAAGTTCAATTCCTCCAGTTCTACAAGCACTTTTCGGCCCTCTTAAAAGCATCTCTCTTATACAAGTTAGCCACCTGGAGTTCAGGGATGTCCCGAAACGGAGTCAGTGTCATAAACCTACTACGTACTGACTCAGGATTTGAGCTCAACTCTCCCAAGGATTGTTTCCAATACATCACAGTCATGCAGGTTCTGGGGGCTTCTATAGAAAACACAAGATACTACCTCAGACTTCCATGGGCTCATAGCGTAATGAAGAGGTGAGATATGATACATGAAAAGGTAACTACTAGTGTAGGATCATTTATAATTCAGTGCATGAGAGTAGTCCGGCTAATTGTTAATATTGGTCTGAGAAAATTGTTTTCTTGTTTGTTTTTGGTTCTTTTTTTTTTTTTTTTGGAGACAGGGTCTTGCTCTGTCATCCAGGTTGGAATGCAGTGGCCATCATAACTCACTGTAACATTAAACTCCCGGGCTCAAGCGATTCTCCCACCTCACCCTCCCAAGTAGCTGGGACTACAGGCATGTGCCATCACACCTGACTAATGTTTTAGTTTTTTATTTTGTAGAGACAGGTCTTGCTGTGTTTTCCAGGCTGGTCTCAAACTCCTGAACTCAAACAATCCTCCCTCCTTGGCTTCTGAAAGCAATGGTATTACAGGTGTGAGCCACCATGCACAGCCAATAAAATTTATTTTTATTTTTATTTTACTTTTATTTTTTGAGACAGGATCTCATTTTGGCACCCAGGAATCCAATGGCTATCATAGTTCACTGCAGCCTTGACCTCCTGGGCTCAAGTGATCCTCCCACCTCAGCCTCCCAAGTAGCTGGGACCACAGGCGTGTGCCACCACACCCTGCTAATTTTTATATTTTTTAAGAGCCAGGGTTTCCCCATGTTGCCCAGACTGGTGTTGAACTTCTGGGCTCAAGCGATCCACCCACCTTGGCCTCCCAAAGTGCTGATATTATAGGCATTAGCCACCATGCCCATCTGAAAATTGTTTTGTCATTATAAAATGTTTGGGGGAGACAGCTCCCGATTTTCAGAAATCACTGCGAGACAATGGAAGAACATGGCCAGTATCCTGTTGGGTGGAGTATTTTTTTTTATTTTTTATTTTTGAGACAGAGTCTCGCTCTGTCGCCCAGGCTGGAGTGCAGTGGCCGGATCTCAGCTCACTGCAAGCTCCGCCTCCTGGGTTTACGCCATTCTCCTGCCTCAGCCTCCCGAGTAGCTGGGACTACAGGCGCCTGCCACCTCGCCCGGCTAGTTTTTTGTATTTTTTAGTAGAGACGGGGTTTCACCATGTTAGCCAGGATGGTCTCGATCTCCTGACCTCGTGATCCGCCCGTCTCGGCCTCCCAAAGTGCTGGGATTACAGGCTTGAGCCACCGCGCCCGGCCGGGTGGAGTATTTTATGAGTGGACAAAGCAGTCCTTCACTTCAGGCAATTGGTTTTAAATGGCCCATATGCTTGAACCTTCCCCAAGCCCAAGGCAATACTGAGTCACTGCTATTTCCGATAGCGTTTCTCACCTTTTTCTCTCCTCCCTGTGCCAGGACATGCCTGAGCACTTTATGGTTTCTTGATAGTTCCTTTGTGACCCAGGAAGATACAGGTGAAGTAAGAAAGTGCTCAAGAACTCCATCTTGGTAGAGGAAGACACATTTACCTTGCAGCCTTTCTTTGTGTGCCAAGCCCAGCTGCCACCCTGGTGGTCTATTTGAGGGCCTCTTCTGAGCACTACAGAAAGGTGGTAGTAAGCAGCACAGGGTTTGGAGGAGAAAAGCAAGCATTTCTGGCCTCTCACAGCTTTGGTCTTGCTTTTGCCAGGCCTGTATGCCTCCTTTCGGCATGGCTGGGATGCTTGAGAAGTCATTTAGCTTTGACTGGCAAGGGCTTGCCATTTCTGGATTTAAATAGATTTAAATAGAGTCTAACAGGGGCAATTGCATTTCTTCACTTTCAAGAGCTATATTTTTCTCTCGTGAGTTAAAAAAAAATGCACACGAAAAAGCCCCAACTTCATTATGCTTCGGTCACAGCAGGGAATTTATAGCAAGAGCCCAGCTGTTTGCAGCTCATGCCAGAGTTTTTTGATCCTAATGTAATTGAGCTCACATTTTTGAATCAGAAAATAATATTCAGAGGAGCCCACTCCTGAGTTTTCAGGTTTCCAGGCCAAGCAACGGTTCCTGAATACATTCTGGGCTGTTCTTTCCTCATACCTTTTCCTCTTCACCCTCAGAGCCGTTTGCTCCTTTCCTGGAACTAGACCTATGACTGTGCAAGTCTCTTTCTGTGCACACAGTGTTCTAACTATTCTTTTGAAGGAAAAAAAAAGTCTCACTGTTTTATTCCTTAACCCTTGCCTTCACTACTTAAAACTCCTTGCTATTCATTGTGCTTCATACATTCAACAATAATACATCCAAACAAAACTACTAAATGTAACTCATTTCTTTGGTATGAAACCAGATACCATACTAAGGGCTTTATGTGCATCTCCTCTTTTGTTCCTCCCAACAACTTTCTGAGGAAAGTCCTGTTATTGTTTCCATTTTACAGATAGTGTATTTGAGGTTTAGGGAGGTGAGCTGACTTCTAAAGGTCACACAGTGGTGAAGTGTGGCTTCAATCTCACTTGTACCAGGTCCAGAGTTTTAACCCTGCTGCTGTACAGGATTCGCCGCCTGAAACTGTTGAGTGCTAAAGTTCTGTGGGAGATGCTAAGGGCAAAAAAGACATAGTTCTTGCCCCCACAGAGCTTGAGCAGGAGTTGGAGAAAGCACTAAGCATAGTAACATGAAGAGCCAGCACCTCACTTTTGCCACCCTTAAGGGGTCCTCGTGAGGGCCAAATGAAATGACATTTAAAAGCACTTGTTTCAGGCCAGGCATGGTGGCTCACACCTGTAATCCCAGCATTTTGGGAGGCTGAGGCGGGCAGATCACTTGAGGCCAGACATTTGAGACCAGCCTGGGCAACATGGTGAAACCCGGTCACTACCAAAAATGCAAAAATTAGTTGAGTGTGGTGGCACATGCCTGTAATCCCAGCTACTTGGGAGGCTGAGGTAGGAAAATCACTTGAACCCAGGAGGTGGAGGTTGCAGTGAGCCAAGACTGTGTCACTGCATTCTAGCCTTGGTGACAGAGCAAGACTCTATCTCCAAAAAAAAAAAAAAAAAGCACTTGGTTCAAAGTGCAGTGCTAGATGGGTGCTTGCTGTTGCTATTGGTGTTATACCAGCAACAGTCCAATCCTGAGCCAGTCACCTGCATGGCTGGAAGGGCAGGTGTAGGAGGATGGCGTGGTGAGAACTGTTAAAATCACACTTATAGAAACTCATGCAGAATGTGGAATTTTGTCTGTCACATTCTGGCTAACCTAGCATTGCATACTTGCAGTTTGGCTGGGAAGGTAATAACAATAATAGCAAGCACATATATAGCTCTGATTATATAGCAGACACTGTTGTGTTTTACAAATATTAACTTATTTAATTTTGTTATTTATTTTTTAGACTTTAATTTTTTTAGAGATGAGGTCTCACTCTGTTGATCATGCTGGAGTGCAGTGATGCTGTAAGTCCTCATTGTAGTCTCAAACTCCTAGCTCAAGCAATCCTCCTGCTTCAGCCTCTCAAGTGGCTTGGACTACAGGCGCTAAAGGATTGTGTGTGAGCATTGCACTCCTAGATTCCTCACCTCAGTGCCCCCTTCCCCTTCAGTAACTAAGTCCTGTTGATTCTACTTCCTGAATGTCTTTTCTTTTCTTTTTTTTTTGAGACAGACTTTCTCTCTTGTTGACCAGGCTGGAGTGCAATGGCGTGGTCTCAGCTCACTGCAACCTCCGCCTCCCAGGTTCAAGCGATTCTCCTGCCTCAGCTTCCCAAATAGTTGGGATTACAGGCACCTGCCACCATGCCCGGCTAATTTTTGTATTTTTAGTAGAGACGGGGTTTACCATGTTGGCCAGGCTGGTCTCGAACTCCTGACCTCAGGTGATCTGCCTGCTTTGGCCTCCCAAAGTGGTGGGATTACAGGCATGAGTCACCGTGCCTGGCCCCTGAATGTCTTTTCTATTCATCCCCTGCTCTCCCTCTGCACTGCCCTCACTACTGCTTTGGTTTAGATTCACATCATCTCCCACCTGGAGGATTGTAGCAGCAGCCATCCTAGGCTTCGCTGGTACTACTCTCACCCCTTCACATCCCCAAGGCAATAAACGGCTTCTTTTTGTTGTTATTCTTGCTGTTTCGGTTCTTAGTCTCTCTGTTATTATATTGCACTTAATAGAACCATTACTCATTAAAACAAAACAAAACAAAACAAAAGTCTAGTCCAGTTTAATCTTTAAGACTTGACTCTCGGTTGTTACTGATCAGATGGAAAGTTTTTACTACTGTCTAGGAGGGAAGAATTTAGATTGGAACTCCCAGTGTGCCATGAATTATTTTCCTTGTGGTTACTCAGCAGTGATTCCTGGCCTCTCCTCCCAAATAAGGCTCAGGCCTGCATTCAAGCACCCACAGGTGGGAGCCAGGATGGTTGCAGTTCCTGTCGGCATGTTAGCCGGTTTCAGCTGCTCTGCAAAGGGGAGACGGGGCAGGAGAAAACGATGCCTGCTTTGGATGAAGCTCAACTTTTTCTCCAGAAGAACCCAGTGAGTAATGAATCAGACCCTGAACGTCCTAGAACACTAAACCCAATGCCACTGTCAGCTCCCTCCAAATCACAGTCATTTCCACATAGTGGCTCAGCCTAGGCCCGGTTCTCCAAACCATCCAAACAGAGAGGGGGAAAACCATCCTCAACACCCAGAGTGCAATTTTACGGAGGAGATTTATTTTTACGTTGATTTGGAACATAAATACTGTAAATATCCTCCACCCCATTGGCTTTTTTTTTTTCAGAGCTCTAGTTAATGGGGTAACTTTCTGGCTTGCACTTTATCAAGTTGATAGAACTGTTTAATGAAACCCACGGAGATTGGACAATTTAGTCTAACGGTCAGTTGCAACCCTTGATGTAAGTAATTTCCAGCAATACTGTATGTATCAAACGTCCAACCTGCCAGTGGTTATCAATATCCATTATGCTTTTGGTTGGCTTGAACCATTAATAACCTGTCAGATTAAGCAATTAGGCTGTCTCTACTTGCCAGGGGAAATTGTTTTCCCCTAACTGATGATACTGGGTTTGTGGTTGTGCAGATAAGTACTTGGTCAAAATGTTTGGCGCATTCCTAGCTGAGTCTTTTTGATAGATAAGGAGCAAGAAATAAAATTCAAGAGGCTGAGATACTTTCCAACTACGGTTGCAAACAAGAGGCTCTCACAACTTGGTACAAGCCAGCTCCACCACACCACTGGGACTCTGTACAGAGGTGTGGGAGAGTGTAAGGGAGTCAAAAGGGGTGGTGCAATACCTTGGAGGTAGCAAGAGCAAGCAGCTGTTACTTGGTGGCTGCAGACAATCTCTGAGAAAAAGTATCTCAGTCATTCCAGTTCACTTTATAAAAGTAGCTTAATTATCACTGGTGCTCTCTAGTGAGGGACTTCATTTGATGTGTCACACAGATGGGACCACATTTCTCCACAGAGCTCCAGCTAAGTCGGAACATTCAGGTTTCAATTTGAAATGTGCACTATCTTGGATTCTTTAGAAAGCACATCAGGGACACTCTTGGGGCTTTGCCATTTTGCACACTTTCAAAAGCAAGATGGAGAAGGGAAGAGAGAGGGGTAAAGTTCAATGGAAACCTATTATATAATCCTCCCCTATGCTGTTCGTTTGTGGTCTCTCCTGAATTTTTTTGGTTTTGTGATTTTCTACTTACATTTTCATGTAACAGCACAAGAGTGCATGTTACTTTCTACCTTCATGTCTTTGTGCATTCTAGTGCAAAGGTGCACCTAGTGCACTTCACCTGCTGTGTTCTTTTTTTCCCCTTTACCAGTTTACACACAACCATCAGTTTGAAGACCTGGTCTGAAAACCACTTCCAAGGAGACCTTGCAGAGTAACTCCATGCATTCCTATCACACATTTACTCAAAGTTTTCTTATTCCTTTGTCATCATTTCATATTTATCATTACATTGCTTTTATCCTATTTTAAAGATTTGCTGGTCAGGTGCAGTGGCTCATGCCTGTAATCCCAGCACTATAGGAGGCTGAGGTGGGTGGATCACTGGAGTCCAGGAGTTCAAGACTAGGCTGGGCAACATAGGGAGACCTCATCCTACAAACAATAATAATCAAAATTAGCTGGGCATGATAGCATGCACCTGTAGTCCCACTACAGCCAAAAGGAGGCTGAGATGGGAGGATTGCTTGAGCCCCAGAGGTTGAGGCTGTAAGTGAGCTGTGATTTCATCACTGTACTGTGGCCTGGGTGACAGAGCAGGACCCTGTCTCAAAAAATAGGGCAAAAAAAGGGCACATTGTGCCATGAGAGTGCATGAGTCGGGGACCCATCCTGGTTTAGACCTTAAGGAAGGTTTTCTGGAGGATGTGGAATTTGAGTTGAAATAAGAAAGAGAGAAGATCCCTTAAAGCAGAGGTGATAACGTGGGAAAGCAAAATGCCAGTGCCTGGAAGTAAAATTGGATGTTCCAGGACAGAAGTGGCACACTACCAGTGTGACCTGCTGTAGCAGTTCCAGTTTTGTAAGTTAAGTTTTATCTGAAGACAGCCATGCCCATTCATTTACCTATTGTCTGTGGTTGCATATGTGCTACAAAGGCAGAGTTGAATCGTGACAGAGTTGAATCTTTGCAGAGTTGAATAGTTTCCGGAGACCATGTGGCTCCTTTGCAAAGCCTAAGGTATTTGCTATCTGTCCCTTTACAGAAGAAAATTTGCATACAAAATTAGCTGGGTGCGGTGGTGGGTGCCTGTAATCCCAGCTACTAGGGAGGCTGAGGCAGGAGAATCACTTGAGCCTGGGAGGCGGAGGTTGCAATGAGCCGAGATCGCACCACTGCACTCCAGCCTGGGCGACAGAGTGAGACTCTGTCTCAAAAAAAAAAAAAAAAAAAAAGAAAGAAGAAAATGTCCCGGCCTCTGCGATGGCATGCAAGAGAAAGCTAAGATGACAGGAAAAGAGGAATGTAGGGAATGATGAAGCTGAAGCTGAGACAGGGACCAGACAGACCATGCAGATTAAGGGTTTTAAACTTCATTCTAAGAGGATGAAAAAGAACTGAATGGTTTTAAGCAGGGGCATCAAAAGGGCTGTCCTAGTATAATACATACTGGTTTTTAATCTTTTGTTTTTAATTTGGCAGTTCATGTTGTAACTAGACCTATTCTTCAACCATATAATCTTTAATTGTGTGTCTACTCTTTCATCATAGGGTTGTATTGTAATTCAGAAAGTTGCCCATCTTTTGAAATTAGATATACTCAGCAGTGAACATCTTTGTGCATATTGTTGTTAATTCCATATTGTTGTTAATTTCTTAGAAGTGGAATCGTTGGGTCAACAGGTATATGCATTTTAAAGGCTTTTGCGTCTCTGGTGTTTCCAGTCTTCCAGAAGTCATGTTTACTACCACCATCAAGGATGAGTGTATTTGATTCCCACACTCTTAGGAAAAATTTAAATATGTTTGTCAATTTTATGCAAGGAAACTATATTTTCTTGTTGCTTTAATTTGCACTTCTGTGATTATTGAAGTGGGTAACATTACTTTCCCATATGCATTTCTTCTTTTGTGAAATTCTTGCTCATATTCTTTGCTTATTTTTGGGCTATTTATCTTTCATTGTTAATTTTTTATGAGCTTATTATATATTGAGGATATTAACTCTTTGACATCCATATTGTGAATATTTTTTCCAACTTAGATTTTTAGCTTTACGTTTTATTTGTGGGATTTTTGACAGAATTTATAAATGCCTATTTAATAAATAAATCATTTTTTCCTTTGGATTTTCTGTCCTTGGGGTTACGCTTGAGAAGACTCTCACCACACGGAGATTATGTAACATGCACATATATTTTCTACTAGTTTTAAACCAGTTTTTCTTTATATTTTAATCTTTAATCCATCTGGTATTTATTTTGGTAGTGGCATGAGATAGAGATCTAACAGATTTTTTTCAAGGGGGAAAACTCTTTTTAGGGGAGAGGAAGAAATATCTCTTGGAAAAGTGGGAACTCTTTGATCAGAAACCCCAAACACTGTGTCTGGAAGAATGGCTCTTTGGGTGATGTGATATTGTGAAATATATATTTGGTCTTTGACCCAGTTTCCTGGCATATAACTCTTAAAATACTTAGAATCTCCAGTGTGAAGTATTTTTGTATGCTAATGATTGGCTTGATGGCTGGCAGCCTCTAGGCAGCTTCAGGATGGGGGATGGTCACCGGAAAGGCCAAGGCAGGATTAGAGGGTTGGGACTTTCAAATGACTGAAGTTTAAGTTGATCACCAGTGGCTGGTGGTTCAGTCATGCCTATGTAATGAAGCCTCCATAAAAACCCAAAAGGCCAGAGTTCAGAAACTTGGAGGTTCCTGGGGGTAGTGCGCCCCCACGGAGAACACGGAAGCCCCATACCCCTTCTTATGTGCCCTTGCCTTATGCATCTCTTCATCTGGATCCTTTGTAGTGTCCTTTATCATAAACTGTTAAGTGTTTCTTTGACCTCTGTGAGCCCAACTAGAAAATTAATAGAACCCAAAGAAAAGGTCGCGGTAACCCCAGCTGGAAGCTGATCGGTTAGAAGTTCTGCAGGCTTGGATTTGTGACTGGTGTCTGAAGGGAGGACAGTCTTGTGGGACCGAGCCCCTCAACCTGTGGGATCTGACACTATCTCCAGGTAGACAGTGTCAGAATTGAATTGGAGGACACCCAGCTGGCATCCGACGCAGAATTGCTTGCTTGCTTGGTGTATGGGGAACCCCCTCCCCATACACATTTGGTCACAGAAGTCTCTTCTGTGTTGATTGTTGTTGAATGAGAGAACAGAAAAAGCACTTTGAGTTTGCTTTTTCCACACATATTTTGTGTCAGAGGAGTAAAATTTGCTACACCGGTCCAGGCTCAGAGAAACATGTGGTTTGGGGAAAGAAAGGATAAAAACAGACGAGTGATGAGGAGCTTTTGATTCCTGGGTGGCCATGTGGTCACCCATGATATGGAACTGCAACTGTGCTGCGCTCAGTTATTAAAGGTGAAAGTTACCAGTGGAATCTAGAGATGGATCTACCTCCTGGGGAGTTGGTTCACTGGATGCATAAGACAATGCAAACTAAGAAAAAAGTGAAATATTAATATCCTATTATGTGGTTATTGTTATCAGTAGTATGAAATTAAAAGACAGTGCTGGGTTGGACCATGATGTTAGACCAAGCTCAGATTTTAGTGAGTCTGAGCTTCGGCCGCTAGCCTCAAAGGGAAAAACTGCAGCAGAGACAACAGAAAAGTACCTCTAATACCAAGAAGCTAGCCAGTGTGGGGGAAGGGCCACTCAAAATAACAATTGAAACTAAGGGTCTAGTGTGAAGGAATTGTTTCATTTTGTAGATCAGTATCATCAGTCTCCTGGGGAGCTTTTATTAAAATGCATTATAAGAGTAATGGGTTAATTTAGGGGCAGTAGCTTTTGTTATGAATGTTGCAGAGGGGAAGGGCATATTTTGGTTGATGCAGGACCCACTGCTTGTTATGGTCACAGAGGTCTATACATAATCCTGACACACAGGAGATTATTCTTGAGGGAACAACAAGCTTGGTGGACTGGATAGAAGCCACTGTAAAATGTTGCCCTGAGAAGGGAGACTGTCCAGCTACCCCTGACTGTCTGCTACTTCCAACCCCAGAGGAAGCAGAAGATAGGCCTCCTGTGCAAACCGTGTGACTTTATGATGACCGGGATATTCACCAGGTCATTGTAAATGCTGTGATTAAGGGGGCCCTTTTTGCATGGTCACCTCATGTAACTTTACTGTTACAAAATTGGAGAAGCCTTATTGAATTTGCTCTCAGATTCCTTTCACGGGTCTTATGGATGCTAATAAAAACATTAAGTTAATTAACAAGAGAAAGAGGAAAGACAGAGGGGAGAGTCAAAAGCCTCATCCCAGGAAGGTGGAATTTTTTTTTTTTTTTTTTTTTTTGAGATGGAGTCTTACTCTGTCGCCCAGACTGGAGTGCAATGGTGTTATCTCGGCTCACTGCAACCTCTGCCTCCCAGGTTCAAGAGATTCTCCTGCCTCAGTCTCCTGAGTAGCTGGGACTACAGGCACCCACCACACCCGCCCGGCTAATTTTTGTATTTTTAGCAGAGACGGGGTTTCACCATGTTGGCCAAGCTGGTCTTGAACTCCTGACCTCAAGCGATCCGCCCGCCTCGGCCTCCAAAAGTGCTGGGATTGCAGGCGTGAGCCACGACGCCAGCCGGGAAGGTGGAAATTTTTTTTTTTTTTTTTTTGAGATGGAATCTCGCTCTGTCGCCCAGGCTGGAGTGCAGTGGTGCCATCTCCACTCACTGCAAGCTCCGCCTCCCGAGTTCACGCCATTCTCCTGCCTCAGCCTCCCGTGTAGCTGGGACTACAGGCGCCCGCCACCGCGCCCGGCTGATTTTTGTATTTTTAGTAGAGGCAGGGTTTCACTGTGTTAGCCAGGATGGTCTCGATCTCCTGACCTCGTGATCCGCCCGTCTCGGCCTCCCAAAGTGCTGGGATTACAGGCGTGAGAAATAAGGTGAATAAAGAAAACAATGATAAAGGTGAAACTGAGGAGAAAAAGAGAAGGGAGAGTCATGGGACTTGTCCCAGCAGGGTGGAAATCTTCAGACAGTTATTAAGTAATTGGGGGCTGGGCGTGATGGCTCACGCCCGTAATCCCAGCACTTTGGGAGGCTGAGGTGGGAGGATCCCTTGAGCCCAGGAGTTTGAGAACAGCCCAGGCAGCATAGAGAAACCCTGTCTCTAAAAATAATACAAAAGTTAGCCGGGCATGATGATGCCAGCCTGTGGTCCCAGCTACTCAGGAGACTGAGGTGGGAAGGTCACCTGAGCCTGGGGAAATTGAGGCTGCAGTGAGGCCCTGCCTCAAAAAAAAAAAAAAAAAAAAAAAAAAAAAAAAAAAAAAAAAAAAAGATGGAAATACTCAGTGCTCATAAGAGTTCTATAATAAAGTGGAAATGGTTTATAGAGCTCATGCTCCCTGGGGATTGCAAGGAAGAGATACTCATGAGCAGGAATCCTGTTTTTTTCTAGGACTGACTCTGGAACTGTCTGTGTTTGAGGAGCTGCTGGATTCTACAGTACCCTATAAGCAGCTCCCAACAGACTGTCAACGAGCTGCTTGGTTTGTGGATGACCGTTCCATGGTGAATGGTTAACATCCTATTTGGAAGGATGCCACTCTGATCAAGGAAGGTAAAAACAAATCAGCCCACTGGCTGAATTACATATTTCTTCCCTAGCAGTGATGGAAGAATTGAACAGTGGTGAAAATCCTTGTGTTTGGATTTTTACTGACTTGTGGGCAATGGCCAATAGCCTGGCCATATAGTCAGACAGAGGGCAGTGGAAACCTGGCCTTTTAAAGGGATGCTTATGTGGGGCACAGCCCTTTGAGCGGGCTGGAATTGACAAACAAGTAACCCCATGTGCTCCTTTGAGGTGGCCACCTGGGTTCATGAAATAAGTGGATGTGGGGAAACTGCAGCAGTACAAACATGGGTTGAATCTAGACATGTTCCTTTTGCACCCTTTCAGGAACATTATGCCAGTAAAAACTGTTATGTCTGTCAGCAAGAGACACTGCCAATGGCTATGGGGCAGATTCCCTGGTGGGAAGGCCCTAAACACAGCTGGCAAGTGAGACTGATGCTGGTAGCCCTGGAGGGCCACAAATGGGTCGTGACAGGAATAGCCACTGATTCTGGACTGGGCTTTGTTTACCAGATGGAAGATGAAAATGCTTAGAATGGCCGGGCACGGTGGCTCACACCTGTAATCCCAGCACTGTGGAAGGCCCAGGCGGGTGGATCACTTGAGGTCAGGAGTTCAAGACCAGCCTGACCAACATGGTGAAAACCCATCTCTAGTAAAAAACAACAACAACAACAACAACAACAACAACAACAACACCACCAACACCAACAAACCAAAATTAGCCAGGCGTGGTGGCGCATGCCTGTAATTCCAGCTACTTGGGAGGCTGAGGCAGGAGAATCGCTTGAACCCGGGAGGTGGAGGTTGCCACGAGCAAAGACTGCACCATTGCACTCCAGCCTGGGCGACAAGAGCCAAACTCCGTCAAAAAAAAAAAAAAAAAAAAAAAAAAAGCTCAGAATGCCATTAAAAACAAAACAAAACAACCCAAAGATACTACGCAGATTCGGTCATTCAACCACCATTTCTTCCGACCAAGGTACCCACTGTATAGCCCCATAATGCCCAGAAATGGGTGAAGAGATATCCTCAGAGTGACAGTGTCATAGAGAAATTGAATGGGCAATTAAAACATTGGTTATCTAAAGCAGGGGGACATAAAAACATGAAGGGCTGGTTTACATGCCTTTATGAGTGTGTGCCCATACTCAAGATGAGCGAGGCTAAATGAATGTCCCCACTGTATTTTCCTCCATTTTTCTGGTTAATCTGGGGAAGAGAGGATGGGGAAGGATGTTGGTATGACTACGCAATTTCTGCCAAGGGAGGAGTATGCTGATATAATAACTATACTTTTTTCCTTTCTTCTTCTCATCACCTTAATTGTTTTTTTCTTTACCTGATGCAGGGGTCACAGGACTACAGGTGCTGAAAGTAGGAAAGTTTTCTAAGAAAGCTTCTACCAGAATTCCTAAGGGTCTGGTGGAGGTGGGGTGTGCAAAATTGGGACTAACAGTGAATGTTGCTATATTCCCTGGTGGTAAAAATAGCCCACTAGTACTGCACTTGTGTCACCTCACCCTATCTAAATGGGAGTGGACCTAGGGAAAGTACTTGTTAGACTTTATTTATTTAAAGTCTAACTAGTATTGCTGCCTGCAATCTAGACCAGCACAGTGGTGATTCTAATGTCCCTTCCAAAGGTAAAAACAAGTTTGGATATTAATGGAGAGTAGGAAAAATAGTAGCAGAGGATAAAGGAATGAAGAAATTCATTATAAATTAAGGGAAATCTAATAAGCGATGACATTGTCTTAGCTGAATTATACCAGAAACCTGAAAGGGTGACGTATGTTTGCTGAGACCACTCCTGTGAATGGAAGGAAGTCTGCAAACCTGAGTGACCTCACCCTAGGAGACATTCCTATAATATGATGGGCTGGACTCATTATTAATGATTGGATTAGATTCTAGTAATGTGACAGTATCTTTTGAGTCATGAGTCCTTTTGACATAAGTGACCAGGTTCAAAAACCAGGTGGACTGTTATATTGAGAAGTATATATTTGATCTTTGACCCAGTTTCCTGGCGTAAAACTCCAAAAATCCTTGGAATCTCCAAAGCTGTGTCTTTTTGAATGCTAACGATTGACTGATGGCTGGTAGCCTCTGGACAGCATCAGGATGTGGGCGGGTTACCAGAAAGAGCAGAGGAAAAACAGTTTATTTTCCCTCAGGTGAGGCGCAAGCATTTGAGACATTCGAGACGTTTCAAAACCAAATGTTTACTTACTTTAGAACGAACTTAATATATGTATTTTTTAAAATCAGATCTTCACCCAAAAGTTGATATCCCCAAAACACTTCTACCTCCAAACAGCCACCACTCCAAAGCCTCAAGCCTCATTATTCCACCCAGAAGGACGCTTTAAAATTACTTTGGTGTCTTGTGTCCATATGAGGCAAACATTTCCAAATATAAGTGTATTTGTGACTTTAAATGTGTTTCCTTCACTTATCTTTATTCTTTGTGTTGTCTGTGTAAAGACTAATTGTTTTATTTATTTCATGAACACATGTATAGTGTTTATTATATACTAGGAACTGTTCTTTTTAAATTAAATTAAATTAAATGTTTTGAAACAGAGTTTCGCTTTTTCGCCCAGGCTGGAGTGAAGTGGCATGACCTTGGCTCACTGCAACCTCCTTCCCTCGGGTTCAAGTGATTCTCCCACCTCAGCCTCCCAAGTAGCTGGGATTACAGGCATGCACCACCATGCCCGGCTAATTTTTGTCTTTTTAGTAGAGACAGGGTTTTACCACGTTGGCCAGGCTGGTTTCGAACTCCTGACCTCAAGTGATCCACCCGCCTTGGCCTCCCAAAGTGCTAGGCTTACAGGCATGAGTGGCCAGGAACTGTGTTCTTAGTGTTTTTATTCTTTTTTTATTTTTTTTTTTTACTTTTCATAACAGCCCTGTGTTATAGGTAAAGCTATCGTCCTCATTTTACAGCTGAGGAAACTGTGGAACACCAAAGTTCAGCGATCTGTTTGAAGCACACATGTAGCAGGTCATGACCGTATTCTGTTTCCTTAAATGACAGAGTAGAGAAGGACTTTTTTTGGGGGGGGGGCAGGGGGCATGGGGAGGTATGGAAAATTCCCTCTGTGGGCAGAAACAAGTGGCACCACGGGAAGAAACTGAAGTCTGAACTCATAGGCTCACAGAATTATTCCTTCGCAAAACGTGAATCATGTGGTCTAGAGGCTACTGCCCTCACATAAGCTTTTTTAGTTCTGTTTTTATTTCTACTTTAATTGTCCTATCAGTGTTCATGCCCAATATTGCCTTCTAATGTATATATACTCTTATTGTAAGCCATCTAGAATCTCCTTAGATATAGGCAGGTATAAATTATACTAAAAAGCCTGAAGTGTGCTCAAAACATTTAAGTGGAAGTAATATTAAGACAAAAGAAATTGTTTTTAACCTTAAAGGAAAGCAATTTGTACAAATGTTAATGAAAGTTCCATCATAACCACTGAAAGCTGGAAGCAACGAAATATTTAGCAAGAGATGAGTGGCTAAAGAAAACTACCACATCAGTGAGGTAGAATGTCTCATGGCCATTTTTTTCTTTCTTCTTTTCTTTTTTTTTTTTTTCGGAGTCTTGCTCTGTCACCCAGGCTGGAGTACAGTGGTACGATCTCGGCTCATTGCAACCTCCACCTCCCGGGTTCGAGCAATTCTTCTGCCTCAGCCTCCCGAGTAGCTGGGACTGCAGGCATGTGTCACCACACCTGGCTAATTTTTGTATTTTTTAGTAGAGACGGGATTTCACTATGTTGGCCAGGCTGGCCCACGACCATTAAAAATCACCAATGTGGAGACTATACTGTTAAGGAAATTAGTATTTGAATTGATAGTAAATGAAAAAGGTAGAATAAAAACAATAGGTACACATTTATAAATATGTGACAAAATACGGCCAAGCGCAGTGACTGACACCTGTAATCCTAGCAGTTTGGGGGGCCGAGGCGGGTGGATCACCTGAGGTCAGGAGCTTGAGACCAACCTGGCCAACATGGTGAAACTCTGTCTCTACTAAAAATACAAAAATTAGCCAGGCATCGTGGCGCATGCCTGTAATCCCAGCTACTCAGGAGGCTGAGGCAGGAGAATCGCTTGAACCCAGGAGGCGGAGGTTATAGTGAGTCGAGATGGTACCACTGTAGTCCAGCCTGACCTATGAGACTCCATCTCAAAAAAAGCGAGACTCCATCTCAAAAAAAAACAAAAAAAAAGGGACAAAATATGAATACGTATGTCACTAATGGGAATACATTTAGGACTGATATCAGTAGCTAAATCGAATGTTATGAGTTTTGGTATAGAGAATTTAACATGATAATTAAAACTAATAAATTTAAAAGACTTTTTTTTTTTTCAGACATAAAGGAATTGCCTCCCCGATAGTCCCTGTTATTCTTTCAAGCCTAGGAGGGGGTCATAAGGCTATTTCTGGGCGGACAGGAAGGGGATCTACACTCTGGCCTTTTCCCCTGGGGGCTTGCAATTTTTCTGTGTGTTCGGGAAGTGCAGATTGGGCTTTCATTAGGAAAGGATCTAGTTCAGCATTCTTGTCATCACCAGCTGGGGATGAAGAGGCCAAGTTAATGGGAATCTTGGCAAGAATGCTGGGGAAAGGCAGGGACAGCAGAAGTGGCTCCTAGGGGAGCTGTGCAGCTGAAATGAAGTCAAACTGAGGCGGGCCAATCCCATTTAGTTCCGGCAGGTGCACAGAATCTGCTCTGGGAGCATGATACAGTTCCTACTATAGAAGTGCAGGTAGAGCAACACTTCACATGTAGATCAGGTAAATACAGGGGACTCTCAGACTAAGGAGGGAGAGGCAGAGCCAGGGCCCAGCCTATAGGAAGTGGTACTGACAGCAAGTAAGGCAGGTAGCTGGAACCCACAAATTGGCTGGAATATGATTAAAGACTTTCCCCACAACTGGGCACCAGAGCTTGGAGGAGAATGGAGATGACTTGAGTGTCTGACAGGTGCAGAAGAAGAGGGCCAAGAAACGCTTGTCTTTCCTTCTGGAAGTGTTTGGTGTTTGTGGTAGTTTTAATGAGACGTGTCCGAAGTCTTTGCTACTCCTCCCTTTAGGAGATGAAGCCTCATTCCCTTCCCCTTGAATGTGGCCTGGTCTTAGTGACTTGTTTCTTTTTTATTTTTCTTTTTTTGAGACAGAATCTTGCTCTGTCACCCAGGCTGGAGTGCAGTGGCATGATCTTGGCCCCAACCTCCACCTCCCGGGTTCAAGAGATTCTCCTGCCTCAGCCTTCCTAGTAGCTGGGACTACAGGTACCTGCCACCACACCCAGCTAATTTTTGTATTTTTAGTAGAGACGGGATTTCACTATGTTGACCAGGCTGGTCTCGAGCTCCTGACCTCAGGTGATCTGCCTGCCTTGGCCTCCCAAAATGCTGGGATTACAGGTGTGAGGCACTGTGTCCAGTCAGTGAATTGTTTCTAATGAATAGAAGTGATGGAATGTCAACCTCAAAATTAGGTTATGAAAAGACTGTGGCTTCCACTTTGGAGACTTTCTCTCAGAGCACTCGCTCTGGGGGAATCCAGCTGCCATGTCATGTGAGCTGCCCTATGAAGTGGCCCATGTGGTGAGGAACTGAACTTTCCTTCTAACACCACAAGTGTGAGCTTCTCTAGGACCCTCAGGTAACTGCTGTCTTAGCCTACAACCACAGTACCTTGAGAGACCCTCAGCCAGAACCATCTAGCTACATTTCTTGCAGATTCTTGACCCTCAGAAACTGTGATGTTTGTTGTGTAAACTGATAACTGTTTGGATTATTTGTTATGCAGTTATTATTATTTGTTATGCAGATTATTATTAATACAGTGGTGGCCTGGTGCCTGATTATATTGTGAAAATGTCTGGCACTTTGACCTAGTGCTAGGGAACAGCCAAGGTGGGATGGGGCAGCATAAAAATGGCTGAATGCTTACTTCAGACAGCTGAGATGGGGTGGAGATGGGGCAGCTGGAGATGAGGCAGCCACTGACAATTACAGATGTTAAGTGCTCAGTGAGATGTTGTTCTGTGCATACTAATGAGAGATGTCCAGTTCCTTTGTGTGGGGAAATGGTACAGCCAACATCCCAAATAGTTGGTCCCACAGTATCAGGGCCCAGGGCTAGTAACCCCAAAGTGTGGTGCATGATTTTTAAAGCCAAGAGAAGAATTGTAGTTCGGGCTGGAGGGAACACTGAGCCAGAATAGCAAGTCCAGAACAGGTTGTAAATTGAGGGGAGCCTAAGGAAGTCAAATCTGGAGGCAAAGCTGAGCTAAAGGACCAGTGATGCTAGTGTGAGGGTCATAGTAACCCAGAAAGAGGGAATAATCCAGGAAGACCTGGATTCCTTCCACAGATGTGGGAGCAGATGTCAGTGTGACATACCAGGAGGGAGCAGATGTCAGTGTCACATACCAGGAGGGAGCAGATGTCAGTGTCACATACCAGGAGGGAGCAGATGTCAGTGTCATATACCAGGAGAAAGTCCCTTACAATTTCTGACTCAAGCTTCTGTGGACGCTGGATCCACTCCAGCTAGGACAGGTTGAGGAATGGAACCTGGCTTTTCTTTCAATGACTTGAAGAGGTTTAAGAATGGTTGTTGAGTCTGCATTGATAATCCATTTTCATTTCTTCCTTCCCCTTCAAACATTGTTCATTCACTGGCCTTAGAAGGGGTGAGGATCTATAATGAGGTCTCCATTGGTTGCATCATTTTCTGCAATCTTAAAATAGATCACATATCTCTAGGCCAGTCTTGGCACTGGTTGCTGTTGAGGGTCTGATGGTCCTTCCTGGGAAGCTTTCATCTGGATATGGTGAACATCTCTAGAGGGCCTCGCAGCTGGTGCTAAAATACGTGTTCAAGTGTCTGCTAATTTTCTATCGACTGAATGTTGCATGGCCCTCTCAGCAGAATGACATTTCACAGCTTTCAGCTGCCATAAATCATTGACCTTAAGAGCCTCAGGGTTCAGTACCTAATCCACCAAGCTAGCCAGGCACTTGAAGCACTTTAAGACTTTGAATAGAAATAGACCCAAAGACATGCTGTCCCCAAAAGCCATTCCATTCCAGCATGATTAAATGTCTGTGCTCCCAGAAGTTTTCTATGATAGTTTAGAAGATTGGCACGAATATACCCCAATTTTTTTTTTTTTTTTTTTTTTTTGCGTGTGTATTCAGGCAGCAAAATCCTGATGGAGATGAATTTGTGCCATTGCAACTTTCTGGGGGTATCTTTCAGATGCAAACTCTTTGTCTTAGCTAAGCTGCCATTTGGCCATTACATCCCCCAGAGGAAGGATTTAGAGCTCTGAGATCAAAAGCCCACATTTGAAAATAACTGTACTTGGTGTTTTAGTCAAGTTTGCCAGCAAGGAGATGTAGTGCAAACTAGGAGAGGTGAGCCAATTAGCACCTTTAGCTCATCTGTCTCTTGGTTCCATTTTGCGCTAAGCTCCCCAGAGACATTCTCTGCTTAGAAAACAATCCCCTATCCCTTCTGGTGTAGTTGAACAGTGCAGCCAATCTCTGAAATGAAAATTATTTTGTAAGTTGTCTCTAAGGTTAAAGTTCAGTTAACTATACTGCCTAAGTGGATTTGCAGAGTCAGCTTACCAGTTTATATGGTGTGGCAAAAAAGATGGCTAATTACTCACCAAGGACATATTTCCCATCTCTGTGGAGTTGTCACTGGGATTACATTTCTGAGCTACCCTTACATCTAGGTGGTGCCATGTGACTAATACTTGTGGATGGAACATGAGCAAAAACGATTTGTGTCTCTTTTAAAAGCAGGTGTTCCTTTTATACCCTTCCATTTGATTTCTTGATGCAGACAACCATAGTAACCTTGGAAATCAGTGAGTTGAAATTGGAAGAGCTACAAGGGGGTAAGGAACCTGGGTTCTTATATTTCCATCTGAAAAGTTATTTGCTGACTAGGAGTGCCCAAACTAGACTGTTAGGTGAACAGGAAGTGCATTTCTATTGTGTTAAGTCACTCAACTTCTTTGTTACAGCAGTTAGCATTACCCTAACCAACATACGTGGAATTTTGAGATTCTTGAGTAAAATGGGATTTGAAAGGGCTATGACTGGGTAAGCTATACACTTGGCTAAACTGAAGTTTTGAACTGAATGGCAATAAGGTATATAAAATTTATCCTGAATATTCTACTGCCCCCTCCTTTCCCTAGTTCATTCATGCATTCCACAAAAATGTATTGGAGGCATACAATATGCCAGGTACTATGCTAAGTATGCACTGGAGATACAATAGTGAGCAAAACAGACTTGGTTCCTGTTCTCATGAACCTTAAAATGTATAGCAGAGAGATGATGAGTTCCCGAGTTCAGGCGGGGGACTAGAGAGGGAGGGGATGGAGTAGAATAGTGATTCTCTAACCTGATCATTGGACCATCAGCCATCTGATCACCTGGAAAGCTTATAAAAAATAGAAAATTTCATATTCTGTCCCTACAAAACCTGAGTCAAGAGGACTGGGATGGAATCCAAGCAACCATGCATTGGTTGAGATTTAGAAGGTAGAGTTGAGAGGACTTTAATGACTGCTTGGAATTGATAAGCAAAGGAGAAGGAATATTTGGTATTTGAATATTAATTTCTGGCTTGAACCACTGATTTGGCAGTGGTGGTATGTGTTTGAGATAGGCAACACAGGAAGAAGAGCAGATTTATCTTGAGGTGGAATAATAAGTTGAACTCTGGATGTAATGACTTTGAAGTGCCCATGCACTATCCAGCTAGAGATGTATATTTGGTTGTGTATGATGGGAGTAGAGAGTGAGACTGTTGGGAGGAAAGGAGACCAGCAAATTGATCCTGGTAAGGTATGAAATCAGATGCAGTCCTTTCTCTTAAGAAGCTCACAGTTGAGTGGTGCTGCATAAGGCTGATCTCAAGAAACTACTGGGTGGTGCGCCGCTATTCTATCTCTCTACTCTACACGTGACATTTTGGGATGCTGAAAACAATGGAAACAGTGGGGGAATATTTAACAAAAAATATTTGTCCCAGGGCCTTTAAGCTCATCCAAGAAAATGGCACTTCTCCTATTCATTTGTCCAGGTCCAGTTCTTCCTTTCCACTGTTATCCCTGACACCTTGCTCTCATTATGACTGGCCATCTAATTCCTGGCATTGTTTCTGTTTTTATAAATATCTACACTCGTCCTCACAGGTTTTCATGATCTCTTCTGGATTCTTTTCTTGGCTTATTAGACCCAGCTGCCAACCTAATTCTCAGCGCTGCTTTCTCAATGGAGTGTGGCATCTCTTGATGTTTTGAGTAAGAGGGTCTACCAGCAAAGGTTTCCCTGGACTCTTACAAGGCAAGTGGAATTGAATGGAGCTGATGTATGGGGAAGCACTACCGATGTGTATGCTATTATTCTGATTTGTTGCAAAGGGACTTATAATGTCCAAAGCGGGCACAATTCTCTTCTTTCAGGTCTTTATGTCTTTGTGTCATCTGTGGATAAGTTTTCTTGAAAAGCAAATCGCTTCTATCTTGTGTTAGTGAACTCACATAAAAAAATGAAAATGCCTGATGAAAATCAACAGAGAAAGCTTCAAAGAGAAGGGGAATTCAGTGACTTCCTTTTCAGAGCCAAGCTCAAATTTGAAATTTTCTCCATCTGGCTGCACCTTCAGCTAAATGCGCTTCATACCTAATATATCTGAGCATAATTATCTGGACTGATATAAATTTGCTGTACCCAGCACTTTAAGCATTGATGCTGTCAGCTTGAAAGCACCTACTCAGAGTTCTGAGTGGTTTCTGTTTGGGCTCAACTTTGAGATCCAATGAGTGATTTAGGTGAAAGAGCACCACTAGGCTGAAAAAGAAGGGAAATAACTTTTTTTGAACTCTTATGAGCTTAAGTCCTGTATTTGGTGTAGTGTATTTGTTATTTTCTTTAGGGCCCTCTCAACAATTTTGTTATCCCTAAATTACAGATAACAAAACTGAGGATCAGAGAAATGAAGAAACATGCAAAGGCACACAGCTTGTAAGTAGCAAACTAGGTATTAAAATCCTGGTCTATTGGTTTCAGAGCCTTTGTGCACTTTACATTAGATTAGTAAGGCCAAAATTCAGTCATTTGTAATTTAGGTACCACCTCTAATATCCTGTTATTTTTTTCTTTTAATCATCTGTTAAATTAAAAAATTTAGCCTTTCCTTAAGCAAAGATATCTTGAAAATCACGGGTTTTGGGTGTGTGTGTGTGTGGATGCGTGTGTGTGTGTGTGCATTATTCATCTGGGTGTCGTTTCAAATCAACTCATGTACTACTAACGGAACACATGTCATTCTTTGGAAATGCTGCAGTTTGCCATTAGTGGAAGTGGAAGGGAAAAGGGAAGGCAGGTAGGTGCATTCTATTAGCCTTCCACAAATCAACCACAATTTTATTTTATTTATTTATTTATTTTTGAGACGGAGTCTTGCTCTCTCGCCCAGCCTGGAGTGCAGTGGCGCGATCTCGGCTCACTGCAACCTGTGCCTCCCAGGTTCAAGCAATTCTCTGCCTAAGCCTGCTGAGTAGCTGGGATTACAGGTGCCTGCCACCATGCCCAGCTAATTTTTCTATTTTTAGTAGAGACGGGATTTCACTATGTTGGCCAGGCTGGTCTCGAACTCCTGACCTCAGGTGATCTACCTGCCTTGACCTCCCAAAGTGCTGGGATTACAGGAGTGAGCCACCGCACCTAGCCACCCTGCCTACATCTTTAGCCTCATTTCATAGCACTTTGCCCACCACTTGGGCTGCCCAGTTTTCAGTAAATGAAACTGGAGTTCTAGTTTAATTAGGTTGTTAATTAAGAATTCTATGAAATACAGCAGAGGATGACTTGCAAGCTAATTCAGAAACCTGTCGTCTTAAGATGATTGATGGAGATACTGGGGGATGGTACTGACTATTGCTAGGTTGACTGTTTTATCAAATTGTTTGTCATGAGAATAATGATTGCTAGAACCCATGTAACAATACTACTTACTACTTGACATTTAGATTGGGCTTTTATCTTTTTTTTTTTTCCCCAAAAACATATGCATAGTTTTGTTCTCACTACATCCGGGTAAGGTGTGTAGTGCAGATATTTATATTTCTTGCTGACAGATACAGCAACTGAAACCCAGAGTAGTAAGATGAATGTCACGTAGCAAGTCAGGGGCCCATCTATATAGTCCAAAAGCATGGAGAAATAATAATACATAATAATAATAGTATTACTGAATACCACTTGTAAAGCCCTTACCATGTGCGAGACACTGTCACATAGTTTACTATGTCTACTTCAGAGATGAGGAAACTGAAGCTTAGAGATGTCACTTAGGTTGTCAGAGCTACTTTCACAACATATCTAGAATCCATCTGGTTTTCTTTCTTTTTCTTTCTTTTTTTTTTTTTTTCAGATAGAATCTCACTCTGTCACCCAGGTTGGACTGCAGTGGCACAGTCTTGGCTCACTGCAAGTTCCACCTCCTAGGTCCAAGCGATTCTCCTGCCTCAGCTTCCCAAGTAGCTGGGACTACAGGCATGCGCCACCACACCCAGCTAGTTTTTGTATTTTTAGTAGAGATGGGGTTTCACCATGTTGGTCAGGCTGGTCTCGAACTCCTGACCTAAAGTGATCGACCCACCTCGGCCTCCCAAAGTGCTAGGATTACAGGCTTGAGCCACTGTGCCCAGCTTTTTTCTTTTCTTTTTTCTCTCTCTCTCTTTTTTTTTTTTACACAGGGTCTCACTCTGTTGCCCAAGCTGGAGTGTAGTGATACAATCATGGCTCACTACACCCTCATCCTGCCTGGACTCAAGCAATTCTCCCACCTCAGCTTTCTGAGCAGCTGGTATTACAGGCATGTGCCACCATACCTGGTTACCATCTGGTTTTCAAGTCATTTCTAGTCTCCTAATGCTTTTGTTCTGCCAGGGCCCTAAGTGATTGAAAACACAGAGAGGACACCACTAGCAAAGGCAGAGCCTTCACTAATTGTTTTGGTTTCCAAACTCCTGTACTATATGACTCTGGGAGAGCTGGCCTCAACCATTGATTTGCCTTGAGAACTCTTCTCTTGCTTTAGCATGGAGCCCCTACTGGAGACAGGGTACTCTAGGCCTCTTTTTCCCTTCAGTGTCCTCCTGTTCCCATTTGTTTAACCTTTGGTTCCTACTATTCCAAAATGGCAGAAGGGAAGAGAAACGATGAGAGACAGAGAGAGAGAGAGAGAGATTGTCCTAAAGATTTAGAGAAGAGCAAATGTAAGTCACTCACACTTTGCCTCCTTGAACCCTACTCTCTTCCTCTTGGCCTTCCAAAGGCCTCCAGCAGGAGGATTGTCTAAGCCTGATCTTCTATATCAACCATAAGGGGATACTACTAACATAGTCCCATTTTGTGGTGCTCAGGGCACCTTGATCAATATGCAGAGTTCTTGGTATGGGAAAAAGTAGCCTCAAGTGTCCCTAGAAGTTAGAATGTTTGACCCATAGTCAGCACCAGGTGTGCCATACAATAAGTAGCAACACATCAGTTACGGAGCTGCAAATCAGGTAAAAGCCCCATCCTTGGATGGGTCTGCAATCAGTCAAGCCGGACTTCTTTTATAGATGATCAGGATGTTAGATTCTAAGAAACAGGAGTTGAGACTAAGACGGAAACTCATTTCTCAGTGCAGCTTGCTTTGCAAATACCCAGGCTATTTATGAGGGAAGCTCTTTAAGTCCTTGCTTTTAGTCAGGATTGATCCTTTAAATAGAAGTAGGACCGAGCTTGCAAGTGTAAAGTAGAGAGACTGAGAAGCACGTAGGGCCCAGTACATGATGTTGGATAAACTCCAAGCTGGCTTTGTCTCCTACTCAGAATCTCCTCTGTGATTCTTAAAGTGAATCTCTAAGGGTGGTCCCAGGATCTTTGGCATCAGCATCACCTAGGAACTGGTCAGAAATGCAAATTCTCTGGTGCTACCTGAGACGTAGTGAATCAGAAACCCTGGGATAGGGACACAGCAACCTGCGCCATGCCGTGGCCTCCATGGGATGCTGAGGCCCACTCGATTTTGAGAACCACTGCTCTATGATGCCCTGATGGCCAGGGCATGCCTTCACAGTGCCGTCATTGTATCTGAACCAGAATTCTTATGTGCTACAAGCTTTTGATTTTTAGTGACTGCGTAGCTCTTGTTTATTCTGGTCCCCTGTCTGCTGACCCTGCCTCTGCGGCTGTCCAGAGTGATGAAAATCATACTCAGACTCTCTTTCCTGATGCTAGTACAATCAGTTTAGAGTTAAAACATGACCTCAAATCTCCTATGCCTATACAGACTCAAATCATGAGGATGGCATAGTGCTGAAGAGCGCTAGTTTTGGGGGCAGGCATATCTGGGTTCATATTCAGGCTCTACCTCTTAACTAGATCTCTCTCGTGGATGCTATAAACCTCCATTTCTTCATTGGAAAAGTGGAGATAATAACATCAACCTTGCAGCATTGTTGTAAGGACTAAAACAGACAGTGTATGTGAAGTGCAGAGTAGCTGGCATTTAACAAGTGCTCCCTTATGGCAGTCAGATTGGACGGCTTATTTTCCCTTTTCAGTTCTCATGGCATTGTGTAGTTGTACTGTAACTTCAGGGGGTTGATTTTTCTCATTTGTTTTACCATGAAAAATATTTTCTTTTCCCCTTTGGAGAAGAGAGGTGGCACACACACCACTGAAGATCACTGTGAAGGTGGAGAGGCATTGTAGAAGATTGGTTAAAGGCCTGGGCTCTGGGGCCAGATTGCAGGAGATCACAGTCTTTTTTTTTGGTGGGGGATGGAGTCTTGCTCTGTTGCCCAGGCTGGAGTGCAGTGGCACAGTCTCTGCTCACTGCAACCTCCACCTCCCGTGTTCAAGAGATTCTCCCTCCTCAGCCTCCTGAGTAGCTGGGATTACAGGTGTGCACCACCATGCCAAGCTAATTTTTGTATTTTTAGTAGACAGGGGGTTTCACCATGTTGACCAGGCTGTTCTCAAACTCCTGCCCTCAAGTGATTTGCCTGCCTCGGCCTCCCAAAGTGCTGGGATTACAGGTGTGAGCCACCACACTGGGCCCAGAATGCATGAGATTGAATCCTCATTTCGGATTCAAAATCAGGATCACACACTTACTAGCTGTGTGTTACCACTCTGAACCTGTTTTCCCATTTGGAAAATGGAGGTAATAGTAATACCGACCTTAGTAAATCTTTAGATTTAATGAATTAATATATGTAAAATGCTTGAAATAGTGCCTGACACATTTGATTTTGAAACTGTTGAAAAGCATTGTATGGGCAGAGTTTCCACAAAAAGAGAATTTTATGGGAATTGGGGGGAACTTCTATAAACACTGCCTAAAATCCAGCCCCAGTATCTAAGGACCATCCTGAATGAGCGCCTGAATGAATCATGTATGTTTTGGCATTGTGTACGTCCAGCTCTCTGTTTAGCACTACAAAGAGGAAATGCTCCCTACCCTTGGGGAACCTACATTCTAGCTGGACAGATGAGATTAACAACATGAAACATTACAAAAGAATACAAGAGAGTATTAAGTGCTAAATGGTGTGGCAGGGATGACAAGTCCTGCAAGAATTCAGAGAAGAAGGGAGGAGAGTGAGACTGAAGAGAGGATAGACTTCTTAGAGGTGATGTTTTGAGCTGGGCTTTTGAGGATGGGGAAGATCTGGCAGGTTAGAGGAAAGGGTAAGTGACAGGTGCTTATCACGTTCCAAAATGACTCAGTAAGGATTTTTTAAAAAATAGTTGGCACTCCTAGAATGCTTAATATCAGACTCACTTTATACAGCTCTGTTTATATGCCAACATTTTAAATCACACTGGACTTGGAGAGAAAGATCTGGGCTTTTGTTTCATCCTACCACTAAGTGGTTGTGTCCCCTCATTCAAATTTTCTTCTATTTTCTAGGCCTCTGTTTTCTTATCTATAAAGTGAGAGGCCTGAACTCAGTGACCTCTAAGATCCTTTTCTACTCTGAGTAGAGCTATACTAACAGCTAATGTTTATTGAGTGCTTACTTTGGGCCAGGCACTATAAACTCTGTATGTAGCTGACCCTTGAACTACATGGGTTTGAACTGCACTGGTTGACATGGATTTTCTTTCACCTCTCTCACCCCTAAGACTGCAAGATAAACCCTTCCCTTCCTCCTTCTCAGCCTACTCAGCATGAAGACAGGACAGATAAAAACCTTTATGATGATCCCCTTCCACTAAATGAATAGGAAGTATATTTTTCTTCTTTATAATTTTCTCTTTCTTTTCCTTCCTTCCTTCCTTCCTTCCTTCCTTCCTTCCTTCCTTCCTTCCTTCCTTCCTTCCTTCCTTCCTTCCTTCCTTCCTCCTTCCTTCCTTCCTTCCTTCCTTCCTTTTCTTTTCTTTTTCTTTCTTTCCTTCTTTCTTTTTCTTTTTTTTTTTTTTGAGACGGAGTCTCGCTCTATTGCCCAGGCTGGAGTGCAGTGGCCGGATCTCAGCTCACTGCAAGCTCCGCCTCCCGGGTTTACGCCATTCTCCTGCCTCAGCCTCCCGAGTAGCTGGGACTACAAGCGCCCGCCACCTCGCCCGGCTAGTTTTTTGTATTTTTTAGTAGAGACGGGGTTTCACGGTGTTCGCCAGGATGGTCTCGATCTCCTGACCTCGTGATCCACCCGTCTCGGCCTCCCAAAGTGCTGGGATTACAGGCTTGAGCCACCGCGCCCGGCCTTCTTTCTTTTTCTTTCTTTCTTGGCAGGATTTCACTCTGTCACCCAGGCTAGAGTGCAGTGCCATCATGGCTCACTACAGCTTCCATCTCCTGGGCTCAGGTGATCCTCCCACATCAGTCTCCTGAGTAGTTTGGCACCTGCCACCACACCTGGCTGTTTTTTTTTTTTTTTTAATTTTTAGTAGAGACGAAGTCTTTCTATGTTGCCCAGGCTAGTCTTGAACTCCTGAGCTCATGAAATCCTCCCCGCTTGGTCTCCCAAAGTTCTGGAATTACAGGCATGAGCCACCATGCCCAGCCATAATTTTATTGATAACATTGTCTTTTCTTTAGCTTACTTTATTGTAAGAATACTGTATAGGTGGGGTGCATTGGCTCATGCCTGTAATCCCAGCACTTTGGGAGGCTGAGGGAGGCAGATCACTTGAGATCAGGAGTTCGAGACCAGCCTGGCCAATATGGTGAAACCCTGTCTCTACTAAAAATACAAAAATTAGCTAGGTGTGGTGGCGGATGCCTGTAATCCCAGCTACTTCGGAGGTTGAGGCACGAGAATCGCTTGAACCTGGGAGGTGGAGGTTGCAGTAAGCTGAGATGGAGCTGCACTCCAGCCTGGGCGACAGAGTGAGACTCTGTCTCAAAAAAAAAAAAAAAAAAAAAAAAAAGAAAGAAAAGGAAAGAAAAAATACAGTATACAACGTAACATACGAAATTATGTTATCAGTAAGGCTTCTGGTCAACAGTAGGCTATTTGTTAAGGTTTGGGAGAGTCAAAACTTATACATGGATTTTTGACTGTTGGGGGTGGGCACCCCTAACCCCTGTGGTGTTCAACTGTAATGTGTCCAAGATTCGTCATGCAAGGGGGCCATGGACGCAAACCACTAGTAGCACAAAGTGCAGATATAGCAGGGGGTTTCTATGTGGGTGGTATTTACAAACAAGCAGCAGAGTACATGCAGTCCTTGGAACACTATTCCACAGCACACGCCAGACAGAGATGTTCTATATGCCCTGTGACCAAGATTCCAGCAGGGGCAGTGTCTTCCCAGGCCAGTACACTAGATTTGGGAGAGAGCACTCCATGAGCGAGATTGAACCGTGTCCCCAACTTGTATTATATATTTAGTTTAGCCTAAGAGGGACTAGGGGACATCTAGTTTTTTTTAAGGGTCAGGAGCTGTATCAAGGGATTCTCCATCCCAGGGACCACTAGGGAACAGGCCTATGGAGGGCCATGATCTGCATAACTTAAGGCCCTAGGAACAGCCTTGCTTACCAGGAATGGTGGTGTTAACCAAAGGCCTTTTTATATCTTGAAGACAGGCTCAGTGCTGCTGAACCAGCTCTCTGTGAAACTACCAAAAAAGAGGAGGAAATGAGCCAACAGGGTCATCTGGATATGTCTCCTGTCAAGGATAGCCAGCAGAGCGGGAATCAAGCTCAAGCAGTGTGGCGCCAGAGCCCACACTCTTAACCAATGACCTGGCAGTGCCAATTCTCACACTCCAGCTAAGCATATTGATAGTATTATAACATAAAGAGAGCAGGTTAACTTTCAAGCCAATAAAACCTGAGTTTGAATCCTGGCTGTTCCACTTATTAGATGTGAGGCTTTGGGTGAATTATTTAGTCTCCCAAAGCTTCAGTTTCCTTATCTGTGTAACCGGCAAAAACATCCCCTACTTCCCAGGTTCACTCCGAGGATCAGGGAGATAATCAATGTAAAGTGGTTAGTGTTGTGCCTGGCATATAGGCATTGCTTGAAAAATTCCTATTACTGGCCTACCTTCCAGAAATGCTGAATTCTCAGATAATCCACAAGATGTCCCCCTTTCAATAGCGAGTTCCATAGCACTGCTATGTGTATAACTATGTATATCTGAGTATCTGAGTTCTTGAAAAATGACTTTCACATCCACGCCTGCCTGTGCAAAAACATATATTGAATCATGTGCCCAGGAGGAAATCATAGTTGGCTTTGCAGCCGATGCACATATGGCTCTTGAGGCAGTTCTAAGGCGAGCCGGTTGCTTTCCAGGCTGTGTGTGGGCGGCGACTACATCCCTACAGTACAGCCAAAGCATGATGCAGTGGAAGGAGTTTGAGGATCTGTAATTATGTTCCTTTCTCAAGTCCTGAGGGAAGTATATAGCTCTTGAGGAGTGTGTGTGTGTGAGCGCGCGTGTGTGTGTGTTTGAGAGAGTGTGTGTGCAGGGGTCTTTGTGCTCATGTGCATAGTGGGGGCAGAGCCTTCCCCCTGAAAATTTTGCACTAGACATGAAAGCATCCTTTCACTTCCTGCTATTCTATGGGTTTTATTTTTGGTAGGTCCTTGTGGTATAGGACAAAAGTTCAGAAAGATACTCAGCTGTTTGTGCAGAACAGAAAATACCAGACCTAGAATAATTATGTGTATTCAGGATGATGGAACAATAAGAAATCTAAGTGTGGAGGCTACCTTTGCAGCAGGAGCATACAGCTATAGAGTTATTTATTTATTTGTTTATTTATTTATTGTAACCACTTGAAAAATCGTCTTCTCCTGGTCAACACAGGGAGAAAGAAAACAGAACAGCTGTTTTTGATTCTTTCTTCCCTTCTGTTCAACTCATTTGCATACTGAGTAAAGGGCCTACAGCCTGGCAACTATTTTGCCCATTAGTCTATTGTACATGGGTTTGTGTCTCCTAAGGATAATTTCCTTTGTTGTTTCTGAATGAAGGACGAGAGTGTCTCAGCTGCTATTTCTGCATTGCATTGCTTTGTTCAGGGAAGAGAAAACGGCCTTTCTTTTTTTTGTTTTTTCAAACTCCCTGGTATTCTAGATATTTTAGGCAAAGCTCTTGCCCCTGTTTGGGATAGAGCAGGTCTGGGTTGGGGCTGATGAAAGATCTTTCTGCCCCAGAGAAACTCAGAAACTGGAACTCACAAGAAAGGTCTTCAGCAGCCTCAAAGCACTCCTCTCTTCCCAGGGGCCCATTGCCCTTACACCGCCTCCACACTGCCCCAGTTGTTTTTATCTACATTAGACCTTTCTGGACAACACTCCAAGATCTAGATTTTTCTCAGATCACCTTCCTTTGCCTGATTTCTGTTCCTCAGTGTCTCTTCTGTCTTTCCAAAGGTTGTCCTTGCCTGCCTTCCCTTTCCTTTCCTTTCCTTTCCTTTCCTTTCCTTTCCTTTCCTTTCCTTTCCTTTCCTTTCCTTTCCTTTCCTTTCCTTTCCTTTCCTTTCCTTTCCTTTCCTTTCCTTTCCTTTCCTTTCCTTTCCTTTCCTTTCCTTTCCCTTTCCTTTCCCTTCCCTTTCCCTTCCCTTTCCCTTCCCTTTCCCTTCCCTTTCCCTTCCCTTTCCCTTCCCTTTCCCTTCCCTTTCCCTTCCCTTTCCCTTCCCTTTCCCTTTCCCTTCCCTTTCCCTTCCCCTTCCCTTTCCCTTCCCTTTCCCTTCCCTTTCCCTTCCCTTTCCCTTCCCTTTCCCTTCCCTTTCCCTTTCCTTTCCTTTCTTTCCTCCTTCTTTCTCTCTTTTTCTTTCTTCTTTTTTTTTGAGACAGGGTATTGCTCTGTCACCCAGGCTGGACTACAGTGTCATGATCTCAGCTCACTGCAGCCTCTGCTTCCCGGGTTCAAGCGATTCTCGTGCCTCAGCCTCCGGAGTAGCTGGAGTTACAGTCATGCACCACCACGCCCGGCTAATTTTTCTATTTCTAGTGGAGACGGGGTTCACCATGTTGGCCAGGCTGGTCTTGAACTCCTGACCTCAGGTGATTCACCCCCCTCGGCTTCCCAAAGTGCTGAGATTACAGGCATGAGCCACCACACCCGGCCTGGCTTCATTCCTGTTTGTTTTTGTTTTTTTCTGAGATAGTCTCGATGCGATGCCCAGGCTGGAGTGTAATGGCACGATCTCAGCTCACTGCAACCTCCACTTCCCGGGTTCAAGCGATTCTCCTGCCTCGGCCTCCCAAGTAGCTGGGATTACAGGTTCGGACCACCATGCCATGCCCAACTAATTTTTGTTTTTTAGTAGAGACGGGGTTTCACCATGTTGACTGGGTTCAAGCGATTCTAGTGCCTCAGCCTCCGGAGTAGCTGGGGTTGCAGTCATGCACCACCATGCCCAGCTAATTTTGTATTTCTAGTGGAGACGGGGTTCTACCATGTTGGCCAGGCTGGTCTCGAACTCCTGACCTCAGGTATTCTGCCCACCTTGGCCTCCCAAAATGCTGGGATTACAGGTGTGAGCCACCACGCCTGGCCCTGGCTTCATTTCTGAATGTACAGTTCTGAATGTATGTGGCAGTGTAGCATGGCGTATTGTATTGCCTCTTCCTGGACTGTCACTTTTTCTTGGTGGCAACTAACTTGAACATACTCTGGAGAGGAATGCAAAATGTCCTCAAATCTCTAAGATAAAATAATAGCTAACACCCATCAAATGCTTACTATATATCAGGTTCTATTAGAAGAGCTTACTACATAGTAATTAGTTTAATCTTCACAACAACCCTAAGAGGTGGTTTACTATTTTTATCCACATTTTGTGGATGGAAAACTAAGGCACAATGAGGTTAAATGACTTGCCCAAGGGCAAAGAGCTGAGTACATGGCAGTCCACACTCTTAGCTACAACGCTCAATTTTCTGTCCAGGACACATTGGGCTGGGCCCCCAGACCTCCTAGGGAATTTCCTCTGCTATTTGGGGAGGGGTAGCTCTTCTCTTTAATGAATTTATACTTTGACCTTGACCTTTGATTTCAGTAACTTTCTCTTAAAGGAATAATTCTGATAATGGGTTTAGGGGCCAGTGACAGGTTAGTGGAGTAGCTGACTTGAGATTAGGGTTCTTTTTTGTGTCCTCAGGTCAAATCAGACCAGAGGTTAGTCACCTTATCTATTTATTCATTAGATCAGGAATATAAATGGGCATAGCAGGTATGAGTTTTTAGTCCACATCACCAAGCCCAATGCTATGGACTGAATTGTGTCCCTTCCCACCTCCCACCCCCATTCATATGTTGAAGCCCTAGCCTCCAATGTGACTGTATTTGGAGATAAAGTCTTTAGAACAGAATTACAGTTAAATGAAGTAATGTTTGGACCCCTGATCCAATAGAATTAATGTCCTTATAAGAAGAGGCACCAGAGAGCATGGGAGCACCTTTCTCTTTGTCTTCCTTCCTCCCTCTCTGTGCCTCCCTCCTTTCTTTCCTCCCCAGCTCCACTTTGCCCTCCTTTTCCTGCCTTCACCTTCCTCCCTCTTTGTCCCCCTTTTCTCCCCCTCTTCTCCCCCACCCTCCTTTTCTTTCTCCCTCTCTCTCCCTCTTTCTCTGTGTGTCTGTGCTCAAAGAAGAGGTCATGTGAGCACATAGCAGGATGGTGGCTGCCCGCAAGCCAAGAGAAGAAGCCTCAGAATGAAACCTACCTTGCCAGCACCTTGATCTTGGTTGGACTTCTCAGCCTCTAGAACTGTGAGAAATAAATTGAAGTTGCTCAAGTGATCCTCCCACCTTAGCCTCCCGAGTAGCTGGGACTACAGGCGTGTGCCACCATGCCCGGCTAATTCTTAAAATTCTTTGCAGAGACGGGGCCTCTCTATGTTGTCTGTGCTGATCTTGGACTCCTAGACTCAAGCGATCCTCCTGCGTCGGCCTCCCAAAGTGCTGGGATTACAGGTGTGAGCCACTGTGTCCGGTCTCTGTCTCACTCTGTCACTCAGTGGTGCAATCATGGCTCACTGCAGCGGCCGCCTCCTGAGGCCAGGTGATTCTCCCACCTCATCCTCCCGAGTAGCTGAGACTACAGACACACACCAGCCACCACGTCCCAGCTATTTTCTTTTTTTCTTTTTGAGACAGAGTCTTGCTCTGTCTTGATCTTGGCTCACTGCAATCTCCGCCTTCCAGGTTTAAATGATTCTCCTGCCTCAGCCTCCTGAGTAGCTGGGATTACAGGTGCCTGCCACCACGCCCGGCTAATTAGTAGAGACAGGGTTTCACCATGTTGGCCAGGCTGGTCTTGAACTCCTGACCTTAGGTGATCCGCCCACCTTAGCCTCTCAAAGTGCTAGGATTACAGGCTTGAGCCACTGAGCCCGGCTAATTTTTTTTTTTTTTTTTTTTTTTTTCTGTAGAGTCCAGGTTTTGCTGTGTTACCCAGGCTGGTCTCAAACTCCTGGACCCAAACGACCTGCTTGCCCTTGGCCTCCCAAAGTGTTGGGATTACAGGCGTGAGCCACCTTGCCCTGCCTGTTTCTTTCTTTATTTTTTCTTTCTTTTCTTTTTCTTTTTTTCTTTATTTTTAGACAGAGTCTCACTGTGTCACCTGGGCTGGAGTGCAGTGGTGCGATCTCAGCTCACTGCAACCTCTGCCTCCCAGGTTCAAGCTATTTTCCTGCCTCAGCCTCCCGAGTAGCAAGGATTACAGGTGACCGCCACCATGCCTGGATAAGTGTTGTATTTTCAGTAGAGACAGGGTTTTGCTATGTTGACCAGTCTGGTTTTGAACTCCTAACCTCAGGTGATCCACCTGCCTCGGCCTCCCAAAGTGCTGGGATTAGAGGTGTGAGCCGCTGTGCCCAGCCCTGCTTCTTTTTTCTATAAATTAAATGGAATCTTCTCAGAGCCCCCAATATGGTATATGGACAGGGAATCATATCTCGGTTATTCTGAGGGTTTCCTGCAATCTCCCAGGAGATCACTAGAGAGTCCTGGGGTTTTTTTTTTTTTTTTTTCCCAATCTTTGTTTTTTTAATTTTATTTTATTATTATACTTTAAGTTCAAGGGTACGTGTGCATAACGTGCAGGTTTGTTACATATGTATACTTGTGCCATGTTGGTGTCCTGCACCCATCAACTCGTCATTTGCATCAGGTATAACTCCCAGTGCAATCCCCTCCCCCTCCCCCCTCCCCCCTCCCCCTCCCCCCCCCCCTCCCCCTCCCCCTCCCCCCTCCCCCCCCCCCCCTCCCCCCTCCCCCTCCCCCTCCCCCCTCCCCCCTCCCCCCCCCCTCCCCCCCCCCCTCCCCCCCCCCCCTCCCCCTCCCCCCTCCCCCCCCCTCCCCCTCCCCCCCCCCTCCCCCCCTCCCCCTTCCCCTTTCCCCCTCCACTTTCCCCCTTCCCCTTTCCCCCTTCCCCCTTCCCCCTTCCCCATGATAGGCCCCGGTGTGTGATGTTCCCCTTCCTGAGTCCAAGTGATCTCATTGTTCAGTTCCCACCTATGAGTGAGAACATGCGGTGTTTGGTTTTCTGTTCTTGCGATAGAAATCAGGAGAGGGCCAGATCCTTAGTTCTTAGTGGTTTCATCTTTTACTCTTGCTCTTTGGTCCCCCAGAGGCGGCCATCACGTGCAGGTCCTTATCAATTGTCTTTGGCACTGCTGCTCCAAGTGGGTCCAGAGATACCTCTCACTTAGGTCTTCCTTTTGATTGCTTACCTGTCGGGGGTGCTGTACCTGCATGGGGTGCACCGGCTTTACTACTCAGTTCTCTGACCCCTCCCAGTCTCAGCAGAAGGAAGGGCAAGCTGTCTCAAGCCCTTCTCTCTATGTAATGATACTCAAAGACCTTCTCCCTGTGAATACAGTATAATCCCCTTCATTAATACTTCAGATCAAGGGTTGATAGCTTGTTTTCTGGAAAGGCCTCCAGCTGTTTTAGGTTTGTGGACTATATGGCCTCTGTTGTAAATATTCACCTCAGCTAGAAAGGAGCCATAGAATATATGTAAATGAACAAGTATGTCTGTGTACCAGGAAAAAACTTCATTTGTGGACACAGAAATTTGAATTTAATATAATTTCATGTGTCATGAAGTAATATTTTGATTTATTTTCCCAACCATTAAAAAAAAATCTAAAAACCATTCTTAGCTCACAGGTTGTTCAAAGACAGACCTCTGAGCCATAGGTTGCTGACCCCTGCTTTAGACTCTTTCTACTGCAAGCATGGATGCATGAACCAGAGGTGTCAGCAGCGTTTGTGAGCTTGTTGGAAATGCAGAAGCTCAGGTCTCACTGCAGACCTACTCAATAGGAATCTGAATTTTAATAAGATCCCCAGGTGATCTGTATGCCCATTAAAGTTTGAGAAGTACTGATTTAGAAGTCTAGTGCTGGCTTCCCTTTTCTGAACACTGGGGAGGGCGGAGAAGATGCTAACACCAGTTATCAGATTCTTTTCTGAATATGATCCATTGCTATCTCAACACTGACCATCCAGCCTGATTTTGGCTGTTGCCCTTTCCTGAATGGCATAGCACTTCATAAATGTGGGTTACAGCCAGCTTTCCATTAGTCATGCTAATCCACAGATCATTAGCACTTGACCTTAGAATGAATCATTAAATGTTTTTGGCAGATCTACTTTTCTAGTTCTAGTTTACTTCTTTCCCACTTGCTGAGTTGAGCACCAGCTGAGTATTACGGAAGAGAGGAGGCTTTGGGGCATTCTTGGAAACAAGGTCAAAACAACCTGGACTTAAAATTTTGCTGTGGCTAATTCCCACAGCATATGCAAATTTAGTAATACAGTGCATGGACCACAACTATGGAAAATTTCAGCAAAACTGGAAAAATATTTTTTAGAATTTCACATGCCTTTAGATACCACATTAGTTTTTGTTTTGTAGCCTTTTTCTTTTTCTTTTCTTTTCTTTTCTTTCTTTTTTTTTTTTTTTTTTTTTTTTTTTGAGACAGAGTCTCAGTCTGTCTCCCAGGCTGGAGTGTGGAGTGTGGAGTGCAGTGGCGCGATCCCAGCTCACTGCAACTTCTGCCTCTCTGGTTCAAGATATTCTCCTGCCTCAGCTTCCTGAGTAGCTGGGATTACGGGTACCCACCACAATGTCCAGCTAATTTTTGTATTTTTAGTAGAGACGAGGTTTCACCATGTTGGCCAGGCTGGTCTCAAACTCCTGGGCTCAAGTAATCGACCCACCCTGGTCTTCCAAAGTGCTGGGATTACAGGCGTGAGCCATCGTGCCTGGCCTGTAGGTTTTTTCTTATTGTTTTTCCTAGTGTAATATTAAAATGAATTTGTATTCCAAGAACATACATCTGAGGACATAGGGGATTCAAAGGCATGGGGGGGATGTCTCACTGAGATTAAAATTTTCCTTTAGATAATTTGTGGGTTGATGTGCAAAAAGTGTCGTTAGGCAAGAATGTATGGATAATTAAGATGTGAGTTTTATCTGCCTTGGGTTCTTTATGGTCATACTTGTCTCCCAGATATCCTTGGTGAATTGGATATCAACCCTCTCATCGTAAATTATCAGTGATTCCTGCCCGGGATTCTGAGGATGCCAGAAGTGGGGAAGCAGGAGGAAGACTTCTTCTTTTCTCTTTTCAAGTCTTGTGGTCGTTAAAGTCTGATATCTGTTAATGCATAAGTGTCACCACCCCGCTGAAAATGCAGCTCTTCTGCATGTGTTTTGATTACCGTGTCAGAGGCCAGGCAGAGAGAGGTTGAACAGCAGTGCTGCTTCTGCACTGTTATTTCTGCTTCCATTACTTGTCCTATCTGTCAGTTTCAGGAACGTTCATATCTATGGAGCCATTATTTTTAGTGCTTTAATTATCTTGGATGTCTAAAAACACAGCGTATCATGTTGGTCACATCATGGGTTGTAAAGAAGGTAGGTAGCCTTTCAAGGGGTGTAGGTTTATGGAACAGGTTCCCAGCACACTTGGGCATGTGGCAGATTAAATGGGTACATTTCTTTGACTCCTAAGAGTCAGCCTCTGAAGCAAGTCCCTAATGTTTGCTCTGGCCTTAAAATGTGCTTTATTTTTTACTTTTATTTTTATTTATTTGAGACAGAGTCTCACTCTGTCACCCAGGCTGGAGTGCAGTGGTGTGATGTTGGCTCACTGCAGCTTCTGCCTGCTGAGTTCAAGCGATTCTCGTGCCTCAGCCTCCCCAGCAGCTGGGATTACAGGCACATACCACCATGCCCAACTAATTTTTGTATTTTTAGTAGAGACAGGGTTTCACCATGTTGGCTGGGCTGATTTTGAACTCCTGACCTCAGGTGATCTGCCTGCCTCGGCCTCCCAAAGTGCTGGGATTATAGGTATGAGCCACTGCGCCCAGCCCAAATGTGCTTTAAAACTTTCTCATCATCTCCTACTCCTCATAGTCTTTTTAGTTTATCCACCACTCAACGCGCCTCTCGATTTGCTCTTCCTGGCCCGTGTTCTGTGTGCTAATCTCATCTTCTGGATGTATAGGAACCACAATAATAGGTAACCTGTATTGAGTATTTACTCTGTGCCAAGCACCTTACAAACCTTATCTTATTTAGTCCTCTCACAGCAACGCTACAGGGTGGATATCATTGCTGTCCCCATTTAACAGAGGAGGAAACTGAAGAATAGTAAGTAACTTGCTCTAAGGTTACATAGCTAGTACTTTCTAGACCTGGGATTTTGGTGCTGACTCCAATGCACATGCTCTTTTTTGTTTGTTTGTTTTTGATGGGTTTCTTTTGATTTTTAAATTTTTATTTACAAATTATAATTGTATACAATGATGAGATACATAATGATGTTATGATATGTGTATGCTGCATTAGTCCATTTGCATTGCTGTAAAGGAATACCTAATGCTGGGTAATTTATAAACAAAGAGTTTTATTTTGGCTCATGATTCTGTAGGCTGTACAAGCAACATGACACTGGCAGACCTCAGAAAACTTAAAAGGAGTAACCTGCCATATCACTTGGTGAGAACAAGCAGGAGAGAGAAGGGGGAAGTCCAAGACTTTTAAACAACAGATCATGTGTGAACTAACTGAGGGTGAGCTAGAACTCACTCATCACCAAGGGAATGGCTGTAAGCCATTCATGAGGTATCTGCCTCCAAGACCGAAATACCTCCACCAGGCCTCACCTCTGACGCTGGGGATTACATTTCACCATGAGATTTGGAGGGGACAAACATCAAACCGTATCACATACAGTGTGGAATGATAGAATCAATCTAAATTATATACCTATCACCTTAAATACTTATCATTTATTCCTCCTGTCTTACTGCAGCTTTGTAACCTTTGATTAACATCTCCTCATTCCCCCGGTGCCCCAGTCTGATAACTCCTCTCTGCTTCTGTGAGTTCCATTGTTGTAGATTCTACATATAAGTGAGAACATGTGGTTTTTGTCTTTCTGCCAGTGCACGTGCTCTTAACTACTGTTGTACTGCGTTCAAATAACAATGCCTAACATATACTGAGTGCCTACCTTTTGGCTAAGCACTGGGCTAAACTCTTCGTATGTATTAGCTCACTTGCTTAATCCTCTTAATGATCCTGTAAAGTAGGTTTTATTATGAGTCCTGATTTTCAGAAAAAGAGACTGGGGCACAGAGATGTTAAATAACTTACCTAAGTCACACCATTCAACAGTGCCAGATGGAAGTAACTTTTGGACACAGAGCACTCTGACTCCAGAGTCTACACTGTTAGCCACTCTCTTATACTACCTTCCAGGTGTCTGCTGGGGCAAGGCAGAGAATGTGTGGTGTATTCCTTTGGGTGTGTTCCTTTTGGGAGACAGTGGGGAGGGAGAGGTGACAACTGCAATTCACTTCCTGCCAATTGTTACCTTGTGAGAATCAAAACTACCAGTTTTTAAGAAAGGCCCCAGATCTGGATCTTCATATAAAATTTCCTTATTTTAAATATTGGGAACACATTCCAACTTTTGAAAAGCAGTATGCCCAATTAAAAACAATCTGTTGATAGGAAGCAGTAAATTATAGTTAAGGGTATTTATTAAGTACTACTTATGAATACTGTGCTAATTCTAGATATTATTATTCAGTGTAAGCCTATAGACTCCCCATTTTGTATGTTAATTCTCAGTGTTGTTAAAAAGAAACGGGCAGCTGTGGTGGCCCACGCCTGTAATCCCAGCAGTTTGGGAGGACGAGGCGGGTAGATCGCTTGAGCTCAGGAGTTAGAGACCAGCCTGGGCAACATAGCAAAACCCCATCTCTACAAAAAAAAAAAAAAAAAAAAAAAAAGCAAAAATTAGCCGGGCATGGTGGTGGGTGCCTGTGGCCCAAGCTACTCAGGAGGCTGAGGTAGGAAGTTCACTTGAGCCTGGGAAATCAAGACTGCAGTGAACTGTGATTGCACCACTGCACTCCAGCTTGGATGTCAGAGTGACACCCTGTCTCAAAAAGGAAAAAAGAAAGAAAGAGAAAGGAAGGAAGGAAGGAAGGAAGGGAGGGAAGGGGGGATGGAGAGAGAGAGGAAGGGAGGGAGGGAGGAAGGAAGGAAGGAAGGAAGAAAGAAAGAAAGGGATTCTCTCCCTCATATCATCGGTAACAAATAAGTTTAATTGATGGTTTATGTATATTTTCTTGTATTTATTTTTATGCATATTTTAGAGTTCAATTTCTCAGTGAAGCTATAAGACTGTTGGAAGAAAAATGTAAACTTTCAGAATTTAATATACCAAGGATGTCTGTTAAATTCTCTTACCTTTTTTCCAGATGTGAATAATTTGTAGGTAGCAATATTTGTTTATGTAAACCTCGACTTCAGTGAACAAAACACACATACTACACATACCTACACATGTGCACACACACGTGCAGGCAACACTTTTGTGAGCCACATCTGACCCATGGGCTGTCAGTTTGCAACATCTGTTTCAGGGGACATATCTTCCATTCTTTTCTTCTGCCTGTCGTTCCTAACCCATTACCAGGTTGCTAGCAGGCAGTGACCAAAAACATATTGACTTTGTGTACTCTTGTTCTGGCCTAGATATGTCTTAAACCTGATACCCTCTCTCAGGCCACCTCCATCAGCTTCCACTAAGAGACTTTCCTGCTGTTTTTCAAACCTGGAATCCAATTCTTTCTCCTTCACAAGGCATTCCCAAATCAGGTGGAAGAGGCTTAGAAAGAGGCTTCCTAAGCAGTAACTGTTTCCATATAACAGTTGTCAAAAAAAGGAAATGAAGGTGGAAGAATGGGCCAGCCCAAGGGTTTTGAATCCTAACTGTGTATTAGAATCACCTAGAGATCTTTTAAAAATGCTGATTCTATAAAAAAATTAAAAGCAAACAAAACAAAATCCATAAAGTTCTATAGCTCCAGTCTCAGAAATTCTGATTTAAATGCCTTTGGGCATCAGTATTTTTTAATAAAAGCTCCCCAGGTATTCTAATCTCCAGCAGGGTTGAAAACTGGCTTAACTGATGAACATGTGTTTATTGGAAAGCCAAATACCCTCTTTGGGTCTTGATCAACTGCCTTCTTCTTCGCTAAAATCAGAAACTTTTGTAAGGCAAGGAATCAGACTAGGCTAATCACAACTTTATGTATTATGTTCTTGTGAACCACACTACTGTTGTTTTTATTTATTTATTTTAAATTTAAGTTATTTATTTTTTTGAGATGGAGTCTCACTCTGTTGTCCAGGCTGGAGTGCAGTGGTGCGATCTCAGCTCACTGCAACCTTTGCCTCCCGGGTTCAAGCGATTCTTCTGTGTCAGCCTCCTGAGTAGCTGGGACTGTAAGCTCACAGCACCACACCTGGCTAATTTTTGTATTTTTAGTAGATACGGGGTTTTGCCATGTTGACCAGGCTGGTTTTGAACTCCTGACCTCAGGTGATCCACCCACCTTGGCCTCCCAAAGTGCTGGGATTATAGGCGTTGAGTCATCATGCTTAGCCTACTGTTGTTTTTAATCCTTCCATACTGGATGGATAAACAGGCAAAACATGGACTGACACGTGTGTATATGATGTTGAGGAGGCTGTAGCAGGAGCTTCTGAAATGGCTCCCAATGATCCCCTCCTCCTGGTATTCACACCCTTGTGTAATCCCTTCTCTCCCCTTGTGTGTGGGCTGGACCTAGTGACTTCTTCTATCAAAGAGAATACAGCGAAAGTGATGGTGTCACTTCCATTATTAGGTTTGCAAAAGACTTGACTTCTGCCTTGCTACCACTTGTTCTCTCTGACCCTATTTGCTTGTTTGCACTGATAAAACATGAAATAAGTTACGATATTGTGGACTGACCAATGGAAAGCTCCACATGGCAAGGAAATGAGGGCAGCTATTGGTCAATAGCCTCTGAAGAACTGAATCCTGTCATTGGCCATGTGAGTGAACTTGGAAGCAGATCTTTTCCTAGTTGAGCCTTGAGATGACTGCAGGCCAGACCAACATCTTGATTTTTGTCTTTCAGAGACCCTGAGCCAAAGGACACACTGTAGCTCTGACTGGGTTTCTGATCCACAGAAAAGATGAGATAATAATCAGTGTGTACTGTTTTAAGCCACTAAATGTGGGAGTAATTTGGTACAGCAATAGATAACACACTGTGGGATGATGATGGATTCTGTTTAGAGCAGGAAACTAGAGAAGTGGTTCCTCAGCTTTAGAATGCACTGAATTTCCTTGGGCAGCATGAGAAAAATGCAGATTCCTAGACTACCCTCAGGTTTTGATTCAGTAGGTCTGAGATGGGGCTCAGGAGTATGCGTTTTTATCATGGAACTCAGATGTTACTGATGCAGGCGTTCATTGTGATCACATTTCAAGAGCCATCATTTAGGAGGTGCAGAGGCAGAGAACATGTTGGAGGACCAGTGATTGTTAAGGCATGTAGACCCAGTGAGGAGTGTTTATGGGAGGATTTTGGATTAATTAGGTGACATGCTGAAAGTAGTACTGAACTTTTAATTGGAAGAAGCTATAACAATCAAAAGATTAGCCTGGTGGGCTGGACACAGTGACTCACGCCTGTAATCGCAGCACTTTGAGAGGTCGGGGTGGGTGGATCACGAGGTCAGGAGTTACCAGACTGGCCAACACGGTGAAACCCCGTCTCTACTAAAAACAAAAAAATTAGTTTGGCGTGGTGGTGGGCGCCTGTAATCCTAGCTACTCGGAAGGCTGAGGCAGGAGAATCACTTGAACCTAGAAGGTGGAGGTTGCAGTGAGCCGAGATCATGCCCACTGTACTCCAGCCTGAGTGACAGAGTGAGACTCCGTCTCAAAAAAAAAAAAAAAAAAAAAAAAAAAAAAAAAAAAAAAAGATTAGCCTGGTGGTGGTATACTAGATGGGTTGGAAGGGAGAGAGACTGGAGTCAGGGCCAAGCTGGTGTGACATGATACAAGCCCGGTTCAGAATGCTGGAATTGGCATGGAATGAAAGGAATGAGACATTTAAAAATATATTTATTTAAGAGACAAAGTCTTGCTTAGTCACCCAGGCAAGGCATGAGATTTTATATATATGTATAATATATATATATATAAATGTTTTATATATACACACACACACACACACACACACATTTAAGAGGCAGGGTCTCGCTCTGTTGCCCAGACTGAAGTGCAGTGGCACAATCATAGCTCACTGCAGCCTCAAACTTCTGGACTCAAGTGATCCTCCTGCCTCAGCCTCCCAAGTAGCTAAGACAATAGGTACGTGCCACAACGCCTTTCTAATTAATTTTTTCTTTTTTTTCTGCAGAGGGGATCTTGGTATTTTGCCTAGGTTGATTTCAAACTCCTGCCCTCAAGCGATTCTCCTTCCTCAGCCTCCCAAAATGTTGGGATTATAGTCATGAGCCACTGTATCCTACCAGCATGAGACATTTTAAAGGAAATTTTGAGAAGGACTTGATGAGTGACTTTATAGGCAGGAACTGAATAAGAGACATAGATATTACAAGCCCCAGTAATTAGAAGCCTATAGTGCCATTGGCAGAGCTGAGAAGTTGGTGGGGATGGGGTGGGAGGAGTTGGTTTGAGGGCGATAGCTCTAGAAGAGTTTAGTGTTCAGTTAATTTCAGTAAATCAGGTCTGGACGGGGAAGCTGAGGTGATTGCAAAGAGTGCACATGGAGGCAAAATTCTAATGCAGATCAGTGGTCCTCAAAGTGTGATCCCAAACCAGTCACATCAGTATCACTTGAGAACTTACTAGATGTCCTAATACTGCTAAAGTTTATAGCCTGACTTGACTTACAGATCTACATGCTTAGAGACCTTGAAATAGACCATCCCAGAGGATGGGAAGGACCCTGCACAGGTAGAGGTAGAGGTGACTCTGCCCACTGATGGAATAAATATCACCTGCTGGTGATTGGCAACTGGCCTAGATGTAGCCCCACTCTTCCCTGCTTTTGGAGTCTAGCCCTAAGCTGAGGCAGGATTCTGGAGACCTGGGACTCCCCTATTTGTCAGCCAGGCCACAGAACTGTTCCAAGATGGTGCAGCCTGGATAGACAACATTGAAAAAGGATAACGACTCCGGGAGGGAAGCATAATGGTGGGCTTCTCTTGCTGTGAGCACTTTCCTATGCAGATGAGTCTGGAGATCATGTGGGGTGGATTATTTTCTTATTTTTGCACTGTACATATTTCCCACTTGTCCCTGTTCTTACAAAACTGGCCTGGTGAATGAGAGGGAGCTGAGATTGAGAAAGGATTTATATCAGTATTCCTGTCAGGTGTTATAGACAGACAAAATCGGATTTAAATCACACTGTAAGAGAAAGCACAGACATAAGCTGCTGCTGCGGCTGTCAAACATTACATTGAGTAAGGCCAGAGGAGCTGCACACCACAGGTCACCAACACCGTTCCACTGTGTCAGGCTCATGGAAACTGTTGCCCCAGGTGCTGTGGCCCTTTCATCATAGGAATCCAGATTGAGTGGCCCTCACGCTGCCTCATATGGGCCAAAATGTGGCCAAGGCAGAGATGAAGACTATAATTGAATGAAATATTCTGCACCTCTTTTTTTTTTTGAGACGGAGTCTCGTTTTGTCGCTCAGGCTGGAGTGCAGTGGCACGATCTCGGCTCACTGCAACTTCCGCCTCCCGGGTACAAGCGATTTTCCTGCTTCGGCCTCCCTAGTAGCTGGGACTACAGGTGTGTGCCACCACATTCGGCTAATTTTTGTATTTTTAATAGAGACAGGGTTTCACCATGTTGGCTTGGGTGATCTCAAACTCTTGACCTTGTGATCTGCCCACTTTGGCCTTCCAAAGTGCTGGGATTATAGTCATGAGCCATCGCACCCTGCCAATGCACCTCAATTCTAAAGGGAACTGACTGCCCTCCTCCAAAACACTGTCAGAAATAATCCCATTGTGCCTCACCTCCCAAGCTGTCCTGATCCTGCTCACCCTCCATACTGCTCTATTTATTTTCTAATCCGACAAAAGCCACTTCCTCCCATGTCCTTACTGTGCCCTCTACAAATGCCTGTCTGTGATGGCCAAAGTCCCTGTAGCCTTATGTCCCGTACCTCCTGTCATAACTGATACGTTGACTGCTTCTTAGATAAATGTTACTTGGAGGAGAGTTTGAGAATTATTGGTCCCCCAAATCCCTTTAGGATCATTTTTCTTTTTCCTGCAAATGCCCACCCCTCTACCTTCCTCATTGCTGTCACCCACCAACCTCCTGGTTACTTCCCCTCATTTATTGAAGACCTAGTTCATGGCTTACTCACTTCCTGTTCATTCCTCTTATCATTCTGGATGACTTCAACATCTCTGTGTCAAGAATGTCAGAAACTTTACTTGCCCCAGGAGGCTTTTGTTTTAAAAACAATTCTCAGTTACTGGAAATTTAGAGAGCAGTTGTCTGAAAGTGGAAGATTTTGAGGGTGGGAGGAGAGGAGAGTGGACCTGCTGTGGGGTATGTTGGATCCCCTGAACCTGGGCTCAAGACAGGAAGGGGAGGTAGGATCCCAGAGTGTCTGGGATCTCTGTCCTGATTCCTCTAACGCCCACCCCAGCAGCCTGAGGGATTTGTAGAAATTTGCAGGGGAGAGCCTTTCTCTCTTGACTTTGTTATCCATTCCGCCCCGATTCTAGTCATCATTCTTGGTGACTTCAACATTCACATGGTTGACCCATCCCTTATCATGACCTTTCACTTCCTTGACCCCTTCATTTTAATGATCTTTTCCTCCACCCACCTCAACTATACATTCATTTGCTCATACACTAGCCCTTTTTATCACCAGAAACTGCATTATTTTGGAAATCTTGACCTCCACTGCTAAAGTCTCTAAACTTTTTCAGGTTAAACCTTCAGTCCATTGACTCTCGTCATATTTTCTATCTTCATCAGTTCACCATTGTATCAATTTACTTTTTCTGCAGCTTAGAGTCCACAGTATTGTTGTAGTCACTTTCCTTTTTCCTCTTTCATAGCCACTGAGTCATACCTTAACGCTTAGCCATCCTATCCTCCTTTCCTCTCACCTCCTTTTCCTTGCAGCTGAGACTTTCACAACTTGGCTGTCTTCACTCATTACTAACTTCAGATGGACATCTGACAGTCCATCACTTCTCTCATCTTTAGTGAGGGTTTTCTGAAGACAGTTCTCTGAGATGACCTCTTCATTCTTTCTGCTCAAATCTCCCTCTGCCACCCCTTCCTTTTCATGCTCACTGATGACCTCACCCCACATGGCACTGAGTAAACAGAATACAGAAAATGGGAAGGTTCTGATCTTGCCACCATTAAATGTACCCTCCTAACTACACCTGCAACCATTGTCTTTGCCCTGCAACCATTGTCTTTGCCCTGTTTACAATGGAGAATGTGTGCATTCTCTTGCTAGGAGACTGCGCTCTTCTCATAGGCCAGACCTTTCTAGATTCTGTCCAATCTCGCCTCCACAGGGCCTTAGGTTCTTCAGTTACTTCCTCCCTCTTCAGCATTATCAGTATCTCCTCCTTTTCTTGATTTTACCTAAACAATTACCATGTTATATGATTTTTCTTTCTTTTTTTTGGGGTGGGAGGAGTCTCACTCTGTCGCCAAAGCTGAACTACATTGGTACGATCTCAGCTCACTACAACTTTCACCCCCAGGCTCAAGCTGTTCTCATACTTCAGCCTCCTGAGTAGCTGGGAATTACAGGCATGCACCACCACGTCTGGCTGATTATTATTATTACTATTTTGGGACGGAGTTTCGCTCTTTCGCCCAGGCTGGAGTGAAGTGGCACGATCTCGGCTCACTGCAACCTCTATTCCCTGGGTTCAAGCAGTTCTCGTGCCTCAGCCTCCCGAGTAGCTGGGATTATAGGCGCCCACGACCACACCCGGCTAATTTTTTGTGTTTTTCATAGAGATGGGGTTTTGCCAAGTTGGCCAGGCTGGTCTTGAACTCCTGACCTCAAGTGATCTGCCTGCCTCGGCCTCCCAAAGTGCTGGGATTACAGGCGTGAGCGAGCCACCATGCCCAGCCAATTTTTGTATTTTTAGTAGAGACTGGGTTTCTCCATGCTGGCCAGGCTGGTCTTGAACTCCTGGCCTCAAGTGATCTACCTACCTCAGCCTCCCAAAGTACTGGGATTACAGGTGTGAGCCACCATGCCCAACTGTATGACATATTTAAAAAACTTCTTCCTTGACTCTACTTCTTTTCCTAGCTACTATCCCATTTCCCTCTTCCCCTTCACAGTCAACCTTTAAAAGATTGTCTGCATAGTCTTCTTCCTCACATCATATACCCCATGAATCTTCTCCAGTTGGCTTTAGTCCCTAACTGACTATATTTTTCCCCTGTGGAGGTTTGAGAATCAAGCCCATAGGTAGCTCATACTGTAGCATCAGAGTCTATTATGTGAGAACACACAAGGAAACCAAGGCTCAGAGAGGTTCAGTGATTCGCCTAAGGTTATACAGCTAGTAAATAGCTAAATTGGGCTGGGCGCGGTGGCTCAAGCCTGTAATCCCAGCACTTTGGGAGGCCGAGGCGGGTGGATCACGAGGTCAGGAGATCGAGACCCTCCTGGCTAACACGGTGAAACCCCGTCTCTACTAAAAAATACAAAAAACTAGCCGGGCGAGGTGGCGGGCGCCTGTAGTCCCAGCTACTCGGAGGCTGAGGCGGGAGAATGGCGGGAACCCGGGAGGCGAAGCTTGCAGTGAGCCGAGATCACGCCACTGCACTCCAGCCTGGGAGACAGAGCGAGACTCCTCCTCAAAAAAAAAAAAAAAAAAAAAAAAAAAAAAAATAGCTAAATTGGGATACAGTCCGGGTGCATCTAATCCAAAGAGTCCATGCACCAGCATTGTTATTATTAATTGGGCCCCTTTTGTGCTTTGTATATCTACTGTAGGGATCATCACATTTAGTTGTAATTTTTTTGTCAGCATTTTTTCTTTCCCCCACTGAATTATTATTTCAAGGACAAGAACAAAGCCTAGAACAAATAGTAAGTGTTCAATAAATGCTTTTTGAGTGAATGAAGGAACACTGTTCTCTGAGAGCTTATTTGTTCTTTTTTTACATCTCAGCACAATGGATCACTGCTGGTCACCACCTTCCCTTCAATATAATCTTAGAATCATGCCATTTTAGAGCTGCACAGGGGCCTTAGGAAATTAAGATCCATAGAGGTGAAGTAACATGCCCAAGGTCACTTGGCTAGTTAGTTGCAGTCCAGTGCTCTTCCCATGCCATCTTCGGTAGGTGTTAATGCTCCCTCTTTCCACATTCTCTTTTCCAGCCTAAATAGCGCTGGTGCCAAGCAGTATGTAGACAGCAGAAAGTCAGTAGAAGGACACATCGTGAATATGATGAGCAGTGAGTGCAATGCTTTTAGTGTTAATGAACACTTTCCTCCTTGGTTCAAGCCACGTGCCTGCTAGCTTCTTTGGTTCCAGTTTAAAATACCCCTTTTCATGAGCTGCTGTTTTATATTCCTCTTAGTGCTTTGGTTATTTTAATGAGTTTTTCTTATCTCCTATTTATAAAACCAGACCTACTTTCCAATGTTTTGTTGTTGTGTTTTCTTTTGAATAACTTCCATTCCCAAGTCTTCTTCCATTTCCATTGCTCTTTCTCTTTTATACTTTTTGTGTTTGTGTGTATAGAGTTATGCGGTGCATTTTAAAATGCAAGCTTGGTTGCTAATACAGTGCTAGAACAATCAGTTCTTCTATAGGCAAGAATCAGCTAACTGGAACCCTCAACTAACCACAACTGTCAGGCTGAAGTTGTGCAAGTAGCACAAGCTCTGAAATCAGAGATAGTTGGATTTCAAAAAATATGTATAATCACCTTTATTAATGTTGAAAATACATATAAATAAAAGTTCTATCCCCATTGCTAATAAACCTCTGTCTTAGCCACCTTAGGCTGTTATAAGAATATATCATAGACTGGGTGGTTTAAACAACAGACAGTAATTTTCTCACAGTTCTGGAGGCTGAAAATCTGAAATCAAGGTGCAACATAGTCAGGTTCTGGTGGGGGTCCTCTTCTCGGTTTGCAGATGGCTGACTTCTCACCGTATGCTTACATGGCCTTTCTTTAGTGTGTGTTCATGAAGAGAGAGCTCTCCTTTCCCCTTCTTATAAGGACATTAATCCATTGTGAGGCCTCCACTCTCATGGACTGATCTAAACCTTATTACCTCCCAAAGGCTCTACCTCCAAATACCATCATATTGTAGGTTAGAGTTACAGCATATGAATTTTGAGGTGACACAGACATTCAGTCCATAACAACCTCTTACTATATAGGGGTAGTTCCTTATCTTTCTCTTATTTATTTATTTATTTAGACAGAGTCTCTCTCTGTCACCCAGCCTGGAGTGTAGTGGTGTGATCTCGACTCACTCAGCCTCCGTCTCCTGGGTTCAAATGATTCTCCCACCTCAGCCTACCGAGTAGCTGTGATTACTGGAGCATGCCACCACGCCCAGCTAATTTTTGTATTTTTAGTAGAGATGGGGTTTTGCCATGTTGGCCAAGCTCATCTCAGGTGATTCACCTTCCTCGGCCTCCCAAAGTGCTGGGATTACAAGTGTGAGCCACTGCACCCAGCCAATTTTTAATTTTTAAAAATAGAGATGGGGGTCTCACTATGTTGACCAGGCTGGTTTCGAACCCCTGGGCTCAAGCCATCTGCCCGCCTTAACCTCCCAAAGTGCTGGGATTGCAGGTGTGAGCCACTGTGTCCAACCACTTCAATTCTCTTTTTACCTCTAACTAAAAGTAAATAAAAGTGGCTGGGCGTGATGGCTCATACCTGTAATCCACAGCACTTTGGGAGGCTGAGGTGGACAGATTGCTTGAGTCCAGGAGTTCAAGACCAGCCTGGGTAACACAGTGAGACCCCATCTGTACCAAACATACAAAAATCAGCCAGGTGTGGTGGCATGCACCTGTAGCCCCAGCTACTTGGGAGGCTGAGTTGGGAGAATCACTTGCATCCAGGAGGTGGAGGCTGCAGTAAGCTGAGGTTGTGCCACTGCACTCCAGCCTGGGCGCCAGAGCCAGACCCTGTCTCAAAATAAAATAAAAGTAAAAAGAATTCATCTGTATTTTTAACTTAATTAACAATAAAAAGAGTTGGTTTGTATCTTTTTTATGAAGTCTTATTTTTCGCCTTAAATTTTAACTACTTTCATTACCTTGTTGATATGTCTTCTCATTTAATTCTGTTTTGATAAGTTTTTAAAATAAATGTACAAATTTATTTTAAAATCTATAAAAAATATATCTATTTTTTGGTAAGTTCACCACCTAAGTCTTTAAGCATAGCTTTGATCATAACACTACCCTGAAAGAAATCCTTGAACAGCTCCCTGTTTCCAGTAAATCAGACAGGCTCACTCCTAGCTCTGGAGCAACAAAGGGAGGCCTATATACCCCACCTAAACATTTAAAAACTAGAAACTGAATGAAGCGCTACAGGTATGCCTTTCATGAGGGCCTAGAATGGCAGGTTCAAATTCAGAATTCTCAGACGCCTCAGAGTTCCATCATGGAATATGAAAACCTGGGGGAGAGCTGTTTCTGACCCACAACCCACCCCCTTCTCTTTCTATCCCCTGCCCATTCTCACATTTGGAGGGTTTTTGTATATACACGAGGGGAAGTTCAGATCTGTCCACACCTCCCCCGAGCAGCCATACTCAAATAGTCACCCCTGGGCTACCCTGAGGGCTCAGAGATGCCCTCATCAGCTGTCTATCTTCAGGAGGTTAGGTTGATAATAGATGCTGGAAAGCCCTAAACATGGGTTCCAGACTGCTTGGCCAGGAAGTTCTGGGAACTTTGATAGTTGGATTTAAATCCTGGCTTTACCACTTATTAACCGCATGACCTTAGGCAGACTGCTTAACCTGACTGTACATGTTCCCTCATCTTTAGAATGAGAGTATTAATAGTATGCTTTTCAAACAGTAGATAAAAAGATTACATGAAGTAATACTATGTAGGTCTAGGTTTGAAATTCTCATCCTGCCACATACTGGTTATAGAATGATCTCAGTAAAGATCTCAACTTCTTGGAGCCTTAGGCTCCTTCTTTGTAAAATGGGCATTGTTCTCAGCATTTACTGCATAAGGTGCCACCTCAAAACTTAGTGGTTTAAAACAGTAACTATTTATTTGCTCATAATTCTGTGGGTTGGTAGTCGGGGTGGACTCAGCTGGAACTGTCTGTTCCATTTATGTCAGCCTCATTTACTCATCAGTTTATGTCAACTGGTAGTCCATGGCCTCACTCATGTGTCTGGTGGTTGGTAATTGGCACGGGTGATGGAAGTAGCTGGGCCTTGTGTCATTTGTAATCCAGTGGGCTGTCCTGGGCTCATTCACCTGGTGGTGGTTGCAGGGTTACAGAGAGCATCAAGAGAGAGCAAGGCCCAATGTGCAAGCACTTTTCAATTCTCTGCTTGCTCATGTTTGCTGTTATCCCATTGGCCAAAGCAAGTCATATGGCTCAGTCCAGAGTAGATGTGGGAAGGGATTACCAAAAGGCATGGATGTCAGGAAGGTAGTTATTGCAGCCATTTCTTTTTCCAGTTAGTTTATCACACACTTGATAATAACTCTTTTCCAGGATCATTGTGAGAATTGGAGATAGTGCATATCAAGCACGGAGTGAAGTAACTGATATAGTAGATCTTTGGCAAATGATAGCTAAAGCATATTATATTGTACCTGACATACAGTAAGTGTTAAGAAAAGTTCTCTTCCCTAACCATTCATTCTGCCTATTAGATTCAAAAACAAACCAAACCAAAACAAAACCGAAAAGCTAAAAAGCCAGAAAATCCCAAAAAGAACAAAACTAAAATAAAACAAAAAACAGGAAAACAAGCAAATGAATCCACATTTGTGATTTTTAAAAAAATTATGCCTTAAACAAACATCCACAACAAAACACCAAGTGAAATAATCCCCAGATGAAAACTAACAGGATGTTGAGAATCAGCATTCTTTATGATTGCAGTTTCTACGTCTTTCCATAGAGTCTAATGACCCTGAGGTTATACAGGATGCTGGGTCTCCAAAGAAAAATTCCATTATAGTGACCAAGGCAGTGAAGAGGACACAGACATTTAAGAAAGAATTGCCACACCCGGGAGTTGAACCAATACAGGATTTGTGGTTAACTCTGTTTTCTAAACAATTCCATTGAAATCCTCAATCTTTGAGTTAGAAGGGACTTCAGAGGCCTTTGACGTTTAGACCCTCTATTCCTCTTCAGCAGTAGTTCTCAAACTTTTTGATCTCAGGGCCACTTAACACTCTTCAAAATTATTGAGGAGCCCAGAGTGCTTTTGTTTCTGTGGCTTATATCTATCAATAGTTACCATATGAAAAAGTTTTCCTGAGAAAAATTAAAAACGTAAGAGTATATGAGCATACATTCTGTTACCTGTCAGAGTAGTGAGTCGTCATACATCATATAGCTTCTGGAAATCTCCACTGTATATTCATGAGAAAATGAGAGTGAACAAAGTAAATAATGTCTTAGTATTTTTTTTTTTAAAAGTAGTTCTGACTTTATTAAACACCTGAAAGAGTTTTGGGGACTTCAAGGGGTCTGTGGACCACACTTTGCAAACTGCTGCTATAGAGTCTCCCTGTCAGAAAGGAGTTGCCCTTCGGAATCATTTGGAGGCAGTGAAGAAGCTCTGTCTTGGACTTGTGAGGTTAATTTCCTCATCTATAAAGTAAGGATGATAATAATAAGATCTACCTCATATAGTTGTGATGATTAAATAAAATAAGGTAATGTGCCTAACCCTATATTAAGGGCCTTATACAAAACCTACCATTCAGCAGGCTGCCAGTAAACACTGGTCCTCTCATCACTGAAATAAATAGCCTAATAGTTCCCTGCCTCATAAGGTAGCTTATTTGGGCTTTGAGTTTTAGAAATTTTCTCCTCCTGCCTCTGTGTAACTTCTGCCCCTTAGCTTTAGTGCTTATTTTTCTGCTCAGAAGAAGGTAACACCGTTTGAGTTTTAGATAAAACTGTGGGTCCGTTACTTCTTCTTTCTTGTAAGTTATGCAATAGCTTCCAAATTATCCTGATCATTTTTTTCTCTGGTTGCAGGCACTCATTCAACAAATATTTACTGAGCACCTAAATACTAGGTACCAGTATGAAAAAAATAGACAATACCCTTGCCCTTTGGGAACTTACATTCTAAATGTAGGAGACAGACCAAAAGCAAATACTCAAATAAAACAATAACAGATGTGAGAGAACCTACAGTGGAAAATGAAGCAAGGCAATGAGACAGAAAGTGATGGGGGTTGGTGCTATTTGAGGCAGAATGATCACATAAATGCCTCTCTGAGGAGGTGACGTGAGTAGAGACCTTTATAAACTAAGGGAGCAAGCCATACTAAAGGAAAAGTCAGTGCAAAATTTGAATTCTATTCTAATTGTGATTGCAATCCTTTAGAAGGTTTAGGTGGGATAATGATGTGCTATAAATTGTGTTTTGAAAAGATAACTCTTGCCATTTTGTGGAGAATAGACTAGGGGACAAGAATAGAAGTGGGGAGAACAGTTAAGCAGCTCTTGAAATAGTCCAGACAAGAGATGGTGGTGCCTTGGAGGTGGTGAGAAGCTAGATTGGGATAGAAGGCAGATCCAACAGGGTTTACAGATGGATTAATGTGTTATGTAAGGAATCAGGAGGAAGCAGGGGTGATACACTGGATTTTGGACTGAACATGGGAGGTGTTCAGGAGGGACAGGATAAAGAGTTCTGTCTAGGATATATGTTAAATTTAAGGTTCTGGTTAGATACCCATATAGAAATGGGGGAGTGAACAATCTGGAGCTCAGGCTGGGTGCGGTGGCTCATGCTTGTAATCCCAGCACTTTGGGAGGCTGAGGTGGGTGGATCACTTGAAGTCAGGAGTTCGAGACCAGCCTGGCCAACATGGTGAACCCTCATCTCTACTAAAAAATACACAAAAAAATTAGCCGAGCATGGTGGCACATCCCTCTAATCCCAGCTACTTAGGAGGCTGAACATGAGAATCACTTGAATCTGGGAGGCGGAGGTTGCAGTGAGCCGAGATCACACCACTGCACTCCAGCCTTGGCGACAGAGAGAGATTCTGTCTCAATAAATAAATAAATAAATAAATAAATAAATAAATAAATAAATAAAATCTGGAGCTCAGGGGACAGTCAGGGCTGGAGGTTGCCATCTGGGAGTCCTTAGTAGATAACATTCAAGAATTGAGCCCTGGAGCACTCCATTGGTTAGAGGTTGAGAAGATGAGGATGACCCAGCAAGAGACACTGAGAAAAAGTGACTGAGAGGTAGAAGAAAAAACAGGGAACTATGTGGTCAGAGAAGCCAAGATATGTTTCAAAATGAAGCCATAATTAAGTAAGCCAAATGTTGCTGAGCAGATTAATAAAATGAGAAGTAAGAGTTTGCCTTTGGATTTGGCATGATGGAGGTTGTTGGCAACCTTGATAAGAGTGCTGTCAGCACAGAGGCAAAAGCAAGCCTGTTTTGAGTGGGTTGAGGAGAGAATGAGAAGTCAAATAATGGAGAGAGCACTGTAGACACCTATTCTGAAGAGTATTGATATAAAGAGGAGCAAAGAAATTGTGAGGAAACTGGAGGTGGATATGTGGTCAAGGAAGTTTCTTCTGTTTGTTTAAGACGGGAGATTTTGTAGCATGTTTATATGCTGATGGGAATCACCCATCAGCACACTGATGGAAAGAAAAATTGGTGACACCAGAGAGAGAGGGGTTAATTGCTAGAACAAAATGCTTGAACAGCTGAGAGTGGAAAGGATCCTGTGCATAGGTGGAAGGAATGGTCTTAGATGGGAAATGGAAAGTTCTTCCTTAGTAACAGGGGAGAAGGCAGGGTATGTGAGCAGAGATGCAGGTAAGTTGGTAGACTTGTTGGTCTGAAGATGAGGTAGGTTTCTTTCGATTGTTTCTTTTTTTTTCCCCAGTGGAATAAGAAGTGAGGTCATCAACTGAGAATTATAAAGGAGATTTATATTATTTGAGGTTTCATGAGGGTGTTGTGTGAGGGAGAAAGTGACCTGACTAGGAAAAATTTAGATTGTCAGTCATTGCTGAAGGCCCACTTAAGAGATTTCTGGTCAAATATTTAAAGTGGGACCATTCTACTTTGTAGATGGAGTTATTCTTATCTAGGGATAAGTTCAGTATGATCGAAGGAGGGAGGTACAAAGACACTTCTTCTGTTTGCAGATTTATATGAGGTATAGTATCAGACCATGGAATTTAAGCTGGGTTGTGAGGAAAGTGAAGTCATGAAAGGACAGACGAACCGAGAGGGTAGTAGGTTCCATGGATTGTGGGTTGAGATTATGTGGGAGACAGGGAGATCTGACATTTGACATTATAGAGTTGATGCAGTTATTGCTGATGACATCTAGAATATGACCATAGGAGTGTGTCTGAGCTAGGATGATGGGGAACAAAAGGTTAGAAGTGCCTTCAAGGAATGGTGGGGCAAGGAACTTGGCTATATCCTCAAGTGGATACAGAAGTCACAGGGGGAAGTGTTTGGGGAAAAAGACTGAGCCAAGCGCTGTTATTTCCAATGAACAAATGAATGAGATGAAGTAACTGGGAGGTTGGTGGAGGGCAGCCATTAAGAGGGGCAGCAATTGGCATAGACTGATGTGCATTTTAAGTGCACTGGAGTGTTAGATGAAGGAGAAATAGTCTGGAAGTGGCAAAGAGGAGAGAAGAGGCCACTCTTCTATCTCTTGTCCTTTAAGTAATATGAAGGGTGTGGGAAAGAAACATCAACCATCTGAAAGGGCTACATGGAAGCAGGAACCTCAGGGAAGAGTCAGGCTTCCTTTAGGATAAGAAACTGAACAAAATGTTGAGGATATAGACATATTTGCTGATAATGGTCTTTGAGCTTCAGAGGGCATGTTAGGCAGGCTTCGGGGTTCATTGAAAATAGGCTATTGCATCAGACTGGGGACTAAATGAAGCCTTAAGAGGTTAGGAATTCAGGTAATGATGCAGGCTGGGAGGCTAGGACTTTGTGGAGGTGGCTGGGGTAAACAGGCATGTAAGATATGTCGGGATTAGTCCTGTTGGGCTCTTCGGGTGAAATGGATGAAAAGTGCTAATTAGAGCTTCCTTCTGGGGTTGATCTCTTGACAGCTATGATGAAGCTGACAGAGAGGATCAGCTAGGGGAGGGGAGCTTGCACCAGGAGCACCTAAAACTTCATGGCATCCCCTAAGATTTTCTGTGGTCTTCTTCAAGCCTGGACTAAGGAATTTATTAGGACATTTCAACAACAATAGGGCTTTAACTTATGCCCTCCAAATCTGCGTTAGTCCCTACCAAAGCTACTTCAAATATATACGAGATGTGATCTAAGTGAAAAATGTGTCCTTGCTATGTAAATAATTTCAGGACAAGTTCCCTAGTTGCCCCAACCAGCTTTCAACCAGATTGCTTCACTGAGGCTCCTCTCTTTTATCATTTATTATGAAAAATTCCAAGCATACGTAAAAATAGATTTTGCATAATGAGCTCCCATATACCCCATCACCTAGATTTAACAGTTGTTAACATCTTGCCATACTTGCTTCATCTATTTTTTCCTTTTGCTGAAATATCTTTGGGGAAGTTATAGACATTATGACATCTCATTCCTAAATACCTCAGTATCCTAATTTCTCTCTATAGAGAAATTCTGAAGCTGCCACTACCTTTCAGAATGTGGTGCCCAGGACTGGACAGTAGTGTTCCAGACATGGACTGACCAGCCAAGTTCACAGAAAGAATGACTAGACCCTATGTTTGTGAAAGCAGATTACTATCTCTAAAATTAGTCATTTTAGAAGCCACAGCACACTATTGACTCAAGTGCACTTGTGATCAGCTAAATTTCCCAAGTTCTTTGCACATGAACTGCTGCTGTCAAGTCAGGCTTCCCCCATCTTGTATTTGTGTAATTGAATTTTTGTTGGTTTTAGCCTATTGAAAATATTTTGAATTGGAAGTCTGCCCTCCGGTGAATTAGTTAATCTTTTTTCGCTTTGGTTCATCAGCAAAGTTGATAAGTAAACCTTTTATATATTCATGCAAGTATATAGTAGCTACTTTCTAAATTGATACTTACGCTGCCTCAAGATTGTGGAGACTGCAGTATGATCATTTCAAGCTTTAAAAGTGGACTGTAGGAGAAATTATTTATGTTGAATGTTCCTGATTAATGATTGGAATCCATCCTTCTTGACTCTTCAAACCTTGTGACCTAACAGGCTGGTATCTGAGTACAGTTTTCTAAGACATTCTAAATCATTCTGGAATGAGTATTTAATATAAGCAGTCACCCAACAGTTTCTTAGTACAGCCTTGGAAATTATTCATGACAGCTAAATTCAGGGGTTGGATTGGTTTTCTGAGAACTCCATGGGTTAGCTTGAGTGGTTCCTCAGTTGACTGTTTTTACAGTTACGCAGGGATCACTTTTAAAAACTAAACTGTGAGAGTGAGAGTGAGCTGAATGGACACCCCCCCGGCTCTGCTCATACTTAAAAAGTGGGACCGTGCCAGGAGCGTATCAACTCCTAGACAAGTGATATTTTTGTAAAATTTCAAACTGGATATATAATATGACTCAGCGGGAGGCATAATCATGATAATAATATACAAGGCTTAAAATAGGAAATCAGTATTACGGAACTCCACATTCCTCAATATTGTTCCCAATTCTTAGGTATTTCAGAAAGAGAACTCTCAGATGTTAGCCTTCACGGGGAGACACCATAGCACAGAAGGTAAGTCTAGGTCTAAAGCCTGTCTCTACCATTTATTGACTGCGGGACTTGAATTATTTTTTAACCTCTGTGAAGAGTAATTTCCTCATCTGTCAATGATGAGGATAACACTATCACCACCATCATTTAGCAGTCTCAAGGATTAATTGTATTAATGTAAGCAAGGTGTCAAGCATTTAATAAGTGTTATCTACTATTATTTATTATAGTTCTGTCTGTACTCCCTGGGCCCAATATATTAGATACCATTTGGTGTCATATTTATGAAGTTTTTAATCTAGATTTAAATATATCTAGTCTGGGAATATTCTAGGCTGCCATGTAGCCTTTTGCATTTCCTTATCCTCATTTCCATTGTAGTGCCTCCAAAAGCCTGGTAAGAACAATTTAAAGAGACATGAACAGGCTGGGCACGGTGGCTCATGCCTGTAATCCCAGCACTTTGGGAGGTTGAGGCGGGAGAATCACTTGAGCCCAGGAGTTCGAGAACAGCCTGGGAAGCATAGTGAGATCCTGTTTCTACACAAAATAAAAAATTAGCTGGGTGTGGTGTCGCACTCCTGTAGTCCCAGCTACTCCAGATGTTGAGTTGGGAAGACTGCTTGAGCCCGGGAGGTGGAGGTTGCAATGAGCTGAGATCGCGCCGCTGCACTCTAGCCTGGGTCACAGACAGAGTGAAATCCTGTCTCAGTGCTTACGCACCTCCTTTGAGTAAGCCAAGGTAGTTCTAGCCTGTTGTTTGCTTTTTCTAAGTCTTCACATTACCTCTTTCTAAGTCTTCACATTAGCTCCCATGGTGGCTGACAATAACACCAACTTTCCAGGGGAAGAAGAAATTTAGGAAATTCTCTTTTTCTTTGTACATGAATCTATGGATGCCTTGCTTTTAGCATCCCACTAATCACGTGGGTGACAATAGTGATTTCCCCTGTATGTGTGCTTAAGTGGTTAGAAAAGTTCTTAAAAACACAGATGAAAATTGACACCAGTATCTTTGATAGATATTAGCTGGAGAAAGAATTGACACTTGCCCTTTTCTTGTTGTTGTGATGTTCCTTTCCATTGATTACGTGTGAGAAGTAACTATTCTCTTAGCCAACAGGAGTATATGTCTGGTACTTTTCATTACTAAGCTTTCTACTGTTATTTTCTGGGAAAGGTACTCATTTTAGGACACTTTTATTTTTAGATAATTTTAGACTAATTGTAAAAATAGTACAGATTATTTCTGCATACTCTTCAGCTTACATCTTACATAACCATAGTACAGTTATCAAAATAAAACAACATTGGTATAATACTATCAACTAATGCACAGAATTTAATTAATTAATTAATTAATTCATTTATTTTTTATTATACTTAAAGTTCTAGGGTACATGTGCACAACATGCAGGTTTGTTACATATGTATACATGTGCCATGTTGGTGTGCTGCATCCATTAACTCGTCATTTACATTAGGTATATCTCCTAATGTTATCCCTCCCCTCATCCCCTCCCCACAATAGGCCCCGGTGTGTGATGTTCCCCTTCCTGTGTCCAAGTGATCTCATTGTTCAGTTCCCACCTATGAGTGAGAACATGCGGTGTTTGGTTTTCTGTTCTTGCGATAGTTTAATGCACAGAATTTATTAATATTTTACCAGCTTTTCTACTAATGTCCTTTTTCTGTTTCAGAATCTAATTCAAGGCCTCACATTGCAATTAGTTGTCATTCTCCTTCAACTAGTGACAGTTCTTCAGTCTTTCATTGTCTTTTGAGACCTCACCACTTTTTTTTTTTTTAAATTTATTAATTTTTTTTTTGAGACGGAGTCTTGCTCTATTGCCTGGGCTGGAGTGCAGTGGCCAGATCTCAGCTCACTGCGAGCTCCGCCTCCTGGGTTTACGCCATTCTCCTGCCTCAGCCTCCAGAGCAGCTGGGACTACAGGCGCCTGCCACCTCGCCCGGCTAGTTTTTTGTATTTTTAGTAGAGATGGGGTTTCACCGTGTTAGCCAGGATGGTCTCGATCTCCTGACCTCGTGATCCGCCCGTCTCGGCTTCCCAAAGTGCTGGGATTACAGGCTTGAGCCACCGCGCCCGTCCTGAGACCTCACCACTTTTTTTTTTTTTTTTTTAAATATTAATGTATTTATTTAAAAATAATACGCCCATTACATGTTAACATAATTATTGTTGTAAAGGACAAGTTTGAGCCAGGTACGGTGACCCAAGACCTCACCACTTTTAAAGAGTACTGACCAGTTTTTGTAGAATATCCCTCCATTAGGGCTTTTCCAATGCCTTCCCATGATTAGACTGCGGTTATGCATTATTGGAAAGGATAACACAGTGGTGATCTACTTTTTTCTGTACATCTATCAAGGGATTCATGATGTTGCTATGTATTACGGTTGATGATAACCTTGATTACTTGGTTAAGGTGATGTCTGTCAGAATTCTTCCACTGTAAACATACTATTTTTATTTTCTAATTGCTAAATATTTTGTTGGAGATACCTAGAAATTATGGAAATTCCCTCCTATGAATATTAGCATCAGTTGATCTTGCCTGCAGCAATTATCACTGTGATGCTGTAATGGTAACTCTCTACGTCCCTCTTTCCTTCTACATTTGTTAATTGGAATTCTTCTGTAAGGAGGAGTTGTCGCCACTCCCCACTTACTTATTTTTTCACCTATTTATTCTGTTCAGCGGGTACCGACGGACATTTATTTTATTCTTTGGGTTATATTCCTAGATTATTTTTAGTTTATTGGTCAAATTGTTCCGACTTTGGCCATTGGAATTTCTTTCAGGTTGGCTCCTCTGCCCTTTCAACAAGCCCTCTCATCTTTTCTTTTTTATCACACCCTTATTTTCTTCACCACAAGATGTGCCAGGCCTACTGTCTATCTTTCCTTCAAAACCATCATCTGCGCCTTATAATGTGTTTGCTTTTGGGATATCACTGCTTCTAGTCCCTCTTGGTGCATGTAGCTAGGAAATATATGTATGTACTAACTTATGCATACACACACCTATGTTTCTTTCTGTATCTATCTGAATTACATTAAGAAAAAACCTCATGAGTCCATACTGATGCCTACAATTCCAACCCAGCATGGAAAGATTCATGTTAGCCTTGCTCCTTTCCTTGTTTAAACCTTTTTACTTGAGAAATCTGGTTCTCATTATCTACAAATATATAAAAATATAAATATATGTATATATACTTAATTTTCAACTCCAGTATACTGATAAAGTAGTTTCAGAATCCCTAAGCCATATACACTTATGACAAACAAATTTATGAACTAGAGTACAGTATTTGTGTATAGGTTTTTGTCCTTAGCCCTGCAATATTTCATCCAAACTCTGTTTTCCAAAGTTATTTAGGTCAGTTTCTTTCTTCCCCATGCCCTTCATCATGTGACTAATTTGTAATACAGCTAGATTCATTTGTCACAGTTTGTAGTCCATCCCCTTTCCTCCAAAATCTTGGTTGCAGTTTAAAAAATTTACGTGCACTAAAACCCACTTATTATGTTATAGTTCTATGGGTTTTGATAAATATATGTAGTGTGTGTCCACCAGTGCCATACAGGACACCATCAACTCCCCAAATCCCTCATACTGCCCTATTAGAGTCCAACTTTCCCCCCCATCCTTCACCTATATTGCATTCATATGGTTTGAGTAGTAGGATGTACCATAGTTTGTTTAATTATTAACTTGCTGAAAGGCCTTTGAATTGGTTCCACTTCTTGTCTATTATGAATAAAGCGCTTTAAGCATTCATTTGTAGGTTTTTGTGAAAATGTAAGTTTTCATTTCTCAGAGTTAGATACCTACTGGTGCCATGAGTAAATTTTAAAAAGTATTTATTCAAATATCCAGAAAAGAAAAGGGAAAACATGTATTTAGAAATATTGGGCTGGGCATGGATGCTCACGCCTGTAATCCCAGCACTTTGGGAGGCCGAGGCAGGCAGGTCGCTTGAGGTCAGAGGTTTGAGATCAGCTTGGCCAACATGGTGAAACCTCGTCTCTGATAAAAATACAAAAATTAGCTGGGTGTGGTGGTGGGCACCTGTAATCCCAGCTACTCGGGAGGCTGAGGCAGGAGAATCACTTGAGCCTGGGAGGCGGAAGCTGCAGTGAGTCAAGATCATGCCACCGCACTCCAACCTAGGCAACAGAACAAGACTCCATCTCAAAAAACAAACAAACAACAACAAAAAAAGGAAATATATTTCAGTACTACCACTATTAATCCTATATCATTTCAGTGTAGTTTCATAACTTTTTTTTTAATTAAAGGAAGGCAAGGGGTTATAGGATTCGAACTGGAGTGTTTCATAACTTTTAACTTCGTATCTTTATCACCATTTACTTTCGGAATCTTTTGATTTTGGTCAAACTGGGCACAATTCTGTGTTCTCCCAGAATTTCTGTTGTGTAATCTTACTGGTGATCTAACATGATATATTTGAGCTTATTGTTACATGGATTAGGATAGGCTGTGGTTCACACCTTCCTTGAAGTAAGTGTATATGGGTACAACGTGGGTAGCCTTTAAGCCAGGTACTTTCCCGGTTTACTAGCTCCTAAAAAACATCACCTTTATAATGATGAAGAAGCCCTTTGTGCAGTCAGAATGAGCAATGACCTACCTCATGTTAATTGAGGGATTGAGGGTCTTCCTGAAGAACCCCTGTCCTCATAGATCAAACCTGTCAGCTTGCTATAGACCCTGGAGTTGCTGTCATTGACATCGTCCTACTGGACCAAGGCTCTATCATTGTCTTCAGAAGGTTTCTGCTGAAAACATACATTTGTAAGATGTAAGGGAAGATGTTAAGCACATTAGTTAGCTGTTACCTCAGTGAGATCGTGGCTCTGATCTCTGAGATCCCTCTCTACTGGTACCTTCTGTCAGTCATCAAACACTCATCTCCATTTCACTAAATTGTGACCTCTTAGATTGAGGGCAAAGTTCAACTGTAATTCCAGTGCCCATCACATACTAGGTAGTTTATATATATATTTCTTGCATGGATGAATAAATGCTTGATAGGTATGTGATGCTTGAGGGTAGAGGGTGGGGCATAGATGGTAGGGACAGACTTCTCATATGTGGCATAGCCAGGAAAAGGCAAGGCTAGGTGGAAGGGCACAGGAGGGTTCTGGAGTACTATAGAGCAGCAAGATGGTACAGGTCTGCGGTGGGAGCAATGGAGAATTAAAAATGGGAACTAATTGAATGAAGCTTCAAAGTTCAAAGCTTTTGAGAAGCTGTGGATAAGGGAGTACACTATGGAAACAGATAGAATGGGTTATACTCCCAGTGTAGCTACTTCCTATTGAAACATGACTTTTCTTCAAGTGGGTTGGGGGCCAACTTGGAATGGGATGTTTGAGTAGAAGAATGACATGATCTAACTTATTTTAATAGGATCACTTTGGTTACAGTGTTGGGAGGAGAATGAGATGGGAGGGCTAGGACAGCACTGGGGCATCAATAAAGAGGCTATTGCAGTAATCCAAGCTATGCATGAGTGTGGCTTGGACCAGGCTAAGTGCATTGGAGGTGGTGATAAGTGGTCAGATTTAGCATATATAGTGAGGGTAGAACTGTCACAATTTAATGATGGATAATACTAGATCTCTTTCCTCTATGCCTAACAAAATAAAACAAAACACTTTGTGATGGCTATAAATTACAAAATAGAAGTTGATGCTGGTGATTTAAACAGAGCTTATTTCTCAGTAAAGCAGAGCTTCCTTGATGTTGAGGCAACCTTGGGTTCAGTAAGCTTTCAAGTCCATGTTTTCCAGCCACCTTCTACAAGGAGCTTCAGCAGAGTGGTATTTACATTACCTCTTTTCCTGTCGATGGAATCTGTAGCAAACAGAGCAGGGTGTATACTTTTATCTCACTTGAGAGCATTTCTGACCATGGATCTATCACTCCTTACATAGGGAATAGAGTTCTTTCAGGATACACTTCTTGCAGGGAAAGCCTTTACCCAATGAGGTAAATATACTGTGAAAACAACCTGATCAGATAAGGGTTCAAGGACTTCGCTCTATTCACCCAGGTAAACATACTCAGCTTCATTTATTTTAAGTGCAATTTTCTGGCCCCGATAAGAGAGAACAGCCTTGATTAATGTAACAATTGATATTCTATTCCCTGGATAAGATATTCATTGTTGAACTTCTTCTATTGATTTTATAGGATGACTTTATAGGATTGCGTAACAGTTGCACTGAGAGGATATTTAGGATTAGGGAAGCCTCTGAGCAAAGTATCCTTATGCTACGCAGATGAGAAACTTCTTAATTCATTAGCACCTCTAAGAATAGTGCCTCATCCATTGCCCACTCTGACTTAACTAGGCATACAGGCAGCAAGGGGAGTGTTGGCAAGAGGACTTGAATCCCTCAGAAGATGTATAGTCTCATGATTGAATCTAACTGTGATTGAAAAACATAATCAACCTTCAACCCTGGGTCAGTGGTAGCATCTGAGAGCAATCTCTGGGACATCTGTGTCTGGGGAGGTCACCAGGCACAGTGGACACGTGCAAATGGCTTTGGGCAATTTGGTTAAAATCTCTCCTTTGCAGGGATGATATTTGATTCATTGGCCATTTCTTTGAGGCAAGTGACAAAGAAGTCCTGATTTCTGTCAGTGTGCCTACCCACAGCGGAGTAGCCAGAGGCTGAAGCTGGCAGGCAAGAGGTGCCTGTCACTGAAATAGTTATATCTCAGTTTGAAAACTCAAGGGGAATTCCATTTTGATGGGTTCCTCTTTACACAGAAGTAAAATTTCCAGAAGTGGAAAAGTGTTGAAGATTTAAGTGATATTTCTGGATCTTTATGTCTTTTGTTGTGCTTCAGTGTATTCTGAAAATTATAACCAAAGGTTTTCTCTTCCATAATTATTCAAATAGATTAGAATTCTCAGTACTTTCATAGGGCATATTACTAACTTCTGGAAAATCTATTTTTACAAAGTAAATTTTATATATTTTACTGAGTGAATGTCTAATATATTCCGAGCCAGTTTATGAAGCAAATAAGAAAATCAGCCAGGTGTGGTGGCTGACAACTGTAATCTCAGCACTTTGGGAGGCTGAGGCAGGAGAGTCACTTAAGGCCAGGAGTTCAAAACCAGCTTGAGCAACCCCTTCTCTACCAAAACAAACAAACAAACGAACAAAAAACCTGCCAGGCTTGCTGGCATGCACCTGTAGTCCCAGTGATGCAGAACAGGCAAGCGCCAAAATTGGGGCTTAGCCCGGGGTTCTTGGCTTTGCTCCTGAAAGAATTCAAATGTGAGCCAGTGGTATTAGACAACAATATTTTATTGTTGTTCTGTGTTCTTTGTGGGCAACGCACCCCGGCATCAGCGACTGTATTTATACTCACTTATACCCACTTTCAGTTACATGCAAATTAAGGGGCAGGTTAATGCAAATTGAGGGGGCGGGTTATTTATAACTTTCTAGGAAAGAGGTAGTGACTTTTGTTTTGTTGCCATGGAAAAGGCTTTAATTTCTGGTTTGTTGCTATGGCATTTGTAAACTGTCATGAGGCTGGTGGAAGTGTCTTAGTGAACAATGAGGGCAACTAGGGATCGTGTTTGTCGCCATCTGCTGGTTTCTTCTGGTTTTTCCACTTTATCCTGTCTGGACCACAGCCTCCTACCTCACCAGCTACTAGGGAGGCTGAGTGGGGAGGATCACTTGAGCCCAGGAGTTCAAGGCTATGACCGCTTCACTGCACTCCAGCTTGGGTGACAAAGTGAGACCTTGTCTCAAAAAAAAAAAAAAAAAAAAAAAGAAAAGAAAGGAAAGAAAGAAAATCAGTCTTGTGACTTTATGCTATCTTGATATATATAGAAAAAAACAATATGGTCCAGAAACAGGCGGTGAGAAACACAAGGCCTCTGGATGATAAAAATACTTTCATTCATTCTATGTTTAAGTATTTATTGAGCATTTATTAGATGCTAAAGATGTAAATATAAATGTGAGCAAAACATAAAAATTCCTGCCTTCTTTTTATGTTCCAGTGTATGTGTTGGGGTGGGGATGTGAAACAGACTATTAATAATAAATGAGGCAACCTATAAGATGATTTTCATAAAGAGAAAAATGCTATGGAGAAAGATGGGATTTCATGACAGAGTGACTTGTTTGTTTGTGTGATGAAGACAGGATAGAATCAACAAGGTAGTCAAGGAAGGCCTTTCTAAGAATAAGATATTTGAATTGAGACTTAAACAAGGAAAAGGAATGGAGGGTCAGGAGAAAGAACTTCAGACAGAGGGATTAGCAAATTCAGAGGCCCTAATGTCGGAATCACCTTGGCTTGTTTGGGCAAGAGTAGTGGTAGCTTGGCTAGTTAGGCTGTTTTTGCAGTGGTCTGGGCTTGTGATGATGATGGCTTGGACTGCAGTAGGAACAATGGAAATGGAAAGAAGTGAATAAATGTAGGGTATATTTTGGATGTGGAGTTGACAAGATTTGCAGGTGGATTGGATATGAAAGGTAAGGGAGAAAGACTTAGAGAATAACTTCTAGGCTTTTGGATTTAGCAGCTGTGTGGGCAGTGGTGTGCCATTAGCTGAGATGAAGACTGGAAGAGAAATATGTTGGGGTGTGAGTGGAAATCAAAACCTGCTTTGTACATGTTACATTTGAGATGCTGATTAGACACACAAACATGTTGCCAAAAAGTCCTCGTGTCCTCTCTCACGACAAGTTTTCTTATTTTATGCACAGATTAAATGAACTTGTTTTTTTTTTTTAACCCACAAGTTTAAAAGCTTGGCATCTCTTTCTCTCTTGCACACCAGATTCCATATATCAAATTGCCTCCTGAAAATATCCACCCAAACCTAACATGTTCAAAGCTAAAGCTGTTATCTTGTTCTTCACACTTGTTCCTTCTGTATTTTTTTTAATCCTGCTCAGTGATTCCTTTGTTTGCCCTATGACCCAAGCTTATTTCTAGATTCTATCCCTCCCTCACTCCAACATTCAATGCATTACTAAGTTGTGTTGAACAATGTCTCCCAAATGTCACTCTAATCTGTCTCCTACTCTCCATCTGAGCTGCTACTACCATTCAAGACCACGTTACCTCTTGCCTAGATTACCATATCAGCATATGCTGCTGTACCATTTTAGTAAATCACCTTTAACCTCCTACATTTTGAGTAACTTCTGCTTTTTCTTCAAAACTCAGTTTAGCGATAATTTCCTGCAGGAAGACTTCACTGACATCCCAACTCATCCCCCATCCTATCTAGATTATGTAACCCCTCTTAGGTGTCCCTATAGTCCCCTGCATTTACTTTTATCATATCACATATCACACAGTATTATAATTGCCTCTTTACTTATCTGACTATTTAACTATAGTGTGAGCTCCCAGGTGTCAGACTGTTTCTCTTATTGTCATATCTCCCATGTCCAACATGGTGCCTGACACATGATTGGCACTCAGTAAATGTTTTTCAGCGAATGAATGCTTGAAGCAAATTAAAAGGAAAGGCTGCTTAAAGGCAAACTGACAACAATAAAATGGTAGTTTATATTTCTGTAAGTGAGGAAGTAAACAGCAAAATAAGCCACAGAATCTCAAAAAGTACCATAGTCTAGGGGCACTTAGCAAAGGAACAATTAATATTATATTGTATTCTAGTTTTGTATTACAAGTTTATGGGATAATGCATTCATTTCCATTCATTGTAAAGACAGTGGTGCATCCAGAAAAGACTAAATTGTATTTAGTAGTCTTTGTTTAAGAAAGTTTGGGGGTATGCACTACATAATAAGACTTAGGAGTTAAGACTGACTCAGGATCTACATCAATCCAGGTTGGAGATAAATGATTATATAATATATGGACAGTTTTAACACAACCAGTTCTAGAACTTACATATTTCCCTGCAAATTGATTTATAGTTTTGGATATATGTAGAAAATACTAGAACTGAAGCCCAAGCCATCATTCTAGTTTTTTAGAAAGGTAGTATTGAGTTCACATTCTGAAAGCATCCAAAAAATCTCTCATATACTAGACAATTAAAGACAATGTTTCTCTAAATAGAAACGTCTGAAAAGTGTTAATGACCTGTGTAGATAAAGTTTATTATCAATACGTTTGTGTAAAGCGGCATGAAATTGATGACTCGTGCCAACACTCTTTGCTTAATTGCCCCATACCACTATACTCTTTGACCTCATTTTCCTATCCCTGATGATTGCCCTAAAACTCTTCTCTCCAGTTGACTGGCTAAACAAATTGCTAGAGTGTACAGAATATAGGTAATAAAGATCTGGGCAACTCTGAATCCATATTAAGTGGTCAGTAACCTTCTAAACATTTGTTTAGAAGTGATTAATGACCATTGCTGAAAGACTAGGATGAATGGTTTGGATATAGTCCACTGACTGCTATGATCATCCTGTGAAGATGTAAGCAGTCAGTGGACAGGTATTTGGGTTGGGTAAGGAGAGCAGATTGGGAGAAGAGGCAGTGTTGCAAAACAATAAAAAAGAGGAGAGCAGTGGCCCTTCACACATCATTTCTGTCCATGCAATATAAGTAATTATTTTTTTTTGAGAAGATAAAGATCTCATTAGGGCAAGATAGAATTGTGTGATTTCAGAATGGATGATCAGCCTGAGGTGTCTGTTATTCTAGTTTCAATCTGGCCTAGAAAAGTTACATGTTGTGTAGGACTGGAAAGAGATAGAGAGAAATCTCTTTTCAAGGGGACACCGAGATTCATCCCTATCTTTTTAAGGTCAATATTTTGCTGAAAAACAAAGTACATACACAGATAATTTATATGCAAAAAAAAAAAAATCCATTCCCCACTCTATACTGCCCAATACTGGAGGGACTATACAGGCACAGAATGGCCTGGTAAGTGCTTATGCTTGACATAGAAAACGTAGAAACCTACAAACCATGGAGAAAAACTATTATTTATTCAGTGCCTAATATGTGCTATGCTTTGTGGGTTTCTTCTGCCTTTTAAATGCAATCCTCACAACAAGCCTATGAGGTAAATACTATTATTATCCTATTTTCCAGGTGGGAAAACTGAGGGCTCCAGAAGGTAAGGTTATTTGCCCAAGATAACATTGCAAGTAAGTGATGGAGTTGTCACAGACACATGTATCTGGAATTCCAGAGGCCATGAAGTTTCTGTTAAAATATATTGTTGTGTTCACTGGCAAGCCCTGTTTTTCTTTCCCTTCACTCTCTCTCCTCCCATGTTTCTGGGTATAGAAATAAACATGGTATATTGGCTTTGCTGAAGCCAAGGTGTGAATGTGGAAACATCTGGTCACCAGCCTATAACCCCAGAAATGCCTGGAGTGTTTGCACAAGTGCCTCCTAGCAGGAGTGGTTCTACTATGATTTGAGGGCTGCATAACCTGAGGAGGTTGAAGGTCTCTCTCCACCATGCCATGTGGGCCAACTGGGGCCGTGTTTTTGAGTACTAGATAGAAATGAGAGCTCTGCGGGAGTGAGGGAATGGTCCTGCTGAGTCCTCAGCAGTACTCAGACACCTGTAAGGTGCTCACCTGGAATGGTTTTTGAAGATGAGGTTACATTAAGGCTCCAGCATAGAATTATGTGGCTTCTGAATATATTTGTTTCAGCCAAGTGTTTCACCTCTGATGGTTACTAATGGATATGCTAATTCTAATCAGAACAGAATTTTTAAAGGAACTATCAGAATGCATTTCATGTTTTGCACTGGAGAAATGACAATATTTCTTTCAACTGAGATAGAAACCAAAATATTTCAGTCACTCCTGTGACACTAATGAATCACAGACATGGTGAGCTTGCCAAAGACACAGAAGCAAAATATATTCTTTGTTCTGCCTGAAGCATGTCAGGATAGTAGTAGATTTTTGTTCTGGCTTCAACTTTCAATGAGTGAATGAGTAAGAAGTGTTTCAGAAGTTTTTTTGGTAAGATGTCTTCTGCTCCTCCTAAAATTCTGAAAACATTTTCTCACAGAAACAGTGTTAGAAATAGTGTTATTTGCTGGGCATGGTGGCTCATGCCTGTAATCCCAGCACTTTGGGAAGCGGGAAGATCACTTGAGCACAGGAGTTCGAGACCAGCCTGGGAAACACAGTGAAACACTGCCTCTACAAAAATACAAAAATTAGCTGGACATGGTGGTGCGTATCTGTATTCCCAGCTACTTGGGAGTTGAGGCAGGAGAATCTCTTGAGTCTAGGAGGCGGACATTGTAGTGAGCCAAGATCATGCCACTGTACTCCAGCGTGGGAGACACAGCCAGACTCTGTCTTGAAAAAAAGAAAGAAAAGAAAGAAAGAAGGAAAGAAAGAAAGGAGGGAAGGAGGGAAGGAGGGAAGGAGGGAAGGAGGGAAGGAGGGAAGGAAGGAAGGAGGGAGGGAGGGAGGGAGGGAAGAAAGGAAGGAAGGAAGGAAGGAAGGAAGGAAGGAAGGGTGTTATTTCTGCCAGTCTGAACAATCCATTAAAATCTATCTGTGGGGGGCGGAGCAAGATGGCCGAATAGGAACAACTCCAGTCTCCAACTCCCAGCGCGAGCGACACAGAAGACCGGTGATTTCTGCATTTTCAACTGAGGTACTGGGGTCATCTCACTAGGGAGTGCCGGACAATCGGTGCTGGTCAGCTGCTGCAGCCTGACCAGCGAGAGCTGAAGCAGGGCGAGGCATCGCCTCACCTGGAAGCGCAAGGGGGAAGGGGGATCCGTTTTCCTAGCCAGGGGAACTGAGACACACAACACCTGGAAAATCGGGTAACTCCCACCCCAATACTGCGCTGTAAGCATACAGGCATTCCAGGAGAATATATCCCACACCTGGCCGGGAGGGTCCCACGCCCACGAAGCCTCCCTCACTGCTAACACAGCAGTCTGCCGCGATCTATCCGCAAGGCAGCAGCGAGGCTGGGGGAGGGGCGCCCGCCATTGCTGAGGCTTAAGTAGGTAAACAAAGCCGCTGGGAAGCTCGAACTGGGTGGAGCTCACAGCAGCTCAAGGAAGCCTGCCTGTCTCTGTAGTCTCCACCTCTGGGGACAGCGCACAGCTGAAGACCAACAGGGGAAGTAGCGGGAGCCGGTGCAGACGCGAACGACTCTGTCTGACAGCTTTGGGGAGAGCCGCGGATCTCCCAACGCGGAGGTTGAGATCTGAGAACGGACAGACTGCCTGCTCAGGTGTGTCCCTGACCCCTGAGTAGCCTAGCTGGGAGAAATCCCCCACTAGGGGCAGTCTGACACCCCACACCTCACAGGGTGGAGTACACCCCTGAGAGGACACTTCCAAAGGAAGAATCAGAAAGGTACACTCGCTGTTCAGCAATATTCTATCTTCGGCAACCTCTGCTGCTGATACCCAGGCAAACAGGGTCTGGAGTGGACCTCAAGCAATCTCCAACAGACCAACAGAGAGTCCTTCTGACTGTCAGAAGGAAAACTATCAAACAGGAAGGACACCTATACCAAAACCCCATCAGTTCGTCACCACCATCAAAGACCAGAGACAGATAAAACCACAAAGATGGGGAAGAAGCAGGGCAGAAAAGCTGGAAATTCAAAAAATAAGAGCGCATCTCCCCCTGCAAAGGAGCGCAGCCCATCACCAGCAACGGATCAAAGCTGGTCAGAGAATGACTTGGACGAGAGGAGAGAAGAAGGCTTCAGTCCATCAAACTTATCAGAGCTAAAGGAGGAATTACGTACCCAGCGCAAAGAAACTAAAAATCTTGAAAAAAGAGTGGAAGAATTGACAGCTAGACTCATTAATGCAGAGAAGATCATAAACGAAATGACAGAGATGAAAACCATGACACGAGAAATACGTGACAAATGCACAAGCTTCAGTAACCGACTCGATCAACTGGAAGAAAGAGTATCAGCGATTGAAGATCAAATGAATGAAATGAAGCGAGAAGAGAAACCAAAAGAAAAAAGAAGAAAAAGAAATGAGCAAAGCCTGCAAGAAGTATGGGATTACGTAAAAAGACCAAATCTACGTCTGATTGGGGTGCCTGAAAGTGAGGGGGAAAATGGAACCAAGTTGGAAAACACTCTTCAGGATATCATCCAGGAGAACTTCCCCAACCTAGTAGGGCAGGCCAACATTCAAATTCAGGAAATACAGAGAACGCCACAAAGATACTCCTCCAGAAGAGCAACTCCAAGACACATAATTGCCAGATTCACCAAAGTTGAAATGAAGGAAAAAATCTTAAGGGCAGCCAGAGAGAAAGGTCGGGTCACCCACAAAGGGAAGCCCATCAGACTAACAGCAGATCTCTCGGCAGAAACTCTACAAGCCAGAAGAGAGTGGGGGCCAATATTCAACGTTCTTAAAGAAAAGAATTTTCAACCCAGAATTTCATATCCAGCCAAACTAAGTTTCATAAGTGAAGGAGAAATAAAATCCTTTACAGATAAGCAAATGCTTAGAGATTTTGTCACCACCAGGCCTGCCTTACAAGAGACCCTGAAGGAAGCCCTAAACATGGAAAGGAACAACCGGTACCAGCCATCGCAAAAACTTGGCAAAATGTAAAGACCATCGAGGCTAGGAAGAAACTGCATCAACTAACGAGCAAAATAACCAGTTAATATCATAATGGCAGGATCAAGTTCACACATAACAATATTAACCTTAAATGTTAATGGACTAAATGCTCCAATTAAAAGACACAGACTGGCAAACTGGATAAAGAGTCAAGACCCATCAGTCTGCTGTATTCAGGAGACCCATCTCACATGCAGAGACATACATAGGCTCAAAATAAAGGGATGGAGGAAGATCTACCAAGCAAATGGAGAACAAAAAAAAGCAGGGGTTGCAATCCTAGTCTCTGATAAAACAGACTTTAAACCATCAAAGATCAAAAGAGACAAAGAAGGCCATTACATAATGGTAAAGGGATCAATTCAACAGGAAGAGCTAACTCTCCTAAATATATATGCACCCAATACAGGAGCACCCAGATTCATAAAGCAAGTCCTTAGAGACTTACAAAGAGACTTAGACTCCCATACAATAATAATGGGGGACTTCAACACTCCGCTGTCAACATTAGACAGATCAACGAGACAGAAAGTTAACAAGGATATCCAGGAATTGAACTCATCTCTGCACCAAGCGGACCTAATAGACATCTATAGAACTCTCCACCCCAAATCAACAGAATATACATTCTTCTCAGCACCACATCGCACTTATTCCAAAATTGACCACATAATTGGAAGTAAAGCACTCCTCAGCAAATGTAAAAGAACAGAAATTATAACAAACTGTCTCTCAGACCACAGTGCAATCAAACTAGAACTCAGGACTAAGAAACTCAATCAAAACCGCTCAACTACATGGAAACTGAACAACCTGCTCCTGAATGACTATTGGGTACATAACGAAATGAAAGCGGAAATAAAGATGTTCTTTGATACCAATGAGAACAAAGATACAACATACCAGAATCTCTGGGACACATTTAAAGCAGTGTGTAGAGGGAAATTTATAGCACTAAATGCCCACAAGAGAAAGCAGGAAAGATCTAAAATTGACACTCTAACATCACAATTAAAAGAACTAGAGAGGCAAGAGCAATCACATTCAAAAGCTAGCAGAAGGCAAGAAATAACTAAGATCAGAGCAGAACTGAAGGAGATAGAGACACAAAAAACCCTCCAAAAAATCAATGAATCCAGGAGTTGGTTTTTTGAAAAGATCAACAAAATTGACAGACCGCTAGCAAGGCTAATAAAGAAAAAAAGAGAGAGGAATCAAATAGATGCAATAAAAAATGATAAAGGGGATATCACCACTGACCCCACAGAAATACAAACTACCATCAGAGAATACTATAAACACCTCTACGCAAATCAACTAGAAAATCTAGAAGAAATGGATAATTTCCTGGACACTTACACTCTCCCAAGGCTAAACCAGGAAGAAGTTGAATCCCTGAATAGACCAATAGCAGGCTCTGAAATTGAGGCAACAATTAATAGCCTACCCACCAAAAAAAGTCCAGGACCAGATGGATTCACAGCTGAATTCTACCAGAGGTACAAGGAGGAGCTGGTACCATTCCTTCTGAAACTATTCCAATCAATAGAAAAAGAGGGAATCCTCCCTAACTCATTTTATGAGGCCAACATCATCCTGATACCAAAGCCTGGCAGAGACACAACAAAAAAAGAGAATTTTAGACCAATATCCCTGATGAACATTGATGCAAAAATCCTCAATAAAATACTGGCAAACCGGATTCAGCAGCACATCAAAAAGCTTATCCACCATGATCAAGTGGGCTTCATCCCTGGGATGCAAGGCTGGTTCAACATTCGCAAATCAATAAACGTAATCCAGCATATAAACAGAACCAAAGACAAGAACCACATGATTGTCTCAATAGATGCAGAAAAGGCTTTTGACAAAATTCAACAGCCCTTCATGCTAAAAACGCTCAATAAATTCGGTATTGATGGAACGTACCTCAAAATAATAAGAGCTATTTATGACAAACCCACAGCTAATATCATACTGAATGGGCAAAAACTGGAAAAATTCCCTTTGAAAACTGGCACAAGACAGGGATGCCCTCTCTCACCACTCCTATTCAACATAGTGTTGGAAGTTCTGGCTAGGGCAATCAGGCAAGAGAAAGAAATCAAGGGTATCCAGTTAGGAAAAGAAGAAGTCAAATTGTCCCTGTTTGCAGATGCCATGATTGTATATTTAGAAAACCCCATCGTCTCAGCCCAAAATCTCCTTAAGCTGATAAGCAACTTCAGCAAAGTCTCAGGATACAAAATTAATGTGCAAAAATCACAAGCATTCTTATACACCAGCAACAGACAAGCAGAGAGCCAAATCAGGAATGAACTTCCATTCACAATTGCTTCAAAGAGAATAAAATACCTAGGAATCCAGCTTACAAGGGATGTAAAGGACCTCTTCAAGGAGAACTACAAACCACTGCTCAGTGAAATAAAAGAGGACACAAACAAATGGAAGAACATACCATGCTCATGGATAGGAAGAATCAATATCGTGAAAATGGCCATACTCCCCAAGGTTATTTATAGATTCAATGCCATCCCCATCAAGCTACCAATGAGTTTCTTCACAGAATTGGAAAAAACTGCTTTAAAGTTCATATGGAACGAAAAAGAGCCCGCATTGCCAAGACAATCCTAAGTCAAAAGGACAAAGCTGGAGGCGTCACGCTACCTGACTTCAAACTATACTACAAGGCTACAGTAACCAAAACAGCATGGTACTGGTACCAAAACAGAGATATAGACCAATGGAACAGAACAGAGTCCTCAGAAATAATACCGCACATCTACAGCCATCTGATCTTTGACAAACCTGAGAGAAACAAGAAATGGGGAAAGGATTCCCTATTTAATAAATGGTGCTGGGAAAATTGGCTAGCCATAAGTAGAAAGCTGAAACTGGATCCTTTCCTTACCCCTTATACGAAGATTAATTCAAGATGGATTAGAGACTTAAATGTTAGACCTAATACCATAAAAACCCTAGAAGAAAATCTAGGTAGTACCATTCAGGACATAGGCATGGGCAAGGACTTCATGTCTAAAACACCAAAAGCAACGGCAGCAAAAGCCATAATTGACAAATGGGATCTAATTAAACTAAAGAGCTTTTGCACAGCAAAAGAAACTACCATCAGAGTGAACAGGCAACCTACAGAATGGGAGAAAATTTTTGCAACCTACTCATCTGACAAAGGGCTAATTTCCAGAATCTACAAAGAACTCAAACAAATATACGAGAAAAAAACAAACAACCCCATCAAAAAGTGGGGAAAGGATATGAACAGACATTTCTCAAAAGAAGATATTCATACAGCCAACAGACACATGAAAAAATGCTCATCATCACTGGCCATCAGAGAAATGCAAATCAAAACCACAATGAGATACCATCTCACGCCAGTTAGAATGGCAATCATTAAGAAGTCAGGAAACAACAGGTGTTGGAGAGGATGTGGAGAAATAGGAACACTTTTACACTGTTGGTGGGATTGTAAACTAGTTCAACCATTATGGAAAACAGTATGGCAATTCCTCAAGGATCTAGAACTAGATGTACCATATGACCCAGCCATCCCACTACTGGGTATATACCCAAAGGATTATAAATTAGTCTACTACAAAGACACATGTACACGTATGTTTATTGCGGCACTATTCACAATAGCAAAGACTTGGAATCAACCCAAATGTCCATCTGTGACAGACTGGATTAAGAAAATGTGGCACATATACACCATGGAATACTATGCAGCCATAAAAAAGGATGAGTTTGCGTCCTTTGTAGGGACATGGATGCAGCTGGAAACCATCATTCTTAGCAAACTATCACAAGAAGAGAAAACCAAACACCGCATGTTCTCACTCATAGGTGGGAACTGAACAATGAGATCACTTGGACTCGGGAAGGGGAACATCACACACTGGGGTCTATCATGGGGAGGGGGGAGGGGGGAGGAGGGAGGGATTGCATTGGGGAGTTATACATGATATAAATGATGAATTGATGGGTGCTGACGAGTTGATGGGTGCAGCACACCAACATGGCATAAGTATACATATGTAACAAACCTGCACGTTATGCACATGTACCCTAGAACTTAAAGTATAATAAAAAAAAAAAAAAAAAAAAAAAAAATCTATCTGTGTATAAATTGTGTCAACTGTTTATTGAGCACGTATTATATTCTAAGCACGCTTTCATGTAGTACCCACAAAAACTGTATATATGGGATACTATTAGGTTGGTGTGAAAGCAATTTATGTTTTGCCATTAAAAGGGAAAACTGCAATTGCTTTTGCACCAACCTATGTTAATAATATATTTTTACCTCAGAGAGGTTACATTTCTTGACCCAGGTCACACAACTAGAGATTGGTGATTTTATTTGACTCCACAACTCCTATGCATATGCTTAGAGTACCCTTAAGTAACTAGTCCAAGACAAAGAACATAGGTAGTGGTAGAGATAAAGAATTGAACTCAGGCAATCATAGTTGAGGAACTGAACATTTAACCACTACCTTGGGATGTCTCAGAAGTGCCTAACTAACATTAGTGAGTAACTGGCACAAAATTTGTGTCTATAGATAGACTTAACTCATGTGATGTAACTCCTGTCATTGATTGGTACAGGGTGGGAGTGAACGGGCAAGGCAGTCAGTGTGTCCATCAGTCCTGGGTGTGCCTGGGACAGGTCTGGTTTATGTCTGTTGTCATGGTGTAATTATTACTGGCGTACCCTTTTACTCTTAAGAATGTCCGGGTTTGAACAATAAATGACGTGGTCACCCTAACCACAAGAGAAGAGAAAACACTTGGTCAGTTAGTTCTGAGGTGGCTGAAGCCATACCCATTTTATGGTGAAGGATAATCTGAACAGGCTGTATAAAGAAGTGGCATTTGAAAAGAGCACTGAAAGATGAATACAATTTCTACAGGTGGAAATAGTCAAGGGGCCAGAGGAAGAAGGAGCAGGGCACAGGAGGAGCAGGGATCACCTTCAAAGGTCAACAGGGAGTGGGGTCAACTTAAGCAAAAGCACAAAACCTGCAGGTAGGCACATAGTATATTCAAAGAGCAAGTAATGCAGCTCATTTGGGGGCATTTGCAAATAGCCTAAAATGAAACTGGCACGTTAGGTTGTGGTCAACTTGTGGCAGATCATGAGTACTAAGATAAGGAATCAGACCTTGATTCTTCAGGCAGTAGGGCGACATTAAAGGTTTTTAAGCAGGAGAATGGAGTACTTTTTGCATGGTTATAATGTAGAGAAGTAACTGCCTTGCCCTTTCACTCCCACCCTGTACCAATCAATGATGCGAGTTACATTACATTACATTACAAAGTAGAAACTTTGGGTTAGTTGCCTGCTAATGTTAGTTAGGCACTTCTGAGACATTTTAAGGCAAATAATACCTTATTTTAAGGTAAACAAGGCATGGCTTACTTTATCTATATTCTAGTTATTTCCAAACTTAACAAGGATTTTGTCAACTCATTGGTATCTTCTCTTTATTGTCTGAAATTTATAACACAGTATTTTGAGTGTACATAGAAGCCCTCTTATTTTTATATTTATTTATTTTAGAGATGGAGTTTCACTCTTGTTGCCCAGGCTGAAGTGCAGTAGCGCAATCTTGGCTCGCTGCAACCTCTGCCTCCTGGGTTCAAGCGATTCTCCTGCCTCAGCCTCCTGAGTAGCTGGGATTACAGGTGCATGCCACCATGCCCAGCTAATTTTTTGTATGTTTGGTAGAGACGGGGTTTCACCATGTTGGCCAGGCTGGTCTCAAACTCCTGATCTCAGGTGATCTCCCTGCCTTGGCCTCCCAAGGTGCAGGGATTACAGGTGTGAGCCACCATGCCTGCACTAGAAGCCCTCTTATCTAAAATGATTTTCACTGAGTTAACTGAAAAAGTCAGATTAAGAAAAATATTAATCAAACATGGTAGTTTAAGCATGATATTTTTCTCAATATATATAAATATTCACTTATTAACTGATCTTTTGATTTAGGACTGACCAAGGCCTTTTCTTTGAAGATGAGCCCATTGACTGGTGTTTTATGATTTCTCTCTCTTTCTTTGTGTGTGTGTGTGTGTGTGTGTGTGTGTGTGTGTGTGTGCAGAAACTACACCTATAGGGCATCAGCTGATTTTCAGGGCAGTGTCTTTAAAGTAGAGTGAGCTCCTAAAGATAATTGCAAAATAATAAGTAATAATTCTGTCCTTATCATTATTATTATTATTTTGAGACTGGGTCTCACTCTGTCCCCCAGGCTGGAGTGCAGTGGCATGATCTTGGCTCACTGCAGCTTTGACCACCTGGGCTTAAGCAGTCCTTTCACCTTAGCCTCCTTTGTAGCTGGGACTATAGGTTCATGCCACCACACCTGGCTAATTTTTTATTTTATTTTATTTTATTTTTATTTTTTGTAGAGACAGAGTTTCACCATGTTGCCCAGGCTGATCTCAAAATCCTGGGCTCAAGCCATCCGCCTGCTTCAGTCTCCCAATGTGCCAGGATTACAGGCATGAACCACCTCACCCAGTCCTTCCTTAATTTTTTATAGTTGTTTCACACACAACTAATTGAACAGTAATTTTTAAGTGACTCTCCTTTAACTAGTCTTTCCAAATCTTTTCATGTAATTTTTTCATAGAAGCAACTCTCTTTTCTCATGAACACTTTAAAAATTTGAGTAATGTTTTATTAAACTACACAATCAAATGGCAAGTAGAATTGGCAGAAGCAGGTTTTGGAAACAAATGTGACTGACTTTTGGTAAGCCCAGAGCACCATGCATGGGAGCTGATGCAAATGGAAAAACTGGCGATTAATCTACCAAAAACAAAGGCCCAGTGCACTTCACACATTAGTCAGTAGATTTTACAATTCATTAAGTAGAGAATTGGTTAAGAGAATGTTTACTATAGAAGGTTCTAGTAAATATTTGTTGAGTTTAATTTAATTCAATTGGATCTTTAGGAAGAAATGTTTCCACCATCCATTTGTATTGGTCATTTATCTAGTATGTCCATGAAAGGGGAAATACAGATAGGACGACCAGTTTTATAAAAATTAAAATTTCAACTCTTGCCTCTCCACTGCCATGGTGTTCCTTATCCTTCCTCTGTATTCATGTTTTCTCCACAGTACTTGGCCAGCAGCTGACATATTTAGGGTACTAATTATTTGTTTATTGTCTGTCTCTGTACACTAGAATCAAAAGTCAATAAAGAGAAAGAATTTGGGGCTTTTTTACTCACTTATATTTCCCTGGAGCCTAGAAACAGTGGTTAGCATAGAGTAGGTGCTCAGTAACTATTCATAGAATGCATAAATGTATGAATAACTGGTTTCATAGACTGTCAAAGCTGCAAGCAACCTTTGAAATTATCTAGTTCAGTATAGCATTGTGTAGAGCTTTAGTATGGAACATAAAGATGGATCTGGGTTCAAATCCATCACTTATTTGCTGTGTGATTTTGGGCAAATTACTCGACCTTTCCATCCCTCAGTTTCCTCATCTGTAAAATGGGGGTAATAACAGTGGGCTGTATTTTAGGGTAAATTGTGAGGATTCAATCAGATAATGTATGCAAAACACCTAGTGTAGTACCTAACACATGGTAGCTTTGCATCAGTGAAGGTTTAGAAATAGAAATCACTTCATTGGTTGACAATAGAGAGAATTTAATTCAGGGAACTGTTAATAAAGGATCTGAGAAACCAAACAGGGGATGTCAAGGTAACCCATAGATTTGCAACAGCAGAGCTAGGGCTCTGAAGGACAGTGGCAGGGGATGGTGTTATCAGAACCTGGGGGCCTGGTCATCTGAGGTAAGCTAGAACCTTAGTGAGAATGTCTGTCAGGAACTGAACCCACATGGAAGATTTAACTGCTTGCTATAGGAGATGCCACCCTCAGAGGAGAGGGAGGGAGAGAAATACTTGCTCTTGCTTTTAGTCACCCTCCAATATCTCTCATTGGCTGAACCTAGCTAGAAACCAACACACAAGGGAACCTGGGAAAGGCAGCTTGGAGAGGTCAAGTCCTTCCTCCTTCTATACAGAGCAGAACTGAAGAAGGGTGAGAAAGAGTGTGCTGTTTAATCAATAACTATTATTGCTATTATTGGCCTCACTAACACAATGCTGAGCTAACCAGCTAGAGGCAGCCTGTTACATAAGGGTAAATGTGTTAAACGATGAATCAGAGCCAGATTTTGTTATGTTCAACCCCATTTACATTAGTCATGGTGTGATTGACTCACAAGGGATTGGCTGGATGTTTTAACCCTTTGAGGTTCCACAATTTGTGCTTCTGGGCTGGGATATCATGAGTTAGCTATGGACATAAGCTTTTCCTCACTCCTAAACTGAGATTACTTCTCAATTACAGAACTAAATGTTACTTACAGTTCCATAAGTTCCAACCAAAATTAATGTAGACTGAAATGTTTAATTTTTTTGATGTTCTGCTTAAATGGCCCAATTATGGACTAAATTTAAATTAAAAACTCAGCATGAATTGGATGGCTTATGTCTCTGTGTGATGGCTTTTATATTAAATGGTTTACACGAATGCTGTTGTTTGTCTTGGAAACAGGTTGTCATGCATATTAATGAGACCCAGGTGTTAACTTCATGCTGTTTTCTTTCCAACGAAGAAAATCTTTACATTAAGTTAAAGTGTTTTTACAAGTATTTGTTGTAATAATTATAAGACAACGCTTTATGCATCACAATGTTTACCAAGTTCATTTCCTAATTCCAGTTTATTTCTTAATTCCTCTCCTATCTCATTGCACTTTTGCTTTTGGATGCTGAGGGCTTCCAGCCAGACATCTTAGTAGATCATGGTAGCCTGAAGGTCCTAAAGAGCTAAAGAAGGATAAACTTTCCTCCAGCAGCTGTTCAAATGGCAAAACTTCATGTCTGCCCAAGGACATTTTATACTCACCCCTTGTGGCTTTCTCCTTTCCTACCAGGCAGGAAGATTGGCAGAGATTATAGATTAAAGGGCCCATATCTCTTATAATTTTAAAATTTTCCTTGAGGTACTTAAAAAAACTCTTTTGATCATTTCTGTGACTTCTCTGTAGCTCTTCAGCTTGTCTTAAGGTGCAGAAGCCTGGGCTGTTTAAAATTCTTTAAGAGGAACTGACCAGTGTTACATAGAGCAAGACAATACTTTGTGGATCTTACTCATTTTAGAGAAGGTTCATGGAGCAGCAGTAATCTACCTAATTTTATGAGATTGATGTGGGGCTTGTGTTCAAAGAGGACACCATCTGAGGGGTGGGGGCAGGGTGGGGGCATACTCCTCAATTTCATAAACAGTTCTTGAGTCTCTACTGTAAGCTCAGCACTGTTGCTATGTGCTGGGAGTACAAAGGTATGTAAGACATCATCTCAGCCCTTTGAGAAGTTATAGTCTCACAAGGAAATATTTGTACATATAGCTTTTTAAAGTATAGTATGGACTTGGAGGTGTACATAGGGTCATTCCAGAGCTCATTAGAAGCACCCAAATCAGTCTTGGGATCTGAGGTAGGGGTTCTAAAAGAAATGATACATGTATGAAGTCTTGAAGTAGGGGTGATTTCGGTGAAGAGGTGAGGGAAGGGTGTTCCTCAAAAAGAGAGTAGCATGAGCAAAGGCATGGGAATGTGAGGAAACATGATATATTCATCAGTTCAGTGTTACTACGGATTGATGAGTGAGGTGAGATGTGAGGGGAGAGTGATGGGAGGCGGGCTTGGGTTGTGCAAGGCCTGCTGGCCATGTTGTGGAATGCAGCCTTTCACATGGAATTTGTTCCTGGGGTAGGGATGCAGTTAGATGGGGTGAGGAGAGATGGGAGGTTTTAAGGGAGAGTATGTATTTTCTGTGAGGTTTGAAAAGAAGCGATGGGATGAACAACACTTTATCTTGAAATGGCACTTTTTTCTTTAAAGATTTTCCATAGCTGACATGTACGCCCTGAGGCTTCTGTCTCTGTGTATGGGCGTGTGAAATTTTTTTTTTAAATCATGAAAAAAAAAAAAAAAAAAAAAAAAAGAACCAAAATCCAAAGGACTCAATTTTTAAAATAACATTTATTGTGTTTTTCTGATTCAAAGTAGCACATGTTCATTTGTAAACGTGGAAAGTGCAGAAAAGTACAACGAAGAAATTAAAATTACCAATAATCTTGATACTCAGAGATAATATGGTTAACATTTTGGAGTTTTTTTTCCTAATCTTTTCTATATACATCCGTACACGTACATCTGTACACACCCCCACATATGTATGCATTTTACAAAATTAGGATTATATTAAACATTATATTTTATATAAAATAAATATAAATATAATATAAATAAAAATACATATTTATTTATATTAAATAAACCCAGTTTTCTAATTGGCTTTTTTTCCACATAATTACATTATATGATGACCACTTTTACAGGTTATTTGTTAATTATTCTTTTACAAAATAATTTTTTTTCTTTCTTTTTTTGGAGACAGGTTCTTACTCTGTCACCCAGCCTGGAGTGCAGTGGTGCAGTCTTGGCTCACTGCAACCTTTGCCTCCCAGGCTCAAGCAATCCTCCCACCTCAGTCCCCCAAGCAGCTGGGACCACAGGGACACCACTACGTCTAGATACATTTTTTGTATTTTTTGTAGAGATGAGATTTTGCCATGTTGCCCAGGCTGATCTTGAACTCCCAAGCTCAAGCAATTCTTCTGCCTCGGCCTCCCAAAATGCTGGGATTACAGGCGCGAGCCACTGCACCCAGCTTCCTTTACAAAATAATTTTAATACCTATATAGTATTTTATTAAGCTTATGTGCAAGCTATTTACCCCACTTGTATTGTTAGACATTCCTTTCCCACCACTTGTTTTGCAATTATATGTAATGCTGTGATAATCATGCCCTTACATAAATATTTGAGTACCTCTTACTAATTTTCCGTTGGATAAATTCTTAGAAGTCGTGTTTCTAGAACAAGGGGACCGTATATTTTTAAAACTTTTAATGGACTTTCCTAAATTGTTCTCTAGAAATATTCCATTTTACTTCCATTTGTTCTAAATGTTAAAAGGGGGCTGCTTGTTTCTCCACATCTTTGCACATTTTATAGATAAAACTGGTATCTCATTTATTCTAATTTATTTGACCACTAGTGAAGTTTATCATCTTATTTCTATCAGTCATTCAGATCTTTTATGAATTTCTTATGTTCATTCTTTCTAAATTTTCTATTGGTGTGCTTTTTGTTACTGATTTTTGAAAGTATTCATATAGTAAATATATATTTCTATTTGTCTTTTATGTTGCATTTTTTCAGTTATTTTCCTTTATTTTTTATCCATGGCATTTTAATACACATTTTGATGTAGTCAAATCTATAACTTTTCCTTACAGTTGCTTTTTTACTTTTGTTCTTAGAATAAAGGATTCCCTTTCCCCGATCAGATAGTCACCATAGTTTCTTTTTTTTTTTTTTTTTTTGAGACGGAGTTTCGCCCTGTCGCCCAGGCTGGAGTGCAGTGGCCGGATCTCAGCTCACTGCAAGCTCCGCCTCCCGGGTTTACGCCATTCTCCTGCCTTAGCCTCCCGAGTAGCTGGGACTACAGGCGCCTGCCACCTTGCCCGGCTAGTTTTTTGTATTTTTTAGTAGAGACAGGGTTTCACCGTGTTAGCCAGGAGGGTCTCGATCTCCTGACCTCGTGATCCGCCCGTCTCGGCCTCCCAAAGTGCTGGGATTACAGGCTTGAGCCACCGCGCCGGCCATCTTTTTAAAAAATATTTTCATTGGAAAATTTCTAACTTTTACTTTTTTATTTTTATTTTTGTTAATTTTACTTTGTGTCTGTGTTTTTTTTTTATTATTAGAGACAGGGTCTCATTACGTTGCCCAGGCTGGACTACAGTGGGGTGATCATAGCTCACTGTAGCCTCAAACTCTGGGCTCATGGGTTCAAGCAATCTTCTCACCTCAGATGCCACCACACCCAACTAAGTTAAAATAAATATTTTGTGGAGAAAGGGTCTTACCTTGTTGCCCAGGCTGGTGTCAAACTCCTGGCTTCAAGTGATCCTCCCACCTCAGCCTCTCAAAGTGCTGGTATTATGGGCATGAGCCACCATGCCCAGCCTACTTTTCTACTTTGTATGGAATTTAGTTGACAAATATTGTGAGAGAGGCGTCTAAGTTTTTTTGTTTTCAAATTTTGTGCCACTTAGTCCAGTGTTTATTGAATAATTTATCCACTCCCCTGCCATACTAAAATGGCATGTATATTGTATATTGAACTCTCATGTAAATCTGTATCTCTTTCTGGACTTGTTATTCTGTTGCTGTGAGCTATCCAGGCACCAGTGTTTTTTTTTTTTTTTTTTTTTTTTTTTTTTTTTTTTTTTTTTTTTTTGAGACGGAGTCTCGCTCTGTCGCCCGGGCTGGAGTGCAGTGGCCGGATCTCAGCTCACTGCAAGCTCCGCCTCCCTAGGTTCACGCCATTCTCCTGCCTCAGCCTCCCGAGTAGCTGGGACTACAGGCGCCCGCCATCTCGCCCGGCTAGTTTTTTTGTATTTTTTTTAGTAGAGACGGGGTTTCACAGTGTTAGCCAGGATGGTCTCGATCTCCTGACCTCGTGATCCGCCCGTCTCGGCCTCCCAAAGTGCTGGGATTACAGGCTTGAGCCACCGCGCCCGGCCACCAGTGTTTTTTATTATACATATTATAAAGCAATAATAATATCTGATTGTATATGTTCTTCCTGAATAATCATATTTTAAAAATTTTAGCTACTCTTTCCTGTTGATTGCCCATATGACCTTTAGAATTATTTTGTCAACTCCCAAAGTAAAATCTAATTGTGCTTTTGATTGGAATTATGGTACATTTATAGAATAAAGAGAGCAAGGAAGTGATATTTTTACGTTTTGTCTTAACCATTTGAGAACATCATATGGACCTTCATTTATCTGAATTTAAAAAAATGTATATACTCAGAACTCAATGTTGAAAGTGCCCTTTCTGTTTTCTGTAGACTGGGACAGAGAGCTTGAGTGTGGAACCTGCATCTTTACGTTGGGATCAATTGGTTCATCATCTGACCTGATTGGACAATTTGACAACTGCAAACACAGGAAAGAGAAAGCAGTACAAAAAGACTGGAAAGGCCCTTTCAACATTTAGCCCCCAGTGTTCTTCACATGTTCACAGTTGCACATATCCTCCTAGGTTACTTTGGGCTTTTATCTTGGCAAAAGGACTCTGCTTGAATTTTATTACTCTTAGGGAAGAACCCGGAGTCTCCCAAGTGAACAGCAATATGTCAACACTTCACTAATCAGAAGAGACCTTAGAACTGAAAAGAGCCAAGGAAGGGCTGGGATTTCAAGCAGAGACCTAATTTTAAAGCACAAAATGTAGCCAGAAAACTCTGTGTAATGAGATTCTCTAACTTGGTGATTAGCATTCCCAGACATACCCACGCAGTGTCAGACATATACACACATGTGCGCACGCACACATTCGTGCACGCTCACACACACAAACTTGTGGCTTGATTTGTTGAAGTGGGAACAATTTCATTACTATGAAGAAAAAAGTAACTTGCATTACTATATCACTTCATCTTATTTGAAAATCGGAGGCATTAAAAAATGTCCTTATTCAGTTAGGGAAATACAAAGATTATTGGGTTTGATAGCCTTTAGAGATAACTTGAAAATGGGAAAAGCCAAATTCTGAAGTAAATAATCACCAGTGGTGGAGGAAATATTAATGATTATTTCAAAGAACAGAATTCCATTGGCCAGGTAGATTTGGATATATTTTGGGGGACGTTAACATTCATTATTAGACTCTATATAGTAATAACCTGGTGAGGCAAGATGAATTTGTAAGGTAGTAATTATAATGAGTTCCACTGTATGCAAACAAGTATCAGGATTCTTATTTGATCTCTGTCATACCAGGGTATAAGTGTCAACAAGGTAGAGTTGGTCATAAGAGTAGACGGGGAGACACGACTTCTCAAATGGTGGAGTGAGTACCTCCATAAATCTGGATGAACCATGAATACACTATGCTACATGAAAGAGCCCATCACAAAAGATTAGATATTATATCACTCCATTTATATGCAGTATCCAGGATGAGGAAATCTACAGAGACAGAAAGTAGATACTAATTACCTCAGATTTGTTGTAATAATTAAATGGTTGCCTAGGTTTAGGGCAGGGCATGGTGAGGTTGGGAAGTGACTGCCTACGTGTAGGATTTCCATTTTGGGGGCATGAAAATATTTTAAACTTAGAGTGGGCAAATGGTTTCATGTCTTTGTAAATACAGTAAAAGCTACTGGCTGGGCGCAGTAGCACACACCTGTAATTACAGCACTTTGGGAATCTGATGAGGGAGGACTGCTTGAGGCCAGGACTCGAGACCAGCCTGGGCAACATCGTGAGACCCCTGCCTCTACAAATAATTTAAAACAATTAACCAGGTGTGGTGGCTTACACTTGTAGTTCCAGCTACTTAGGAGGCCGAGGAGGTGGAGGCTACTGTGAAGTGTGATCAAGCCACTGTACTGAAGCCTGGGTGACAGAGTGAGATCCAGTCTCAAAAATAATCAAACAAACTACTGAATTATATACTTCAAGTGAATTTTATGATATGTGAATTAAATCTCAATAACCTTTTTTTCTTTTTTTGAAGAGGGTGCAGAATAAGAATTTAACAGAGTAGGAATGATTGGGCTGATACCATCAGTCTTGAGCAAGTACCCAAGTCTTCTGGGTCTTGGTTTCTTCATTTATAAAAATAAGAGTAATAACATCAACATCAGACAGCTATTCTGATAATTAAATGAGGTAATTTTAAAGAATTTAACTTAGTAATTGACACATAGTAGTTTTATAGGCCATCAAAAAAGAGGTCAAATTCTGAGTGACCAGTTGCTAAGGTAGAGAAAAAGAAAGCACAATAGAGTCAAGTGGGCAATCAGGATCGAGGTTCTGAGAAGTCAGAGAGGCACCAGAAATGAAAGTGTAGGGTTGGTGCCTACCAGTCCTTAGGGTATGTGCCATTGTGCTCTGTTTTTTTGTCTTCTGTGTCATGCAGCCTTATGTGAGTTTGGGAAAGACGTTGGGTAGTGATTTCAATTAGATGGAGACAAGGGTCTGCAAGTAAGTCTGCCCTTAGGTGGTAACACACAAAAGTTCTTACTTTTGGTGGCTTTCACCAAAGTCATGGTTTTTCTAGCTAATTGAATCATCAGATAGAAAAATACAGTACTTGTTATGTTGCCTCTGTTACAGGACCAACAGATTTGTATGCCTGCTGTGCAGTAACAGATGACTACAATGAGACAGTAGTGTTTGCAGCAGAGAAAGAGTATAATGACTACAGGGCAGCCAAGTGAGGAGATGAGAGGAGATCCTCAAATCCGTCTCCCCGAGGAGTGCTGGGTTAGGGTTTTTTTTTTTTCTTTTTTTTTTTCTTTCTTTCTTTCTTTTTATTATTATTATACTTTAAGTTCTAGGGTACATGTGCATAATGTGCAGGTTTGTTACATATGTATACTTGTGCCATGTTGGTGTGCTGCACCCATCAACTCGTCAGCACCCATCAACTCGTCATTTACATCAGGTATAACTCCCAATGCAATCCCTCCCCCTCCCCTCCCCATGATAGGCCCCGGTGTGTGATGTTCCCCTTCCCAAGTCCAAGTGATCTCATTGTTCAGTTCCCACCTATGAGTGAGAACATGCGGTGTTTGGTTTTCTCTTCTTGTGATAGTTTGCTAAGAATGATGGTTTCCAGCTGCATCCATGTCCCTACAAAGGACGCAAACTCATCCTTTTTTATGGCTGCATAGTATTCCATGGTGTATATGTGCCACATTTTCTTGATCCAGTCTGTCACTGATGGACATTTGGGTTGATTCCAAGTCTTTGCTATTGTGAATAGTACCGCAATAAACATACGTGTGCATGTGTCTTTATAGCAGCATGATTTATGATCCTTTGGGTATATACCCAGTAATGGGATGGCTGGGTCATATGGTACATCTAGTTCTAGATCCTTGAGGAATCGCCATACTGTTTTCCATAATGGTTGAACTAGTTTACAATCCCACCAACAGTGTAAAAGTGTTCCTATTTCTCCACATCCTCTCCAGCACCTATTGTTTCCTGACTTTTTAATGATTGCCATTCTAACTGGTGTGAGATGGTATCTCATTGTGGTTTTGATTTGCATTTCTCTGATGGCCAGTGATGATGAGCATTTTTTCATGTGTCTGTTGGCTGTATGAATGTCTTTTGAGAAATGTCTGTTCATATCCTTTGCCCACTTTTTGATGGGGTTGTTTGTTTTTTACTTGTAAATTTGTTTGAGTTCTTTGTAGGTTCTGGATATTAGCCCTTTGTCAGATGAGTAGATTGCAAAAATGTTCTCCCATTCTGTAGGTTGCCTGTTCACTCTGATGGTAGTTTCTTTTGGGTTAGGGTTTTTAAGCGGATTGTGGAAGGCAAAGGGGTGGAAAATTGGGTTCATAGATTAGTCAGGGTAAGGGGGATGAAGTCACCAGGATGTGGAAGCTGCATTCTCTGGTGAGTTGGCTTCTCATGGGGTCCTTCAGACCAGCTGACCTCAGTAGTTTCACTAGTATTCAGGACCTGAAAGAATATATCAAACGGAAAACTTAACATTTCAGAATGTTCTAGTGGTTATCTATAGAGCAGTTAAAGTAAACAGTAATCTTGTGACAGAGTCTACATGATTTCTGGGGCAATAGGCAGCTGAAAAATTATGAGGATGAGGGTCAGAGAGCCAGCTGACCTAATGATTAACCCCCAATGTGCTGCAAGCTTGGTTTACTTTTGTTTCTCTCCCTCTCTTCTTCCCTGTTAACTCCAATAAAGTTTATAGAGAACATTTCACCTCCCTATGCATTGCAACCAACTTAAGCAGCTCTGCATTTTCATGAAATGAAGCAAAAAATTATGATTTCTGAGTGGAGAGCTGGCTTGGGATCATGTTTTCCTTGTGTGTGCTGGTGAGAAAATCAATCTTCATCTATTAGTCATCCATTTGCCTCTCCTAGAAACAAATTGTGGGCCATCTGCCCTATTCTTGGAATTATCTGGTCTGTCCACTTGGCTTTCCAATAACAACTGCTTGCTTGGTCAGCTTCTGCTAGGTGGTCTGGGGGAACTGGGTCACTGTTGAACACTTGTCCTTCAGCACTTGTCTGGAGCCAATGTAGCTCTTTCCCTTTTGCCATCTAACTTAATGAAATTCCTCAGGATGGCTCCAGTGAGGTTTGAGAAAAGTGAGAAGGAATATTGAAACCAATTAAACTTCAGTCTTGGGAGAAGAAACCTAACTGGTGGATCCAGTGTTACCACCAGAGACAGCAGTAGCTCAGGACCTTGGCCCTGAAGGATCATAATGCGGCTGGTGGGGAAATGGGAGGCAGGTGGGGTCCTGAAACTGTGCAAGTTGGAGGCAAGAGGCCTGCTAGTCAGAAAAGTTTTGTAAATCACTTTCTTCTTGCCCACACTGGTGTTTATAGAAAGGTTGACATCTAGGTAACTGAAGTTATTCTTTGTGGAATCTGTGCTACCATGCTTCATCTCAGTTGAGATAAAATGAGTCAGGATTTTGTGACTCTTTAGAACCTACAGACATGCTAATCATTTTTACAGGATTGCCAAAATATGTCAGTCTTCTTGACTGATTAGTACGTACTGTTCCTGAGATGCGGTATGATAGTTTTGCAATTTTACGTGGCAGTTTAATGATAAAATCTTGGCTGCTTGGTCACAAGACAGCTTAGAATGTCTTGGAGGCATTCCTCTAGTGAACTGCATTGAAGCAGGGGATGCTTCGGAGTTCTATGAGGGGAAATCAATCTTTAAGAAGAACAGGGAGGTGCTGTGCCTGGCTCGAAAGCAAATTTGGTAAGACATTAACAGTAGGGAAGAGAGGAAAGGCATTCTGGAAGCTTGTGTCAAATAATAGCCTAGGGATTGAGTTTGCTTGCAATGGAAGAATATGAGTATGACACTTATAAATTCTGCTGGGAATATTTCAGTTGAGGTGACACACTTTGGTAATGGATTCCTTTAAGCAGCTGAATGCCTTGGAGGAAGTGAATAGTTATTCTCCTCCTCTCACGTCAAGGAGACCAGGTGGCTAAGTAGAAGAAGAAATAGTAACAAGTACCCCTAGGTCCCTGACTTAGCTTCACTAGCGATTTCCTATTTCCACTGGTCCTTAACTATTTAATGATTCATTTATAACATATCTTGTGTGTTGAATGGGGGCATTAGGATCCTCTATTAACATTATTTACAGAAATGTGAAATCTGAGTAGAAAGAGTTTCGGTCAAATGCCTTGCTTACAGTGAATGCTACTGCTGGTGTTTCAGAAGGAGAAAGTGAAATAGTAACAAAACTCACTTAGCCCTATACAACCCTATGAGGTATCATTATTATCCTCATTATACAGACAAGGAAACCTCTGCTTAGGGAAATTAATAACTTGCCCAAATATATACATCATCTAAGGGGTGGAGTCAGAATTGGAACCCAGGTCAGTCAGATTCCAGAGTCTGCATCCCTAACCACAACACTTTGCTGCATCTTTGCATGGGGAAGTGACTTTCCCCAAAGCAAACAGCGCTAACCAGTTTTTTCATATGAAATACAATTTGCTTCTATGAACTTAGGGAAGAGCCCATTTTCAGTCACTTAGGGAAGAGCCCATTTTCAGTCACTTATACATTTCTGGTTAACGAGACTATTCATGGATGTTTGTTCCATTCTTCATTCACAAGGTGAAGGTTGCAGGGTTACCAACAGCAAAAGAGAGCAAACTTCAGTTGCTAATGTTTTCACGCCTCACAATTGCTATGGTCACATTGGCTAGAACAAGTAAAATGGCTGAGCCCAGACTTAAAGGGTAGAGTAACAGTCTACCTTTTGGTGGTGGGGTGGCAGAGTTGCAAAGGGGTGGTATACTTGTAGAGATTGGTGGACAAATTGGGGGGCAATCACTAAAACAATCTACCACACCTACCTATTTCATGTCACACTTAGAACTTATTCTTTAGCCATATAGAATTATTTCTTCTTCCCTGGAAAGCTCAGGCTGTTTCATGTTTCCATGCCTTTGCTTGTGCCATTCCCTCTGCTTAAAATACACCCTTGATACCCACACCCCCTCACCCTACCTTCATCTAATTGGTTAATACCTATGCATTCCTTAAATATCACCTCCTATTTCCTCAGCCTCCTTGATACCCAGGGTAGACTTCCATTATTACACTCTACTGTGTTCATCTGTTGATGTATCTGTCTCCACTTACCAGACTTTAATCCCCTTGAGGGCAAGCACTGTATCCTGCACTTGTCAGTGTACTTGCAACATAGCAGGAGTGTAATATATGTATGCCAAATGAAAGAATTAATCAAATGCTTCCAGATATTTTGCTAGCTGTGGCTGCCTTGCCTTTTTACCCTGCTAACTGATGTTTTCACTGAAGTTATAACTGCTTGTCCAGTTTTCTCACTATGTTATAAGTGGATTTTCATTGAGACGTTGCAAGACCACCTTAACATGTAGGAAAATACTGTGGTTTGTTATCAAAACCAGGACTGGAAAGCACCTGCTTAGATGGACATTAGCCAAAACTATTGCCTCCCGCTCTGCCTGCTGGGAAGAATGCTTCAGATCTCACATTCGTTGTGAAAATACAGTCTCATAGGTAAGAAGTGCTAAGTAAAGCAGCAGAGTGGAAAGTAAGAACGTTGCCTAGCAATTGAACATGTGTATCATCTACAGTATTTGTGTTTCTGAATGGCAGGGGTCAGAGAGATATTTAATGTGCTGAAGAAATATGGTGACAGTCATTTGTATCCAGAGATAAGAAAATGACATGTGACTCATGATGTACAGGAGATGTTGAGAGTGATTGAAAGTCTGTGAACTTGTATGTTTTCATGTCTGTCAGCGGGTATTTTTTCTCCTTGCTTCAAAGTGCCAGCCTTTTTATAAACAGTCTTTATTCTTCACCCCCTTTGAAAGAACAAACCAGACAAAAAATCAACCCAGCATTTAACAGCCTTTGCTGAGAAAGAAGCAAGCGCATTCCAGTGTGTCAGGTACCCACTTAGCCTAGCCTGGCAGAGGCTCTCACTTAGAAAAGGCTGCCATGATGTACCTGCAGAGCTTTTGCTGTGAAGGGATTTCAAAGGCTTTAGTGGTCCCAGCTTATTGTTTTTCACCAGTGCCATCATCTCCAACAAAAGAAGCAGCGGCTCCATTGAGACTTTCTTGCCTTGTTCTTTACTTCGGCAAGCTTCATCTTCTTTTGTTCCTGCTCAATCTTTACCTCTTTCAAAAGCATTCTTATCTAACTCTCTCCCGGTTGGATGTTAGCACTGCCTTTTCCCTCCAGTAGTAGGAGTGTGTCCAAGGGAGACGTTCAGTCCTTTGAAAGGAGCTGGATGTTGGCGGGAAGGTGGAGCATGGGGACAAAGTTATAAAAGCAAATGCTGTATTTTCTTTTCAATAAATGCCCTTCAAATCTCACAGAAATCTTTGTCATAGGTTAAAATTACTAAAGTCTCAGACTCTAAAGTAGATCTTTGTGGGGTTTTGTTCTTAAAGATTTGAGGACTTGATTTCAGTGGGCAATATTAGCTTATATTGGATCTTTCATTTACTATGTGGATTTGTGTGAAATGCAAGGTCTTTGCAAATCCATAAATACACAAATGTTAGCTCCTTCTTTCTCAGCCCTGGTCCTCTAATCACCTTCATAAGGTATGAACCTCCAAACACCTACCATTTACCTTAAAGGTTCTGAAAGTACTGCCTTGGGAAGCTACTTCCCCCTCCCCACCCCAGTGTTTTCTTTTTCGTTTTTACCCAGGTTGGAGTGCAGTAACATGATCATAGGTCACTGCAGCCTCAAACTCCTGGGCTCAAGCTATCTTCCCATTTCAGCCTATGGAGTAGCTGGGACTGAGGTGCGTGCCACCATGCTCTGCACATTTTTTTTTTTTTTTTTAGAGGTGGGGTCTCGCTATGTTGCCCAAGCGGATCTCAAACTCCTGGCTTAATGGGATCCTCCCGCCTCAACCTCCCAAAGTGTTGGGATTAGAGGCGTGAGCCACCGCACCTGGCTGCCCTGGAAGCTATTAGGAAATCAATTCAACATAGTTTATCAGCACAAGCTGGGGAGATCAATAAGATGTTGAAGAGCATACAGGAATATAAAGGGGTGCCTCATAGAGTTGGGGGAGGGTGTTTTTTACTTCCTCTAAAAGGTTGGTGGATGAAGAGAATTGGGAAAGGGCAGATATTTGACAGAAGGTCATGAGCTCCTGAGGGGAAGGAAAAGAGTATTTGTGAGGCTCCTCCAAATCGCTGTTTTTGGTTTCTTTTTTTTTTTTTTTTTTTTTTTTTTTTTTGAGACAGAGTCTCGCTCTGTCGCCCAGGCTGGAGTGCAGTGGCCGGATCTTAGCTCACTGCAAGCTCCGCTTCCCGGGTTTACGCCATTCTCCTGCCTCAGCCTCTCGAGTAGCTGGGACTACAGGCGCCCGCCACCACGCCCGGCTAATTTTTTGCATTTTTTAGTAGAGACGGGGTTTCACCGTGTTAGCCAGGATGGTCTCGATCTCCTGACCTCGTGATCCTCCCGTCTCGGCCTCCCAAAGTGCTGGGATTACAGGCTTGAGCCACCACGCCCGGCCCTGTTTTTGGTTTCTTATGCATAACTCTAGAATCTTTTTTTTTTTTGCTTATACAAACAAATACGCATTTATGATTATCCACACCTCTTTTTACACAGACATTAGTATGGCACACGTTGTATTCTTCTCTTTGCTTTTTTCACTTAACAAGATTCCTGAAAAATATTTCAGTGTCAGCTGGGCATAGTGGCTCACACCTGTAATCCCAGCACTTTGGGAGGTTGAGGCAGGATGATCACTTGAGCCCAGGAGTTCAAAACCAGCCTGGGCAGAATAGCAATATCCCACGTCTATAACTATATAACTATAACTATAACTATAACTATAACTATAACAACTATAACTATATATATATATTTCAGTGTCAATATATAGAGAGAGCCTTATCATTCCTTTTTACAGCAGTATATTATTCTATTTACTGTGTGTGCCTATTTTTCTAACTAAATCCTGATTGATGGAATTGCTTTTATTCTCAGTCCTTTGTCTCCATGTGTTTGCAAGTATATCTATAGGATAAACTCCTAAAAAGGAATTGCTGGATCAAAGGGTAAGTGCATTTGTAATAACTGTGTTCTATATGTTACCAAATTGCCCTCCATAGAAGCATGTTGATTATTAATATACTCCCACCAGCAATGTATTAGAATGCCTTTATAGCTTCATTATGTGGTGAGTTGTCAAAGTTGATTTTTGCCAGTCTGATAGATGAAAAAGTTGTTTGATTTTGCATTTATGTCGTTATCAGTGAGATTGCATGTATTTTCTTATGTTTAAGAACCACTTGGATTTTCTTTCTGGTTAAGAGCCGTTTGACCATCTTTTCCTGTTGGGTTCTTGCCCTTTGGAAATAGTGTAATGATCTTTGGGACTTGAACTTACTGAGATACCTTCCTCCAGTGGTGTAAAAAATTGGGATGCAGAACCCCATTACCTTGAATGTAAAACACTGGGCATCACACTGCCAGGAGTAGAGCTGGTTTGAGATGAGAGGAGCTCAGGGAGAGGTTGGTCTCTGTGAACATAATCTCTAAAAGGGGCGCCTTTTCAACAAATATTGTAAAGGTTTTCTGCTGACTATGATGAAAAGACATCAGAGGAAGCAGTGTGAAAACTAGACACATGAGGAAGATAGCTAAGGATGACATGTGTCCACTCCCCCTACTGGCTAACAGCCCAGGCCATAGCTTCATTCTATCTAGCTGAGTCTCTGCCCCAATTGGAAACTGGTTATGCTTCTTTCCACTGACTGTTGGTAAACAGTTCTGTGTGGCTGGGGTTTGTGAGTAGTGGCAGCTTCAGGTCAATGCAGGCAGAGCTCACTCTGTGAACAGTTCATTTTCCTTCCTTTTTTCAATTTTGATAGTATATTTTATTTAATCCAATATATGCAAAATATTAAAATGTCAACATGTAATCAATGTAAAAATAGTGAGATATTTTACATTCTTAATTTTTCATATTAAATCTATGAAATCCAATGTGAATTTTGCACGCACTTATAGCGTATTTCACATTACACCAGCCACATGTCAAATGCTTGATAGCCATATGGTCTAGTGGGTACAATATCGAATAGGAGGATAGCACACTTATAGGCAATGGAGAACTGTTGAAGTATTTTTTTTCAATAACTATAATTTTTACATGTCTTACATTTAAATAATATTTGCTTTATATAGAGTTCTCATGTGCTCTTTATCCAGTTTTCCCAAGGTGAATGTTTTCATTTTTTCTATTTTGTAACTGTCTTTTCGTCTACTTCTTAGAAGATTTCTTTCATGTTTCTCTTTAAAATTATGAAGATTTAAGAAAATTTAAAATCTACATTTTATTTCATATTTTTATTTTCTTAGAGCTTTTTTTTTATTTTCTGGTTCTTCCTTTTTATAACCTACTGTTTTTGTTTCATGGATGTAATATCTCCTTTTATCTTTCTGGAGATATTAATTATAGTCTTTGTCTTCTACGCCCCACATTGTTTCTATTGCTTTTGTGGGTTTTTTTTTTTTTTTTTTTTTTTTTTTTTAAATTTCCTGTTGGTGGCTTTCCTGAAATGTTTGGTGATTTCTGGTTGTCTTTTTATATTTAAGCATGCACCATTATGACATATTAAAGGACATAAATAGACATGCACATTGACTTGTCAACTAGTAAAAAATAATCACATTGGGTGATTGTGTGGGGACACAACTTATTAATTTGGGTGGCATATTATTATCTATAGATCTTTTCTCATGGACTACTGTGTATCCCCATAAAGGGACCTTTCAATTTCCTGCCTGGGCAGTATAATCATGTCTGCAGGTATTGTCAAAGATACATGAAGGAAAGGATCTGAGGGTTTCACCATTCACTATGTGGCCATTCATTTAATACCTTTCATTTCCATCCTTCACTTGTATCTTCAACTTTTCTTAGTGTCTCCAGGTACACATTATGTCTGGTTTAACCTTACTAGAAATTGATCCTGGAGTAGCAGTAAGTAGTTGTCTGTTATCGGCCCCATTTTGGATCCCTTCTTTTAGTTATATCTTGCACCTCTAGTCCTTGTGCCTTCCCAGGATTTTTGAGGTCCATATAAGCTTGTGCATTGATGAGTACTCTTAATGAAGTTTTATATTTCAACTTTCTTTAATCTGCTGTCAGTTACAGCCTAGTTTTTGGCTTTCCAGTTTTCTAAGATGTTTACTTCTTTTGTTTTCTGTTGCCTCCTCTCCCATTCTTTTTGTACATATGGGTTTATGCATTTATTATTCACTTACTGTCATTGCAGTGGGGATTCAGGAGAAAATGGAGATTAACGTGTGTGTTTAATTATCTGTGTTTAGCCAGAAGTGTGAACATTTGATTATAAGAATTACCCTAATATAAAAATGGTTGCTGCCTGATGTGCTGTCTAACTGCCAGAGGCTGAAAAATGTCTCCTGTATGAACTTTGTCATGTTTTGGTGCCCTGAATGCTTAAAATTTCAAAGCTGTCATGGACAATGCTAACCCAACTGCCTCAAAGTGAATAACTGAATAATTTTCCTCTCTCAGAACCCTGTGATTTTTCTCTGAAAGCACAAAGGGATAGAATTATAGCATGTTGGAGGTGGAAGAGTACTTCCAGATCACTGATCACAGTGTTTCCCAAGTTGTGATCTATGGAACATTTTTTCCTCAAGGTTCTCTGAGAGAAAAGGTTTCTGTGGTCAAATAAATTCAGGAAACTCTCTATAGTAGTGCCCCACTTTGAGATTTCACAGAATATACTTTTAGTCTCTGAGAAGTTTGCAGAAACTTTCATTACCAACATATGGCAGACTTTGCTGAGCTGGCACAAAAGGAAGGATTCTACAGAGGCCAAAAAGTAGTTGAAAACAGGAGGAATCCCGAGAAGTAAACCAGCCTCCAAAGTGGCATTTTTCCTGAGGACTTTTTCTCAACTCTGGAGAACTTGAGCTCCTCCTCCCCGTTAATAACTGCTTAGGGGTCAGGAACAGAAGGTGCAGCCTAGGGCCTAGACAGACAGTTTTACAGGAAATCCCTGCATAAAGCTGGGATCCCAAAAGCCACACCTTAATGTGATGGTGAATGATAACTAGTCCTGTAAGTATTAAAGAGTTCAAACCATGCTGTAATGAGAACAGCAGGCTCAGATTGTTCAAAGGAGAGTTCAGCCTAACATTTTAAGAAGAGGTAATTTCAATTTTATACAAATTATTTTAGAGAAAGTAAAACAGGGAATACACTGCAACTTTTTCTATGGAATCAATAAAACCTTGATAACAAAATCAGATAAAGATAATTAAGGAAAGGAAAATTACAGGACTGAGCCACTTATGAACACATTTAAAAATCTCAAACAAAATATTGTAAAACAAAACCCAACAAAGTATAAAAAAGATAATTCTTCAGAACCAAGCAGAGGTTACCCTAGAAATGTAAGGTCGATTTAATATTAGAAAATCGGCCAAGTGTGGTGGCTCACGCCTGTGATCCCAGCACTTAGGGAGGCCGAGGTGGGTGGAGTGCTTGAGGTTAGGAGTTCGAGACCAGCCTGGCCAACATTTGAAACCCCATCTCTGCTAAAAATGCAAAAATTAGCTGGGTGTGGTGGAGGGTGCCTGTAATTCCAGCTACTCAGGAGGCTGAGGCAGGAGAATCACTTGAACCTGGGAAGCAGAGGTTGCAGTGAGCTGAGATTGTGCCTGGGTGACAGGGTGAGACTCTGTCTCAAAAAAAAAAAAAAAAAAAAAAAAAAAAAAAAAAAAAAAAGAGAAACAAATCAATTAATATAATTCACTATATTAACAGAAAATAATGTATGATGATGTCAATTGATGTAAAAAAACATCAGGCAAAATTCAAAGTCCATTTTTTTTTTTTAAAAAAGCTTTTCAAACTAGAAATAAAAGGGAACTTCTGTGTAACTTGATGTAGGAAATCTGTAAAAGTCTTACACTGAACATCTTTTTTCTTTTTTCTTTTTTTTTTTTTTGAGACAAGGCATTGCTCTTCATCCCAGGTTGGAGTGCAGTGGCATGATCATAGCTCACTGTTATCTTGAGCTCCCGGGCTTATGTAATTCTCCTACTTGAGTCTCTCAGGCAGCTAGAACTAAAGGCATGTGCCATTATGCTCAGCTAATTAAAACAAATTATTTTTCTGTAGAGACAAGATTTTATCATGTTTCCCAGGCTGGTCTTGAACTCCTGGCCTCAAGTGATCCTCCCCATTCTTGGCCAAAGCACTGGGATTATAGGCTTGAGCCGCCACGTCTGCCCTCCACATAATTTCTGATGGAAGAATATTGAAAATATTCCTTTCAAGTTAAGAGACAAGACAGGGATGCTGACTCTCATTACTTACATTTATTTAGTATTATGCTTGGGGTTCTAGTCACTTTATGAAGGCAAGAAAAATAAACAAAAGATATGATAATTGGAAAGGAAGAAATAAACTATCATTATTTGTAGATTATATGATTTTCTGCTTGGAAGATTTAAATATCTAAGGGTAATTATTAGAACTAATTAGAATTTAGCAAGAGTGACAGATTTAAAAAATCAATGTACATAAATCAATTGCATTTCTATTCACCAGGAACAATTATTCAAAATGTTAAAAAGTACAATGAAAACAAACATTTGATAGCAATCACAAATATAAGGCAGCCAAGAATTAAAGTTCTTTATGGGGAGCACTGTAAAAACAGAGAGATATACTGTGGATAAGAAGTCTCACTACCAGAAATACCAGAATTACTAAATTCGTCTACAGATTTAACAGAATTCCATTCAAATTCTCAACAGAGTTTTCCATAGAATTTGATATGCTGCTTCTAAAATTTATATGGAAGAGCCAAGGGCTAATAATACACTCCCAGAGATAAAACCATTACACACCCAAAGAAAAAGAACCAGGCTGGGTATGGGGATGGAGTAGGTGGGGGCTTGTCCTTCCAAGGCTTACTATAAAAATGCAATAATTAAGAGTGTATTGATAATGAGATTTTTTTTCTCTTTTTTCCTTTTTTTTTTCCCCCCTTGAGGCAGGGTCTCACACTCTGTTGCCCAGGCTGGAGTGCAGTGGCCCAATCACGGTTCACTGCAGTCTTGACCTCCTGGGCTCAGATTATCCTCCCACCTCAGCCTCCCCATTAGCTGGGACTACAGATGTGGGTCACCAGGCCCAACTAATTTTTGTACTTTTTATAGAGATGGGGTTTCGCCATGTTGCTCAGACTGGTCTCAAACTTTTGGGCTCAAGTGATCCACCTGCCTCAGCCTCCCAATGTACTGGGCTTACAGGTGTGAGCCACCAGACCCAGCTGAGACTAATTTCATTGAATGAACTACAGTTTACATACAATAAAATACACCTAGTTTAAAATATACAGGTTAATGAATTTACATAAATATACAAACACTACCTCTCTGCAGCTAGTCACTTCTCCCAACCCATAGTCTCAGGCAACAACTGATGTCCTTTTGGTCACTATGGATTTGTTGGGAATCACCACTTTGGAAACTCAGTTAAAGTTGAACTTCTGCACACTCTGTGATCTAGCTATTTAACTTCTAGGAATGTGCTCTAGGGAAGCTCTTGCGCATGTGCCCAGGAAGCAAGCCTGTGAGTATCCATGAGCATCACTGCTGCATGCTGGTCCCATCCCGGCTCTGCGGGGCTCCTCCTGCTTTAGCTACACCACCCCTTCCATTCACTTTTTCCTCCACTTTTTTCTACTCTGGTTTTGTATTTTTTTTCTAATTTCTTTTCTGTCTCTTTCCCTGTTTCTTCCTTGCTTCTGAGCTTTTGTATCTCTGATTTACTTTTTTTCAGGTCGTTACTAAGCAATAATCCTTCTTTCGCATTGGCTATAACCTTAGTACTCGAGTTTTCTTGGCTATTTTTGTCATTACCCACTCCTCAGCAGCTGTTTTCTGGAAGAGATGTAGAAAAGAAAACAAAACAAAACAGTCCTTCAGATTTTATGACTTTCTGGATGTTGGAGGTGACAGAAGACCGACCTCCAGGTAAAGAGGGGTAGAGAGATCACAACACCACATATGTCTGGCAGTCTGGCTTCTGGAAACCTGAGTTGCTGGCATAATAGTTGTGACTGCAAGTGAGAAGGACCTGAGAGCATCAGGGCTGTAATAGTCACAACACCATGCAATTTACACTACAGGAGGGGTGTGGACTTAGTTTTAAGTCAGATGTTATTGATTTAGGGTTGTATAAAATTTATAGTTACATCTTCCTCTATATGAACTATTTTCTTTTTGTGCGTACATATACATTTGCTTCTTGAACAACATAGGTTTGAACTGTGTGGGTCCACTTGTACTTGTACTTTTTTCAGTAAATTTACACCAAATGTGTTTGCCTCTCCCGCCTCCCCTTCGACCTCTTCCACCTCTGCCACCCCGAGACAGCAGGATCAAGCCCCCCCTCTTCCTCTTCCACCTTAGCCTACTCAATGTGAAGACAATGAGGATGAGGACCTTTATGATGATCCACTTCCACTTAATGAATAGTAAATATATTTTTCTTCCTTATGATTTTCTTTATAAACTTTTCTTTTCTTTTCTTTTGGGGGACATGGAGTCTTGCTCTGTTGCCCAGACTGGAGTGCAGTGGTGCGATCTCGGCTAACTGCAACCTCCTCCTCCCGGGTTCAAGCGATTCTCCTGCCTCAACCTCAGCCTCAGCCTCCCAAGCAGCTGGGATTATAGATATGCACCACCACACCCGGTGAATTTTTGTATTTTTAGTAGAGACGTGGTTTATCCATGTTGGCCAGGCTGATCTTGAACCTCTGACCTCAGGTGATCTGCGTGCCTTGGCCTCCCAAAGTGCTGGGATTACAGGTGTGAGCCATTATGCCCGGCCTTCTTTATAACTTTTCTTTTCTCCAGCTTACCTTATCCTCTTTTGCCCTTCCTTCTTACCTCCTCAACCCCCTGCAGTCTGAGCACTCTTGTTTGGAGAATTTGTCTTTTCTTGGCTTCTGTGAGTTCATTCTCTCTTCATTTTCCTCATCTCTCTCCAGCCACTCATTTTCTCTGAGTCTCTCTCATAATGTTGATGTTTCTTTGAGTTCCCATATTTGAACCAGTTCTCTGGTCACTTTGCTTACTATCTGTGAGTGAGTCCATCTGCACTTATGACTCCTACTTCTAATCTCTTCAGTTCAGACCTCTCACCTGAATTCCAGACCTAAATTTCAATCATCTCCACATAGCCACCTGACATGCTAAAACATGAACACCAGTGCTGTGGTATGAGGAAGAGCAGAAAGAGGATCTTTCATGCCTTTCCATGTCATATCTGACCTGATCAGTATCTACAGTGAGCTTTCTGTTTTCCGGTTAGATGAACCCCAAGGTTCAGTTGCTTTCAGAATTCATTGTAAATCCTGATTGTCTTAATTGAGACTTTAGCCAAATCTTTTAACCTCTCTAAGCCTCTATTTCCTCGTCCATAAAATGGGGATCATAATAGTAATACCTTTTATATTGGGTTGTGGTGAAAGTTACATACTTAAAGAATTAAATGCATGGACACTCCTTAGTACTGCTTCTAGCATTTTGTGAGCATCTAGTTAGTGGTAGTTGACATTATTTATTATTGTTATTGACATTTTTGTTCTTGAGTTGGTTGAGTTTGAATCCAAGTTGTACTACTAACTCTCTGTTTTAAGTCTTACCTTCATCTTCTCTAAACTGGGAATGAAAACATCACCCAAGATACACACACACACACACACACACACACACACATATATATAGTGGTAAGCATGAAATGCAATAATGCAGGAGTCTACAAACTTTTTCTATGAAGGGCTACATGGTAGATATTTTCACCTTTGCAGGCCATATGGTCTCAAAACTGTTTGACTTTGCTGCTGTAGCAAAGAAACAGCAATAGACAATATCTGAATGAGAAAATGTGGCTGTTTCCTAATAAAACTTTATTTATGGACACTGAAATTTGAATTTAATATAATTTTCATGTTTTATGAAAGACTCTTTTTCTGATTTTTTTTCATCATTCGCAAATGTAAAAACTGTTTACCTCTTGGCGGGCGCCTGTAGTCCCAGCTACTCGGGAGGCTGAGGCAGGAGAATGGCGTAAACCCGGGAGGCGGAGCTTGCAGTGAGCTGAGATCCGGCCACTGCACTCCAGCCTGGGCAACAGAGCGAGACTCCGTCTCAAAAAAAAAAAAAAAAAAAAAACTGTTTACCTCTAAGGCCATACAAAAACACACAGGGATGAATTTGGCCCAAGGGCCATAGTTTACAGATCCCTGAAATAATGCAAGCAAATTGGAGATTCTTGGAGAGGAGTATATGTACTTGAATTTGCTTGGCTGGAGAGTAGTTATTCTCTATTTTGGAAAATTAGTTAAAGGAAAGGAGACAACTTGGCTTTTCCACATAGGAGAGCTAGCTGTGGTCCTTATCATTCCTGTTGTGTGGGAAGAACAGGGAGAGTCTGTAATCAGTCTTTGGCCTCTTTTAAAGTTCTACCTCTACAAAATGTGGTTCCCCCAAAATGTCTGTAAATCTTGTCAACTAGATTAGTCCTTCTCCTTGAGGAAGAGCAGAGAGTGGATCTTGCATAAAACCTGACCTAATTAGAAAATGAATTTCTTTTTATCCATTCATCTCACCACACTCTGTCCCTTCCTTCCACAAGTATTTATTGGGTATCTACTTTTTCCCAGGCACTGTACTTCATACTGGAAATTCCCGGGGAATAAGACAGACAAAATTGCAGCCCTCATAGAGCTTACATTTTAGCAGGGGTGACAAACATTAATAATTTGTGTAATCATTTGGAGGAAAATGTAATTGATGCAGATTGCTTTAGACATTCCACCTTTCTTTGTGATTGCTTGCCTACTTGACATTTCCACTTGGATGTCTCACTAGCTTCTCAGACTTAGTATGCTCCAAACAGAATCATGATTGCCTCCATGCTATCTCTAGAAACCTTCTCTTTGCTCATGTCTTTGCCACTTTAGATAGTTTTTACCACCATCTCCTCAATTACTTAAGCCAGAAATGGGCACTTATTCTTCACACTTCCCTCTCTCTTACCTCTCACATCTGGTCAATCGCTCTTTTGTCTCTAAAATACATTCAGAATTGGATTACCTGTCACAACTTCTAGCATTAACCCCCTCCTCCAAGTCACCATCATCTCTAGCCTGGATGACTGCAATAGCCTACTGTTTGGTATCCATGCTTTCATTCGAGCCTTTCAGCTGTCTATACAGTGGAAGTGAAATCAGATCATATCCCCCTCAACCCCTAGCAAAAATCCTTCAATAACTCCCCATTGCACTTAGAATACAGTCCAAGCTCCTTATCATGGCATATCAGATCAGGTCCTGCACAATCTGGCCACTGCCTACCTCTCTTATCTCCTCTTGTGCTACTTTCTCACCCTGTAACCTCCATTAGTAACCCAGCTACAGTCACACTGGCCTCTTTCTGTTCCTTAGGCACATGAAGCTCCATCCTGTAGTGAAGCCTTTGCACTTTTATTCCTTCTGCCTGGTATGTTTTCTCCCAGGTTTCCTCATGGCTGGCTCATTCTCATTATTCAGGTCTCAAGATGAAAGGTTACCTCTTCTCTTAGGTCTTCCCTAACCATCCCATCTACAGTAGCTACACCTGCCCTCTTATACCTAATCACTATCATATCACTATTTATTTTCTTTGGAGTGGTTATTGCTACCGAACATATTTTCGTTTATTCATTTATTGTTTCTCTCTTCCTATTAGAAAGTAACCTCCCTGAAAACTTTCTGTCTTTAAGAATCTTATTTTAGACATGGTAAGGTTTAGGTGCCTATGAGAGACATACAAGTCGTGATATCAAGTAGACAGTTGAATATGTTTACGTTAAAAATGCTTAGGCTAGTGGCTGATACATATAGTACACACCCCATAACCTGCTAGCGATCATCATTGTCCTCATGATCATGCAAGTTATTAATTGAAAAAGTAGTTAATTATCTTTAATCTTATATGATGACATCAACCAATCAACCTTATTGAACTAAATAGCTCTTTTCAACTTGTATTCTTTCTCTACTTTTTTTTTTTTTTTTGAGACAGAGTCTCTCTCTGTCACACAGGCTAGAGTGCTGTGGTGTGATCTCGGCTCACTGCAACCTTCATCTCCCGGGTTCAAGCAATTCTCCTGCTTCAGCCTCCTGAATAGCTGGGATTACAGATGTTCATCACCACACGTGGCTAACTTTTGTATTTTTAGTAGAGGCAAGGTTTCGCCCTGTTGGCCAGGCTGGTCTTGAACTCTTGGCTGCATGTGATCTGCCCACCATGGCCTCCTAAAATTCTGGGATTACAGGCATGAGCCAGCACACCCAGCCTCTTTTCAGCTTCTTGAACAAGCTTTCAAACAGCCAAGAAGGAATTGAAATATTTAAAAGCCCTCCAGGTTCCAGAAGTGTCTACCTTTTTGAGGGGAGGATGGGCCATTCTATAGTCGACTTTGGTGTTCCTCAAGAAAGCTCAGTGAAGACAAAATTTAGATGGCAGTTAGCAACGCCTTTTTCTCACAACAATGTCGCTACCAGACAAGAGTGATGTGTTCTGAGTCTGTGCTTGTGTTATTCTTTAGCAGTGGCAACTTGTAAAGGATGTTCCTTTCACAGATCTTGTTATCGCTTATAAAACTGTTGTCAGTTTCTTCCCTCTGCTTTAAATTAAATATTATCTCTTCTTAGTGTTGGTGACACCTGTATTTATACAAAGCACTAGGTAAAATATGAAATGTGTGAATGTATCAGCATATTTTTAATGCTTTAAGGAAGCCTAATAAATCTGGTAAACTTGCCCTTTCTCATGGCATTTATGCTTAATACAGTAATGAGTGGGAAGTCGCTTCTCTCCTCTATTACCTTTCTAGGAATGGTTGCCTCAGAATATCCTTGAAAACAAGAAGAAAATAGTAATAGTTCATCTACTCATGCTGAAGCCTGATCACCCATGTTTACCACCTTTCCAGCAAAGCAGAGGCATAAATAGATAGGTAGAACTCAGGGACCAGGGTCTGGATAGGCAAAAATTGTAAGTGGAAGGTGGTGACATCTAATAACTTGGAAAGCCTACGAAGCTCTATTTTATTGCCAGATTCTAGTTTTTGACACAGATTTTGCTCTGTGAACTTGGAGTTTCTATTTAAATTCTTTGGACCTCAGTTTCATCATCCACAATGTGATAAACAATCTTTATTTCTTGGGTTTGTTAAGGATAAGTGGTATGATGAAATCTGGAAACTGTAGGAATATAGACAGTCTATGAGAAGCTTGTCCTACTATTCTTGTCCATTCATCTCTGTGACTTTTTTTCATATATTCCTTGACTTCTGTACCCGCCTCACTTGTCTTCCTTCGATCTTATTCCATGTCACCTGGGTAGATGGCCAGTACAAACCTGATCCTCTCCAGCTACATTATTCCTTCCTACTCCTCTTCAGCCAAGGACAATCAGATGTTGGACATTTCTGAACTTTGGGTTATTTCATCTTTGTAATCTCAAAATCAGAGCTATCCCTCTCTCCCTCTAACCTGTGGTTTTTTAACTTTCCTACTCTCTCATTCACATTGAAACTGCTTTTTTCCCCCATATCACAACTCTAGTTTTTCAATCCTTCCTAGTTCACAATGTTCTTCTGGCTGTCCTTACCTTCCCACCTACCAGGCATCCCATGGCTAACCGTGTCACTAATGTTTGCTCTAATATCCCTGAACCCTACACCCTTTGACTCTGCCCCATGTTTAACACAGTAATCTCTGCTACTGGTTTTCTCAGCATCTCTGTGATGATAATTGTGGAAGAAAAGCATGAACATTCCTTACCCACTGTCTACTATTAATACTCCCATCAGTGATTGTTCTATTCATCTTTGATGACATCCCATCATGTTCACCATAATGCATGTTCCAGACATTTTCTGTGTACAGACTCATTCCTACTTCCTTACACTTTCAGCAGATGATTTTGCTTGGTATCTCATGAGAAGATGTAGGCTGTCCATCATGGAGCACCAGATATTCTCTTCTTTCCTTCTGTTGTTATACTTTCTCTACCTACCCAGACTTTCTCTTTCTCTTTAGTTTTCTGTCATTTTTCTTTCCTGGCCCAGGCAAAGAAGTGTTCCTCTTCTTTAAAATCTAATTTCTCCACCTAAGTTTTTAACGGTCCTTTTCCTTTCTAAGGTGGGGCTACACTCCATCAATTTCTGTTTTTCTAATATCTCTCTTCGTTACTTTCTACTCATGAGTTTTCTAAGGTGAAACAAAAGTCCCTCAATCATTCTGAACTACCATCTTATCTCTTTGCTTCCTTGTATTGCCAACTTCTGAAAATACCAATCTGTCCTCATTTGCTTACAATACAGTCACTCTTTCACTCTTTTTTGTTTGTTTGTTTTGAGACAGAGTCCCACTCTGTCACTGAGGCTGCAATGCAGTGGTGTGATCTTGGTTCACTGCAACCTCCACCTCCTGGGTTCAAGCAATTCTCGTACCTCACCCTCCCGAGTAGCTGGAATTACAGGCACCCGCCACCATGCCTGGCTAATTTTTGGATTTTTAGTAGAGATGGTGTTTCACCATGTTGGCCAGTCTGGTCTCAAACTTCTGACCTCAAGCGATCCACCTGCCTCAGCCTCCCAAACTGCTGGGATTACAGGTGTGACCCACTGCCCCTGGCCTCTTTCACTCTTTAATCTACCTTATTCATTTAATGTTTTGCGCCTACCCAGAGAGGCCTTCTTTGAGTATGCTATTCAGTGGGTTTCCTCCATTATTTTCTACCCCTGTGTAGTCAGGGCTCTCCAGAGTAACAGAATCACCAAGACATATATAAAATAAGGAATTGGCTCATGCAATATGGAGGCTGAGAAGCCCCATGATCTGCTGTCTGCAAGTTGGAGATCTAGGCAAGTTGGTGCTGTACTTCAGCCTGAGTGTGAGTCTGAAGGCTTGAGCACCAGGGAAGCTGATGTTATAAATTCCAGTCTGAGTACAAGAGAAGACTGGTGTGCCAGCTCAATCTATCCCTGAGAAGGGATAGATTCTCCTTTTCTCTCTGCCTTTTGTCCCTTGGTCATTGTTGTCATTATCTTTGTTGTCATCATCTCCATTGTGACTGTCTCCTCCTCCTCTTCCTCTGTCTTTCTGTTTCTGTGTGTGGGTCTGTCCCTCTCTCTTACTCTCCTCACTCCCTTGGAGGGATCATATAATATCATTATTTTGTGAAGTGCTGTGAAGTTCAAAAATCTTTATCTGTGACCCTGAGAATTTACCACAAATTTCAGTTTTTACGTTCTAAAACTTTAGTTCAACATTAACGTACCTAACTCTAAACTTCATTTGTCCTGCTGAATCACATCCTTACCTGGAGTAACCAGAATCTATTGATGACACTGTATGCATTTCCTGAGGCTACTGTAACAAATTATCACAACTTCAATGGCTTACAACAACACAAATTTATTCTTTTACAGTCTGGAGGCTAGACATCTTTTTCTGAAATCAGTTTCACTGTGCTAAATACAAGGTGTCAGCAGAGGCTGGAGAGAGTACAGGCTCTGGCAGGGGAAGCGGGTGCAGGATTTCTTTTCTTGCCTCTTCCAGCTTCTAGATCTGAACTCCTTACATTCCGTAGCTCACGGCCACTTTGTTCATCTTCCAAGCCAATAGTGTAGCATCTTCAAATACATTTCTGTGTGCATCACATAGTCTTCTTTTTCTTCTTTGTATTCAAATCAAACTCTGTGATAGCCCAGGATAATTTCCCAATATCAAGATAATCCGGGATAATTTCCTCATATCACGATCCTTAATTTAATCATATCTGCAGTGTCTTTTGTCATACAAGGTAAAATGTACAGGTGCCAGAGATTAGGACCTGGATATCTGGATATCTTTGGTGGCCATTAATTAGTCTACCACAGCCACCATTTTTCTTTTAGTCATTTAGGCTGAAAAAATTGAAGTAATCTCACCCCTCCCACTCTCTTGTGACCTAATCAATCAGTTATCCAGTCTGCTAGAATCTTCTTCCTTTCTCAATGGCTCTCACACTTATCCCCTTCTGGTTCAGGCCCTTATTTGCATATTTCAGTGACTATTAGTAATTAAGAGTGCATGACTGAAGAACTACATTTAAAATTTTATTCAGTTTTAATTAATTTAAATTTAAATAGATTTCAGAGGGAAAGTCTAGAGAATGCTCCCCTTTGGCATAGGGCATATGACTCCGGACCAACAGATGTTCTTAATCAGGTATGGTGGTGGGCTCAGTAAGGGAGGGCCTGGAGAGCCTTAGTCAGGAAGGTACACTTGAATGGGAAGTGAGAGGAATGGTGGGGCCAGCGACTGTGACATAGAACTGATAGCCATGAGTTGACCCAAGGCTAGATACAACATGAAAAATATTCAGTTGAGAGGCAACTGAATATTTTGAGGCAAGTTGCATGAACAAATGTTTGCAATCAAGTCTTACTTTTTGTGAGGAGTCAGAGGGCTGTGGTTACATCAGTTATGGACTATTTGAATAACAGGATTAAAGTGGTATGTACCTATTTTGTTTGTTCTGAGCATTCAGTGAGATCATACATGTAGAGTGGTTAGAACATAGTGCCTGGCACACAGTATGTGCTCAATAAATGGTAGATATTTCTATTAATATCTACTTTTACATAACATATTAATTAAGGGAATCAGCAAATCTGTGTTCTAGTTCTACTTTTTTTTTCTTTTCTTTTTTTTTTTTGAGATGGAGTCTCTGTCACCCGGGCTGGAGTGCAATGGCGTGATCTTGGTTCACTGCAACCTCTGCCACCCAGGTTCAAGCGATTCTCCTGCCTCAGCCTCCCGAGAAGCTGGGATTACAGACGCCTGCTACTGCGCCTGGCTAATTTTGGTAGTTTCAGTAGAGACAGGATTTCACCATGTTGGCCAGGCTGGTCTTGAACTCCTGACCTCATAATCCACCCGCCTCGGGCTCCCAAAGAACTGGGATTACAGGCATGAACCACTGTGCCCGGCCTAGTTCTATTATTCTTATGACCATGACATTCACTTTAACTTGTAAACCTCTCAGTGTCCTCAGTTCTGAAACAGGAATCATTATCATACCTGTCCAGAAAGGTTTCTGAGGTTATAAGCATTTTAACCATAGAACACAGAATCTGGCACATTGTATGTACCCGGTCATGCTATTATTATTGTATTTGTTATCTATTTTTGTTATCTACCAGCTCATGAGGCATTGCTACTGTTTTAGGGTAGACAGAAGTTCTTTTGAGGCCTGGACGGTTTCTCCTTCATCTAGTTAACCTCTAGAAGGAAGACAAAATTTAAAGATGCTTTTGTTTTCTTTTTTTTTCGAGTGGAAAATCTTCATTAACAAAGATTGAGGCTTAGATGGCAAGTTTTTGCACCATACTCTTTTTAGTTCACAAGGTACTAGACAGGTTCCTTGGCCTTAGGAGCCAGAAGTCCAGATGCACCTGTGTTTTAAACTGAAAATTTTCAACCACCAGATTAATTATTTTGGCACTTAAGAAGGGGCCCAGAAAATGGATCGACAATACTACGAAGGGTTGGGAATTACAGAGGCATTCAAGTGAACAACCAATCTGACTTGAAGAGTTTCTCAGAGATTCTTGTCAAAAAATCTTTTATAGCCCTCCTGGTTTTAAGCTACATCTAGGATATCAGTAATAGGCACAGATTCAGTGGTGGAGGGAAGTAAAATCACTTTATCTCAGTGGTGACCAAAATAGCAGCAAAGAAGGAGGGAAGGAGCAAGAGAAGAGGAGAAGGACGATGAAGAGAGGAATGGAAAGATTAGGATGACTCCTCAGTTTCTAGATTTAGACTGGGGAAATTATGGTACCACTAGCTGATGGAATACAGGGGGAGGGACAAGCTCAGAGGGAGTGGAAATGATAAATTCGATGTTGATAAATTTGTTGATGTTGAATTGGCAGTAATAAATAGCAAAAATAATGAACATTTATTGCATGCTTATGTGCCAGGCCCTGTGATGGGCATGTTATGTTCATCATTTCATTGAATCCTCACAGGTAGGTACGATTATTATTCCCATCTTACAGCTGAGAAAATTGAGGCACTAAGACATACAACTGCTTATTCCTGGTGGTGAATGGCAGAGCTAGAATTTAAACCAGAGTTCACACTGTAAACCAGTAGGCTATACTACTCTTCAGTATGGAACATCAAAAGTGGACATTTCCAGCAAGTAGTTACATGTATGAATCTGAAGTTAATAGAAAAGACCTGGGCCTGAGATCTAGATTTAGAAGTCCTAAGCGTATAGGTGTTAGTAGATGTCTGGGGAGTTGGTGCGATCTCCCAGAGAGAATAAGGCAAGAAGAGAGTCTTGGATGGAATCCGGGGGAACACCCATATTTAAATATGGGTAGACTAAGGAAGCCAGGAAAGAAAACTGAAAAATAGCAACCAGAGAAGTAGGAGGAAAACCAGGAGAATGTGGCATCACGGAGCCAAAGGAAGAGGAAACATAAAGATGGAGTGAGTCGTTGAGCACCACGGGCTGCTGAGAGGTTAAGAACTGAGAAGGGCCAGGTGTGGTGGCTTACACCTGTAGTCCAAGCAGTTTGGGAGGCCAAGGCAAGCAGATCACCTGGGGTCAGGAGTTCGAGGCCAGCTAGACCAACATGCCAAAACCCTACCTTTACCAAAAATACAAAAATTAGCCAGGCATGGTGATGCACACCTGTAATCCCAGCTACTCGGGAGGCTGAGAGGCAGGAGAATCGCTTGAACCTGGGAGACAGAGGTTGCAGTGAGCAGAGATCACTCCACTGCACTGCAGCCTGGGTGACAGAGCAAGACAACATCTAAAAAAAAAAAAAAAAAAAACTGAGGCGGATCACGAGGTCAGGAGATCGAGACCATCCTGGCTAACACGGTGAAACCTCGTCTCTACTAAAAATACAAAAATTAGCCGGGCACGGTGGCAGGCACCTGTAGTCCCAGCTACACAGGAGGCTGAGGCAGGAGAATGGCGTGAACCCGGGAGGTGGAGCTTGTAGTGAGTGGAGATCGCGCCATTGCACTCCAGCCTGGGCAACAGAGCAAGACGCCGTCTAAAAAAAAAAGAAAAAAAAGAACTGAGAAGGGAGAAGGATCCATATATTTTTGAAACAAGGAAGACATTGGTGACTGCAGTGAGCACAATTTCAGTAGATCATCAGCAGAAGTAAAAGCCCAGGATATGAGTTGAAGACAGAATCAGTGAGTGGTGAGGAAGGAGAGATAGCAAGTGTAGATTACTTGTTGTAGAAACTTGGTCATGTGTGGAGAGAAGAAAGATAACATCAAGAAGGGATAGAGTTTCGAAAAAGGTAGAAACTTTGTTTCAGATGAGCAAGATTTGCAGATTTTTATGGGCAGAGGGGAATGAGCCAATAGGATGTTAGAGATATGAATGACGTAAAGGCTAGTTATTGGAGCAGCATTCCTAGGGAGATGCAGGATGAGATTTAGAGCCCAGGCAGAAGTTTGGCCTGACTTAGGTAGGCCTCTCTTTTCCTGTAAGAGGCAAAAAAGTAGGGATTGGTACAGACAGAGGAATATATGTGGGGAGGGGCTCAGGAAGTTGGGGGAGTTTATTCCCAGTGATTTTGATTTTTTGGGGGGCCAGGAAATAGTTCATCTACTGACAGAAATGTGTTGGGTGATGGTTTGTGGTGCTTTGAGTTTCATGTTTTCAAACAGTTTTTGATCAATGTTTACCTAGCAGCCGAGCAGGGGACGTCAGTAAATATGTTGTGCATGGTTAAGTGAGGAGCCCATCTGGCTCGTGTTGATTAAGAAACCTATCATTTCCTGGTCTGTGAAGAAGTCTATGGCTTGTAAACTTTGAAAACAGATTATCGGCATTACCTGTTTATCTTCTTCAACTGGGAGAGAATGCCTTTTACCATGTTGGACTTCAGAAATAACTTTTTTTTTTTTTTGAAATGGGGATTTTACTCCATCATCCAGGCTGGAGTGCAGTGGCATGATAAGGACTCATTGCAGTCTTGAACTCTGGGCTAAAGCAATCCTCACACCTCAACTTCCCAAGTACCTGGGACCACAGGTGCACCACCATGCTTGGCTAATTTAAAAAAAATTTTTGGAGGGTTGACTTCTGCCTATATTGCCTAGGCTGGTCTCGAGCTCCTGGCATCAAGTGAACCTCCCATCTTGGTTTTCCAAAATGCTGAGATTTTAGACTTGAACCACCATGCCCTGCCAAAGGAAATCTTTAATAGAAAATTGGTGGGAGGGGGCAAAGAACACACAGAAGTGAACAGCCATCAAGAATATGGTTTCATGATTTACACTATCTCTATCATGGTGCAGAAGGTCAACTTGGTTGACCCTAATCTCAGTACCCTCATTGCTCTCCTTTTTCTCTCCTTGATCCATTTTTTTTTTTTTTGAGATGAAATTTCACGCTTGTTGCCCAGGCTGGAGTTCAACGATGTGATCTTGGCTCACTGCAACCTCTGCCTCCTAGGTTCAGGTGATTCTCCTGCCTCAGCCTCCTGAGTAGCTGGGATTACAGGCGCCCACCACTGCGACGGGCTAATTTTTGTATTTTTAGTAGAGACAGGGTTTCACCATCTTGGCCAGGCTGGTCTTGAACTCCTGACCTCGTGATCCACTCGCCTTGGCCTCCCAAAGTGCTGGGATTATAGGCATGAGCCACTGAACCCGGCATTCTTGACCCATTTTTATAGACCTTCTGTGGCTCTCCCTCCACTGCAGTTGGATCATATCAGATAGTCTCTTCTCTTGCACAGTGAGATATATAATCTCCACCATATCCTTTATTGACTTCATGTTCTTGATTCCTCTACTGCAGAAGACCCAACTTTCTTCCATCTGTAGCCTACATATTGCTTATCCTGCAAGTCTGATCAACATTCATGTTCTCACAGAAGCCTTTCTGACTCAGGTTATCCTGTGATAATTGCTTACAGTTGTTCAGCACCTTAAAACAGTGGTTTTCATCCCTTACTAATCATTATAACCACCCGGGTAACAAAATTACTACCTCCTGGGCTTTACCATAGAGATTCTGATTAAGCCATTCTGTGGTGGCTCTTGGGCTTTGGGACAAGCTGATTCTAATGGTCAGCCAATGTTGAAGACTCCTATCTTAAAGCCTCTCTGGGGAATAGAAAATCAAGCAAATTGGAAAAGAGCCTAAACAGCCAGAGTTGTCTCTTTGTTCCTTAGTCCTGTGCTTGACTTTTGACAATCATCTTGACATTGATCTTTGATTTTTTGTGTGTGTTTTTGCCATCTTCTGCTGCTTTGCCTTTACCCTGTCTGCCAGGTCATCCCTTACCTGCTTGGTTTGATCTGCCTTGACTCTCAGGTGACTGTCACCATGTTTGTGGCCCTCTTTGAACCAGGTTCCTTTCTTGGCTATAGGTTTGTAGCCATAATCTTTGCAGATTTCGAACTTGCCAAATGGAACCTGATTCCATTTGCAGGCTTCTGGCCCTGCCATGTCAGAAGGATCCCATTCTCTGCCTTACTTCTTTCCATCAGCTCAAATCTTGGGACCTGACAAGTCCATGGTTTCAGATTACTTTAGCATGTACATTTTCTGAATCCTTGCATCTTATCATTGTTCAGCTTGTGCATTAAAGGAAGTCTCCAATGTTTGGTACAAATATATCTGATCATCTCACCTTTACTGTAAGCAAATTAAAGGCAGAGTGCATGCTTTTGCTGTTTGATTTCCCTTCTACTACCTAGAACAGGTGGACACCTAGTAGTTGCTCAGAAAAAGGACTGGGTTTAACTTACAGATTTGTAACCTTACAAAGTTGGAAAAAGTTTGGGTTTCAGAGATGATGCAGGTGCTGGCTGACTGTCCCTCTATCAGGGCATCTTCACTGTATTCATCTAAATGCAGCCCCTGTTTAATTATCTGAGCAGGACTGATTGCTGTTTGATCTAATATTGCTTTGTCAAGCATTAACCAGATTGTTTCATCTGACCTGGGACAGGAGAGAAGGTTGATGACAGAAATAGAAAAGACCCATGGTCTTTTTCCTGGTAGCAGACTGTTCAAGAAGGTAGCAAACCGATGGAGGAAACCCTGTCCTTTTTCTATGGCAAGTCTAAACCCTCTGCTGGTCCCCTGCTGCCCACAAGCCCTCTGGCCTCCTACCTTGGTGACTTCCTACAGTGGGAGGCTAACTTTTCATTTTTCATTTTCCATTCCCTCCAGCAAACTTACAGCTTCTTTTTGTTTGTTTGTTTGTTTTTGAGATGGAGTCTCTCTGTTGCTTAGGCTGGAGTGCAGAGGCGCAATCTCTGCTCACTGCAACCTGTGCCTCCAGGGTTCAAGCAATTCTCCTGCCTCAGCCTCCCAAGAAGCTGGGATTACAGGCAAGAGCCACCATGCCGGGCTAATTTTTTTGTATTTCAGTAGAAATGGGGTTTCATCATATTGCCCAGGGTGGTCTCGAACTCCTGAGCTCAGGAGATCCTCCTGCCTTGGTCTCCCAAAGTACTGGGATTATAGCATGAGCTACTGCACCCGGCCTAACTTACAGCTTCTTGGCTGATGACAGCTTAACATGCCATCCCTCCCAGAGTGATAAGGATTTGAAAATAATCTACTTAGAGACAGCAAACCAGTTGGAAATTCTGGCAATAAAGCTAGCTAATAGGAAGAATCTTTTTTTTTCTCTCTCTCCTTTTCCCTAGGTTGGAGAAGTGGCTTTCCCAGTGCCCTGAAACCTCATTATATTTAGTGCTGCTTTGTAGGTCATCAAATAACAAACAAGAAAAGAAACAGCAAAACATCTTTAGCTAAAGGCCATCTGGTTAGAGCATGAACTGGTTTTCCAATGTAAGTCAAGCCTCTTAACTTTATAATGAGGAAACCGAGTCCCAGAGAAGAATATGATATGCCAATTATTCTCCAGAGGGAAGTCTAGAATCCAGGCCTTTGTTGTTCCAGCCAAATGAGAATTATTTCTATTTGGCTGCTCTGATTCTCCACCAGTGTTTCTGCTAAAAGTTGACATGGTATATTTAGTATTTTTCACAAGTAGGAGAGATACAAGGGAGTTTGATTTTGCAGATGTTCACATTGGAATCTAGAACAAAGTGCCACAAGAACACATGCTAATGAATAGGAAAGTGTGGAGCAAGGAACTGAGTTGAATGGATTGTGCTTGGCAGCTAGATCAATGAAAGTGCCCACAGAAAGGAAAATGAAGGTGCGAGAAGACTGGATTGAGAAAAAGTCGCGGTTAGATTTCTTTTTCAGAGTTTTCTATGGAATCATTGTTGGGCATAATTTAAAAAGGGAGTTTTGAAGAAAGACTTTCTCTTCAATTGGGCCAGCACATCTTGGGTAAAGCTGCACAATCCATATGTGCCTGAGATGCCCATTTCTATATCAAGCAGGTCAACTAACCAGAATCCCCATTTGATGGTTTTCTGAAGTCTCCTTATATTGTGTGTTCAAAGTGGACCAAGCCTTCTCATTCAATTTCAATTTCTTGCTGCAGAATGGGTCAACAACTGGGGTCCCATCACTTTTGAAGAGTGGAGGAAATTGGGAGAACTCTGATCCCTCGTCTGCCCTTCTGGTTTTCAGGAGAATTACGTAGAGGTGGGGAGACAGTGTAAAATCAACCTCAGGTATTTTTTTTTTTTTTTTAAATGAAGTGTTCAGTGATGAACCTGGGCAATGTGCATGACACAGACCTTAAAAGACTTTAAGGCCTGGCGCGAATCCTGCCCAGGAAATACCTAAGGCATTTGCTCTAATACTGGCTTCTTCCCTGCCTTTACCTCTCTTGCACATTGTTCTTTCACAGTATCCAGTCATAGATGTAAGACTGCAGACAACCTCTGACTGCCAGGGTGTCTGCATTGAACACAAAGGAGCAATTCCCCGTGTCCCCTGATCCCCGAATTTCCTAGTTGATAGGGTATGTCAGGGTATTGTTTCACATCATTCAAATCTATTTCAAATCATTGCTGATTATCCGGAGGCTGAGCTTCAAATCTTTTTTTCTTTCCAGAAGCAGAGAAAACAGCTCACGGGTTGCCCAGGTGCAGGGTGGAGTGGGGAAGAGAAGCAGGAGGGCCCTTCTTCAGCATTCACAGTCCTCCCCATCCACACATTGTCCTGCAACCTCTAGTATAGGAATCCTTCGGGAGCGAACCAAAGGCTTTCTTGACTGCATAAAGTAGCACACCAATCCCCGTGGCTCACCTGGCAAACAAAACAGAGTAAGGCTGGGTGAGGATGGGAAAAGATTCGGTGGAGATGTGAGTAGAATCTGTCTTGCTGAACAGAGTCTTATTTGCAGTGTCACAGTGGGTGTGGAAAGCTGTGAGTGTTGCCACAAGGGACGAGCAGATGGGGGAGTGACACAGCTTTCAGCAACCAGGACTAGATATAGAAAAGTAGAGAAGAGGCTAGAGGTGGTTTTTTGAAGTCAGCATGAAACAGAATTTATTCAGAAGCACACCCGAACTTCCTGAGATTTCTGAGCAGATGAAGCAGAAAAGGTGCTGAGCAGTTGCCCTAAACTGTCAATAACAGTGAATCAAACATTCATGAGTTTAAAATCAGAATACGGTCTATAGCCTTGAGGCTGAATCTGAACTAAGGCTAACAACCAGTTAAGAGAGTTGTGTGTTCTAGACTCTTCCTTAAGCTAGTAACACCTGAAGCTGGAAGTAGACACTTTGGTTAACATATATTTTTCAGTGTTTATTTCTGTCTTCATGGCAACTTGGCTAACTGGGTTGATGTGGTGCCAGCTCAGCAGGGAATGAGCCTGGGCTTGTTGATTTACAGCAGGGCCCATTTACTCATTTGGTTTCAATTTTGAAACCTTAGATAGAATTTAAAATCAGTGGCGTTAGAGTGGACCTGGTAATCTATTCAAAATTTAAAAAAATGTTTTTCAGTAGCCTTCCTTAAATCAGAGGAAGGAGAATGCTTCTCTGAAATTCAGAATGCTTGGCATTTTAAAATTCATAATAGGAATCGTCTTGGTCCAGATTTATTACTAATATGTGAAAAAGAAAGGAATGTGCACGTAATGGATACTAGGAAGGGTCCTACAACCGCTTTAGATGTAAGGGCTCCAAGAAAGACACTAAGAATGATGTTTGGGAGGGGAACTACAGGTATGCCCAAGGCACAGGCAGAGAAGGATAAAGCAATGGGATGAGAGAAACAGGATAGGGACACAGAGAGGGACTCCAGAGAAAAAGCAGAGAGAAAGTGGTGCATATGGGTCAAGGACTACCCAAGGTGCTGATAGCTTAGATTTCCTTTCCTTACTTTAGGCTCCAGGAGGCATTTGGGGCTTACTGCTGGACTGTGACCTTGATGTTTTCAAAATGTTGATAGCATAAACCTGTAGTGTGACTATTTAAACTGTCTCTGACATCTGCCATTTTCATCACCACTCCAACTTGGTTTGTTCATTTATTGAACAGATATGTGTGGAGTGCCTCACACATGTGCACATCAATGAAGAAAACAGACAAAAATCCCTCCTTTAGTGAACTTTACATTCTAGAAGGGGAAGAAGATAATACACATATAACAGGAGATAATTTCAGATCATGGTAAATGTTATGAATTAAACAGAAATGTATGTTGGAATGACACACAGTGCACGTGTATATGCTCATACTAATTTAGTCTGGATAGTAACAGAAAGCATCACCAAGGAGGTGACATTTGAGTGGAGACTTGAATGATAGGAAAGAGCCACCCAGTCAGACTTGGGAGAAGAACATGTGATGTACAGGGAAGAACAAGTGCAAAGTCCCTGGGGCAGGAATAAGCTCTATGTGCTTGAGGAGGAGCAGGAAGGCCAGTGTAGCTACAGATGATTGAATGAGGGAGAGATAGGTTAGGAGATAAGGTTAGAGAGGTACACAGTGGCCAGATAAGTTAGAACTCTGTAGGTTCTGGAAAGAATTTAGATTTTATTCTTAGAGCAGTGGGAAGCCATTGGTGGGTTTTAAGCAGGGTTTTTACCTGATATGGTGTATTTTTTGTTTGTTTAAAGATGACTCTGTTTACTTTGTGAAAATTGAATTATAAGAGGGAAAGACCAGAGACAAGACTATCCTATCTTTAAGCTATTTGAAAAGTCTAGGCTGGAGATAATGGTGACTTGGACTAAGATGTTGGTAGTTGGAGGATATAGGATATGTTGTGAATATGCATTTGACAGAACGTTCAGATGAATTACATACTAGATATGAGAGAAAGGGAAGAGTTGATGATTAACCCATGCGACTTGGATAACTTGTGGTACATTTACTGAGCTAGAAAAATCATCCACCTCAGTCAGTAGGAGTTTGTTTTTGAGTGGATGAGGGGACTACAGTTTGGGACATGTTAAGATATATATTTAGAATCTCTGAGACAATGGCAGGCAACTGGGAATAAAAATGTGGAACTACATAGGACATCAGGCCTGGGGATATAAATGTTTGAGTTGTCATTTAAAGCGATATGGTTGGAAAAGGTCACCAAGGGTTAATAAGTGAAGGTAGAGAAAAGGAGAGAATCAATGGGACCAAGCCCTGGGTAAAACCTTTATTTAGAAGATGAGCGAAGGAGAGTAGCAAACAAAGGAAACTGGGAGAACGGTCATGAAGGTAGGAGGAAAATGAGGAAGGTATCTTGGATACTAAGAGAAAAGAATATTTGAAGAAAGAGGGATTGTATTTTCCAAAGATGACCATAATAATAACTCCTCTCCCACATGCTTTAGTTACACTGTGAGCATGTACATCCCTTTATTTTGAACTTGGGTGGACTTTTGTGAATTGCCCTGACCCATAGTGAGTGACAGAAGTGATATTATGTGACTTCTGAGAGTAGGTCATAAAATACAATTCTGATTCTGTTGGGCTCTCTTTCTCTCTCTTGAGATATGAGCCTTTGGAGCCCTGAGCTGCTATGTCAGAAGTCTAATGACTCTGACACCACTGTGCTGTATAAACCACATGAAGAGACCACATAGAGATAGGGGAGAGATGTCTAACGAGCCCAGATGTTCTAGTTCCCATCTATTTAAGCCTCTTCAGAGCAGGCACCAGACGTATGAGTGAACAGTCCTTCAGATGATTCCAGTCCCAGACATTATCTGACTGCAGCCCTGTGAGACATGGGAGCTACCTGAATTGTTTCCAAATACCTGACCCTTAGAAACTGGGAGAGATAGTAAATGATTGTTAAACGACTAAGATTGGGGTGCTTTTTTAAATGTAGAAATAGATAATCAGAACAGGGATGAAGAAAAAAATGTCTATTGTATTTGGCAACATAGAGATCATTGATGACTTTAGCAAGAGCATGTTCAATGGAGTACAGAGATGGAAGCCCAAATGGAGCAGATTGAGGAGAGAATGGTAAGTGATAAAATAAATGATAGTGACTAAATGATTCTTTCAATATTTCAATTAGGGGGAGTGAAGATATGGGAAAGTATTTAGAGGGATCAAGGGAAGATTTTTCCTTATTAAAATGGCAGCTACTTAAGCATGTTCATGTGATGATGGAGAAAACTCAGAAGAAATAATAAATTAATAATAGAAGAGAAAATGACTCAGTTCCTCATTACCTCTTACTTGGACTATTGTAATTGCTTCCTGAAGTGTTTTGTCTGTTTCCGATTTCTTCCTACTCTGTTTATCCTACATACTACTACTAAATTTTTCTGGATTCAAGTGCCCTTTTCATCATATCATACCTTGTTCAAATAAAACAAAACAATGTTGGCTACTTCTCCTTTGCCTTACTCATCAGACTACAGTTCCAGAACTGGAAGGAAAAAAAGATCATCTAATACCTTATCCTTTTAGGTACAGAACGCAACAGAACACAACAGCACATAACAGGTACTTTTAGGTACAGTACAGAACTATTAATTCTAATGTTCAGTATCCACGTAGTTGCCAATATGAAAAATTGATATCATGCCTTATGCAAGTTACATCTAAACCTGCGCTTATATATTAAGAGTAATAGATACTGTTTAATGTTGCAAAATATTCCTAACAGCCATGTGCAATTATTGTAAATGCCATGCTAATTCATGAATACTTCTGGAACCATGAATCAGAACACAAGGGAAGCATGAAAATGGATGATTGGCATTTCTGAGAAACAATACTTCCTTATGCAAGACTCTGTTACATTCATATGGGCAATTAATTTGCCTTTTCTTTTGCCAATGCTTTTCTCCTTCCCAAACACTCTCCATATGCTAAACATCGTCAGCCTTCAAAGTTGGCAGAGGTACAACTTCCAAACCTGCATGGCATGCAGACCCAGTTGCCTTTTGTTTTGAGAACACAGGGCAATAAATATAGAAATCATTGTCTGAACAGCATTAACCATGAGAGTGGGTGTTGAGGGTTATGGATAAAGGTGTAACAGTGCTGAATCCTGGATCCGGAGTGACAGAGGCAGTTAAGTGTTTTTGGTAAGTGTAATGTGTTTGAGTGGGTGTGTTAGTGATATGCATAATTTTCTAAAGCTTGGGACCCAGGCCAGGGTTCCCTCTTGACCAGAACTAAGGGTGGAGCTGATCAGAACATTTATCATAGATAATGTTCCTTTGCTTATTTTATATGCCTCACTTGATCATGAGGTGCTTAAGGAGTTGATTCATATTTTATTCCATATCTCTATTTCATCCCTTCCGCCACAGCCTTAGTTGCGGCCACCATCATCCCTTACTTTGATCACGGCCACGGTCCATCAACTGGTCCCCATGTTTGCTTTCTCCAAGCCATATTCTATATCTGGCTTCCACAAGGACATTTCTAAGATGTACAGCTTCTAAGAAGAAAATGTTAGAGCTTCTATTTATGTTTGTTTTTATTCATTTTTTAGTTTGTTATATTTGTGTGTGTTTCACGTGCATAGTGTCTTAGTATGGTAGCACTTGTGTATAACGTATACATTAGTAGATGAATATGTAAATCAGAGGTGCAAACTGTCTCTTTGCTTTCAAGAGAATGAAATAGCAAAAGTGCAAGAGACATGTGTCTCTAGGATCAAGTTCAAGCACCTTAGCATGGCAATGGAGGCCTTACATGATCTGTTTCTACCTCCTTTCACATCAAAGGCAGGAGCAAACCCTGAGGAGCATACAATGCAGGTGATGGAAGTAATTATGATCCAGCAAGCAGAACACAGCACAGGGTTTGACAGGTAATAATCCTGGCATGTCCTCTCTGTCAGGGGCTTCATTGCAAAGTAGTACAGACGTCTAGAATCCAGTTGCAGATTCTATAGGTTCAGGCAGGCTGGCAGTTGTCCAGTATCAAAGAAGGCTGTCAGGAGGTAGCAGGCCCCACGGTTAGACTGGAATGGGGCTCAGGGCCAGGACTGCAGTTCCTGGGAAGGAGAGGACTGGCAAGAGCAACACAGTGCTCTAGTGCTTGAGGGATGGGAGAACTATGAAGGTATTAATTTAGAGGCAAATCTCTTTGGGGCAGGATGTTTCCCTACCACCTCACCAGAACCTTTCACAGGGATAGCTCCCAGATAGTCTTGGTATTTTGAATCCACTCACACATGCCCACACTATTCCGTTAGAGAGGGAGAGAGTACTCCACAGTCCCACAGCTGCACTGGGCTTAGGCAAAGGGGAAAAGGCAGTAGCAAGAACTTAGGAAGGACTGTAGGGGGAACAGTGCCACAGAAGCATGAGGACTGCGTTTTTCACAGAACTGGAACCTGAGGTCAGGGCTGACCCAGCAGAAAGTGTGGCTTGAGACAGTGTCCCAGAGTGCTGAGAAGGTATGGCTGATAACCTTCTGCTCTATGGTCAGGGTGAATCCTAGAGTGCGGGGCAGATGCGAACCTGCAGCCGGGAGTGCATGACCCTCACAAAGTAGCCCCAGTCATGGGGAAGGATGCAGCAGAGACTGAGTGTGAGACAGGGCCTGACTCCACATTGCTCTCTGAGACCGGCATTCAAAGTCCTTCACAATTTGTCCCCACAGTAATGATAACAGCTGGTGAGCACTTACTATGTGCCAGCCACTGCTCCCAGTTATGTGTGTTAACTCAGTGAATACTGAAAACAACCGTATGGTGATTCTATTCATGTCCCCATTCTGAAGATGAGGAGACTGAGGCACACAGATTGATCATTTGGCCAGGAATACACACCCAGGAAGTGGAGGAGCTAAGATTCACACAGAAGCAGCCTGGCACCAAAGCCCATCTCTTAACCTCTGCACAATGGTGCTTCTCTGTGTAGCATACCAGTCTTTATTCTCAATCCAAACTTTTCATGTATGCAATGCCACTGCCAATTTGGGTGTCTCGCTGTCTCATGAGTAGGTTTTGTGTGCCTTTATTTCGGAAGGTCTTTCCATCATTCTTTTGCCTCTGGTCATATGACTGGAATGCCCTTCTTGCTACTCTCAATTTATCCAAATTATACTTGCACTCCAGGTGCCAGCTCAGGTCTTCTTTTGCCTGACCCTTAATCACTAGCCTGGCTGAGCTAATGGCTGAGCTATGGCTTTGCAGGCTTTGCAGCTGATTGGAGCTTAAAGGGCAGAGTCCTAGTCCCGACTCTGACACCAGCAGCTGTGGGGCTGTGGAGTACTCTCTCCCTCTCTAACTGAATGGAATGTGCATGTGTGAGTGGATTCAAGATAACAAGACGACCTGGGAGCTGTCCCCGTGAAAGGTTCTGGTGCCGCAGTAGGGAAAGAGCCTGCCCCAAAGAGATTTGTGTCTAAATTAATACAGTGAGGGGAGAGGGGGCACTTCAGTGTCCTTGGGAATGATTAGATTTGGGCTTGGCTTCCCTTATTGTTTTTAGACAACAGCGTGTTTCTACTCTCTCAGGAGAGTTGACTCTGGGATGGCATCGCTTATGTTAGTTCCCAATAATCTTGACAGAGTTTCTAATTACAGAGTGGCAGCAGAGAGAATGCTGAGGCAAGTGCATGCTAGAGCAATTGCTAGACAAAGAGTACACAATGCAAGTGACAAGCAGAGGGCAATGGGTAGACTTGTGGGAATGGGGCAGGAGGCAGGGAAGGAAGCATTCAAAAAGGATATTGGCACAAGTTGCGCAACTCCTTTTGGAAAAGGATTGTGCCATCATCAAAGTGCTTTAGGGGTTCAAGAAGTTTTGTATGAAAGGGAGTCAAAACCCTTTTATTCTTATTGGTTCACATGCTCATAGTCCCTAATTCTCTTTAGGGAGTTCTTCTGGTAATGAGAGATTATTTGGCTCCATGGGAGCACAGTCAGCAGATGACAGGCTGTGTGATTTATGTGATTTGAGGGCTTCATCATCTCCCCTATGAGCCTGTGAACTGCTTGAGGGCAGTATGATCTCTTTACTAGTGTATTTGCTTCACACCTTGCCCAGGTCATAGTAAGTGATTATTAAACATCTGCTGGGCTGGGTGTGGTGGCTCACACTTGTAATTCCAGCACGTTGGGAGGCTGAGGTGGGCAGATCAGGAGGTCAGGAGATCGAGACCATCCTGACCAACATGGTGAAACCCCGTGTCTACTGAAAATACAAAAATTATCTGGGTGTGGCAGTGCGGGCCTGTAATTGCAGCTACTTGGAGAATTGCTTGAATTCGGGAGGCAGGGGTTGCAGTGAGCTGAGATCACACCACTGCACTCCAGCCTGGTGACAAAGCTAGACTCTGTCTCAAAAAAAAAAAAATGCTGAAAAAATGAAAGGGTGTTGTATATGTCTGATCGTTTAAGAGACTGGTTTATAAGTGTTTTTTCTAAGTGAAGAGGGCCATGGAGATGGTGCAGATTTTATTCTGTGGGTAGTATAGAAGCTGGGAAGTCAGCATAAGGTAGTGATGCTAGGCCAAAGAGTCATCGAGTTAAGTTCTACATCTATGACAGAAGTGTATTATAGAGGCCGGCGCAATGGCTCATCCCTGTAATCCCAGCACTTTGGGAGGCTGAGGCAGGTGGATCACTTCAGTCCAGGTGTTTGATACCAGCCTAGGCAACATGGTGAAACACCATCTCTACAAAAAATACCAAAAATTAGCCACGTGTGATGGTACGTGCCTGTAGTCCCAGATACTCAGGGGTTGGGCAGGGTGGGGGTGGCAGAAGTGGGAGGATAGCTTGAGTCCGGGGGGCAACGCTGCAGTGCACCATAATTGCACCACTGTACACCAGCCTGGGAGACAATGAGACCCTGACTCAAAAACAAAAAACAAAAATACAACCAAAAAAGAAATGTATTATATGCGTTAGTAGGTGTTCAGTATAGTCCAATGCAGTCAGCAGAAAGCAGGTGAGTCCTGGTCCTGGTCGTGCTACTGGTATAGGTGGTGAGGTTTCCTAATGGCCCATTAATATTTCTGCCAAACAGCTCCCATTTTCTGTCACAGAATTAGGCACGTGTAGATGTTCAAGAACATGTTGTAGATTTTCAAGAAATATATGTTGAGTAATAGTAGATTGCTTATATTAATATTTACTATGTTCCCTTTCAGGTGAAATAACTAAGACACAGGAAGTGTCTTAGCCATATAGCTAGTGAGTTGAAAGACCTGGATTGGAATCCCAGCAGTCTGGCTCTGGCACTCTCTTATACCACACTACACCCTGAACTTTAGTTACTCTTTTGAATGGAAGGCATTGAAATTGTTGCTAATAATGCAAATATCTTGGAAGGGAACACATTTGTCCTCTGTTTTCAGCATATTCATCAGTCAATATATTTCTTAACTACAGTATGTGGCCTATACATACCTGAATATGAACTAACTAACACAGTTGAAGTTTCAACATATGCGTACCATCCACCCAATCAAGATAATGATGAATATATTCATTATGCTTAAATGTTTCCTTGTGCCTCTTTATAAACTCCTCTTCTTAGCCCTCTTTACCTTCCTGCCCCATTCCTAGGCGACTACTGATCTGCTTTCTGTCACTATAGATTATTTTGCATTTCTTTTTTTTCTATTTTGTTTATTTATTTATTTATTTATTTATTTATTTATTATACTTTATGTTCTAGGGTACATGTGCACAACCCGCAGGTTTGTTACATATGTATACATGTACCAGGTTGGTGTGCTGCACCCATTAACTCGTCATTTACATTAGGTATATCTCCTAATGCTATCCCTCCCCCCTCCCCCCACCCCACAACAGGCCCTGGTGTGTGATGTTCCCCTTCCTGTGTCCAAGTGATCTCATTGTTCAATTCCCACCTATGAGTGAGAACATGCGGTGTTTGGTTTTCTGTTCTTGCGATAGTTTGCTGAGAATGATGGTTTCCAGCTGCATCCATGTCCCTACAAAGGACATGAACTCATCCTTTTTTATGGTGGCATAGTATTCCATGGTGTATATGTGCCACATTTTCTTAATCCAGTCTGTCACTGATGGACATTTGGGTTGATTCCAAGTCTTTGCTATTGTGAATAGTGCCACAACAAACGTGCATGTGTCTTTATAGCAGCATGATTTATAATCCTTTGGGCATATACTCAGTAATGGGATGGCTGGGTCAAATGGTACTTCTAGTTCTAGATCCTTGAGGAATTGCCATACTGTTTTCCACAATGGTTGAACTAGTTTACAATCCCACCAACAGTGTAAAAGTGTTCCTATTTCTCCACATCCTCTCCAGCACCTGTTGTTTCCTGACTTTTTAATGATTGCCATTCTAACTGGTGTGAGATGGTATCTCATTGTGGTTTTGATTTGCATTTCTCTGATGGTGAGTGATGATGAGCATTTTTTCATGTGTCTGTTGGCTGTATGAATGTCTTCTTTTGAGAAGTGTCTGTTCATATCCTTTGCCCACTTTTTGATGGGGTTGTTTGTTTTTTTCTTGTAAATTTGTTTGAGTTCTTTGTAGGTTCTGGATATTAACCCTTTGTCAGATGAGTAGATTGCAAAAATGTTCTCCCATTCTGTAGGTTGCCTGTTCACTCTGATGGTAGTTTCTTTTGCTATGCAGAAGCTCTTTAGTTTAATTAGATCCCATTTGTCAATTTTGGCTTTTGTTGCCATTGCTTTTGCTGTTTTAGACATGAGGTCATTGCCCATGCCTATGTCCTGAATAGTATTACTACCTAGGTTTTCTTCCAGGGTTTTTATGGTTTTAGGTCTAACATTTAAGTCTCTAATCCATCTTGAATTAATTTTCATATAAGGAGTAAGGAAAGGGTCCAGATTCAGCTTTCTGCTTATGGCTAGTCAATTTTCCCAGCACCATTTATTAAATAGGGAATCCTTTCCCCATTTCTTGTTTTTGTCAGGTTTGTCAAAGATCAGATGGCTGTAGATGTGTGGTATTATTTCTGAGGTCTCTGTTCTGTTCCATTGGTCTATATCCCTGTTTTGGTACCAGTACCATGCTGTTTTGGTTACTGTAGCCTTGTAGTGTAATTTGAAGTCAGGTAGCGTGATGCCTCTAGCTTTGTTCTTTTGGTTTAGGATTGTCTTGGCAATGCGGGCTCTTTTTTGGTTCCATATGGACTTTAAAGCAGTTTTTTCCAATTCTGTGAAGAAACTCATTGGTAGCTTGATGGGATGGCATTGAATCTATAAATAACCTTGGGCAGTATGGCCATTTTCACAATATTGATTCTTCCTATCCATGAGCATGGTATGTTCTTCCATTTGTTTGTGTCCTCTTTTATTTCACTGAGCAGTGGTTTGTAGTTCTCCTTGAAGAGGTCCTTTACATCCCTTGTAAGTTGGATTCCTAGGTATTTTATTCTCTTTGAAACTATTGTGAATGGGAGTTCATTCATGATTTGGCTATCTGTTTGTCTGTTATTGTGTATAAGAATGCTTGTGATTTTTGCACATTGATTTTGTATTCTGAGACTACGCTGAAGTTGCTTAACAGCTTAAGGAGATTTTGGGCTGAGACAATGGGGTTTTCTAAATATACAATCATGTCATCTGCAAACAGGGACAATTTGACTTCTTCTTTTCCTAACTGAATACCCTTTATTTCTTTCTCTTGCTTGATTGTCCTAGCCAGAACTTCCAACATTATGTTGAATAGGAGTGGTGAGAGTGGGCATCCCTGTCTTGTGCCAGTTGTCAAAGGGAATGCTTCCAGTTTTTGCCCATTCAGTATGATATTGGCTATGGGTTTGTCATAAATAGCTCTTATTATTTTGAGATACGTTCCATGAATAACGAATTTATTGAGAATTTTTAGCATGAAGGGCTGTTGAATTTTGTCAAAGGCCTTTTCTGCATTTATTGAGATAATCATGTGGTTTTTGTCTTTGGTTTTGTTTATATGCTAGATTACGTTTATTGATTTGTGTACATTGAACCAGCCTTGCATCCCAGGGATGAAGCCCACTTGATCATGGTGGATAAACTTTTTGATGTGCTGCTGGATTCAGTTTGCCAGTATTTTATTGAGGATTTTTGCATCAATGTTCATCAGGGATATTGGTCTAAAATTCTCTTTTTTTGTTGTGTCTCTGCCAGGCTTTGGTATCAGGATGATGTTGGCCTCATAAAATGAGTTAGGGAGGATTCCCTCTTTTTCTATTGATTGGAATAGTTTCAGAAGGAATGGTACCAACTCCTCCTTGTACCTCTGGTAGAATTCGGCTGTGAATCCATCTGGTCCTGGACTTTTTTTGGTGGGTAGGCTATTAATTGTTGCCTCAATTTCAGAGGCTGCTATTGGTCTATTCAGGGATTCAATTTCTTCCTGGTTTAGTGTTGGGAGAGTCTAAGTGTCCAGGAAATTATCCATTTCTTCTAGGTTTTCTAGTTGATTTGCGTAGAGGTGTTTATAGTATTCTCTGATGGTAGTTTGTATTTCTGTGGGGTCAGTGGTGATGTCCCTTTTATCATTTTTTATTGCATCTATTTGATTCTTCTCTCTTTTCTTCTTTATTAGTCTTTCTAACGTTCTATCAATTTTGTTGATCTTTTCCAAAAACCAACTCCTGGATTCACTGACTTTTTGGAGGGTTTTTGTGTCTGTATCTCCTTCAGTTCTGCTCTGATCTTAGTTATTTCTTGCCTTCTGCTGGCTTTTGAATGTGTTTGCTCTTGCTTCTCTAGTTCTTTTAATTGTGATGCTAGGGTGTCAATTGTAGATCTTTCCTGCTTTCCCTTGTGGGCATTTAGTGCTATAAATTTCCCTCTACACACTGCTCTAAATGTGTCCCAGAGATTCTGATATGTTGTATCTTTGTTTTCATTGGTTTCAAAGAACATCTTTATTTCTGCCTTCATTTTGTTATGTACCCAGTAGTCATTCAGGAGCAGGTTGTTCAGTTTCCATGTAGTTGAACGGTTTTGATTGATTTTCTTAGTCCTGAGTTCTAGTTTGATTGCACTGTGGTCTGAGAGACAGTTTGTTATAATTTCTGTTCTTGTACATTTGCTGAGGAGTGCTTTACTTACAACTATGTGGTCAATTTTGGAATAAGTGCGATGTGGTGCTGAGATGAATGTATATTCTGTTGATTTGGGTTGGAGAGTTCTGTTAGGTCCGCTTGGTGCAGAGTTGAGTTCAATTCCTGGATATCCTTGTTAACTTTCTGTCTCGTTGATCTGTCTAATGTTGACAGTGGGGTGTTAAAGTCTCCCATTATTATTGTATGGGAGTCTAAGTCTCTTTGTAAGTCTCTAAGGACTTGCTTTATGAATCTGGGTGCTCCTGTATTGGGTGCATATATATTTAGGATAGCTAGCTCTTCCTGATGAATTGATCCCTTTAGCGTTATGTAATGGCCTTCTTTGTCTCTTTTGGTTTTTGATGGTTTAAAGTCTGTTTTATCAGAGACTAGGATTGCAACCCCTGCTTTTTATTGTTTTCCATTTGCTTGGTAGATCTTCCTCCATCCCTTTATTTTGAGCCTATGTGTGTCTCTGCATGTGAGATGGGTCTCCTGAATACAGCAAACTGATGGTTCTTGACTCTTTATCCAATTTGACAGTCTGTGTCTTTTAATTGGACCATTTAGTCCATTTACATTTAAGGTTACTATTGTTATGTGTGAACTTGATCCTGTCATTATCATATTAGCTGGTTATTTTGCTCGTTAGTTGATGCAGTTTCTTCCTAGCATCGATGGTCTTTACATTTTGGCATGTTTTTGCAATGGCTGGTACCGGTTGTGCCTTTCCATGTTTAGTGCTTCCTTCAGGATCTCCTGTAGGGCAGGCCTGGTGGTGACAAAATCTCTAAGCATTTGCTTGTCTATAAAGGATTTCATTTCTCCTTCACTTATGAAACTTAGTTTGGCTAGATATGAAATTCTGGGTTGAGAATTCTTTTCTTTAAGAATGTTGAATATTGGCCCCCACTCTCTTCTGGCTTGTAGAGTTTCTGCTGAGAGATCTGCTGTTAGTCTGATGGGCTGCCCTTTGTGGGTAACCCGACCTTTCTCTCTGGCTGCCCTTAAGATTTTTTCCTTCATTTCAACTTTGGTGAATCTGACAATTATGTGTCTCGGAGTTGCTCTTCTCAAGGAGTATCTTTGTAACATTCTCTGTATTTCCTGAATTTGAATGTTGGCCTACCTTACTAGGTTGGAGAAGTTCTCCTGGATGATGTCCTGCAGAGTGTTTTCCAACTTGGTTCCATTTTCCCTGTCACTTTCAGGCACCCCAATCAGACGTAGATTTGGTCTTTTCACATAATCCCTTATTTCTTGGAGACTTTGTTCATTTCTTTTTACTCTTTTTTCTCTACACTTCTCTTCTCGCTTCATTTCATTCATTTGATCTTCAATCACTGATACTCTTTCTTCCAGTTGATCAAGTCGGTTACTGAAGCTTGTGCATTTGTCACGTAGTTCTTGTGTTATGGTTTTCATCTCTATCAGTTCTTTTAAGGTCTTCTCTGCATTGATTATTCTAGTTATCCATTCATCCATTCTTTTTTCAAGGTTTTAGTTTCTTTGTGCCCTGGTACGTAGTTCCTCCTTTAGCTCTGAGAAGTTTGATCGACTGAAGCCTTCTTCTCTCAACTCGTCAAAGTCGTTCTCCGTCCAGCTTTGTTCCGTTGCTGGCAATGAGCTGTGTTCCTTTGAAAGGGGAGATGCACTCTGATTTTTTGAATTTCCAGCTTTTCTGCAGTGCTTTTTCCCCATCTTTGTGGTTTTGTCTGCCTTTGGTCTTTGATGATGGTGATGTACTGATGGGGTTTTGGTGTGGGTGTCCTTTCTGTTTGTTAGTTTTCCTTCTAACAGTCAGGACCCTCAGCTGCAGCTCTGTTTGAGTTTGCTTGAGGTGCACTTCAGACCCTGTTTGCCTGGGTATCAGCAGCAGAGGCTGCAGAAGATAGAATATTGCTGAACAGCGAGTGTTGCTGTCTGATACTTGCTCTGGAAGCTTTGTCTCAGGGTGTACCCAGCCATGTGAGGTGTGATGTGTCAGTCTGCACCTAGTGGGGAATGTCTCCCAGTTAGGCTACTCAGGGGTCAGGGACCCACTTGAGCAGGCAGTCTGTCCATTCTCAGATCTCAACCTCCATGCTGGGAGAACCACTACTCTCTTCAAAGCTGTCAGAAAGGGACTTTTACATCTGCAGAGGTTTCTACTGCTTTTTGTTTAACTATGCCCTGTCCCCAGAGGTGGAGTCTACAGAGGCAGGCCAGCCTCCTTGAGCTGTGGTGGGCTCCACCCAATTCGAGCTTCCCGATGGCTTTGTTTACCTACTTAAGCCACAACAATGGCGGGTGCCCCTCCCCCAGCCTCACTGCCACCTTGCAGTTAGATCTCAGGCTGCTGTGCTAGCAATGAGGGAGGCTTCATGGGCATGGGACCCTCTGGGCCAGGTGTGGGATATAATATCCTGGTGTGCCATTTGCTAAGACCCTTGGTAAAGTGCAGTATTAGGGTGGGAGTTACCCGATTTTCCAGATGCTGTGTGTCTCAATTTCCCTTGGCTAGGAAAAGGAATTGCCTTCCCCCTTGCACTTCCCAGGTGAGGTGATGCCTCGTCAGGCTTTAGCTTTCGCTGGTCGGGCTGCACCCGTGGGCCAGTATTGACTGTCAGACATGCCCCAGTGAGATGAACCCAGTACCTCAGGTGAAAATGCAGAAATCACCCATCTTCTGTGTCGCTCACACTGGGAGCTGGAGGCTGGAGCTGCTCCTATTTGGCCATCTTGGGCACCCCCCTCTACATTATTTATTTGTTTTTTTTTGAGATAGAGTCTGGTTCTGTCACCCATCCTGGAGTGCAGTGGTACGATTTGAGCTCAGTGCAACCTCTGCCTCCCGGGTTCATGCAATTATCCTGCCTTAGCCTCCTGAGTAGCTGAGATTACAGACATGTGCCACCATGCCCGGCTAATTTTTGTAGTTTTAGTAGAGACGGGGTTTTGCCATGTTGGCCAGATTGGTCTTGAACTCCTGACCTCAGGTGATCCACTTGTGTTGGCCTCCCAAAGTGCTGGGATTACAGGCGTGAGCCACCACACCTAGCTCAGTTTGATTATTTTTATATTCACCCATGTTGTTACATGTATAAATAGATAATTTCTTTTTATTGCTGAGTAGTATTTCATTGTACAGTTATACCACAATTTGTTTATTCATCCATTCATTTGTTGATGGACATTTGGGTTATTTTGGGTTTAAACCATTACAAATAAAGCTTCTGTGGACATCTGTGTACAAGTTTCTGTATCAACATATTTTTGTTTATCTTGTATAAATAAGTTATTTTTTTCTTTTGAGACAGGATCTCACTCTATTGCTCAGGCTAAAGTGCAGTGGCATGATCACAGGACACTGTAGCCTCAACCTCCCCAGGCTCAGATGATCCTCCCACCTCAACCTCCCAAGTAGCTAGGACCATAAGCAAACACCACCGTGTCTGGCTAATTTTTGTATTTTTTGTAGAGGCAGGATTTTGCCATGTTACTCAGGCTGATCTCAAACTCCTGAACTCAAGTGATCTGCCTACCTCGACCTCGCAAAGTGCTGGGATTACAGGTGTGAGCCACCGTGCCTGGCCTGTCTTGTGTAAATATCATTTTTTAGAAACTGCCAAACTGATGTCAAAAGTGGTTGTATCACTTTACATTCCCAATAGCAGTGTATGAGAGTTCCAGTTGCTCTATATGCTTGCCGACAGTAGGTATTGTTGTTTTTTAAAAAGTTTAGAGATTTTAGTGTGTGAATAGTGGTATATCATTATTGTTTTAATTTGTTACTATATCTCCCTAATGTTTAGCTTCTTTTCATGTGTTTATTGGCCACTTGTCTATCTACTTTGGTGTGAGGTGGTAGTTCAAATATTTTGCTCATTTTTAAACATAGTTGCTTTTTATATTTTTTGAATTTTCATCATTTTTTATATACAAGTTTTTGATCAGATGTATCAATTTTCTGTTGATGCATGGACTTAACAGCTTTAAACAACACTCATTTATTTGTACAGAGTTCTGTAGGTCAGGAGTATGGGACAACATGGCTCAGTTCTCTACTCAGTCTCAGAATGCTGAGGTCAAGGTTGTGGTTAGGCTAAGTTCTTGTCTCGAGGCTTTGGGGAATAATTTGCTTCCAAGCTCATTATTGTTATTGGTGCGGAATTGAGTTCTTGTGGTTGTAGAACTGAGGTCCCCATTTCCTGGTTGACTGTCAGCTAAGGGTCACTCTCAGGTCTTAGAGGTTGCTCACATTTCATTGCTATGCAGCTCACTCCATTTTCCAGCACCATTTGTTAAAAAGACTATCCCTTTACCCTTGAATAGTTTTTGAAGATTGTCAAAATTACATATATATGTGGGTACATTTCTAAATTTTTTATTCTGTTTCATTGATTTATTTGTCTGTACTTATGTTGATACTAATGTGTTTAGGTTACAGTAGCTTTATGAGTCTTGAATTTAAATAATGGGAGCCCTCCAATATTATTATTTTTTGAAGTTTCTTTAGACTATTCTAGGTGGTATGTATGTATGTCCATATGAATTTTAGACTCGGCTTGTTTATGTATAAAAAACAGGCTTGCCGAGATTTTGATTGGGATAGTATTGAATAGATACTCAGGGAGAATGGACATCTTAACATTGTTGAGTTTTCTTTCCATGAATGTGGCATGTTTCCCTCATTTATTTAGGTCTTCGTGATTTCTTTCATCTGTGTTTTGTTTTTTTCAGCATACAGATCCTGCACATGTTTTGTCACCTATATCCGTGATAATTTAATATTCTGATGCTATTGTAAATGGTATTGTTTTTAAATTTCATTTTCCAGTTCTTGCCAGTAAATAGACATATAATTGTTTTTTATATATTAATCTTGTATCCTTTAACTTTGTTAAATTCACTTATTCATTGTAGTTGTTTTAGATTCCATAGGATTTTCTGTACTGACAATCATCATTCTCAAATAAAGACACTTTTACTTACCTTTTATTTTCCAATTTGGATGTCTTTTATCTTTTACTCGCCTTATTATAATGAGTAGGACCTGCAGTACACTGTTGAATAGAATGGAGTTTTTTATTTTAACTTTTAAATTCAGAGGTACAAGTGCAGGCTTGTTACATAGGTTACAGATTATTTCATCACCCAGGTGTTAAGCCTAGTACCCATTAGTTGTTTTTCCTGATCCTCTCCCTCATGCTACCCTCCACCCTCCAAAAGGCTTCAATGTGTGCTGTTCCCCTCTATGTGTCCTATTTAGTGGGAGCTAAATGATGAGACATGTCTCATCATTTAGCTCCCACTTATAAGTGAGAACATGCAGTATTTGGTTTTCTGTTCCTGTGTTAGTTTGCTAAGGATAGTGGCCTCCAACTCCATTCATGTCCCTGCAAAGGACATGATCTTATTCTTTTTTATGGCTGCATAGTAAGAATGGAAATTCTTGCCTTGATTCTGACTTTAGGGTGAAAGCATTTAGTTTTTCACCATTAATTATAATGTTAAATTTAGACACTTCCATAGGTGCTTTTTTAATGAAGTTAGGGAAATTTCTTTGTATTTGTAGTATCAATATAATTTTTTAAAATTAGGATAGATGTTACATTTTATCAAATTCCTTTTCTGCCTCTGTGGATGTGATCATATGTTTAAAAAGTATTGTTATTATGGTAAATTGCAATAATTGAATTTCAAATATGAAATCAATCTTTCATTCCTTGGATAAACCCTGTTTGATTATGATGTTTCAACCCTTTTTATATTGTTAATTCTATTTGGTAAAGTTTTGTATAGATGTTTGCATTTATGTTTGTGAGAGATAGTGGTCTTTGACATTTTTCTTATAATATCTTTTTCTGTTTTGGGTATCAGAATAATGCTGGCTTCTCAGAAAAAGGTGGGAAATAGTCCTTTAATTTTCTGCAAGAGTTTGGGTAGAGTTGACACTATTCCTTTCTTTAATGTTTGGTAGAACATTTTGTATGACTTCTTGCACTGTGATTGTTTTGGTAGAATTTACGAGTGAAATCATCTGGGAATGGAGTTCTCTTTGTGAGAAAATTTTTAATGACAAATTAAATTTTGTTAATATACATAGAACTGTTTACATCAATACCAAGGCTAGGGTGAGACAAAGGGGCACTCACTGCCAGGGCCATGCAAATCCCAAAGAGGACTCAGCTCAAAGCTGTCAGGACATTGGTATTCTCAGCAACTGGAAAATGAATGTCGTAATCCTCACGGGTGGATCTGGGAGGCAACATAGCATCCACTACACTGTTCAGTGCACTCTAATTCATTTTATAACATTGATATGGAGAAGATCTGCTATTAAAATTCAAAACAGGCATTGGTTCAGTAGTTAGAATATTATGCTTTGTTGTTTACAGACATTATTAATTTCTTCTATTTACTTTAAAAATGCCAGCATGTATTTTGCAGGAGTGATTTTAGGGTGAATCCAACTGTCAATTATGGTCAAGATTCTAGCCACCAGAATAGTCAAAGCTGGGATACAACAATCATCTCTTTCTGACTGATAATTACTGCAATCCAAATATTAGCAGAACTTAAAATACTATCAGAGCCTTGAGATGATGGAATATAGGGCAGAACCATTTGCATTGGATTGGGACCAAGGTTCTGATATTTCCAGGGTATATAGTTTTGGGTGGGGAGATGAGTCAAAAAGAGGGAATAGAGCTCGCTGGAAATAATCGAAATAATCAAAACTGCCTTTGTACCATTTTTTGGGACCCGCCCTGCTGTGAGCTCGTGGATGTAGTTTTTAGGCAATGGACTATTTTCCCTACAACTTGCAAAAATGATAATGACTTTCATTTTCATCTCATGATCCAAAGAGAAGCAGAAAAAAAACCTCTATTGCATATTACAGTGCTAAATTTGCAAGTGATAGAGAACATGCTGAGGAGACATCCTTTAGAAGCTTACATCTATTCATGCCTGTGAGTAACAGGGGCATTATATATATATATATATATATATATATATATATATATATAGGCATTATTTTAATTTCAATAAAAACAAAAGCAAGTCAAAGTAGATTTGTTTAAGGGTAAATTCAGACATGATGTAGTATATAATGAAAAGTTTAAAGTTTTAAGTAATTCCAGTTCCTCCTTGATGTGCCCTGAGCTAACAGATCTTAAATGACAGCCCTAAAGTAATCCTTTCTCTCTTTGTTCTAATCTTATATGGATTCATGGCGCTATGGCAGGGCTGATGCAGTTTCTTCTTACATGAAAGCGCAGCTGTATGTCATGTGTTCTTTCTAGGCAGGAAAGATCTCTGGAGTCCTTGATACAGTGCTCATCATTGAGTCAGCCTTGTCATCAACTTCCTAATGGATTCCTCCCATCACTAAGTGCCTTGATATAGTTGTGCTCTTGTCTTGTGCTTGCTTGTCCCTTGGGCACTGGAGGCCTATGATTTGATTCCAAGCCTGGTGATAGGATTCTTGCTAGGGTCTGCTTCACTTCTATGCACTGCCCTGCCTGCCGCTTTGTCACACCGCAGTCATTGCTGGATTCCCCTGTTGGCAATTGCTTATAGCCCAATTGTTCCCCTGCCAATGTTATGCTAATTCTCCCCCTACTGTCACCTACAGCATGGTATTGGCACCAGTGACAGGCTCTGTAGATTCGAATGTGCCACTAACTTGTTGTTTGACTCTTGGCAAATTAATAAACTTACTTTTTAAAACCAAATTTCTATCTCATATCTAAAATGGTACCTAGTAGGAGAGAGGCAGAGCAAAATGGCAAATAGAAGCCTCCACTGATTGTCCTCCATGCAGGAAGACCAAATTTGACAACTATCTATATTAAAAAGCACCTTCATAAAAACTAAAATTCAGGTGACATAATACATGGTTTTAACTTTGTATTCCTGTAAGAGGCACTGAAGATGGTAGGAAAGACAGTCCTGAATTGCCAATGCCACTCATTCTCTTTATTTCAGCAGTGACTTTGCGGTGAGGTGAATCTGTGCACTTGGGGGAAATAGTGCAGTGATCATTGGACTTTGCATTGGAACTCAGTGCTGCCCTGTCACAGTGGAAAGCAACACCAAAGCAACACCAGGCAGAACACAGCTGATGCCTATAGCGGGAACATTTAGACAAGCCCTAATCAGAGGGGAATCATTCATCCAGACCATGGGAACTCAAGTTCCCATAAGTCTCATCACTTTGGGCTAAAGTGCTTTGGAGTTCTAAATAAACTTGAAAGGTAATCTAGGCCACAAGTACTGCAACTCATAGATATGTCTTAGTGCTATGCTGGGCTCAGAGCCAGTCAACTTCTGGGGGCACGTGACCTAGTGAGACACCAACTGGGGTGGCCAAAGGGAGTCCCTGTGCCACCCCTCCCCCAACCACCGGCAGTACATCTCCTAGCTCCTGAAGAGACTCCTTCCCTCTGTTTGAGGAGAGGAGAGCAAAGAGTAAAGAGGGCTTTGTCTTACAACTTGGATACCAGCTCAGCCACAGTAGGATAAAGCACTGAGCAGAGGTGAAAGGCCCGCATCCCGGCCCTAGCTCCTGGACTACATGTCCAATCGCACCCTGGGCCAGAAGTAATCCCACTATCTTGAATGGAAGGACCCAGTCCTGGTAGGATTCATCATCTGCTGCATAAAGAGCCCTTTAGCTCTGAGTAATCAGCAGCATTTGCCAGGTAGTAGATGCTGTGAGCCTTTGGTGACACTCTGAGATGTGACAGCTTCAGTTGTGGCCAAGCACATTTGCAGCTGTGGCAGCTATGAGGAGAGGCTTTTTCTGTTTGAGACAAGCAGAGGGAACAGTAAAGGCGACTTTGTCTTGCAGTTTAGGTATCAGCTCAGCCAAAGTGGCTCTAGGCATTCCCAATTCCAGGCCTTGTCTCTTGGACGGCATTTCTGGACCTGTCCTGGGCCACAGGGGAGCCCACTTCCCCGAAGGGTGAGATCCAGGCCTGGCAGAATTCACCACAATCTGACTGAAGAGCCCTTGGGCCTTAAGTGAACATTGGTGATTCCCTGGCAGTACTCTTTGTGGACCTGTGGTGATGGTACACATCGGGAGAGACTCCTCTGCTTGTGGAAAGGGGAGGGAAGAGTGGGAAGGACTCTGTCCTGTAGTTTGGGTGCCATCTCAGCTGCAGTATAATAAAGCACCAGGTAGATTTCTGAGGTTTCTGACTTTAGGCCTTGGCTCCAGGATGGCATCTCTGGACCCGATGGGGTCCAGGGGAATTTGTGGCCCTGAAGGGAAGGACACAAGCCACGCTGTCTTCACCATCTGCTGATTTTAGACCCGTTAGGGTATCGAGTGAACATAGATGGTAGCCTGGTGGTGGTTACAGCAGGCCTTGAGTGAAACCCAGTGCTGTGCTGCCTTCAGGTCTGATCCAGAGCATTCCCAGTGATGGTGGCCACAGAGGGGTTTGTTTGGGAGAAAGTAAGGACAGAGAAGAAGAGTTGCTGCTTGGAAATCTAGAGAATTCCTCTGGATCTTATCCAAGATGACCAAGATTGTAGGTACCTCTATAAGTATGCAAGAGCCATAGCATACTAATGCAGATACGGCTGCATTTACCAAAAACATAGATCACAACACCCAAGTCTCTTCAAATATCTGGAAAGCCTTCCCAAGAAGGGTACAAACAGGCCCAGACTGTGAAGGCTTTAATGAATACCCAGCTCTCAATGCCAGGACACTGACAGATTTCTACAAGCATCAAGATCATCCAGGAAAATATGACTTCACCAAACAAACTATATAAGTCACCAGGAATGAATCCCAGAGAGACAGATATGTGACCTTTTAAACGAAGAATTCAAAATAGTTGTTTTGAGGAAACTCAGTGAAATTCAAGATAACACAGAGAAGAAATTTATAATTCTATCATATAAACTTAACTAAGAGATTGAAAAACTAAAAATAATCAAGCAAAAAATCTGGAGTTGAAAAATTTAATTGACCTACTTAAGTATGCATCAGAGTCTATTACTTGATCAAGCAGAAGAAAGAATTAGTGAACTTGAAGACAGTCTGTTAGAAAATACACAGTCAGAGGAGACAAAATGAAAAAGAATAAAAACAATGAAGCATGCCTACAAGATCTAGAAAATAGTTTCAAAAGGGCAAATCTAAGTGTTATTGACCTCTAAGAGGAAGTAGAGTGAGAGATAGAGGTAAGAAAATTTATTCAAAGGGATAATAACAGTTACTTCCCCAAACCTAGAAAAAGATATAAGTATTCAAGTCTAAGAAGGTCATAGAACACAAGCAGATTTAACCCAAAGAAGACTACATCAAGGCATTTAGTAGTTGAACTCTCAAAGAACAAGGATAAAGAAATGATCCTAAAAGCAGCAAGAGAAGAGAAACGAATAACATACAATGGAGCTCCAATATGTCTGGCATACGTTTTCAGTGGAAGCCTTACAGGCCAAGAGACAGTGGCATGACATTTTTGAAGTGCTGAAGGAAGAGAACTTTTAACTTAGAATAGTACATCTGGTGAAAATATCATTCAAACATGAAGGAGAAATAAAGACTTTCCCAGAAAAATGAAAGCTGTGGGATTTAATCACACCAGACCTGTCCTACAAGAAATGCTAAAGAGACTAGTTTAATCAGAAGAAAAGGACATTAATGAGCAATAAGACATCATCTGAAGATACAAAACTCACTCGTAATAGTAAGTACACAGGAAAACACAGCATATAATAACACTGTATTTATGCTTTGTAAACTAATCTTATCCTAACTAGAAAGACTAAATGATGAACCAATCAAAAATAATAACTACAACAACATTCCAAGACACAGTACATTCAAAAAATGAACAGAAATGACAAAAAATTAAAAAGGAGGATGAAGTTAATGTGTTAAAGTGAAGTTAAAGAATTTTTATTAGTTCTCGCATTGCTTGTTTGTTTATGCAATCAGTGTAAAGTTTTCATCAGTTTAAAAGAATACGTTAAAAGATAGTATTTGCAAACTTCCTGGTAACTTCAAATAAAAAAATAAATACAATGGATAAACAAAAATAAAAAGCAAGAAGTTAAAACATACCACCAGAGAAAACCACCTTTACTAAAAGGAAGACAGGAAGGATGGAAAGAGGGAAGAGAAGAGCACAAAACAACCAGAAAACAAATAACAAAATGGCAGGAGTAAGTCGCCTTACTTATCAATAATATTGATGGTAAATGGACTAATCTCTCCAATCAAAAGACATAGAGTAGGTGAATGGATAAAAAAGATGAAAACCCATGATCGGTTGCCTATAGGAAACACACTTCACCTATAAAGACACACATAGACAAACAATAAAGGGATGGAAAAAGATATTGCATGTCAATGGGAACCATAAAAAAGCAGCAGTAGAGGCCAGGCGCGGTGGCTCACAACTGTAATCCCAGCACACTGGGAGGCTGAGGCGGGCGGATTACGAGGTCAGGAGATGGAGACCATCCTGGCTAACACAGTGAAACCCCGTCTCTACTAAAAATACAAAAAATTAGCCAGGTGTGGTGGCGGGCGCCTGTAGTCCCAGCTACTCGGGAGGCTGAGGCAGGAGAATGGCGTGAACCTGGGAGGCAGAGCTTGCAGTGAGCCAAAATTGCGCCACTGCACTCCAGCCTGGGGGACAGAGCACGACTCCATCTCAAAAAAAAAAAAAAAAAAAAAAAAAAAGCAGTAGATGTGCTTATATAAGACAAAATAGATTTGAAGACAAAAACTATAAAAAGAAACAAGGAAGTCATTATATAATGACGAAGAAGTCAATTTCAGCAAGAGGATATAAGAATTGTAAATATATATGCATCCATTACTGGAGCATCCATATAAAGCAAATATGATTCAAGCTAGAGAGAGATAGAGTCCAAAACAATAATAGCTGAAGACCTACACATCACCCTTTCAGCACTGGACAGATCCGCCAGACAGAAAATCAGCAAAGAAACATCAGACTTAATCTGCACTATAGACCAAATGGGGGGTCTCATAGATATTTACAGAACATTTCATCCAACGGCTGCAGAATACACATTCTCCTCAGCACGTTAGGCTACAAAACAAGTCTTTTTTTTTTTTTTTTTTTTTTGATGGTTAGTGCTCTTTTTTTTTTTCTTTCTTTTTTTTTTTTTTATTATACTTTAAGTTCTAGGGTACATGTGCATAACGTGCAGGTTTGTTACATAGGCATACTTATGCCATGTTGGTGTGCTGCACCCATCAACTCATCAGCACCCATCAATTCATCATTTATATCATGTATAACTCCCCAATGCAATCCCTCCCTCCTCCCCCCTCCCCATGATAGGCCCCAGTGTGTGATGTTCCCCTTCCCGAGTCCAAGTGATCTCATTGTTCAGTTCCCACCTATGAGTGAGAACATGCGGTGTTCGGTTTTCTCTTCTTGTGATAGTTTGCTAAGAATGATGGTTTCCAGCTGCATCCATGTCCCTACAAAGGACGCAAACTCATCCTTTTTTATGGCTGCATAGTATTCCATGGTGTATATGTGCCACATTTTCTTAATCCAGTCTGTCACAGATGGACATTTGGGTTGATTCCAAGTCTTTGCTATTGTGAATAGTGCCGCAATAAACATACATGTGCATGTGTCTTTGTAGTAGAATAATTTATAATCCTTTGGGTATATACCCAGTAGTGGGATGGCTGGGTCATATGGTACATCTAGTTCTAGATCCTTGAGGAATTACCATACTGTTTTCCATAATGGTTGAACTAGTTTACAATCCCACCAGCAGTGTAAAAGTGTTCCTATTTCTCCACATCCTCTCCAACACCTGTTGTTTCCTGATTTCTTAATGATTGCCATTCTAACGGGTGTGAGATGGTATCTCATTGTGGTTTTGATTTGCATTTCTCTGATGGCGAGTGATGATGAGCATTTTTTCATGTGTCTGTTGGCTGTATGAATGTCTTCTTTTGAGAAATGTCTGTTCATATCCTTTGCCCACTTTTTGATGGGGTTGTTTGTTTTTTTCTTGTATATTTGTTTGAGTTCTTTGTAGATTCTGGATATTAGCCCTTTGTCAGAGGACACAAACAAATGGAAGAACATACCATGCTCATGGATAGGAAGAATCAATATCGTGAAAATGGCCATACTGCCCAAGGTTATTTATAGACTCAATGCCATCCCCATCAAGCTACCAATGAGTTTCTTCACAGAATTGGAAAAAACTGCTTTAAAGTTCATATGGAACCAAAAAAGAGCCCACATTGCCAAGACAATCCTAAGTCAAAAGGACAAAGCTGGAGGCGTCACGCTACCTGACTTCAAACTATACTACAAGGCTACAGTAACCAAAACAGCATGGTACTGGTACCCAAACAGAGATATAGACCAATGGAACAGAACAGAGTCCTCAGAAATAATACCGCACATCTACAGCCATCTGATCTTTGACAAACCTGAGAGAAACAAGAAATGGGGAAAGGATTCCCTATTTAATAAATGGTGCTGGGAAAATTGGCTAGCCATAAGTAGAAAGCTGAAACTGGATCCTTTCGTTACTCCTTATACGAAGATTAATTCAAGATGGATTAGAGACTTAAATGTTAGACCTAAAACCATAAAAACCCTAGAAGAAAATCTAGGTAGTACCATTCAGGACATAGGCATGGGCAAGGACTTCATGTCTAAAACACCAAAAGTAACGGCAGCAAAAGCCAAAATTGACAAATGGGATCTAATTAAACTAAAGAGCTTCTGCACAGCAAAAGAAACTACCATCAGAGTGAACAGGCAACCTACAGAATGGGAGAACATTTTTGCAACCTACTCATCTGACAAAACAAGTCTTAAAACATTAAAGAAATCACCTGATATTATAGCAAGTATCTTCTCTGATCACAATGGAATAAAACTAGAAATCAAAAACGATGAATTTTGGAAATTGTAAGAACACATGGAAATTAAATAAGATATTCCTTAATGGCCAATAGGTCAATAAAGGGATTAAGAAGGAAATTGAAAAATTTCTTGAAACAAATGCTAATGGAAACACAATATACCAAAAGTTATGGGATACAGCTAAAGTAGTACTAAGAGGGAAGTTTAAAGTTATAAGTGCCTATATCAAAAAAGAAGAACTTCAAATAAACATCTTTGAGATGTTTCTTAAAGAACTAAAAATGTAAGAGCAAACCAAAACCAAAATTAGTAGAAGAAAATAAATAAAAATCAATGCAGAGGTCGGGCACGGTGGCTCACGCCTGTAATCCCAGCATTTTGGGAATACATTTGAAAAATGGAGGAATACGGAATACTTCTAAACTTATTCTATGAGGCAAGTGCTATCCTGATACCAAGACCAGACAAAGACACATAAAGCGAAGAAAACTACAGGCTGATATCTTTGATCGACATTGACGTAAACATTCCAACAAAAATACTAGCAAGCGTAATTCAACAACACATTAGAAAGATCATTCATCGTGACCAACTGGGATATATCCCTACAATGCAAGAATGGTTTAACATATGCAAATCAATCAATGTGATACATCATATCAACAGAATGAAGGATACAAACCATATGATCATTTCAATTGGTGCTGAAAAAGCACTTGATAAAATTCCACCATGTAGTTTAATCCTTCATGATTAAAACCATCAAAAAACTGGGGATAGAAGGAACATACCTCAACATAATAAAAACTGTATACAGCAATCCCACAGCTAGTATCATACTGAATGGGGAAAAACTGAAATCCCTTCCTCTATGATCTGGAACATGACAAGGATGCCCAGTGTCACTACTGATGTCGAACATAGTACTGGAAGTCCTATCTAGAACAATCAGACAAGAGAATGATATAAAGGGCATCCAAATTGGAAAGAAAGAAGTCAAATTATCTTTATTTTCACATGATATGATCTTATATTTAGAAAAAACTAAAGACTCAACCAAAAAATTATTCAAACTGAAACATATTCAGTGAAGTTGTAGGATACAAGATCAACATACAAAAATCAGTAGTATTTCCATATCCCAACAGCATACAATCTGAAAAAAAATCAAGATAATAATCTTATTTATGATGGCCACACATAATAAATAGCCAGAAATTAATGGTAACCAAAGAAGTGAACATTTCTATAATGAAAACTATTAAAACCCTAATGAAAGAAATTGAAGCAGACACCAAAAAATGGAAAAATATTTCATGTTCATGAATTGGAAGAATCAATGTTATTAAAATGTTTGTAATATCCAAAGCAATCTACAGATTCATTACAATCACCATGAAATATCAATGACATTCTTCACAGAAATAGAAACAAACAATCCTTTGTGGAATCACCAAAGACCCAGAATAGCCAAAGCTATCCTATGCAAAATGAACAAATCTGGAGGTATCACATTTCCTGACTTCAAATTATACCACAGAGTTATAGTAATCAAAACAGCATGGTACCGGCATAAAAACAGACCCACAGAGCAGTGGAACAGAATAGAGAACCCAGAAGCAAATCCACACACCTACAATGAGCTCATTTTTGACAAAGGTGTCAAGAACATACATTGGGGAAAGAACAGTCTTTTTAATAAATGTCTTGGAATACTGGATATCCATATTCAGATGAATGAAACTACACCCCTATCTCTCGCAAGATTTAAAAGTCAAATAAAAATAGATTAAAATCTTTAAGACATCAAAATATGAAATTACTACAAGAAACTTTGGGGAATATCTCCAGGACATTAGTCTGGGCAAAAATTTCCCGAGTAATACCCAACAAGTACAGGCAACCAAAGCCAAAAATGGACAAATGGGATAGCATCAAGTTAAAATACTTTTGCACAGCAAAGGAAACAATCAACAAAGTGAAGAGACAACCCATAGAATGGTAGAAAATATTTGCAAATGAACCATATGACAAAGGATTAATAACTAGAATATATAAGGAGCTCAAACAACTGTATAGGAAAATACCTAATAATATGATTTAAAAATGGGCAAAACATCTGAATAGACATTTATAAAAAGCACACATACAAATGGCAAACAGTTACATGAAAACGTGCTCAACATTAGAAGGCCCTTGCTATGGAGCCAACTGGCCCTGAAACCTGTTAAGAGTTCAGGTTTGTGGATTCTTTCTGGATTGCTCCAGAGAAAGGGATATGGCAGAGTGCCAGCCCACTGAACGAGCTTTCTGATATTTTGCCTAGAAGTCCTTCTTGCCTAGGCAGAGTTGTCCCATCACAGAGACCCAGACCATTGGGATGAGTCAGGTTCTCCAAATACCTTCTGCTTTAGTCTCAAATGTATTGGCTAAAACTTCCACCATTAAGTCCTGCTTTGAGGTTTTTTGGAGATGTATTCAATTTATCTTGATTAAGCAAGTATGTTATTTGAGAGAGATAACAAATGAATGGGGATTATCTAATGATTAAGTTATTAGCAGCCACTGACTCGCCCAGCAGAAAATGGGGTCCTGGGAGACCTTCACTTACGTTGGACCTGAGGTTGGTAAGGCTTCATGCAGTTGGTGGTATAGCATGGGGAGAGAGTGGTAGGGTGAATCAGGCAGGGACCATTTTGTAAATGTGGGCTTAGAAAATGGAAACTCATTTTAGAATCTGATGAGCAGAAGATAATTAGGGAAGTTAAATCTGCTGGGAAAAAAATGAAAAAAAATACATGACACCTTTCAAAGCCAAATCGAAATAATTCTTGGATTATTCACAGTTTTAAATGAGCTGTACCATGGCTGGACCTTCTTTGGTACTGAGCCCAGAAAGTAGAGTCTGTCAGTGGGCAGAGTTGTCCAGGGAGCCTTTAAGGACTGCTAGAAGGACTTGGGATTCCCTGCCTCTATCTGTCTTTTATGCCATCAAACTCCATATGGCACAGAGTTGACTCCCCCTCCTATTTAGGTCCTATCTGTTCTTGAAGGTCCAGTTCAACAGCTACCTCTTCTTTGAGACTATCTCCATCTACTGCAGTATGTAGTGCCTTTCCTCCTTCTGAACACCATAGTAGATGTAGATGGGTATTTGCTTATAGAGAATCTTTTCATGGATTCACATTCCGTCTCTCTGCCTGGATGAGAAGCTCTTGAAGGACAGGGTCCATTGCTCATTCATGTTTGTAACCCCATATCACCTGCCACAGAGTCTGCTCTCAATAAATGGTTGAAATCTTGTCTGTGCAAGCTTGCAATTTTACTTTTGCCAGTGAAAACACATCCAGGAATTTTTTTCTTTTAACATTTTCATTTATTATAAATGAGCCACATGACATATGACTACATTGTCATTGTAAAATTTGAAATGATGAAGATAGTGTTAAATTCCCCTTGACCTTGATCATTCTCTTCTTCTTTCTAGAGATAATCACAGTTCACAATTTGGTGGGGAATCTTCCAGTCATTTATCTTTGCATTCAGTACATATATGCAATAGAGATTATAGAGTGTATGTGTTTTCCTACAAATGGATGTCTTATCTATTATTTGGCAGCTTGTTTTTAAAAATTAACGACTTACCTTTGGTGTCTTCCTAGGTTAGTAAATGAAGATTTACTTCATTCTTTTAAAGAATGAAGCATGGTACTTTACACGATGAATACATTGATTCCCTTTTAATGAATATTTAGTTTTTTTTCTAACTTTTGTCTTTATTAATACAAAAAACAGTAATGAAAAATCCTTTTAAACAGCTCTTTAGCACACAATGTGTGTGTTCTCTAGAGCAAATATAAAAATTCGGAATTTCTGTGTCATAGGGTATTTGTTTTTAACAAAATTATAATGAAAGCTTCCAGTGTGGATCCTATAGCTCTTTCTAACCTGTACAGAAGCAGCTGGCAGTGTTTGTCTCCCTGAGAGACACTGCTTATAGCATCAATGGGATTATTTAAAAAAAAATTCTTGTCAACAAGGAGACAGCAAAACATTTATACAAGTCATTTCTGGGTTTTATTGCTGCTATTTGAATACTCCAAAACAGCAGGATTTTATTGCCATGGTACAGCCCTAGGTGGAATTCAGAGTGGTTTTGGGGGTTTTAAAGCCACACAGCAGCTAGAGCAGTAGCAGGCAAGGTGGGGCTACTACCAAATAACTTTCTTGTGGGCTTTATTACCACAGGGGTCTGATTGTTCCACTCTGTACTTCAGAATGTCAACTGGCAAACAGGTGTTAGTCTTGACAGGCAGTAAGTGAATGAGTTCAGAAGGTTTAGGGACACATTTTTCCACACTTGTGAAAAACAGCCAAAAGCCCACCCTTGTCATCTGGGAGATGGTAAGCCATGTTGGAATACAGACTCTGACCCAGACCAGTGAACATTAACATTAGCAGTACTTTAAAAATAAATGCAGTTCACTTAGCATAATGTCCTCCAGGTTGATCCCTGTTGTGGCTAACGGTAGGATCTCCTTTTTAAAGATATATATATATGTATATGTATACACACACACATATATATGAATTATATATAATATATAATAATTATAAGTGATTATAATGTAATATATAATTATAAATAATATATATAATTTCTTGATGGACATTTCATAATCCAGATACAGAAAGAAAAGTTATTGTATGATCCTACTTATGCAGAATATTTTAAAAAGAGCTCAAATAGGCTGAGTGCAGTGGCTCACGCCTGTAATTCCAACACTGGGAGGCCAAGGCAGGAGGATCTCTTGAGCCCATGAGTTCCATACCGGTCTTGGCAACATAGCGATACCCTGTCTGTTCAGAAAATTTAAAAAATTAGCCAGACATGGTCATGCATGCCTGTGATCTGAGCTACTTGGGAGGCTGAGGCAGGAGAATCGCCTGAACCCATGGGTTCAAGGTTGCCGTGAGCTGTGGTTGCCCCACTGCACTCCAGCCTGAGTGACAGAGTGAGATCCTGTCTCTAAAATAAAAATAAATATAGCTCAAGTGCACAGATAGAGAATTAAACAATGGTTACCACAGGCAGGGCCCAGGGGAGATGGGGAAGGGAGACAGGAAACAGGGAGATGTAGATCAAGGGATATGCAGGATGAACAAGTTTGGAGACCTCATGTATAACTTGAGAACTAAAATTCACAAAATTGTATTGTATTGGGTTTTTTGTTAAATAAGTAAAATCTAAATATGTGAGATGATAGATATGTTAATCTGCTTCACTATAGTAACCAATTTACTATCTATATATATATTGTATAGCAGCCATGTTGAAAACCTCAAATATACACAAAATTTATTAAAATAAATAAAGAAGCAGTTCCATCAAAATAATTGTAAGATTAAATTTTGAGGCAATCTTGGAAATGTGACTATGCACCAGGTTTTATCAAGGAATTGTTAATTTTATTTGATGTGAAATGTCATTATGAATGAGTAATAAAAATGTATGTACATTTAGAGATGCATACTGAAGTATCTAAGGGCTCAATGACATCCTTGAGATTTATTTTAAAATACTTTAGAAATAAAGAAACAGGGTTGGACATGGTGGCTCTCACCTTTAATTCTAGCACTTCGGGAGGCCTAGGCTGGAGGATCACTTGTGGCATCCTCAGGGTTCAGGGTTACAGCTGTGATCACTCCATCCTGGAAGACAGATTGAGAATCTCTGTCACATTAAATAAATAAATAAATAAATACAGAAACAACATAACTAAAGCACTTGTTGCAACATTTTGTTCCTTGTTGCTCTCATTGATAGATCTTTATGAGGTCAGTTACAGTATTCTCTCCACACTTTTGTATGTTTGAAAATATTCATAATGCATTTCATAAAGAAAGCATGATAAAGATCCACTTGGAGAAAAGGCACACCTAGAACAACTTAACTAAAGAGGCTGTGGATTCATCTTCTGATACAATTTGTAATGTATTGTCAGTTATTCTATTTTCTGATGAGATTTATTTCAATCTGTCCAAAAGACTGGGGGCTGATCTGGATGACCTTCAAAGACCCACTTTGGCATTCCGTTACATGTTAACCCAGGCCCCTGTGCATCTGTACAGAAACCCAAGGTAAGAAAATCTGAATTCTTCAAAGTTGTAAGACTCTAGGGCCATTTTTAAAAAAATAAAAATTCACTGTTTCTTTCAGAACTTATTTAAATATCCAGTTTCCCCTTTGTTTGTTGATTGGATTTTAAAAAAACATACAGTCAAATAATTATACTTACCAGAGTGTAGATAACATATGTGTACATTTTAAAGAATGAAAATGGAAGGAAATAAAATGAGCACTTCACTCCCAGCTTGGGAAAATAGAACATTGCCACTATTTCTGAAGTCACCTGTCTGCTCTGAGTGTATCCCTCTTGTCACCTGGCAGTAACTGCTGCTCTGAAATTCAGAAAAATAATTCCCTTGATTTTCTTTACTTTTATCACACATATATAATACTTTCAAAATTCATATATATATAAGTTAAATCATACTGTATATGTACTGTTCCTTTTCTCAGTGTTATGTTGTTGAGATCCTTTCATGTTGATGCATGTGGCTGTAGTTCATTATAAGTACTGTGTGACATTCAATGGTATAACTATCATGGAATTTACTTATCTATTTTGATTTGTTCAATAACTTGGGCTATTGCCAGGTGTGGTTTTCATATTAAAAGTATTGATGCTATAGGTATTATTTTGCATATTTTCCACTGCACATATATAAGAGTTTTTCGCTGTCGGTAGCTAGGAAAGGAGTTGTTTGGTTGGTAATATATTCTGTATATTTTCTACTGGAGTTCAGCTGGAATTCTTCCAGAGATAATTTGCATTTGTTTCTGCCAGTAGCCTGGAGGTTACTACCAACCTTGGACCACTTTTAGTTCAACTTTTTGCTTGAGGGTTTTTGGACAGGTAGCATGAATCCCAACCAGAAACCCACATGAGGGTCAGACTGCAGTTACAAATTCTCAGGGAAATGCTTCTTTTTTTGAACTACCTTTGCTTACTGTCCAGAGCCCTCAGGTAGTTGTTATTCTGTGTTTTGTCCTGAATTTATCATTATTATCTGTGAGAGAGTCAATTTGTTAGAAACTCACTTCTCCTTACTGGCCATAATATATTGTTGAGTGAAAAAATTAAGGTACAAAATGCATAAATGAAGTGATTTTATAGGTTAGTGAAATCTGGAAGTGTATAAACAACTTTTTAGATAAGTGACATTACAATGTACTTTTACTGTTTACTTTCTATACATTTGTATTATTTGAATGTTCATGAATATCATGTATTACCTCTATAATCACAAAAACAATAAAGATATTTCTATTTTGCCAATAGAAAGTGTTGCTCCCAGAATAGGCTCTAATCTTTCATCAAAATTACAATGTATGTTTAAGGAAGGATGCTGCCACTCCTAGGGGTATATGAATCCTAAGGCATCTGTCTTTAGAGCAAAGTGACAGTTTTAATCCAGGGCGTTTGGATCTTTGTCATTTTGGGTCAATACATGACTTTTCAGGAGTGGGACCTTCCCCGGCCTCCAGAGTAACTCTTTTGTCATGGGTCTACATTGAGGTAGTTTATAGGTTAAACTTTTTGAAATAACTGTTCTCTTTCCTTGGGAGCTCTCCCAGTGTTGCTTCGCTTCTGGTAGAACACTAACCTGGAAGATGTTAGTGTTGGCAGGAAGATGAATCCTTTTCCATGTGCTCTTATAAGAATAATGTCCTTCAGGGATTCTTATTGGACCTGGACAAAAGTATAAAGTGGGAAAAGTTGTCTTCCAGCTCCCTTTCCCAAACACTGGATGAGAGCTGCTTCCAGAGCCCAGATCCCTGATTTTTCCCACACTGTATTGACAAATTCTGGTCTGTCTTCTTGGCTTCTCCCTGTGTCCCACAACCTTCCAGACCCCTGTGTTTTTCCATACCCCTTCCAGGCCCTATGCTCCTAAGGTGACAGCAAGCTAAAGTGACACAGACCGCAATGCAAATGTACTTGTGGGTGTCACTGGGTACCCAGGTGTTGCTACCTGATTTCTCTCATTTTAACATATCTTCATTAAACATAGCCTTACCCCAAAGAAGTGATTCTAATAGTTGGGAATTCAGGCACAATGGCTGACTGGTATGCTATGAGAATGTTCTGGGTAAACAGGCAGGAAGGCAACAGAGTCCTAAAACAATGGTGAAGTTTCAGGGTATAGGGTGAGAGACGTGAAAGATGGAATGAGCTAAGCCTGGCATTAAAAGTTTCTAGGAAGCCTGGGTGACTTCTAATAACTCCCTGCTTGATCTTCCTCATTGACCAGGACTTGTTTTTTATGTAAATCACATAGCTGTAGCCCTTTCCTCTCCACTGGCAGGGAGACAGCTCTAGAATTGATGAGCCCTGTAGGCTAAAAATGATCATTCTCCTAGTCTTTCCTTCAGGAAAATAGCAGCTGGGCTGATTGCTACACTGGGTTATTTGTCTGTATAGAGACTTATATAGCAAAATCCTGGAGACTGGTGTGTCATCTGACAGCATTTGCCTTCATCTGACGCCAGACCCTTACTATTACTAGTACAGAAAATGCCTGAACAGCTCTCCTGACTCCCCTTGAGGAGAACAGAAGATGTTCTGTTTTCTCCCGGTCACCATCACCAAACCCCCTTTGAGCCTCGCAGCTCCTGCTTCTCTTGAATTCCTTCACTGTGTCCTTAGCGCATCCTTATCACTACATCCACCCCTTCTCCACAGTCCTCTGCATGCCAATGCATCCTTTCCTCATTCTGTATCTTTGCAAAGAGAAGGTATGCTCCACTCTTCACTTCTTGGACAAAACTAACCCCAGGCGCTCTTTGGAAAATTCCCCAATTTTATTTCTTCTTTTTTTCTGCATCCTCAACCTTTTTGCTTCCCTCATTTTATTTTCCTTGGCTTGAAAGAAGGCTCAGGGATTACCCTGTGCAAATAAAATAGATGACTTTCCTGTAAACACTTTCCCTTGTTAGGGGGAACAGGAAGAATGGCTTTCTCCCTAAAGCTGCTCTTCTCTCTCCATCCTTTTCTTCCCTGACAAATTGCTTAAAAGACTGGCCTACATTTCCTGCCTCTGCGGCTTTTCCACCTACTCGACTCAACCCACTGCAGGGTGGCTTCCGCCTTCACCACTCCACTGGAACTGCTCTTTTAAAAGTTACCAATGGCTGCATGCATGTTCAAACTAGTGGCCTCTTTTTTAGCCTTTGGTTTAATTAAGGAAGGCTTCCTAGGTACATTGATGTTCTCACTCATTGGTCAAATACAAAAGGCCTAGTCTCTATTTCTGAGGAAGAAATGAGAACTCGTGATGACGAAGCTTATTCCTGGAATGGCATCATGGTATGGGGGTGGTGGGGGTAGGGAGGAGCTGTGGGCTTGCTTTCTTTTCTGTGTTTAGAAATAAACTAGGCATTCATTCTTTCATTGATTTATTTAACAAATACTTTTGTGTATCTGCCACATGGCAGTATCGCTACCCCCAACTCTCTGGAATGTGGTGAGGCTCCTTTCTGTTCCTGTAAGGACCAAGAGACAGGTAGACCCACAGAATGTCTTTGTATTTAAGCTACTAGTGGCAGGCCCTGTGTAGGTTAAGCGATCAGTTGCCATACCAGCTTGCCACTCATCCAGAGCAATGCTCACTTACCTGAGGATGAATTTTAAAAGCCTCACTCTAAAATACAAAATTATCCACATTGCATCATTTTAAAAATGCCACTAGGATGAAGTGGGAGGAATGATCTGAGTGTAATTTATTTGAAAACTCGGTTCTGTCGGAGGGAATTTAAGTTAATGTTAATAACAGAGCCTCCGTCAAGGGGGTAACGTCACTTTAAAAAATTCTGTTTCATAATCCTGTTCGTTTAGAAGGAGGAGGAGTTCAGTTTGTCTGAAGGAGGCAAGGGGGAGCCACGGCCTCAGGTCCTTGCTTTGAACTTCTGAGCTTCTTAGCAAAGGGAATCAATATTCAGAAAGATTTCACTACAAGTTGCAAGAACTTGGACTCTTCGTTCAATGTGATTATTTCCTACCCTCTAGCTGTCCATAAGAGAATCTCTTAAACACGCTCTTCAGGCCTGATCAAAACATTAGCCAAGCCTTATGATGTTTGGACATGCTAGGCAACACAGGAGTCATTAATCAGGGGGTTACTGACAGATGTTAAGTACAAGCATCTGTATGTTAAGATTTTTCTTTTACTGATTAACACATAATGGGGCCTAAGGCCTGGAAAAAGGGATAAAATACATTTGGAGATGTGCAGTGCAGGCAGATTTGACCCAGATTCAGGAACCAGCAGATAAAATGCAAAGTGAGAATCTTGACATTAGTAAGTGTATTTGAACAGTATTAAGTATCTTAATTCTCCTAATGATCCTGAATGTTTAAAGGATAATTAAGGTTAACTAAAATAAATAGACCTGCTCGTTCAAGTGCACATGGTGAGCATATTCTTAGAAAATGAAATTATCCATTTTTGTTTCCCAGGTAAGAATTAATTTATAGAAAGAATCCACCAGCAGAAAATTGTTTTTAATACTCCTATTTAAGTAGGTACCAATTCCTTAGAAATTTTCTCAGTAACCAGGAAGAAAGTTCCTATATTATTATACCAGTGTAATAGACCAGCATGTTAGTCACTTAAGTCTAGAGGAAATGAATTTATTACAGTGTAATCTATGCTATTAAGTACTCGGGGGATCCCCATTAAGCTATAAATCAATGTCGCTGTTGATTCAGGGAAAAAAAAAAAAAACAGCAACGAGTCTTCACAGGTTTTTCTCACAGACCCACAAGAATCTAGAAAAAAATGAGAAAAACCTCAACCTTGGGGTTTAATGTGCATGCAATATGACTGCTATACAAGGAAGAATAAAAGTTCCTTCAAGGTAGGTATATTTTAACTCCAATTGCATGCAGTAGTTTCCCTTAATCTGTGGGGGTTACATTCCAAGGCCACCAGTGAATGCCTGATACCACGGCTAGTACTGAATCCTATATATACTTTTTTTTTTTGACACATACATCCCTATTGATAAAGTTTAGTTTATAAATTAGGTACAGTAAGAGATAACAACAATAGGTAATAAAATATCATATAAATCAATGATAACATTATGCAGCATCACTGCTTTTTTGCTTTGGGGCTATTACTAGGTAAAATAAGTGCCACTTGAACACAAGCACTACAGTATCACTACAGTTGATCTGATCACTGAGATGACTACTAAGTGACTAACAAGTAGACAGCATGGATATGCTGGACAGAGGGAGGATTCATGTACTGGACATGGTGGAGCAGGGCTGCCTGAGATTTCATAATGCTTCTCAGAAAAGTATCCAATTTAGGCTGGGTGCACTGGCTCATGCTTGTAATCCCAGCACTTTGGGAGGCCGAGGCAGGTGGGTCACCTGAGGTCAGGAGTTCGAGACCAGCCTGGCCAACATAGCGAAACCCTGTCTCTACTAAAAACACAAAATTGGCTGGGTGTGGTGGTGTCCGCCTGTAATCCCAGCTACTTGGGAGTCTGAGGCAGGAGAATCACTTGAACCGGGGAGGCATAGGTTGCAGTGAGCCGAGATGGCGCCATTGCACTCCAGCCTGGGCAAAAATAGCGAAACTCTGTCTCAAGAAAAAAAAAAAAAGTGTCCAATTTAAAACTTATGAATTGTTTATTTTTGGAATTTTCTACTTAATGTTTTTGGACCACAAGTTGACTATAGGTAACTGATACCATGGCTAATGGGGGAGGCCATATATACGGATTTGTAAGAAATCTATTATATAACTGTATTCAAGGACAAAATGTTTTTTAATGTGCTTAAGAGGTTCGCAATGAAGAAATGACAAAATCCTTCACAGAACTCAAGCTCCAAAATAAAATAATGGTCAAAATACTGTATTTGTAGCAAAACTTTGTCAAAAATGTGGAATGGAGCAAGGTTATTATTTAGTACTTTACCTTGTATGATTGGGATAGAGAAAGGATCACAGGTACCAGTAGATGTGTGATTGCATGTACTTCACTGAATTGCTTAAATTGGCTTCATGAAATTAAGGTACATGGTTCATAAAGAATAATGGTTAAGAATTATTGAGAGCTTAGTGAGTTTCAGACACTCTTCTACATGTATCACCTCATTTAAGCCCCACAACAACTTTATGCTAAGATTAAGTACTATTATCCCCATTTTACATTATTGTCCTCATTTTACATAAGAGGTAACTAAAGTTTATAAAAGACATCCAGATTTACACACAGTTAGCAAGGGGTGGAGCTAGGATTCAAACCCACGCAGTCTGATTTTGTGTTCATAACCATTGCATAGGAATAGGGGCTGCTGCTCTTCCCACTCTACTGAGGGGAACGTTATAGATCAATTCAGACCAAGTCCATCCTACTCCCCCATATCTGTATTGTGGAGATGGTGAACCATAAAATTCTACTTGGTATCACTTGTCACCGTTGTGATTTTACTATGAGTAGTGAGATTTTTGGGGTTAATGTCTGTGTCTCACATTAGACTGGAAGTTTCTCAGAGTGGAAATCAATAACCCAAGGACTGTGACTTCTGCCGGGATAAGAACTCATCATGTTCAAATATAGGAAGGGTATTCTAAGTCTTTATTTATTGCCAAAATAAATACACAAATAAATAAGTAAAGAAAAGAAACCAGCTCATATGTGCTTGGGTCCTGCCCTTTTGCACATCAGATTAGGGATTGATATGTCAGGGTACTTCAAGGGCTTTAGGGAGTAAGGAGATAGAGGTGGCTTGGTCTTCATGTCAGAAGGGCGTAGCAGGTATGGGGGTTCTGAGGACAGGGAAGTGCTTGCCAAATGTGTTTCTGTCCCTGGGCTGTGCTAATCCCTGTTGTCTGGAAGGGCAACCTGATTCCAAGTCTCTGTGGAAGCTGGCAGCCAAGCCCCAAGTTCAAATGGATTCTAAGATGTCCCTGCTCACTGCACAGGCTTCAAGGTTAATGGGCAGATGGGAGTAGGAAGAAGGGCAAGAGAAATGTGCTTGGAGGCAACAAGAACTGGGAGCAAAGAGCTTTTGATGCAGTCCAGTAGGGAGCACGTCCTCTGAGCTTCTTCCTTTTTCCCACACCATCCCTCAGAACCTCCGCCTCCCCGCTCCAGCTCTGACTAGCCCTTTTTCCTTTGTTAAAGGGGGTCTTTTAGAACCAGTTCATAAGGAGGTGGAAATTCAGCTGCAATTGGAACAATTAGTCTTAGTTGACACCCCTGCTCATCTTTGGGCACTTAGAGAAAAGAGATAAAATGGTGAGCCCTGAGTTTTAAATCTTTTTATGCAATCAGGCTGCTTTTTTTAAAAAAAAGAAGCCATTATTTTTAGGTTTGTCATGTTTGTCTCACCATGATAAAGTGAACCATCTAACTCAAACTGAGGCCAGAGAACGAGCCCAGTGCAGCTGTCAAAAAGGCTTGGGAAAAAGGAGAAAAAATAGTTTTCACGTGCTGTTCCTTCTGTCTGGAATGCTCTTTCCCCACCTCTTGAGATGGCAACTCAATTGTCACTTCTTAAGGGAAGGATTTCTAATTGTGTGCCCCCTCCTTCCTCCAAGGTCAAAGTTTCCTATTATCTGTTTTCTGAGAATGATATAATTGTCCTTGGTATCACCTGTCACGGTTGTGATTTTACTCTTACTGGTGAAATTCTTTGGATTAGTGTCTGTCTCCCACATTTGATTCGAAGTTTCACAAAGGCAGGGACTTCTCTCCTCACCTACAGGATCCTTGATGTTGGTATAATTTCTGGCACACATAAGGTGAACAGTAATGATTTGCTGACTAGATGAATGACTCATCAAACAAGATCCAGCATATGAAAGTAGTTTATTTTGTATCATTTCCTCCTTCAACAGAGACACTATAGTACATGAAGGTAGCTCTGGAGTGAGAATAGTTGGGTTCAAATCCCAGTTTTGGCATTTACTAGTTGTTCAACCTTGGCAAAATTACTTCAGGTCTCTGTCTCAGTTTCCTCATCTGTAAAATGGGAAGAAGACCTTTGTCATAGCACTGTTGTGAGGACTCAATGAATTAATACATGTGAAGCACATGCTTGGCATACTTATTACATTCAATCAATGTGAGCTGTTATCTTATTAAAGTTCTTGCTTCAGACCACACTAAGCAATTGCCTGCAGCTGCTCGTTATACAAATTATGCCTTCTGACACCAGTGGCGGAGATATTGCACTGTGTTTTAATTCATACACCTAGGGTCCAATCCTGATCCTCTGCATTCTCTGTTTCACTCCATTACTTGGTTTGATGTCACTGAGGCCGGCAGTGAAGGGATCCTTTGCTTTTCAAGGAGAAATAAACATAAGAATGAAGCATAAATCCAGTAACTGCCTAGGCTATCTTGGTTGCAAAGCAGTAAAATGAAATTAGTGTCTTCTGCGTTGCACTTTGAAGTGACAGGAAAATAAGTGGCCTGTCAACCACTAATACTCAGCAGATCACCAGTGAGGGACTCTGGCTTCTACAAGATTGCCTCAAAGCCAGCTAGATGCTTGTGGTTCAGTACATCAGCCACTATATTAGTCAGTGAAGAGTAATTGAGTGAAGCAAGGGATTTCCATTTATTTGGTGCAGAGACTATGCATGAGGTTATAAGACTTTGAAAAACAAATACGCGATGATTAGGAGGATGTTGTGAGCTCTGATCTGGCCACCAGTGAGCAACTGTGGTGGGTATCCTATCCACAAACCTGAAAATCCTCGTCTCCTTGGCCCTTTATACATTGTTGATGAGAAAGGCTCTGTTTTGTTTTCTTATGCTCATGTTGTATCTAGAGATTTTAGGATAAGGATTTGTTTTTCTGCTTCCTCTGGGTGTAGCGGCTTGGACTTTTCTTTGAGGGGAGCCTTATGGCTCTAAACTCAGGTTCTGGAATGAGAGAGCCAGCGTTTGACTTCTAGTGTCATCACTTAGGAGTTCTGTGACCTTATAATGCCACCTAACCTCTCTGTTTCAATTTTCTCATTGGCAAAATGACCCCAATCCTAAAGGCTGTGAAGATTACATGAATTAGTACATGTAAAGCATTAGCATACCAATTCATATAGAGTAAATGGTCAACTGATTATGATTATTAGTGGTAGTTGTATTTGCTGCTTCTTTTTGATATAACTATATGGCCATCTCTGTGTTAAAAGCTTTACATACATTATCTTGTTTAGCCCTCTCAATCTTGCCTTTGAGTTAGGTATTATTCTTATCTCCATTTTACAGATGAGAAAGAGATTAAATTGCTTGTCCAGGGTCATGAAACCAGTGAGTCATAGAGCTTCTGCTCTTTGCCACTACATGGGGAAGAAGAAAGGAGATGTAGAGAAGAGGGAGGGACATCAATCAAGTCTCTAGGCAAGATGTTTGTTCTGTGCTCGGGAAAGACTGAGAAAGGAAGTCCAAGGACCCTGGGCAGTGAGCTGCCCCCACCTAAGCAAAGAACGCAGCATGCTGCCTGACTTCCCTAACACTTATACTTATTGTCACCATGGTAATTGGTCCTAATGGCATGGAGCTACCTACCTCCTTTTCTCCCTGACTCCAGAGTGAGGCAAATAAATATCAGTATAGCCCAGTGACTCAAAGAAGGGCCTCTAGATTCATGCTGCTGTGGTTTAATCTGATAACTTTTTGAGTGATCTTGAACATTCAATCAACTCTCTAGGCCAGTAGTTTTCAAAGTGTGGTCTGAGGATCCAAGGAGGTTCATGAAATTCAAACAATTTCTGTAATAACAGTAAGAACTTACTTGCCTGTTTCATTTCTATTCCCTCATGAATGTACAGTGAAGATTTCCAGAGGCCCCATGATGAATGATGATTTCATCACTCTGATGGCTAATGGAATGTGTGCTTGTGTGTTGCTGGGTTTTAAAAACTTCAATTTTAATTTCTAATTTGCAAAGTATTGAGATACATATACATATTACACATAAACAAAAGCTTGTTGGGGTTCTCCAAGATTTTTTTTTTTTTTTTTTTTTTGAGATGGAGTCTAGCTCTGTCGCCCAGGCTGGAGTGCAGTGGCCGGATCTCAGCTCACTGCAAGCTCCGCCTCCTGGGTTTACGCCATTCTCCTGCCTCAGCCTCCCGAGTAGCTGAGACTACAGGCGCCCGCCACCTCGCCCGGCTAGTTTTTGTATTTTTTAGTAGAGACGGGGTTTCACCGTGTTAGCCAGGATGGTCTCGATCTCCTGACCTCGTGATCCGCCCGTCTCGGCCTCCCAATCTCCAAGATTTTTATAAGTTTAAAGTGGCCTTAACATCAAAGAGTTTGAGGATTACTGCTCTAGGCTTTAGTTTGTTCTACAGATTATGTATAATAACAGTATCAACCTTAAAACATTGTTAGAATTAAATAAGATAATGCACATCAAGTTCCTTGCCCATTGCCTGGCATATAGTAGGTGCTCAGTAAATGGTAATAATTTTCAATGCCATTATTGATTTACTTTGTTCTGAGTTTGCTGAGACTCTGCAGCTAACCTCTTTGGAAACCATAAAGTGGAGTGCATATGTTTATTTGTTGATGATCACATTGCTGGGTACAGTGGAAAAACATGTAAGAGTTTTCAATCTGTTTGGAGATATAGGACTTGTGAAACAACATCAAAGCAGGTAAGATGAAATGTAAATTAGATCGAGTAGAGTATAAGTGCATAACTGAACTGAACAAGACACTTCTGCACTTACATTTTGTAGGAGTTTGGAGAAAAGGGAGACTGAAGCAAGAGATGGATGGCAGACTGACTGGGTGCCACGTGTCCCTGAAATGTCCTAACTAAACCCAATAAGAGTGTGTGCCTTCTCAGGGAGTCTATAGGGCATGTGCCAGGCCCTTAATATCTGCACTGAAAATGGCGTGTTCATTTTCAGGAATACTCTGGTGCACTTTAACAAAACAAAAACCAAATTCCTACTTCTAAAATCCTTTTATCAGAAAATGCAGGGATTTGGAGTCAGCTGACCTGTGCCAAATCCCGATTCTGTTACTTCAGTGGCTGTGGGAGCTGGGGCATGTCCAGTCAGCATATGGAATCTCGTGATCCTGATGTGACAAATGGGGTGGTACTAATACCAGTCCTGCCTAGACTTGGCCCCCAATGTAAGGGGGAACAAACGAGATCGTGTAGGCGATGCCACTTTGCACATTCTGAAGCACTAAATGAATGTGCAATGGTGTCACCACATGGTCTTTTGCCTCTTTTGCCTATTACATCTCTACCCCCATGATGTTCTGAGACTGGTGGCATCTGCTCCAGAGAGGAAGCAGGCCTGGAATAGCCCGGGTATTTACGGAGGAGATTGGCAGAGTGTGAGTTGTGAAACTCAGTGGTCTGCTCCAGATCATCCTGTTGAGTTCCTCACTCTCATGAGCACTAAATTTACTCTCCCCATTTTTTAAAAATAGCTTCGGAAATTTGTTCTATTATGTTTCTCTTCACTTTATGTTGGGGGGAATTTGAGAATACTTCCATACAAAGGGCTGTTCTTTGACTCAGAATGATCCTGTCAGGTGTATAGCTCACCTCTCACTTGTCAGGCACACGGCAGGAGAATGACTTTCTCAGAATTAATGGCCTTTTCTAAACCCATTAAAGAAACTAAAGATTAGGGCTGCTGTTCCCAAGCATGAGGATCACTTTATGTGGATTGGCCACTTCGAATAAGCTAGTGACTAGTGGAAGAGTAGCTGCAGCCCTGCCCTCTGAAGGCTTGTACTCATAATGAGCTCAAATGTGACCTAAGGACAACTAAACTGGTAAGTCTGAGACTTGGTTACCCTGTATGCTTTGCAGCCTCCTCCTCTTACTCAGTGTGTGACCTTAGGCAGCTCACTGGACCTCTGTGGGATTCAGTTTCTGCATCTGCCATAGAGGGATCATGAGTACCAATCCTCCAGGGCTGACATGAAAATTGAAGAAGGTAGAGTGTCTACAGTGCTGATCTACGTGATTGGCATATAGGCAACACTCTGCAAATGTTAGCTGTTATGACTGTGATGATGCTAGGACCTTGTCACAGTGTAAAGGAAGCCATATCCCCGACCTCTGAGGGCGTGTACTCAAAATGAGATAAAATACAGAAAGACAAGCAATCCAAAAGTGGGCAGAAGGGGCAGGGAGGTTGCATTCAGTCCAGGGGTTTCACCGAACCCTCCTTCTTTTCCATCTCCTCCTACCCAAATTGTTGACTTTATGACAGAACAAGGCATTATTTTAACTGCCCAGAAACCAGGGCTTCTTTCATTTTTTTTTCCCCAGTGGGGTGAGGGGAAAGGAAAAGAGAGAGGGAAGAAACACCAGCTGGGATGAGAATACGAAGAAAAGACAGGTTTCTTTTTTTTTCCATTAAAAAAAGAAAAAGAATGGGGTAGTGGGGACAGAGAGAAAAATGTGTTTTAAATGTAGAGGGACTGTTGCAAATAGCACGGGGAGTTTCCCCGAGCTGCACTTCTTCCAATCATCTGAGAGCAGGCAGTGCTCTGGCCCCAGCCAATTATTTACTTATGCAAGAGGTACAGATGCCAGGGGCAGGTGTCAAAACAATTAATAACACTCCCAAAATGAATAGTCTCTCCCTAACTCTGCCAGTCCATGTAGGCTGGCTTCTCAGGAGAGAGCTCCCTGAGAAATTGCTCCCAGCCAGAGCAATGGTCTGCGTCCACTGTGCAAACATTCAGGACTGATCTCTAGCCACACTCTACCGCCCATTGTGTATGAGGGTGAGGGCTTGTCTTTTCAAGGGACTCACCTTCAGCCCTTCTTGAAATACCTAGTACTTTGACAAAGCTGAATCTTTGCTCAAAAGTCTTTGAGTTTTTCTAGCCAGAGAAATGCAGAGACAGACTAGGGGACTCCAAAGTGGTGAGAACTGCTGTTTCTTGAAGATAAATTTGCAATAAAATGAATTCTACAATTGAAGATTCAAAGGATTTCAAATTTAAATTGAATTAAAATTTTAAAACTTAATTCAATTATTTTTCAAAACAACCTTACAAAGTATACACTACTATTATCCCCATTTCCAGATGAAGAAACTGAGTCACAAAAAGGGTAAGTAATTTGCTCAAGTAAGTAGCAGATCTAGAATCTGAACTCAGGTAGGCCGGCTCCAAGGTAAATGCTCTTAACCATTAAACACTTTGCTTTGCTCCCTCCTGTTCATTCCAGAGACTGGACTTCCTTCTTTTGACTCTATAGTCAAAGGTTGTTATTGTATCATATAAATATACTTTCTATAACTATGTGTGTTGGTATTTGTTTCTCATTGAGGTCGAGAAGGTCTTGGTGCTTTGAACATCTTCCCACCTATTCTGTGCACAACTGCACACACTCCCAAATATGAAAACATTTTTCTTTTTGATTTTACAAGCTGATATTGTTATTTTCTTTGGAGCTTTTGTGTCTTAGAAATGCAATGTAAACTTAATTACAACTCAAATCAGGGGAGTTGTAGTCAGTTTTAAGGGACTGCTTCACCATTCTAGCTGTGGAGAAATGGGAAGTTATTTCCCAGTGGCTTGAACTAGAATTAATGCACTGAGTTCTCCAGACCACAGACAGAATCTTGAGACATTGGGTAAGCATCTGAATCGTGGAATATTCAGCCTCCTGGCTAACGCTTCTTTTTTCTTCACCACTTCCCCAAGCCTACCCAGGAGAAGTCCGTGCCTCGGGGAGAAGGGACTTGAGCTAACTATCAGGTTGGCAATCAGTGAATGCTTGCTGGTGGATTGATTGCTAGAATCTGCTAGAGAAGAACTTTTGAAACCTCAGGAGCAAAAGAGTGTGTGCTCTTGATTCTAGGACCAGATCCAATCTCCTCAAAAAATTGAGACAAAGTCAGAGTTTCCCAGACAAAACCCACATTTGCAGTCTTCAGAAAGTTTCTATCACCTGCAGGATGGAAAAATCATGGTCCCCAGGGAAGGTAACAGGTACTTATTTCATGTTTTCGCTTTCATTGCAGATGAAAGCAGCAGCAATAGGAACAGCAGCAACACAGCCTCGGACCAACTGAGCATTTAATTGAACACCTAATGGAGTGACACTTTGTTTCCTAGGCAAATTTGGTTGCTATTAACGGAGAGGTAGTTATCATGGTTAAACTTACTCATTACAACAAAGTACTAGGGGAGCTTTTTAATATTTATGTGACAATAATTGATCTCTTACCACTGTCAAGTACTGCTAAAGACTTATCAGCTTGCTGTTTCAGCACCATATGTTGTAGCCAAGATGCACTCCATGTGTCCTTCCTGTGCCTTGGGGAGAGAACATTTGCAGTGGATCAGAATAGAAAACGGTATGGGTTTCAGAAAAGCTCCTTGCTCTCAGCTTTCTTGTCAGTGACCGGGGAATGCAAGTTGTGACTATAAAGTAATGAGACTACCTTCCAAAACCACCCATGAAATGAAGCCTCGACCTTTCATTGTTCTCTTCCCTAGGTTTGAACCAAGAACTGGTCGACCCAATTAAAGGGAATTCCTCGTAAATTCGCCTTGTATTGCATTCAACTTATTTTAAATAGGCCATTCTGTGAAATCTGAAAACCCGCCCACAATTAAAACGCTAACATCTATAGCATTTGGTTTTCCTTAATGAGCCATGTGCTGATTTCACTTGTCTTACTTCAGCAATAACAAGGATTAGCATACACATACCATAAATCTCCCAGGAACCTAAGGAGTGGGCTTTTAGAATTTTTCTTGAGGCAGATTTTCATTTGAACTTTATTTATGGGAGTGAGTGAGCTACTTGGGGAAAGAGAGTTTAACCATTTCAAACTGTGAGGGTCCCCTTAAGAAAACTGCATCTGAGAATCATGGTGTGGGTCAAGGAGCTGGAAACATTAAGCATCCCACAGTCATATGCATAGGGAGGCTACCTCAATAGCTCTGCCTTCCTGATGAGGTAGGGTTGCAATGACTCTTGGGTCCTCTGGAAGGTCATAGTTTCAGAAGATGTGGTTAAATAAGGCAAGTGTGTTACCGTGACCATGATAATATTTATATTTTAGAAGTATCTTGATGTGGTGGGCCTTATGGAACTGACATTCACAAGTCTTCCCCCAAACACACACTGTCTACTAGGTCAATCACATAATGAGCTGTCAGTATTTAAAATCTAAACACAACAAAAATTAAAAAAAAAAAGGATCTGTCAATCACATTAGAATGCTATTTTCCTGTCATCACTGTGCCACCATCTTTTCTGGGATGGAGAATCTCCTTTTCTGTTCATTTGTTAGTTTGCTTTTTTGCACTGTTGGAGAATGTTTTCAAAGCAAATTAAGAGAAAATTGAAGAAATGGACCTTTAACCCTTCCTCAGAGCTAACTGATGAGGGCATGAGAGAAACTTCTCTTTAAAATCCTCTGGAAATCCAGAAAAGCCATTTGAACATGTTCATTAGTGGCCCTTGGACAATGATGCCTGTACATTTCTTAGACAACTTTTCAAATATTTGGAAAATTCAATCCAGCCCTAATGCCACTGTAGATTATTTCCTTGGGCTCCTGGATATTTTCTGTGTTTCTTCTTCTTCTTCTTTTTTTTTTTTTTGGATCTGATAATTTTTTGTAATTAAAGGAAATAAACCCTCAAACAAATTACTTATTATCATATGTTTTATTATTTTTCGAAGGAGTTTCCTATTCATAATCTGACCTGGTCCTCATGAACACTTCTGGGATTGAAATTGTTAAATTTCTTTTGACCATATGAGTAGATAGAGTAACATTTAGGGCTGATGCCTTGGCTTTGAGGTATTTCTAGTTTCAATGAGCAGTTATTAGTCAGTTGAATTTGATGCGACTTTATTTAATCAAATTAATTAATTAATTTTTCAGAGACAGGGACTTGCTCTATCCACCAGGCCAGAGTGCAGTTGTGCAATCATAGCTCATTGTAACCTTGAACTCCTGAGCTCAAGGGATTCTCCTGCCTCAGCCCCCCAAGCAGCTAACACCACAGGTGCATACTACCACATCTGGCTCATTTCGTAAAACGTTTTTGTGTACATGGGGTCTCACTAAGTTGTCTAGACTGCTCTTGAATTTTTGGCAATATTCCCACCTCAGCTTTGCAAAGTTCTGGGATTACAGGCAGGATAGTACCTGGCCCTCAACTTTATTTTAATATTCTATCTCAGTTGCTGTTCATTTTTATCTCATTCCTGACTGATTTCTATCTTCTACCTATGCTGTTGGCCTAATTATCTGAGAAAATTTGTGAAGAAATGACTTTCTCCAGAAAAATGCAAAACCATTCAAAATTTTGCTCATGGGTCCATTTGTAGTGTGATCCCAAGGAAGACCATTCCCTAGCTTTGGAATCTCTCAGTTAGATGGTGGTGTACCTGTTTCTGTCATGATCATCGGGTCTCTGAAGCAAACCGTCTTAGAAAGGAGATGACTTAGACCAGGAATTAGAAAATGTTTGTGTGTAAAGGGCTATATGGATAGTATATTGCAATTACTATCCTTTCCTATAGTAGCATGAAAGCAGCCATAGATGATATTTAAATGATGGGCATGGTTGTGTTCTGTAAACCAAAGTTCTGTCGACAGAAATTTGGAGGAAAGAGACTTTGTCACAGTGAGCAGTTTACATGTTTAAAAGGAAGGTGCTTTCCAGGGAACAAAGGGATGGCTAGGGTTTTATAGAAAAAGTTTCCACTCAGCTTCCCAATAAGTTCTGATTATACAAATGAGATTTGAAACTCGATTAGTTCTGATTGGCAGATGTAGCTGTGTTCTGATTGGTCAATACAGACGACCCTGATTAGCCAAGGCAGGTGAGTGCTGACTGGTCAGCTCAGGTGTGCTTCCATTGGTTGGTTCAGGTGAGCTCTGAAAGTCCCAGGTTGAAAAGGGTATGTAAATAGTATGGAGGCAGAAAAATGATTTTGGGACATCAGTACATTAAAAAAAAAAATTCCTCAGGTGATTCTGATGTGCAGCCATGGTAGAGAAGAGCTGGTCTAGAGCAGTGTTTTCTAGCTGCAGGTTTAGCCCAAGAGTTTGGAGCCACAAATTCTTAAAGGTTTCAACATACTCCATGGGAGAAAGCTGATATCCAAAACGGGTTTCTGAATAATTTTTAATAGTGTGCTTAACTTAGCCGTCTTCAAGAGGCAGTGCACTGTAGGAGAGAGATTAGGTGGGAGGATTGGTGTAGACAAAAAAGAAAATGTTAATATAATACAAAAACATTCATTTCCTATGACTACATGCCTATGTCTACAAATGCATAAAATGAAATCTGGCAGGCTGTACCTCAAATAGATAGCCATGGTTACCCCCAGGAGACTAGAACTGGAGGGTTGGGGATGGGGTCAAGAAAGATTTGATTTCAGCCCGCTGAAATCCTGACTCAGCCACTTATTAGATGTGTTATCTTACTTCTTGGTGCCTCAGTTTCCTCATCAGGTTATATGTGGGATTTAAATGATTTAAAAACATGTTAAATATTCTTAGAGTTGTATCTGGTACATAGTAAATGCTCAGTAAATGTCATTATTATTAAGGATAGTTGGAAAATATTAATATGAAGCATTATATTGGGAGTTATCAACCTTTTTCCTGCCTCCATACCATTCAAGTGGGTAACTAGACTCTTTGAAGATACTGATTATCACCTAGCAGACGTACTCATCCCTTCATGAAGAATAACTCTCTAGAGATTCTGATATGCATTTCAAGTCAGTATGATCCTCTGTCTAGATGAATACAATTATGTTTTCATTCATTGTTGAGCAGAAATCAACCTTTTCTCACAGAGATATTGCAGAGTTTGGTTTGTGGAAATAGGAACAAAGTGATGTAATTATGAGGCTTTATATGGAAAAACTCCCTACAACTAACATTGTATTATTTCTCTGACATACAAATAGATCTTCAAAGAAAGGTTAACCGTTTGGAGCACAGCAGCTGACACCTATAATCCCAGCACTTTGGGAGGCTGAGGCAGCAGGATTGCTTGAGCCCAGGAGTTTGAGACCAGTCTGGGCAAAGTATCAAGACCTTGTCTTTACTAAAAATAAAAAAATAACAAAAAAGAAAGATTAACTGTATGCCACCAGAAGGAATATTGAACCACAGCATTACCTCTTATTTATAACATGTGGTAGTATGTAAAATACTCTGAATCCCCAAGTCCAAGCACTATGAGTTATATAGTATCTGTCATGGATCATTCAAAAAGTGAAAAATGAACAGTCTTATCATCTTTCACTTTATTTTTATAGGTATTATAGTTACCTTCTAAATTATAACCTATTTATATGAATATTAAAATGAGTTTGTAATTTTGACTGGTGAGAGAAGCCAGGAATTTATTTGGTATAAATGAAAACATGTTGGCCGGGCGCTGTGGCTCATGCCTGTAATCCCAGCACTTTGGGAGGCCGAGGCGGGCGGATCACGAGGTCAGGAGATCGAAAACATCCTGACTAACATGGTGAAACCCCTCTCTACTGAAAATACAAAAAAAAAACTAGCTGGGCTTGGTGGCGGGTGCCTGTAGTTCCGGCTACTCCGGAGACTGAGGCAGGAGAATGGCGTAAACCCGGGAGGCGGAGCTTGCAGTGAGCTGAGATCGCGCCACTGCACTGCAGCCTGGGCGACAGAGCGAGACTCCGTCTCAAAAAAAAAAAAAAAAAAAAAAAAAGAAAGAAAACATGTCTGAGAGGAAAAATTGGTTTAAAATGACCTGTTAAACATACAATTTAAGATGATCTGTACAATAATGTGGTGAAGTGAGAGAGGGTGTAGATTTGGGGGTGTGATCAACAAGGTAGTAGCTTTACCAGAGAATTCAGAGGAAAGAGTAAGAGTCCATGCGTTTTAGTAAAAGCACACTCACATGAAACGTGGCTTCTGGTTCCATCTATCACTGACTTTGGATTCATCAGTTAACCTCTCTGGGCCTCATTTTTCTCCTCCATAATTTGACAAGGCTGGGCTCAGTGAGTTCAAAGGTCTCTTTGGCCTGAATATTCTATTAATTAATTGTTAATATTAGTGTCCATAGCCATGGAGTTCCGCCTGGGGCCTTCCTCTGAGGCAATCACCTATGGTATCTGAAGGAGAAAAAATGTTCTCTGATTAACCCTCACCCATACGTGGAGCCAAATTATATTTTGAATATGTCGGTTTTAATTGAAATGTCATCTATAGATTGACTGCTAAACAAAGGCGTTTTGACACGTCTCTGCATTAGCTGGTAATGGTAAGCTTTGGGAATGTTTTCTAATATGACAGTACATTGGGCTTCTTTCTTCGGAATTAACTTCACCAGAATGGCTCTATCAGGTGTCAGAGAAGATGCCTGAAGGTGACTGAAGCTCTTGCATCAAGTCTACTTATTTGTGAAACAATCTCCAGGGAAACCATACCCTCGCGCCCTTCTTCACTTCCTTTGAACCTCCTGCTATTGCTGCTACTGTTTTTCTAAAAAAAAAAAAGTGATTCGGATATGGGTTCTTCTTGCTGGACAGTGATGACTGAGAGAAGGCATGGGGCGTCTGACTGGGACGACTTCCTTCTTCACACTCCGTGTTGTGAATCTGCTTTTTTACCCAATGTCTCTCCATTGTAGTGGTGACTCCAGCTAAAATGGATTGAGCTAAAATATGAGCATTGTGCTGATTTGGTAGCATTCTTCATTGAGGTCTCTGTTTTTCTTACTAAGGATATAAATCTGAACCAGCTTTAACCAAGTGTTTGCTTTGCTTCAGTCAAAGCTTAGAAAAACCCCAACTAATTCTGTGAATTGCAAAAGTAAGGTTCATGATAAGCTAGCAAAATTGTGACCACTAGTTTAGCGAAGAACAAAAGTAACAACTATCACTTTCCATTTATAGCATATCTATATCATCATCTTATTATGCTTTTTGGATCAATTATATAAACAGGCTATGATGCCTCCATTTTATTAGAATATCAGTAAGTTCAGTGACTTGCCCAAGTCCTGTTAGTTAATGACTGAGCTGAGACTCCAATCCTAGCCTTTGGGCTGTAAGCCTACTGATTGATAAGAGTGGCTCCAGCCCTGCTCCTCTATACTCTTTCTAGAATACTGTGGTTGGGAACAGGGTGGTGAGCATGGCCTACCTAGGTTTAGGCCACAAGGAGGTGCATTGTGGAGAATCCAAAAACAATAATAAAACCTATTCTAAGTGATGCTGCTTTTTTTTTTTTTTTTTAATCATCACTATGCCTCAGTAATTCTAAACAATTTCAGTAATAAAATAACTCTCTCTATTTGGACAAACCACTCTCATCACTCCTTCCTGAAAGGTAAGACTCCTCAGGTTTCCCATCCAATGACATTTTCTGGCCTCCTCCTCACCTCACCCTCAAATGAAGCCAGAGATGCTGCATAAGGCCAGAAGGAAAGACAGGAAACAAGCCAGCAGGCTTTGGACTCAAAAAGCCCCTCCTCAGTAGGGTATTGAATCAATTAGCAAGTGCTTATTGAACACCGATTCCATGCTCAGCACTGGGCCAAGAGCTTGATGGGGAAAGAGCAGTCAAGCATGGTCTCTGCTTCAAGGAGCACATAGTTACCTTGATGAGATAAGACCTAGGGGAAGCAGCTATACTTCACACTTGGCACAGCAAATAATTAAGAATGTGATAGGGCAGATTATACACTGACTTTATTCCTCCAGGGATGGATCCTGATTTGGAATCATAATTTCTCCATCATTCTCTAGCTCTATCTTCTTGAGCAAGTATCCTAGCCCCTCCATGTCTCTGTTTCCTCATCTGCAAAAATTGGTGGTGATAACAGTACTATAATACTAGCATTATTATTCCTTGAGGATTAATCAAGAGAGGAAGTGTTCAGTAGATTTTAGCTATTATTCATTCATCGACCTTTCAGTGAGTGTCTACTGTTTGCCACAGCACTGTGCTAGTTGTAAATATGGCCAACACCCAAAGAGCTTCTGTGATTCATTCATTGTCACCTAGAGTTTCAAGGCTGTATAGCGTAATGGCTTAGAGCACAGGCTGTGTCTGACATCATATCATCTAGGGTCAAATGCAACCTCTGTCATCTTCTGCTCATGTGATTTTGCATGAGTTCCCTAATCTCTGTGTGCTTCATTTCTCTCACCTGCAAAACAGCAATCATAATAGTACATATCTCATACAATTGTTGTGAAGATCAAAAGAATTAATAGATACTAAGTAGTTAGAATACTATCTGGAACATAGCAAGCATAAATTTTAGCAATTACCATTACTACTGTTTGCTCCCTCACCAGAACTAATAACATTAATTTGGAGGTTGGTAAGAGGTTCCTAAATCAGTTAGAGAAATGGTTGAAACTTAGGTGATATTAACCTTTTGGGTGCACTCTGCTTATGCCAATACCATGATTATCCAGAATGGGGCATTCTGCTGAGCTTAATTTTCTAGTTAATTAACCAGGAGTTGACTAGAACACCCTATTTATTTCATTCCTTTTGTTTGGAAATCATTCTGAAGTATCCCTAGCTTCTTATCCACTTTAGTAAATAGGGTTTAGTGGCTGTCCCTCCAAGTCTGCAGTGGAGGCAAAGGATCTATCCAAGGTTCTGGGTTTGATTTTAGCTAGTTTAATTCGGACTGCAGGGAGCATCATGGCCCCTGATGCCAGCAGAATCCTTGGGGTTTCTAGTTTTCTGTTTAGGCTTCACCAAGGACTACTTTTCATGGTTTTAGTAACCCACAGTGCCAGGAAAAAGTCAATGACTTTATAATTTTTTATGTCCCTAAAGGAGGAACTCAGTTGAAGGTTATTCTGACTATTTCTAAAAGCAAAGGCTAGGTAGCTATGTGTCGTTTGTATGGGGCATAAAATGACTTTTTGGAAAATGTTGAGTCTTGGGCAGCAGTAGCGAGAACATTCCGTCCAGACAATGGATACCTCGCAAGAAGTTCAGAATGGTCCTTTTGCTTCCCATATCTGTCCTACCAGCCTTAGCAACCTGCACACAACCTGTAAGTCCCACCAGTAGAATTACCTTCCAGAGAAACACTGTCCAATACAAACTACTGTGGTCGTGGAAATATCCTATATTTGTACTATATGGTAGCCACTGGGCACATATGACTTTTGAGCACTTAAAAACAGAAATTTTTAACTATATTTAATTTCTCTTAATTTAAATTAAAATAACCACTGGTGTCATTTAGTGGCTACTGTATCAGGTGCTTTAAGTAAATGTTTAGGCCAGGTACAGTGGTTCACGCATATAATCCGAATACTTTGGGAAGCTAAGGTGGGAGAATCGCTTGAAGCCGGAATTTTGAGACCATTCTGGGCAACATAGTGAGATCCCATCTCTATAAAAAATAAGAAAAGTAGTTGGGCCACGGTGGTGTGCACCCATAGTCCTAGCTACTTGGGAGTCTGAGACAGAAGGATCACTTGAGCCTAGGAGTTTGAGGCTGCAGTGACCTAAGATTGCTCTACTCTGGGTGACAGAGCAAGACTGTGTCTCCGAAAAAAAAAAAAAAGGTATGTTTACTCTTTTTTCCCCCTAAGGATATTGAAGGTCCCCGTTCCAGGAATGATCCCTGGGGGAAAAAGGATTACTTTATTTTCCTCTGTTCATAACTGTGTGGTGTACACATTCGTTTATTTGTCCTTATAAGAGGACCAAACATGAGATGGGCTTGAACTATTGAGAAATCAGGGTGATGAGTGTTTAAATGGAGAAGAGAATCCAGGCTTGGAGAACTCACAAAGAGGACAGGCAGGAGTGTACCATTAAAGGGGCAGAGTGGGAGCTTCATGTTAGGTGCTAAAAAGGACATGGCAAGAGCAGAATCAAATTTGTCCTAATTTCTGCTGTTTAGGGCTGATACAGATTTAAGGAGACAGAATGGGAGTGGAGATGAGGACTTGGGAAGTGAGCTTGGAGTCATGACTACCTCCTCAATGAAATAGCTTCCTTTCCTTACCCTGGCTTGTGTATAGGGGGCTTGTCTGGAGAAGACTAGTCCTGTAGTAGAAAGGTCAAGATTGTGTCCCAAAATGCCAACTTTGGTGAGTCGCAGGCAAAGGGACTGAAGGAAAGAGGGCAGAGGATGGCTTTGTAAAAGATTCATTTCCTTGAGAGACTTTCACTAACCTGCCCATGGAGGTGAAATCCAGCATCTTCTCTTCAGTGGATGTCCTTAGTACTTAGATGAAATGCCAATCAGGAAACAACTGCTTCTCTCTGGGATCCCTGAGGCTTCTGCTGGCCAGACTGCTCACGGACAAGCCAGCCTGTTCAACAAAGAAACAACTGAATGATTTCCTTATTATTCGGAAGTGTGGTGCATCAGACATACAGCAGCTACTCATGGTGAAACAATTGCTGTTTCAAATGTACTTGAAACCGAATGAGCTGCTGCAGATGGCATTAGCAGTGCCCAGACTCTTGGATGGGGCTTGTTTTACTGGAGATCATCAGTTTTTAGTGGTTTAATTTTTCTCTCATCCGGTTTAAGTGTTTGACATTAAAGAAGTTTTATACTTTCAAGATTTACCCTGGAAAAGATCAACAACCCCACAGTGAAAGTTAATAGTCAGTGTCGAGCACTAATCACATTCCTGAAGGGGGGTAAGCACCAGGGTATTGGGAAACTGGAGCTTGTGAAAGGCAGTTTCTTCCTTGTCAGAACCAAGTGTTGAATGTTGAATGAAGGACAGGGAAGTGTTTGGACTATTTGTGAAGGAGAGAGCAGGGTTTCATGGGTTAGGACACTCATCAGGGCACTCAGGGCTGCCAGATGCTTTCCTACTGAGAGGCCTTAGAGTTTATCTTTAAAGTACATCTGCCCAGCGATATTCACACACTAAAGGTGCTGGGAGGAAGGCTTACTTAGAGAACCAGCTGGGGATGTAGAGGACTTTATTGAGACCCAAATTTGAACATAGGCATGGACAAATATCCGACATAGGTTATAGAATGTTTGAAATTAGGCCTATTCTGGAAATTTTCAGAGTCATGATGGATTCTGCTGTAGATTACACTCTCCTGCCAAAAAGGAAATTCCATTTTGCAAGCCACCTGTTCTGTTTTGTTGTGAAGGGTGAGGGAGGAGCTACCACCCCTCTGCTTCTTCCATGTAATTGGTAAGAACAAGGCAGAACCAACAGGCAGTCTTCCATCTAAGATCTGTAGGGCACAGATCAATGTCACAAATGGAGGCATCTGGTCTGTGGCCTACTCACCCACTGCCCTCTCATATTCCTACCCTTGACTCTCTTCTCCTATCCCTGGCTCTCTTTCCACACTACAAGAAGGTTCAAGCACGTGGACATGCCAGCCTACACGTCCAAGCTCTATCTAGCACTCTAATGTCCAAAACAACTGGCCATTGGTCACCCAACAGGCTAGGACTTGTACACCTGTGGCACTGCATACCCTTAGAGGGATAACTCCCAGCAAGAGTCCTACACAACCACCCTCCCATCAGTAGTCTTCATGCTGTTTGAGCAGAAAATTCTGGGGTTCATTTACCTAAATTTTGTTCTAGAAGCTGAGGATCTGAACTCAAAATGTGCATGTCCCTGTGGCCCCATGGCCCACTCTGTGGGGAGAGTTGCAACCATAGGAGAGTCAGAGCGGGGCCCTTCAAAATGTGGGCCTCAGGGCAGTGCCTCTTGCCTGGGTTAAACTGACACCAGTATATACAATTAAAAAATGTGGCGTTCCACTGGCCATCTTTGATCAGAAACTCCAACAGTCAGTGATAAAGTGCTGTGAAAATAACTTCAGCAAGCTGATAGAGGGGTGGATACCAAGGACCAGCTGAAGTGATGACCGTCCACTCCTGCTGCTTAGCATGCAGCCATTCCTGTGCAGCTGAGCACTGTGAGGACGAGATTCTAGAGTTCATAGTAGTTATCTGGGTGTAAGCAGCTTAAATGCAGTGAGGCATGAATAAGCCTTAATAGCCATAGGTTTCAGGTGTTGATGCATGAGAAAGTACTAGAATCACAGTATAAAGTTGTGTCCCACTATGGGGTTTGCTTCATGGAGCTCTCCTGGGCACCATTCCTAGTAACAGAGCAATTATTGGCATTACCGGTGGGAGGAGGTATCCCAGGAGTTGACATTTTGCCCTTGTCATTTTGAGGTAGCAACCTCCAAAGAGCTGTATGTCTGCACAGCCTGGGGGCCCTTCTGGCTGTGCTGGTCATTGGTGAACTGGAGAGCTCAGGAGCCGCATTATCCATGCCCCCATCCACTCCTGTGTCCTGCTTGTACATTGTGCCGTCTTGAGGCAGCCAGACAGCTCGTCTGCCCTAGGTGTCCTGAGAAAAACCCATGGACATTTCATTAGATAATATTACTGATAAGAGTAGCTGCCATACAGTGGTTTTTATTTGCCAGACTGTGCTAAGTGATTGACATGCGACTTACTGAATTCTCACATCAGCACTGTGAAAGATTTGTTCTCATCCCCATTTCCTGAATGAGCAAATTGAGGTTGAAAGAGGTTAAGTAATTTGCTCTAAGTGACAGGTAGTAAGTGACGGAGACAATATACAAACTCAGATCTGCTTGACTTGAAGGCCTAAGTCCTTAACTGGAACCCTAACCTCCCGGCTATTCTCTGCCCTATCCAGGCCTGGTATCTCTGCGTAGAATTAATAATGAACTTCTCCCCACTTGTTACTTAGGGTTCACGCTAAACATACCCATGTAGTCAATTCTTACTGCATACATAGTTCACTATGCTGCGGTGGAAGCTCAGAGAGTAAGGCAGGGATATGAAGGCACGCACAGCAGACAGTGGCCAGAGCTGAGTGAGTTAAATTAGGTAAAGGACAACCTCAACCTCATCACACTTCTGTCTCCTTGACAGGGCAAAGAATTAAGCTAACCTTTACCCTCTGTGCTTGGCAAAAATCCTTTTTCTGTCTCCTATACCATCCCTGTCTCGCAGAGGACTAGAGTAGATTCAGCCAGAGCCTACCTGAATGGAAGGGAAGAATGCTGTTGACAGTGTAGGTAGAAGCTGGATTTCAGTCCCAGCTCTGTCGCTTGCTAGCTCTGTGACCTTGAGAAATTTACTTAATCTCTTTATGCTTCAGTTTCCACATATGTCAAATGGAGATCATAATGGTATCCATCTCATGGGGTTGTTGTGAGTATCAAATGAAATATGCATGTGACAGTGGGTCTGGCATATAGTAGGCACTCAGAATTTGTTGGCTATTACTAATATTAGCTCTGTTTAGAAACTTGATGACATCCAAGCAACCATCGGAAATGCTTATCTCAAAGCCCTTTCCAAAAGCAAGAATACACCCAATATTCATAGAATTTAGTTCATCTACTTTTGAAGATACACAGACACACACACACACAGACACACACACAGACTCACACTGTGTCACTTAATTTTAATCACACACACAGATTCACACTGTATTACTTAATTTTAATCAAAGGCTGTACAATTTGAAACCTCTGAGTTTTGCTGTAACATGCAAAGTTATAAAAGGGAGAGGAAATGTATGACTTAAGTATGAATACTGGGTACGCACGTGATAAATGATCTTTTTTCCTTTTTTCTTTTTTTTGATGGAGTCTGGCTCTGTTGCCCAGGCTGGAGTGCAGTGGCATGATCTCAACTCACCGCAGCCTTCACCTCCTGGGTTCAAGTGATTCTCCTGCCTCAGCCTCCCGAGTAGCTAGGATTACAGAAGTGCACCACCATGCCCGGCTAATTTTGTAGTTTTGGTAGAGATGGGGTTTCTCCATGTTGGTCAGGCTGGTCTTGAGCTCCTGACCTCAGGTGATCGCCCGCCTCGGCCTCCTAAAGAGTTGGGATTACAGAGAGGAGGCCGAGCAAGATGGCCGGATAGGAACAGCTCCAGTCTCCAACTCCAGCGCGAGCGACACAGAAGACCAGTGATTTCTGCATTTTCAACTGAGGTACTGGGGTCATCTCACTAGGGAGTGCCGGACAATCGGTGCTGGTCAGCTGCTGCAGCCTGACCAGCGAGAGCTGAAGCAGGGTGAGGCATCGCCTCACCTGGAAAGCGCAAGGGGGAAGGGAATCCCTTTTCCTAGCCAGGGGAACTGAGACACACAACACCTGGAAATCGGGTAACTCCCACCCCAACACCGCACCTTGGGCAAACAGGCACACCAGAAGAGTATATCCCTCACCTGGCCGAGAGGGTCCCACGCCCACGGAGCCTCCCTCATTGTTAACACAGCAGTCTGCGGCGATCTAGCTGCGAGGCAGCAGCGAGGCTGGGGGAGGGGCGCCCGCCATTGCTGAGGCTTAAGTGGGTAAACAAAGCCACTGCGAAGCTCGAACTGGGTGGAGCTCGCGGCAGCTCAGGGAAACCTGCTTGTCTCTGTGGACTCCACCTCTGGGGGCAGGGCTCAGCTAAGAAAACAACAGGGGAAGCGGCAGAGGCCTGAGCAGACGCAAACGACACTGTCTGACAGCTTTGGAGAGAGCAGTGGATCTCCCAACACGGAGGTTGAGATCTGAGAACGGACAGACTGCCTGCTCAAGTGGGTCACTGACCCCTGAGTAGCCTAACTGGGAGACATCCCCCACTAGGGGCAGTCTGACACCCCACACCTCACAGGGTGGAGTACACCCCTGAGAGGAAGCTTCCAAAGTAAGAATCAGACAGGTACACTCGCTGTTCAGCAATATTCTATCTTCTACAACCTCTGCTGCTGATACCCAGGCAAACAGGGTCTGGAGTGGACCTCAAGCAATCTCCAACAGACCTATAGCTGAGGGTCCTGACTGTCAGAAGGAAAACTATCAAACAGGAAGGACACCTATACCAAAACCCCATCAGTACGTCACCATCATCAAAGACCAGAGATAGATAAAACCACAAAGATGGGGAAAAAGCAGGGCAGAAAAGCTGGAAATTCAAAAAATAAGAGCGCATCTCCCCCTGCAAAGGAGCGCAGCCCATCGCCAGCAACGGATCGAAGCTGGTCAGAGAATGACTTTGATGAGATGAGAGAAGAAGGCTTCAGTCCATCAAAACTCTCAGAGCTAAAGGAGGAATTACGTACCCAGCGCAAAGAAACTAAAAATCTTGAAAAAAGAGTGGAAGAATTGACAGCTAGACTAATTAATGCAGAGAAGGTCATAAACGAAATGACAGAGATGAAAACCATGACACGAGAAATACGTGACAAATGCACAAGCTTCAGTAACCGACTCGATCAACTGGAAGAAAGAGTATCAGCGATTGAGGATCAAATGAATGAAATGAAGCGAGAAGAGAAACCAAAAGAAAAAAGAAGAAAAAGAAATGAACAAAGCCTGCAAGAAGTATGGGATTATGTAAAAAGACCAAATCTACGTCTGATTGGGGTGCCTGAAAGTGAGGGCGAAAATGGAACCAAGTTGGAAAACACTCTTCAGGATATCATCCAGGAGAACTTCCCCAACCTAGTAGGGCAGGCCAACATTCAAATTCAGGAAATACAGAGAACACCACAAAGATACTCCTCCAGAAGAGCAACTCCAAGACACATAATTGCCAGATTCACCAAAGTTGAAATGAAGGAAAAAATCTTAAGGGCAGCCAGAGAGAAAGGTCGGGTTACCCACAAAGGGAAGCCCATCAGACTAACAGCAGATCTCTCGGCAGAAACTCTACAAGCCAGAAGAGAGTGGAGGCCAATATTCAACGTTCTTAAAGAAAAGAATTTTAAACCCAGAATTTCATATCCAGCCAAACTAAGTTTCATAAGTGAAGGAGAAATAAAATCCTTTACAGATAAGCAAATGCTTAGAGATTTTGTCACCACCAGGCCTGCCTTACAGGAGACCCTGAAGGAAGCCCTAAACATGGAAAGGAACAACCGGTACCAGCCATTGCAAAAACATGCCAAAATGTAAAGACCATCGAGGCTAGGAAGAAACTGCATCAACTAACGAGCAAAATAACCAGTTAATATCATAATGACAGGATCAAGTTCACACATAACAATATTAACCTTAAATGTTAATGGACTAAATGCTCCAATTAAAAGACACAGACTGGCAAACTGGATAAAGAGTCAAGACCCATCAGTCTGCTGTATTCAGGAGACCCATCTCACATGCAGAGACATACATAGGCTCAAAATAAAGGGATGGAGGAAGATCTACCAAGCAAATGGAGAACCAAAAAAAGCAGGGGTTGCAATCCTAGTCTCTGATAAAACAGACTTTAAACCATCAAAGATCAAAAGAGACAAAGAAGGCCATTACATAATGGTAAAGGGATCAATTCAACAGGAAGAGCTAACTCTCCTAAATATATATGCACCCAATACAGGAGCACCCAGATTCATAAAGCAAGTCCTTAGAGACTTACAAAGAGACTTAGACTCCCATACAATAATAATGGGAGACTTCAACACTCCACTGTCAACATTAGACAGATCAACGAGACAGAAAGTTAACAAGGATATCCAGGAATTGAACTCATCTCTGCACCAAGCGGACCTAATAGACATCTATAGAACTCTCCACCCCAAATCAACAGAATATACATTCTTCTCAGCACCACATCGCACTTATTCCAAAATTGACCACATAATTGGAAGTAAAGCACTCCTCAGCAAATGTACAAGAACAGAAATTATAACAAACTGTCTCTCAGACCACAGTGCAATCAAACTAGAACTCAGGACTAAGAAACTCAATCAAAACCGCTCAACTACATGGAAACTGAACAACCTGCTCCTGAATGACTACTGGGTAGATGTTCTTTGAAACCAATGAGAACAAAGATACAACATACCAGAATCTCTGGGACACATTTAAAGCAGTGTGTAGAGGGAAATTTATAGCACTAAATGCCCACAAGAGAAAGCAGGAAAGATCTAAAATTGACACTCTAACATCACAATTAAAAGAACTAGAGAGGCAAGAGCAAACACATTCAAAAGCTAGCAGAAGGCAAGAAATAACTAAGATCAGAGCAGAACTGAAGGAGATAGAGGCACAAAAAACCCTCCAAAAAATCAATGAATCCAGGAGTTGGTTTTTTGAAAAGATCAACAAAATTGACAGACCGCTAGCAAGACTAATAAAGAAGAAAAGAGAGAGGAATCAAATAGATGCAATAAAAAATCATAAAGGGGATATCCCCACTGACCCCACAGAAATACAAACTACCATCAGAGAATACTATAAACACCTCTATGCAAATCAACTAGAAAATCTAGAAGAAATGGATAATTTCCTGGACACTTACACTCTCCCAAGACTAAACCAGGAAGAAGTTGAATCCCTGAATAGACCAATAGCAGGCTCTGAAATTGAGGCAACAATCAATAGCCTACCCACCAAAAAAAGTCCAGGACCAGAGGGATTCACAGCTGAATTCTACCAGAGGTACAAGGAGGAGCTGGTTCCATTCCTTCTGAAACTATTCCAATCAATAGAAAAAGAGGGAATCCTCCCTTACTCATTCTATGAGGCCAACATCATCCTGATACCAAAGCCTGGCAGAGACACAACAAAAAAAGAGAATTTTAGACCAATATCCCTGATGAACATCGATGCAAAAATTCTCAATAAAATACTGGCAAACCAGATTCAGCAGTACATCAAAAAGCTTATCCACCATGATCAAGTGGGCTTCATCCCTGGGATGCAAGGCTGGTTCAACATTCGCAAATCAATAAACATAATCCAGCATATAAACAGAACCAAAGACAAGAACCACATGATTATCTCAATAGATGCAGAAAAGGCTTTTGACAAAATTCAACAGCCCTTCATGCTAAAAACGCTCCATAAATTCGGTATTGATGGAACGTACCTCAAAATAATAAGAGCTATTTATGACAAACCCACAGCCAACATCATACTGAATGGGCAAACCTGGAAATTCCCTTTGAAAACTGGTACAAGACAGGGATGCCCTCTCTCACCACTCCTATTCAACATAGTGTTGGAAGTTCTGGCTAGGGCAATCAGGCAAGAGAAAGAAATCAAGGGTATTCAGTTAGGAAAAGAAGAAATCAAATTGTCCCTGTTTGCAGATGACATGATTGTATATTTAGAAAACGCCATCGTCTCAGCCCAAAATCTCCTTAAGCTGATAAGCAACTTCAGCAAAGTCTCAGGATACGAAATTAATGTGCAAAAATCACAAGCATTCTTATACACCAGTAACAGATAAGCAGAGAGCCAAATCAGGAATGAACTTCCATTCACAATTGCTTCAAAGAGAATAAAATACCTAGGAATCCAACTTACAAGGGATGTAAAGGACCTCTTCAAGGAGAACTACAAACCACTGCTCAGTGAAATCAAAGAGGACACAAACAAATGGAAGAACATACCATGCTCATGGATAGGAAGAATCAATATCGTGAAAATGGCCATACTGCCCAAGATTATTTATAGATTCAATGCCATCCCCATCAAGCTACCAATGAGTTTCTTCACAGAATTGGAAAAAACTGCTTTAAAGTTCATATGGAACCAAAAAAGAGCCCGCATTGCCAAGACAATCCTAAGTCAAAAGGACAAAGCTGGAGGCGTCACGCTACCTGACTTCAAACTATACTACAAGGCTACAGTAACCAAAACAGCATGGTACTGGTACCAAAACAGAGCTATAGACCAATGGAACAGAACAGAGTCCTCAGAAATCATACCACACATCTACAACCATCTGATCTTTGACAAACCTGAGAGAAACAAGAAATGGGGAAAGGATTCCCTATTTAATAAATGGTGCTGGGGAAATTGGCTAGCCATAAGTAGAAAGCTGAAACTGGATCCTTTCCTTACTCCTTATACGAAGATTAATTCAAGGTGGATTAGAGACTTAAATGTTAGACCTAATACCATAAAAACCCTAGAAGAAAATCTAGGTAGTACCATTCAGGACATAGGCATGGGCAAGGACTTCATGTCTAAAACACCAAAGGCAACGGCAGCAAAAGCCAAAATTGACAAATGGGATCTAATTAAACTAAAGAGCTTCTGCACAGCAAAAGAAACTACCATCAGAGTGAACAGGCAACCTACAGAATGGGAGAAAATTTTTGCAATCTACTCATCTGACAAAGGGCTAATATCCAGAATCTACAAAGAACTCAAACAAATATACAAGAAAAAAACAACCCCATCCAAAAGTGGGCAAAGGATATGAACAGACATTTCTCATAAGAAGACATTCATACAGCCAACAGACACATGAAAAAATGCTCATCATCACTCGCCATCAGAGAAATGCAAATCAAAACCACAATGAGATACCATCTCACACCAGTTAGAATGGCAATCATTAAAAAATCAGGAAACAACAGTTGTTGGAGAGGATGTGTAGAAATAGGAACACTTTTACACTGTTGGTGGGATTGTAAACTAGTTCAACCATTATGGAAAACAGTATGGCAATTCCTCAAGGATCTAGAACTAGATGTACCATATGACCCAGCCATCCCACTACTGGGTATATACCCAAAGGATTATAAATTAGTCTACTACAAAGACACATGCACACGTATGTTTATTGCGGCACTATTCACAATAGCAAAGACTTGGAATCAACCCAAATGTCCATCAGTGACAGACTGGATTAAGAAAATGTGGCACATATACACCATGGAACACTATGCAGCCATAAAAAAGGATGAGTTTGCATCCTTTGTAGGGACATGGATGCAGCTGGAAACCATCATTCTTAGCAAACTACCACAAGAACAGAAAACCAAACACCGCATGTTCTCACTCATAGGTGGGAACTGAACAATGAGTTCACTTGGACTCGGGAAGGGGAACATCACACACTGGGACCTATCATGGGGAGGGGAGAGGAGGGAGGGATTGCATTGGGGAGTTATACATGATATAAATGATGAATAGATGGGTGCTGAGGAGTTGATTGGTGCAGCACACCAACATGGCACAAATATACATATGTAACACACCTGCACGTTATGCACATGTACCCTAGAACTTATAGTATAAAAAAAAAAAAAAAAAAAAAAAGAGTTGGGATTACAGGTTAGAGCCACATCGCCTGGCCAAGCAGTCTTTTTTTTTTTCTTTCCTCATAAGTATAAAGGATATTTGCTTTTTTTAAATGAAGAAAATACCATTTTTGAAAATAATAGACTATTATTTGAAACTATAGTTTAATTCTAAAATGCTTCTCTTGGCTGGGTGTGCTGGCTCACACCTTGTAATCCCAACAATTCGGGAAGCTGAGGTGGGAGGATCACTTGAGCTCAGGAGTTTGAGACCAGCCTGAGCAACATAGTGAAACCTCCTCTCTGCAAAAAAATACAAAAGAAACTAGCTGGGAGCTATGGTGAATACCTGTGGTCCCAGTTACTCTGGAGGTTGAGTCAGGAGGATTGTTTTAGCTCCAGAGTTCCAGGCTGCAGTGAGCCGAGATGGTACAAAGTGAGACCCTGTCTTAAATAAATAAATAAATAAATAAATAAATAAATAAATAAATACATAAAAAGGTTCTCAGTTACCACCTCAACAAGGTCTGGGGATAGGGCCTGGATCCTAAATTGCATTTAAGTGAAGGATGGATAGTCTGGATCTACTGTCCAAGCTGAGTAGAGTAATGAACTCATTCATTCATTAGAGACTTCAATATATTTCTTTGGTCAGCACTAATTACTTATCTGACCTAAGCTCTCCTGCTTTCACTGCAGTCATTAGTACTGTCAGGGAGCAAGTACAGTTTTTGAGTTTCCACAAGAATGAGTGATTTTTCAATCTTTCATCAGGTGCCAACTCTTATTCAATAGGTTCATTTGCAGAATCTATCCAATGATAGTGCTAACAAACTGAGACAGTATTTACTACATGCCAAGCACTGTCTAAGAAGCAGTTTACATCCATTAACACAATTACTTTTCATAGGAACCCATTTAGTTTTTCAGAAGAAGAAACTGAGGCCATAAGTAAAATAAATTGCTCAAAGCCACACAGGTGATAAGGAGGTGACATTCAAACACAGGTATTCTGGTTCCATAGTTTGTGCTCCTAAAATACTACACTATTTTGCCTCCAGAAGGCTAAAGAGGATTTTGCTAAATTCCTGATTAGTTAGACTTGCCTGCAGTCAAACGCATTATTATAGCTTGAGCTTTCAGGAAGTTTGGACTGTGTTTTTCAGCGTTCTCTCCGCCCCAAAGCCTCACCTGCGTATTTAAAAGTGAGAGCCCTATAATTTGGTGGTTAATTTCAGGAGCCCAAGCAGTTTGGGAGATGAGATTTTGAAGGGGAGAATAAATAGCACCCTCTTCCCTACCCAAGCTCTGAAGCAATTCAACTGTAGTACAGATAAAGAGTAAAAACAGTATAAAGTACAAAACATTGCCTTTATCCCACATAAATTCTGGCTTGGAGGAGATAGCTTAGTGTGAAATAGTTCCTAGATAATAGAAGCTATTATTTCTCATGCTTGTTCCTACCCCTGTGCTCCCTGGAAGCCCCACTCCTCTGCCAAATTGAAAGCCTACACCTTGTCTAAAGTGAATTCATACAAGTAAATCAGCTGGCCTCATGCCTTTCTTTCCCCTTCTAGCGTATATTGACTTTTGTCTTTCCTGGACTCTTAATTTTCTGTACCAGACCATGTTGTATGATTTCATAATAAATGCTATGTAGCATTCCATGGTCATTTTGTGCTTGTCTCTCCAACTAGAATATATCTTTATGGACAGGACGCGTCTCTCATATGTCATTAAAATAAGATGAGGTGTTTGAATGCACATAGCATAATGTCATGTGCATAGCAGGAGCTCAGAAATACTTTTTCTCTTATTCATCCTCTCCTTTCTGTTTCTCTCTCCCTTTAATTCTCTTTTTGTTCTTTCTCCTTCATATCCACTAAAGCACTTACTGTAGTGCTGAAGTCCCAAGAAGTACTAAATAAATACATGTGAACATAAGTTTACTGTATTTTACTGTCCAGAACCCCCCCTTTTTTCCCTGAGAATGTGAGGTTCCTTTTTGTAAAATACCTGATGTTAAGTTTATTCAAAATCATTCCTTTCTTCCCTCATTAACTCTGAGGAGAGAAATAAGCAATAGCCAAGTTAGAGGCATGTGTTGGAATCAGTTGGACCCTAATAATATGTCTGGCATCCTAATTAGGTTTCCTCTGAATATCCTTGAGTGAATGCTGGACTGTAAATTATGCCAAGATAAGCACTGTGTAGTGTTCTATGCTGTATTTCCAGTACCAAAATGTGGAAACAATACAAATGTCGATCAACTGATAAATAGTTGACCAACAAAAAGTGGTACATCCATACAGTGGAATATTATTCAGTCATAAAAATGTATGGAGTATTGATTCACGAGACATTATATTTGAACCTTGAAAATTTTATGCAAATTATAAGCAATCCAACAAAAAATGCCACTTATTATATGATCCCATTTATATGAAATGTCCAGAATAGGCAAATCTATATAGACAGAAAGTAGAATCATATTTTTTTTTAGGGCCAGGGCGGGGATGAGGACATGGGGAATGGTACTGATAGCTAATGTGTGCAGGATTTCTTTCTTTAAATTTTACTTTAATTCTCCCAAAAACCAAATACTTAAGTATTATTATTCCCATTTTCCAATTAGGAAATTGAAATAGCAAAGGTTAAATAATGTCCAAGGTTATACAAAGTGTGAGTCTAGGCTGGGATTGTCTCCAGTCAGGGTTACTTTTTGGGATGATGCAAATGTTCTTAAGTTGACTGTAGACTGGGCGCAGTGCCTCACGCCTGTAATCCCAGCACCTTGGGAAGCTGAGGCGGGCAGATCACTTGAGGTCAGGAGTTTGAGTGCAGCTTGGGCAACATTGTGAAACCCTGTCTCTACTAAAAATACAAAAATTAGCCGGATGTGGTAGTGCCCACCTGCAGTCCCACCTAGTTGGGAGGCTGAGGCATGAGAATTGCTTGAACCCGGGAGGCAGACTTTGCAGTGAGCCAAGATTGCATCACTGCACTCCAGCCTGGGTGACAGGGCAAGACACTGTCTCAATAATTAACTAACTAGCTAACTAACTAACTAAATAAATAAAGTTGACTGTAATGGTTGTACGTCTCTGTGAATACACTAAAAGCTATTCAATTATATACTTCAAATGATTGAATTTTATTCATGTGAATTTTATGTCAATAAATGAGTTAGCAAACTAATCCCAAAGTATACGCTTAATAAATATTATTACCAGTGAAAAAAGTCAGAAACCTTGGGGATGAGCTTCGAGATTCAGTAATTTTTAAAAGCTTCCAAAGTGATTCTAATATTCAGCTGCAACTAAGCAGCTCTTTGCTAAGTGAATAAATTCCTGAGTTCTGTGTAAGCACTGATTGAATAAATCAGTGAATGGATTGATGACAGGGTTGAGCCTTGCTCCTCTTTTTGTTTTTCTCTTTTTGAGGCAGGGTCTCAGGCTGGAGTGCAGTGGTATGATCACTGGTCACTGTAGCCTCGATCTCCAGGGCTCAAGTGATCCTCCTACCTCAGCCTCCCTAGTAGCTAGGATTATAGGCACATGCCACTGTGCCCAGCTAATGTTTGTAATTTTTTTCTTTTTTTCTTTTTTCTTTTTTTTTGTTGAGACAGGGTTATGCCATGTTGCTCAGACTGATCTTAAACTCCTGGGCTCAAGCAATCCTCCTGCACTGGCCTCCCAAAGTGATGGGATTGCAGGCGTGAGCCACTGCACCCTGCCTAACCTTGCTTCTTTTGCCTGGCTGGGAAAGTCCAAATATCTGGAACATTGCAGGAGATGTCAATTTGATCTGGAAGCTCAATTGTTTCTCATGTCACAGAATGATGTGCAGGGTGGGGTCCTACCAACACTTCCATGACATGCCTATCTGCACCCTGACTTCTGGGTAGTTCAGCAAGTGGGCTGCACATCCTTAGAGAGCATCCGTCAAGGGATTAGAGCTCTTTTCAAGGAAGGAACTCTGTCAACACAAAGCACAATATTATTGCATTTTTATAAAGCTGTATGAATTTTCACATACCATCTGCCTGTTATTTTTACAAGTTCCTGCCTAAAAGTAGGTTTGCATTTATGCTGTCGGAATTTGAAGGCATAATTGTGATAGTGTTCCTTATAATTATTATTGTATTGTCTTCCCAGTGGCTATTTGTTTTATTATGAGTTTTATTTTTCTCCCAGGAAAACCTCCATGAGTGAATCAAATGCATATAAATGAGGGCACTCAGATGCCATCCATAGAGAGCATAAGGTGGTCAGACTCTCAAAGTTAATGAGCTAACGTATTGCTAATCAACCCAGCTTACAACACAATGTAATAGATATAATTAAAATACTGAATAGAATCAAGCATGTAGCATTTTGAACTATTTCTATTCTGCATTCACTTTCATTAAACAGAAGTTAGAAGTGTGTGTGTGTGGCCTTACTCTTTTGTTAGCCATGCCTAATGTCAGCAAACATACTGGAACAGGTACACTGAACTTTTAATCCAGAGCTCTCTAAGCACACATCACTTATATTGACCAGTTATGATTCTTAGCCCTTAGCGCATGATAAAAAAAAAAAAATCCCAGGACAGTTGGGCCTTGCATAACCCAATGTACAGCCCAGACACCAAGCAGCTTTCCTGACTCTGGGTTCAGTGTGACCCTTTCTGGAAGAACTGAAAGGCATGGGCAATGTGCTGTACCCCAGCATGAGGCATGGCAGATAGGACTGCTTGCCTTTAAATGCCAGGCCGAAACTCAGTACCCTGCACAGAACCTGTCATGCCCTGAAATTCTCCTTTCTACAGGGGACTTCTTGCTCTTTTTGGTATGTGGTTTCATTATCTGTTATCCTTTGACCTCACTGGTTCTTGGGCCCCTTACTTTACAGTTAGGCCTTCAGTTCGAACACTCCTGAAATCTCACGGGTTCTGTGAGTTTTTATCAATGCATCTTCTTGTAATATTCATGACAAACTTTGCACCTGCTTAGGTTAAAGATGAGATCTGCCAGATATAGTGATCTTACTTAGTTTACCAAAATTGTCACACACAGATGCACGCACACACACACATTCTAAACTCAACCCTGTAGAGAAGTATAATATGTTCATAGTGGCAACATGGAAAAATCATTTCTAGCAAATCAAAATTTACAGAATCCTGCCCAAAGTACTATATTCTTGATTAATATTAATTAGATGTTAGTGTCCAGTATTATGGAAAATACAAATGCCAAATTCATAGAGAACATCAAGGACAGGTAGTGGGAAGCATAATGAATGCATAGTAGGTGTTCAAAAAATATTTCAATTCATTTCACAGAAAGCAATGATTTAATAATTGCATACAACTGTGGAGACACAAAACAAAATGAAACAAAGCAACAGGCTTCCTCTCAATGGCATGTTTTGATTGGAAGTTCAGAGGAAAATGCAGATTGGAATAATCCTGAAAGACAACTGAGCAACTCTTTTCCAGACTTCAAAAATCTTTGTTAAATCACAAGCATTCCTATACATCAATAACAGACAAACAGAGAGCCAAATCATGAATGAACTCCCATTCACAATTGCTACAAAGAGAATAAAATACCTAGGAATACAACTTACAAGGGATGTGAAGTACTTCAACTTCGTTTTGAAACTTAAAAGGCCCAGTGAAAGGACAGAAAAGGTTTTAAATAAGTCACTTATGTTACTGAACAAAAATTCTAAGAGAAATAAGTCCCTTGCTTACATGGAAAATAAGGAGTGTTAATGAGTTAAGAGTCATTTTAAACATTTTCAGTTAACAGTTGGTGAATTTGAGGTCAGACCGGTTCTCTGCTCTCGAACCCTGTTTTCTGTTGTTTAAGATGTTTATCAAGACAATATGTACACAGCTGAACATAGACCCTTATCAAGAGTTTTTAATTTTGCCCTTTGCCTTGTGATCTTTGTGACCTACTCCCTGTTCATACACCCCCTCCCCTTTTGAAGTCCTTAATAAAAACCTGCTGAAAAATTTTGCTGCTCAGGTGGGCATCGTGATCCTACCGCTATGTGATGTCACCCCTGGGGGCCCAGCTGTAAAATTCCTCTATTTGTACTCTTCCTCTTTATTTTTCAGCTGGTTGACACTTAGAGAAAATAGAAAGAACCTACATTGAAATATTGGGGGTGGGTTCCCCCGATACCCCACTTTTCTGCTTTTCCAGGATCATCTTGTGAAGGGCTCAGTCTATCTCTCTCACTACTGGCACTTAGGAGGTTGAGCTCAGGGATGCTGCTAAATATCTTGCAATATATTTGGTAGCCCTCTAACAACAAAGAATTATGTTAGCCCCAAGTGTCAATAGTTTCATGGTTGAGAAACTCTACTTTATGCTTTCACTTCTCAAATTGCTGTCAGAGGATAGTATACACTATTTTGCAGAGTCAGGGCAAACACCTTCATAAAGCATCATGTTTGTTCATAGATCTTGGGACCCCTTTTCAAGCATTAAAGCAAAAATGGATATTATATAGTCTAGAATACAAAATATTTTAAGATACTACTTTTAAAACAGTTTTATGGGCACATATACACCATGGAATACTATGCAGCCATAAAAAAGGATGAGTTCATGTCCCTTGTAGGGACATGGATGAAGCTGGAAACCATCATTTTCAGCAAACTATCGTAAGGACAAAAAACCAAACACTGCATGTTCTCACTCGTAGGTGGGAACTGAACAATGAGAACACTTGGACACAGGGAAGGGGAATATCACACACTGGGGCCTGTCATGGGGTGGGGGAAGGGGGGAGGGATAGCATTAGGAGATGTACCTAATGTAAATGACGAGTTAATGGGTGCAGCACACCAACATGGCACATGTATACATATGTAACAAACCTGTACATTGTGCATGTGTACCCAAGAACTTAAAGTATAATTACAAACACAAACAAAAACAAAACCATGCATGGGGCCTGTAGCCCCTTTGTTTTGGACAATGCCACCCATTTGGAATGGCTGTATTTACCTAATGCCTGTACCCCCATTGTATCTAAGAAGTAACTAACTTGCTTTTGATTTTATAGGCTCATAGGCAGAAGGGACTTGCTTTGTCTCAGATGAGACTTTGGACAGTGAACTTCTGAGTTAATGCTGAAATGAGTTAAGACTTTGGGGGACTGTTGGGAAGGCATGATTGGTTTTGAAATGTGAGGACATGAGACTTGGGAGGGGCCAAAGGTGGAATGATATGGTTTGGATATATTCTCACCCAAATTTCATCTCAAATTCCCACATGTTGTGGGAGGGACCTCGTGGGAGGTAACTGAATCACAGGGGCAGGTCTTTCCCATGCTGTTCTCATTATAGTGAGTAAGTCTCATGATATCTGATGGTTATTGTAAAGGATGTACAAGCTCTTTGCTTGCTGCCATCCTTGTAAGATGTGACTTGCTCCTCCTTGCCTTCTGCCATGATTGTGAGGCTTCCCCAGCCACATGGAACTGTAAGTCCAATTAAACTTCTTTCTTTTGTAAACAACAACAACAAAACAACAACAACAAAACAACAAAATTTCATAAATTCTACTCACATAGTATTATCATCAGGATTAGAAGTATTATGGTAGGCAGTTAACTTTTTGTACTGTGGTAAAAGACATAGAACATAATATTTATCATTTTAACAATTTTCAAGTGTACAGTTCAGTGGCATTAAGTAAATTCACATTGTTGTACAATCATCACCACTATGCTTCTCTAGAACTTTCTCATCTTCCCAAGCTGAAACTCCTTACTCATTAAATGCTAACTTCTTATTCCCTCCTCCCCCAAGACCTGGCACCCATCATTCTGTCTCTACGAGTTTGACTATTCTAGGTATTGGATATAAGTGGAATCAGATTATTCCTTCTGTGACTGGCATATTTTACTTATAATGATGTCTTCAAGGTTCATCTATGTTCTAGCATGTGTCAGTATTTCCCTCCTTTTAAAAGCTGAAAAATATTCCATTGTGTTCATGTACCACATTTTGTTTATCCGTTCATCTGTTGATGGACACTGGGTTGCTTCTGCATTTTTAGCTATTGTGATTGGTATACTAATGTCCACTTGAATCCCTGCTTTCAATTCTCTAGGTTATATCCCCAGAAGGGGAATTGCTTTCTATGTTTTTTTGAGGGACTGCCATACCATTTTCCACAGCAGCTGCATCATTTTACAATCCCACCAGCAATACACAGCAGTTCTAATTTCTCTACAACTTCACCAACACTTCGGTTTTTTTGGAGGGGGTGGAGAGGTGGGCGGCGGTTGTTGTTATTAATAGCCACACTAGCACATGTGAAGTGGTTGTGCATTGTGGTTTTGTTTTCCATATCCTTAATGATTTGTGATGGTGAGCAGCTTTTGATGTGTCTATCTGCCATTTGTATACCTCTTTAAAGAAACGGCTATTCAAGTCCTTTGCCCATTTTAAAATTGGGTTTTTTTTGTTTGTTTGTTTTTGTGTTTGTTGTATTGTAATGACAAAACTCTTGAAGTACAAGTTTGAATCTGCGCTGCTTTCTGGCTCTGTCTCCAGAGCACTAGGGCTCACTCTTTCTTGGAATTCAGCAAAGACCTTGGGATCTTGGCTTTCAGCTCTTGGTCATTTGTTGATGAATTTAGCACTAATAATTTAATGGCTGATGATAGGCTAATGCATGACCTAATACATTAAACTTACATGTGTGGTTCCTAGAAAAGATGATGTCTTAACTCAAATAAATGAGTTCCAGTTGGTGAAACTACTGCCACATAAGGGAAATTATCTTTGAGTAGAGCAACTTTGTTTCTCACTCCATACCATTTAGGCGGTCCTGCACTCACGAATTTGATTTTACAAATTGCATGTGTCCTTTCCAACTTTTTGCCCCTATATACAATAGAAGAAAAACTAATAACCCTCACATTTGTATTGGGTTCATCAGAATGAGCTTGAGGGCATGTTTTTCCTTACTTTAACAACAGATTAAGAGTTCGCTTATAACATGATGCTGTGCTGCTTCTTTTTCTGATTGTTTGAATTCATACATAAAAACTGAGTAGGTCTGAACTGAAAGATTTTGTTTCCACATGTCAGAAACTGAAACTCACCCAAATATGTTGGAATTCTGTGCACGGGCAATCAGAGCTGCCATGCCTTTTTAATGGAATGGGCATCTGCCTCATTTGCTCCTATGATCAAGTTCGTGCGTATATCTTCCTCAGGATAATCACAGATGAGATTTCTATAGTGCTTACTATCTGCCAGATATTGTGGTGACTCCTCTCTCTCTGTCATCAAATGGCTTGGAACCTACTTCCAGAGCTTTCACTGCCATGTTTCTAGGGTTTCTTCTCCCAAAGGCAAACTGCACCATTACTGTGCATACCTCTGCACTGAAGAAGTGGTTCTTCTGAGGACTGTAGATCATACTCAGATTAGAGTGTCCACCCATATACATAAAAGACAGGATGGTGCAGTATTGAGCTAGGAGAAGAAGGGGGTGGGCTGACTTTCCTTTGTGAAAGGAAAATAAATCTCGATACCCTCCAAATCACTAAGCCAAAGGGAAAAGTCAAGCTGGGAATTGCTTAGGGCAAACCTGCCTCCCATTCTATTCAAATAAAAGATTGCTACTAAGATAAAAACACAAAAACAAACAAACAAACAAACAAAACAAAACTACATACCTCCCTCACAATTTGTGGACAAATGACAGACAGAACTCAAAGTCATCCCTGTGCTCACTGAGATAAATGCATATGTGATTGCTTCCTATGGCAAAGCTAATCAGAAACTCAAAAGAATGCAACCGTTTGTCTCTTACCTACCTATGACCTGGAATCCCCCTCCCTGCTTCCAGTTGTCCTGCCTTTCCAGACTGAACCAATGCACATCTTACATATATTGATTGATGTCTCATGTTTCCCTAAAATGTCTAAAACCAAGCTGTGCTCCGATCACCTTGGGCATATATCGTCAGGACCTCCTGAGGTTGTGTCACAGGCACGTGTCCTTAACCTTGGCAAAATAAACTTTCTAAATTGGTTGAGGCTTGTCTCAGGTATTTTGGGCTCACACCTTGTACCACCAAATTCTTGTGAAGAACTCTGAGGAATCATGGAATTCTGCAAACCTGGACTTCCAAGTTGTTACAAAGGTATGTTTATAAAGGTAAGAGAGTTAAACATGTTTTATTCATCAGTTTGTTAACCTTTTTTAGACTTATGGTATGTGGACCTCCATTTTTACTCTTGCCCCAGTTTTCCAGAAATGTTAGGGGCAGGTGTATTTTAGGCTTTGTGTTTGTTAGCCAGAAGTTCTGAAAAGTCTACCAGTGAAATTGAGTAGTAGTGGTTGGTGGAGGTGAGGGAAGAAGAGAAGGAGGACAAATACTTGTCTGGGCTTCTCATTTTCCATTTAACTGGAAAATTCCAGTAAAATGAATGGCTTAGTACTGTAAACTCTGGAACCAGACACTCTCTGTTTTAATCTTGCCTATGCATTGTGCTAGCTGTATAACCGTAGGCAAGTCACTTAACCCCTATGTTTTTCAGTGTTCTCATCTGTAAAATGGGGAGGACATTAATCTATCTTGTATGATATTAACATGCTTAAAACAGTTCTTCATAAGTTGTATGTTCCATGGGTTTGCTTTTTAAAATTATTTTCATTTGAGCATAGTGCGACATGGTATGCAAAGATTCTGAGGAATCTCTACACAGGGGCATTCCTATTCAGTCCCCAGGATAATATGAGCACCCCAGATGATGATCAAAGTGAAACAAGTTATTCTGAATGTGGGCTTCCCTAAAGGGTGGGAGGAGGAAAATTTGGTTGGGGCATGCCTGTCACTTGTTTTTGGCCTCCCAGAGTAGTAGGAAGGCCTGGGTAGTGATCTCTTCTGGGCAAGTGTTTATGGTGAGAGTCCCTGGAGGGTTGGTGAGCCTCTGCTTGGAGGGCTGGGTAGTCACCTGCCCCATTATAGGCCAAGACTATAAGATGGACAGCAGTGTTCCTCTGTTCCTGACGTCACTTCCTATTGACCTTGGCATCTTTGGAATTGGCTAGGCAGAGGCTGTGGCCACATTTGAATAACACAATACTGAAATAATGTGCCATGGAGGCCACATAATAGTTTCTAAGGTCCATCGCCCCAAAGCAGTAGTGACTTCAGCCAGATCAAACTTTCAGGTTGGAATGTTTCCTACTGGGCACCTTCAGAACCCAAGGTTGTGGAGTTCTGTCACAGCCAGCTGCATCAGTAAGGGATGACTGGCAGGGTTTATGGACCCCAGTAAGCACTCCTGATGGTTTCTATCTATATTCTATAAAAGACTGAACTTTCTTTCTTAATTTTAATTTTTTAATTTTACTTTAAGTTCTGGGATACATGTGCTGAATGTGCAGGTTTGTTACATAGGTGTACATGTGTCATGGTGGTTTGTTGCACCTATCAACCTATCATCTAGGTTTTAAGCCTTGCATGCATTAGATATTTGTCCTAATGCTCTCCCTCTCCTTTTCCCTCACCCTCTGACAGGCCCCAGTGTGTGATGTTCCCCTCCCTGTGTCCATGAATTCTCACTGTCAACATCCACTTATGATTGAGAACGTGTGGTGTTTGGTTTTCTGTTCCTGTGTTAGTTTGCTGAGGTTGATGGTTTCCAGCTTCATCCATGTCCCTGCAAAGGACATGAAGTCATTCTTTTTTTATGGCTGCATAGTATTCCATGGTGCATATGTACCACATTTTCTTTATCCAGTCTATCATTGATGGGCATTTTGGTTGGTTCCAAGTCTTTGCTATTGTAAGTAGTGCTGCAATAAACATACGTGTGCATGTGAACAGACTGAATTTTCTACACTGAAACAGATGGGATCTCAGGACTATTGTGATTTCTGTAATAGGGTTAATGTGACCTTATTTGTATTCACTGGTTGGCAAGGCCCAGGACATTTGGGTTCCCCCATATTTTTAAAGAATGAAAAGACATGGTTAGATTTGAGACTTTGGACATGCTGGTATCTGTGGAAATGAGGTGGGAGTTTAAGAGAAGTAGCAGTTAAGAAATGATTATAGTAGTATTCTGGTGCTAAATGATGAGGGACTAAACTAAGACAGTGACAGTAGGGATGGAGTGGAGGGGGGAGTTTTTTTCCTATAAGTTATTGGGGCATAGGTGGTATTTGGTTACATGAGTAAGATTTTTAGTGGTGATTTGTGAGAATTTGATGCACCCATCACCCGAGCAGTATACACTCTACCGTATTTGTAGTCTTTTATACCTCGCCCCCCTCCCACTCTTCCCCCAAAGTCCCCAAAGTCCATTGTATCATTCTTATGCTTTTGTGTCCTCATAGCTTAGCTCCCGCATATCAATGAGAACATACAATGCTTGGTTTTCCATTGCTGAGTTACTTCACTCAGAATAATAGTCTCCAATCTCATCCAGATTATTGCAAATGCTGTTAAAGATGTGAATCTCTAATGGTGGCAGTTTCTAATTACATGGAATAGAGGGAAGTGGCTTGCAGAGAGGATATTTAATTCTTATAAAAGGAAAAACAAAAACTCAGAAATCTTAATAGATTTGACTGATGCCATAGTGAGGAAGAGATGAGATCATTTTCTATTCTTTTATCCCAAACTACCACTCCTTCACTCTCCCTAGTTTCCTTGTCTCTGCTGGAACCCCTGCTATGCATCATTGCATGTCCACAAAGCCCCATCACTAGCCATCTGGGTGATTGATAATGGTTTTGCTTTGGACTTCAGGCTGTGTCTGCTTGGCTGTGTCTTCTGTGTCCTCTACTCTGGGGTGGATTTCCCACAGTCAGGCTACAGCCTCTTCTCACGGCTGCACTGTCTGGTTGCCAGTAAACTACGTTGATTTGAGGATAAATTCCAAAGTGTGATAATCACCTATGAAAACAAATGGTGTAAAGATGGAACAAGTGACAGTTGAAATGTGTTTACCCCTGCTGGGGTTCTTGTTTTGGTGACAGAAAGTGTGTATAATGTTAGGTAGGCTGTCCCAGACTGTGGATAAGAACATTATCTTTGAAGAGATCCTATAATAAGAGGAAAGATAATTAGGATTTGGGAAAGTGGCCAAGGGGTGAGGAAGGAAATATGTAGCAGCAGATAATATAATTTTACATGGGGATGGGAGCACAGGAAATCTGACTTTTTAAATGCAAAGTTTGAGACTTTAATCATAATAACAAGAGAAGCTACTGTGTCGTAAGCAGTTTCTAGGCATTATATCTCATTTCATCCTCTAACAACCTGTAAGGTAGCTACTAATATTATCCCCAGTTTGCAGATGGGATAATCGAGGCTTAAAGAAGTAAATTAACTCTCATGAGGTCACATAGCTAGTATGGTGTAGAGTTCGCAATGGCACTTGGGCCAAATTTGTCTCCACAGATCTCTGGTTAGCATTTACTAGAGGCCAGGCACTTTACATGTAATGTACCATTTAAGCCTTACAGTAGTGCTATGATATAGCTGCTATTAGGATCCTAAATTTATAGATGAGGAAACAGCCACATATAGAATTTTAAAACCCTGCCTATTTAATAAATTACAGTTAATGCTCTTATCCAGCATGCCATAAGCACAAGGCACACTACACGAGGCTAAAGGGAAATTCAAAAGTAAAAAATTGATGTAAGATTTAAGATTAGGAGTGGATCGTTGAGAGGCCAAGGCATAAGTCACAGCTAACAGAGTCATAAAGTGGGAGATGGGTTTGATAAGGCCACATGTAGCTTCTTGATTTAGACTCTTTTAATCATTGAATGAACTCCATTATCCAACCGGGATTTAGGATGAATCCTGACAGCCCATAGCACCTTTTGAAGAAGGTGACTAATTTGGATGGTTCACTAATATTATGTATCAGGTCATATGCAACATTTAATTTATGGCTTTGTCCATAATCTTGAAACAAAATGGGACCCAGTGATAATTTAGTAAACATTAATCCTATAAGTTCCTATGAGTTATGGGTCCCACTACCCCTCCCATCTCATCTATGACTGACTTTCATATACTGCTCTAGCACTCCTGGACTTCTTGCTGTACTTTGAATAATACAAGTTCCTACTTACTGTAGCCCAATGCCTAGTAAGTGTTTGGCATATAGAAGGCACTTAACAAATATTTGTTGAATGATATTAGGCTCTTAGTATAAATGGAAGAGATGGGATATGTGGTACAGGTAGAGGAATTTACCTTAGGTAGGAGGAATGCTTAGTTCCTTTATCATAACAGGAAGAAAGGAGAATAATAATAATGTCTAATATATCAGGCAGTTAAATAGGTCTTACTATGAACTGGGCACTTTACATATATTAACTCATTAAATTTATAATCTTGTTAATTAGGTACTATTATTCCTTTTTTATAAAAAACAAAAAAGCACAGAAAGCCTATGTGATATGACAAAATTCCCAGTTCCTATGTGGTAGAGCTGGCTTTTAACTGAAAAATCCAGTGGTGTAGGTAGGCTTTTTTGTTTATAATCAGGTAAAGGAGAGGATTTATGTCTAATGGCTTCAATTTTCTCTGTAATCTGTGCAAAGAGAAGGAGGAGGATGGAGTCAAGGAGTGGAGGTTTGAGGAAAATGGAGGAATTTGAAGTAGTCTGTGGAGAGTGGGAAGTGGAATCGATCAAAGATCTGCAATTAGGATGGCATATGGCATTGAGAGCATGTATGAGGTTGGCAGTCATGAAGGTGTATGTTCCAAGTCTTTCTCTTGTGTAACTTTATCCAGCAGGTAGTTATCAATCTGACACAGGTATGGTGAAAGTGGACAATAGCATTCTTCCAGATTTTGCCAGATGGATAAAATGAAATGACAGAGAGGTGAGGGAGTTTAGGATGTTTACAAGAGTTATTCAAAGGACCAAGGGGAGGGATCCAATGGACAAAAAGCAAAGTAAAGAAAAACTTAGCTGATGGATTGGGAAAAAGTGATTAAGTCAAAGGACTGGAGATCTTAATGAAGTCAAAGAATGGTTGTAGTGGAAGTACTTGAACATACAAAGTGGAAAAAGGAGAGGTTATGGACAGAGAAGGGGATGATGGAGTTAGTGATATGAAAGGTGAAGAAGATTCAAGAATCTTAGGGATGGGTGGTTAAAACGGGGTGCAAGGGAAGGTCAATAGAAATGAGGAGGTCAAGGAACTAAGAAGCCAGGAGTTTGGAAATCCATCTATATTGATATTGATATTATTGAGAACAGTGACAGGGCTTGGGTAGGGTTGGAAGATGCCAAGGTCTGATAAGTGAAGGAATTGTTGACAGTGACACGAAGAGAGAGGCTGGTATAGTCAGAAGATATAAGCCAAAAGGAAGGTTTACAGGAGAAAAGAGGACTAGGAATAGCAATGGCGAACATAGATGACACGTAGTAATCTTCTTGGCCCTGAGGTAGTTGAGGTGTGAGAAAATAATCAGCCACCACTGGAGAGTGCTGCAGGAAAAGCAGGGTTTGGATTCCATGATGTATTTCAGTTTCTATGTACCTGCAGATTCTCTTCCTTGTTTTTCTCTCCCTTGATTATGTGTTATATATTGATCAGGGCGTGTGTGTGTGTATGCACATGCATTATCATATTAAACAAGACTCAGGCAATCATTGATCGTTTCTTAGAAAAATTCTATTTCAGATGATAAACTTTCACCTTGTTAAGAAAATGTCTTCTCAGGTGCTGTCCAATAGCTCACATTGGAACTATTTACAGCAGGTTTAGGTGGAGATAATTTTTGAAAATAATCCCCTCTAAAAAGCCTAAAGCTCTTCTGTACCAGCCTGGAGATGTCAGAGAGCTGTAGGGAGAGTTCTGAATATCTAGGAGCAGAAGTGGGCCTGCTGTGTGTGTTTCACACAAAGCAGTGCCTTGAGGGGTCCAGTTAGCTGCTGCCTTCAGCACAGTTACTTCAATTAACTTGTTGGAGAGTTAAATGTCTGATAAGCTGGAGTATTTCCTGGACCCGTGGTGGGAAATGACATCCTCTTATCTTCAAGATTCTTTTTGAGGGTGATATGAGAGAGAGAGAGAGAGAGAGAGAGAGAGAGAGAGAGAGAGAGAGAGAGAGAGAGAGAGAGAGAGAGAGAGAGAGAGAGAGAGAGAGAGAGAGAGAGAGAGAAGAGAGAGGAGAGAGAGGAGAGAGAGAATGAGAGAACAAGAGCTAACTCAGGTGCCATTTCAAGCAAACAGCCCTGCTCTATTTAGTCTCCTTGACAATGAACAAGTACCAAGTGTTGGATTGTAGTTAGATCTCATCTCCTTTAATCCAGTCCTCATCTGGGCTTGCCTGGCTTAATTAGTTCTGGAGATTTCGTCAGCATAGCAACAAACTTGCCTGGAAAACTGAGGCAAGAGTTAAAACTGTGCTAAACCCAGGACAAGCAGGGAGCCAGGGCATGTGGTGTCTGTTAAGTTTTCTTTTGTCTATTCTCAGGATCTTCTTCTGTAAGGGTTTTTGGGTTGAATTCAGAAGCAGGACATTTTTACATAGTCATTTTGAAACAGATGGGCATTGAGAGATCTCTGTTAAAATTATAAAAGGACTGGTTATTTTTAAATATCAATAATATTTACAAGACACATCCTTGACCTTTGAGTCAGCCTAACTTGTACCCCGTGCTGAGACCCTTTCACTGTATAGTTTGCTACTTGGTAGTATGGAATAATGGTTAAGCTAGGTTAAGTTAGATCCCATCATATGTTCAAGTCCTGTCTCTGCCACTTCTCACTCATGTGATCTCAGGACAGATACATGATCTCTCTCAGCCTTAATTTCCTCTTCTGTAAAATGGGAATGATAGTAGTTTTGGGATCTATATGAGTTAGCATAGTACCTTAGTAAATGTTTAGTCAGTATCATCTTATTATCACTTTATTTAGTAGTTTTAAAATTTTTATGAGTATATATTAATTTAGTCATCAATAGAGCAATAAAGATTTTCAAAAAGGCTGTTAGAATTGGGTTAGCCTCTTGTCCTATTTTAGAAAGTCACTACAAAGAAATGTACTGTTATTAAGTGTATGTATATTTAGTAAGAGTTCTTCAGGAACTGTTTAGTCTGGAATTGAAAATAATGAATCATGTTGCAGTTCACTGATCTTTCCTCTAACACTGTGTAGTAGATATTTGATAACATAAAATTTGTATGATTAGGAAGCCTACAAAACTCAGAGGTGCCCATCTTCTAGATTTTCTAGTGGAAAACTGTAAGTTTTATTGTCAAGCAGTTAAATTAATCACTAAAACTAAATCGTAACTCTGAAGAAGCACTAGAAAAATTTTGTCAAGGAGACTATTCAGGCAGGAAGTGAATTCCCGGGCACTCTGCTCAGAATGAGTAATTGCCCTTTTTGAGGTGAGCACATGGAATAACCATGGACTCTTGGTTAAATATGGAGCGAATGCAAGATGTGTCTGACCCTTGCCTTATCTCCAACCTCGTCTGTGATTCTATTTTGCACATTACTTAGTCATTAAAGAAACCAAAAGCAAAAGGGTCATGGGGGCTTGTTTTTAGGCTTCATAAAAATGATTGAATCAGGAAGGGAGTATCAAAATATCACCTCCCACAGGCTAGCACTATCATTGACTTGAGGACCAGAGGAGACAATCAGCCACATTTCGGTACCAGTCTTCAGTCCCCTTTCCCTCTCATTCTCTACCCCTTTCTCCTGCATACCTGTTCAGGGCTTTCATCAATCAGGTTTTCCCTGGCTCTCCTCAGTGGTGCTCCTTCTGCAATGCCTTCACTCAAAGTGCCTTAGAGTCCGCCTTCGTCCTTCATCCCTCCTCTTCACTAACCGATCAGTTTTGTCCTGTAGCTGGCTGATAGGATATAGTATTACACATACTGTGTCAGTAGCTGATCATGCTTAAATTTTATTTTTTATTTATTTATTTTTTTACTTTTTTATTTTTATTTATTTTATTATTTATTTATTTATTTATTTATTTTTTTATACTTTAAGTTCTAGGGTACATGTGCATAACGTGCAGGTTTGTTACATATGTATACTTATGCCATGTTGGTGTGCTGCACCCATCAACTCGTCAGCACCCATCAATTCATCATTTATATCATGTATAACTCCCCAATGCAATCCCTCCCTCCTCTCCCCTCCCCCCTCCCCATGATAGGCCCCAGTGCGTGATGTTCCCCTTCCCGAGTCCAAGTGATCTCATTGTTCAGTTCCCACCTATGAGTGAGAACATGCTGTGTTTGGTTTTCTGTTCTTGTGATAGTTTGCTAAGAATGATGGTTTCCAGCTGCATCCATGTCCCTACAAAGGACGCAAACTCATCCTTTTTTATGGCTGCGTAGTATTCCATGGTGTATATGTGCCACATTTTCTTAATCCAGTCTGTCACAGATGGACATTTGGGTTGATTCCAAGTCTTTGCTATTGTGAATAGTGCCGCAATAAACATACGTGTACATGTGTCTTTGTAGTAGAATAATTTATAATCCTTTGGGTATATACCCAGTAGTGGGATGGCTGGGTCATATGGTACATCTAGTTCTAGATCCTTGAGGAATTGCCATACTGTTTTCCATAATGGTTGAACTAGTTTACAATCCCACCAACAGTGTAAAAGTGTTCCTATTTCTCCACATCCTCTCCAACACCTGTTGTTTCCTGACTTCTTAATGATTGCCATTCTAACTGGTGTGAGATGGTATCTCATTGTGGTTTTGATTTGCATTTCTCTGATGGCCAGTGATGATGAGCATTTTTTCATGTGTCTGTTGGCTGTATGAATATCTTCTTTTGAGAAATGTTTGTTCATATCCTTTGCCCATTTTTTGATGGGGTTGTTTGTTTTTTTCTCGTATATTTGTTTGAGTTCTTTGTAGATTCTGGAAATTAGCCCTTTGTCAGATGAGTAGGTTGCAAAAATTTTCTCCCATTCTGTAGGTTGCCTGCTCACTCTGATGGTAGTTTCTTTTGCTGTGCAAAAGCTCTTTAGTTTAATGAGATCCCATTTGTCAATTTTTGCTTTTGCTGCCGTTGCTTTTGGTGTTTTAGACATGAAGTCCTTGCCCATGCCTATGTCCTGAATGGTACTACCTAGATTTTCTTCTAGGGTTTTTATGGTATTAGGTCTAACATTTAAGTCTCTAATCCATCTTGAATTAATCTTCGTATAAGGAGTAAGGAAAGGATCCAGTTTCAGCTTTCTACTTATGGCTAGCCAATTTTCCCAGCACCATTTATTCAATAGGGAATCCTTTCCCCATTTCTTGTTTCTCTCAGGTTTGTCAAAGATCAGATGGCTGTAGATGTGTGGTATTATTTCTGAGGACTCTGTTCTGTTCCATTGGTCTATAGCTCTGTTTTGGTACCAGTACCATGCTGTTTTGGTTACTGTAGCCTTGTAGTATAGTTTGAAGTCAGGTAGCGTGACGCCTCCAGCTTTGTCCTTTTGACTTAGGATTGTCTTGGCAATGCGGGCTCTTTTTTGGTTCCATATGAACTTTAAAGCAGTTTTTTCCAATTCTGTGAAGAAACTCATTGGTAGCTTGATGGGGATGGCATTGAATCTATAAATAACCTTGGGCAGTATGGCCATTTTCACGATATTGATTCTTCCTATCCATGAGCATGGTATGTTCTTCCATTTGTTTGTGTCCTCTTTGATTTCACTGAGCAGTGGTTTGTAGTTCTCCTTGAAGAGGTCCTTTACATCCCTTGTAAGCTGGATTCCTAGGTATTTTATTCTCTTTGAAGCAATTGTGAATGGAAGTTCATTCCTGATTTGGCTCTCTGCTTGTCTGTTACTGGTGTATAAGAATGCTTGTGATTTTTGCACATTAATTTTGTATCCTGAGACTTTGCTGAAGTTGCTTATCAGCTTAAGGAGATTTTGGGCTGAGACGATGGGGTTTTCTAAATATACAATCATGTCATCTGCAAACAGGGACAATTTGACTTCTTCTTTTCCTAACTGGATACCCTTGATTTCTTTCTCTTGCCTGATTGCCCTAGCCAGAACTTCCAACACTATGTTGAATAGGAGTGGTGAGAGAGGGCATCCCTGTCTTGTGCCAGTTTTCAAAGGGAATTTTTCCAGTTTTTGCCCATTCAGTATGATATTAGCTGTGGGTTTGTCATAAATAGCTCTTATTAATTTGAGGTACGTTCCATCAATACGGAATTTATTGAGCGTTTTTAGCATGAAGGGCTGTTGAATTTTGTCAAAAGCCTTTTCTGCATCTATTGAGACAATCATGTGGTTCTTGTCTGTGGTTCTGTTTATATGCTGGATTACGTTTATTGATTTGCGAATGTTGAACCAGCCTTGCATCCCAGGGATGAAGCCCACTTGATCATGGTGGATAAGCTTTTTGATGTGCTGCTGAATCCGGTTTGCCAGTATTTTATTGAGAATTTTTGCATCAATGTTCATCAGGGATATTGGTCTAAAATTCTCTTTTTTGTTGTGTCTCTGCCAGGCTTTGGTATTAGGATGATGTTGGCCTCATAAAATGAGTTAGGGAGGATTCCCTCTTTTTCTATTGATTGGAATAGTTTCAGAAGGAATGGTACCAGCTCCTCCTTGTACCTCTGGTAGAATTCAGCTGTGAATCCATCTGGTCCTGGACTTTTTTTGGTGGGTAGGCTATTAATTGTTGCCTCAATTTCAGAGCCTGCTATTGGTCTATTCAGGGATTCAACTTCTTCCTGGTTTAGCCTTGGGAGAGTGTAAGTGTCCAGGAAATTATCCATTTCTTCTAGATTTTCTAGTTGATTTGCGTAGAGGCGTTTATAGTATTCTCTGATGGTAGTTTGTATTTCTGTGGGGTCAGTGGTGATATCCCCTTTATCATTTTTATTGCATCTATTTGATTCCTCTCTCTTTTCTTCTTTATTAGTCTTGCTAGCGGTCTGTCAATTTTGTTGATCTTTTCAAAAAACCAACTCCTGGATTCATTGATTTTTTGGAGGGTTTTTTGTGTCTCTATCTCCTTCAGTTCGGCTCTGATCTTAGTTATTTCTTGCCTTCTGCTAGCTTTTGAATGTGTTTGCTCTTGCCTCTCTAGTTCTTTTAATTGTGATGTTAGAGTGTCAATTTTAGATCTTTCCTGCTTTCTCTTGTGGGCATTTAGTGCTATAAATTTCCCTCTACACACTGCTTTAAATGTGTCCCAGAGATTCTGGTATGTTGTATCTTTGTTCTCATTGGTTTCAAAGAACATCTTTATTTCTGCCTTCATTTCGTTATGTACCCAGTAGTCATTCAGGAGCAGGTTGTTCAGTTTCCATGTAGTTGAGCGGTTTTGATTGAGTTTCTTAGTCCTGAGTTCTAGTTTGATTGCACTGTGGTCTGAGAGACAGTTTGTTATAATTTCTGTTCTTGTACATTTGCTGAGGAGTGCTTTACTTCCAATTATGTGGTCAATTTTGGAATAAGTGCGATGTGGTGCTGAGAAGAATGTATATTCTGTTGATTTGGGGTGGAGAGTTCTATAGATGTCTATTAGGTCCGCTTGGTGCAGAGATGAGTTCAATTCCTGGATATCCTTGCTAACTTTCTGTCTCGTTGATCTGTCTAATGTTGACAGCGGAGTGTTGAAGTCTCCCATTATTATTGTATGGGAGTCTAAGTCTCTTTGTAAGTCTCTAAGGACTTGCTTTATGAATCTGGGTGCTCCTGTATTGGGTGCATATATATTTAGGAGAGTTAGCTCTTCCTGTTGAATTGATCCCTTTACCATTATGTAATGGCCTTCTTTGTCTCTTTTGATCTTTGATGGTTTAAAGTCTGTTTTATCAGAGACAAGGATTGCAACCCCTGCTTTTTTTTGTTCTCCATTTGCTTGGTAGATCTTCCTCCATCCCTTTATTTTGAGCCTATGTATGTCTCTGCATGTGAGATGGGTCTCCTGAATACAGCAGACTGATGGGTCTTGACTCTTTATCCAGTTTGCCAGTCTGTGTCTTTTAATTGGAGCATTTAGTCCATTAACATTTAAGGTTAATATTGTTATGTGTGAACTTGATCCTGCCATTATGATATTAACTGGTTATTTTGCTCGTTAGTTGATGCAGTTTCTTCCTAGCCTCGATGGTCTTTACATTTTGGCATGTTTTTGCGATGGCTGGTACCGGTTGTTCCTTTCCATGTTTAGGGCTTCCTTCAGGGTCTCTTGTAAGGCAGGCCTGGTGGTGACAAAATCTCTAAGCATTTGCTTATCTGTAAAGGATTTTATTTCTCCTTCACTGATGAAACTTAGTTTGGCTGGATATGAAATTCTGGGTTGAAAATTCTTTTCTTTAAGAACGTTGAATATTGGCCCCCACTCTCTTCTGGCTTGTAGAGTTTCTGCCGAGAGATCTGCTGTTAGTCTGATGGGCTTCCCTTTGTGGGTAACCCGACCTTTCTCTCTGGCTGCCCTTAAGATTTTTTCCTTCATTTCAACTTTGGTGAATCTGGCAATTATGTGTCTTGGAGTTGCTCTTCTGGAGGAGTATCTTTGTGGCGTTCTCTGTATTTCCTGAATTTGAATGTTGGCCTGCCCTACTAGGTTGGGGAAGTTCTCCTGGATGATATCCTGAAGAGTGTTTTCCAACTTGATTCCATTTTCCCCCTCACTTTCAGGCACCCCAATCAGACGTAGATTTGGTCTTTTTACGTAATCCCATACTTCTTGCAGGCTTTGCTCATTTCTTTTTCTTCTTTTTTCTTTTGGTTTCTCTTCTCGCTTCATTTCATTCATTTGATCTTCAATCGCTGATACTCTTTCTTCCAGTTGATCGAGTCGGTTACTGAGGCTTGTGCATTTGTCACGTATTTCTCGTGTCATGGTTTTCATCTCTGTCATTTCGTTTATGACCTTCTCTGCATTAATTAGTCTAGCTGTCAATTCTTCCACTCTTTTTTCAAGATTTTTAGTTTCTTTGCGCTGGGTACGTAATTCCTCCTTTAGCTCTGATAAGTTTGATGGACTGAAGCCTTCTTCTCTCCTCTCGTCCAAGTCATTCTCTGACCAGCTTTGATCCGTTGCTGGCGATGGGCTGCGCTCCTTTGCAGGGGGAGATGAGCTCTTATTTTTTGAATTTCCAGCTTTTCTGCCCTGCTTCTTCCCCATCTTTGTGGTTTTATCTGTCTCTGGTCTTTGATGGTGGTGACGTACTGATGGGGTTTTGGTATAGGTGTCCTTCCTGTTTGATAGTTTTCCTTCTGACAGTCAGAAGGACTGTCTGTTGGTCTGTTGGAGATTGCTTGAGGTCCACTCCAGACCCTGTTTGCCTGGGTATCAGCAGCTGAGGTTGCCGAAGATAGAATATTGCTGAACAGCGAGTGTACCTGTCTGATTCTTCCTTTGGAAGTTTCCTCTCAGGGGTGTACTCCACCCTGTGAGGTGTGGGGTGTCAGACTGCCCCTAGTGGGGGATTTCTCCCAGCTAGGCTACTCTGGGGTCAGGGACACACCTGAGCAGGCAGTCTGTCCATTCTCAGATCTCAACCTCCGCGTTGGGAGATCCACAGCTCTCCCCAAAGCTGTCAGACAGAGTCGTTCGCGTCTGCACCGGCTCCCGCTACTTCCCCTGTTGGTCTTCAGCTGTGCGCTGTCCCCAGAGGTGGAGACTACAGAGACAGGCAGGCTTCCTTGAGCTGCTGTGAGCTCCACCCAGTTCGAGCTTCCCAGCGGCTTTGTTTACCTACGTAAGCCTCAGTAATGGCGGGCGCCCCTCCCCCAGCCTCGCTGCTGCCTTGCGGATAGATGGCGGCAGACTGCTGTGTTAGCAGTGAGGGAGGCTTCGTGGGCATGGGACCCTCCCGGCCAGGTGTGGGATATATTCTCCTGGTGTGCCTGTATGCTTACAGTGCAGTATTGGGGTGGGAGTTACCCGATTTTCCAGGTGTTGTGTGTCTCAGTTCCCCTGGCTAGGAAAACGGATCCCCTTCCCCCTTGCGCTTCCAGGTGAGGCGATGCTTCGCCCTGTTTCAGCTCTCGCTGGTCAGGCTGCAGCAGCTGACCAGCACCGATTGTCCGGCACTCCCTAGTGAGATGACCCCAGTACCTCAGTTGAAAATGCAGAAATCACCGGTCTTCTGTGTAGCTCGCGCTGGGAGTTGGAGACTGGAGCTGTTCCTATTCGGCCATCTTGCTCCGCCCCCCTTATTTATTTTTTTGAGACGGAGTCTCGCTGTGTCCCCAGGCTGGAGTGCAGTGGCGCGGTCTCGGCTCACTGCAAGCTCCGCCTCCCAGGTTCACGCCATTCTCCTGTCTCAGCCTCCCGAGTAGCTGGGACTACAGGCTCCCGCCACCACGCCTGGCTAATTTTTTGTATTTTTAGTAGAGACGGGGTTTCACCGTGTTAGCCAGGATGGTCTCGATCTCCTGACCTCGTGATCCGCCCGTCTCGGCCTCCCAAAGTGCTGGGATTACAGGCGTGAGCCACTGCGCCCGGCCTTATTTTTTATTTTTAAAGATGATCACATTATAGAAGTGTAGGGAAGGAAGAAAGAGAGGAAGTGCTCTTAGAGCAGATAATGTATGAAGTTAGCTTTCTCTGAGGGCACTGGGATGGTCAGCCTGGAGAACAAACACTTAGAGCAAAACCTGAAGAATGAGTAGGGGTTATTTGGATGAAGAGGTATAAGGATAAAGGGCATTCCAGGCAGAGGGCCTGGTCAAAGGCCCAGAGATGGGAAGAAGCTTAACACTAATGAGGAACTCCAAGAAGGCCAGTGTGAATGGAACATACAGATGAGTCTGGGGAAGTAGACAGGGGCCAGGGGCCAAATGATTCAGTTCTTATAGGCCATGGTAGGGATTTGGACTTTATCCTAAAAGTAGTGATAGGCTGTTAAAAGGTTTTGAGCACTAAAGTAATATGATTAGATTTGTATTTTGAATGGGGGACTACATCTTTCTTGGTTTCAGCCAATGCTAGGCCTAGTTTACCTGATCTTGATTCAGTTTTCTTTCCATTTCAATATTGTCCTTCTTTATAAATGCAATATAGAGATGGTATACTAATATGGGCAATCCAAGATTTGGCTGTTTGATTCTGGAAGTGTGTCTCTTTAAATCTCATGTGTTTTTCTGTTGGGGTCATGCCCTCACCCTTTTAAAACTTTTTATTCTTGGAGGAGGTGACACATCAAGTCTTCTGAATCAAATCATAAAGGCTTTTAAGTCAAGCCTCATTCTAAGGTCCAGGTGACAGCTTCTGAATTGCTAAAATGTGTCCCAGGTGTTCCTCAGCCTGAGTAGGTGGACATTGGATTGCCACCTAAATCCAGTGCCGAACACTCAATATCAATACTATTGCTTTTGTCTTTGAGGCTGAATAACACACCAATATTGGTAATGGAATGATTTACTGTTCTTTAGGGTGGTTACATTTCATGGAGGCAGCCTAAATGGAGCTAACTGTGAGATAATTAAGTGCTCCCTGCTTCTCTCTCAAGTTCTCCCTTGGGCATTGGCTGCAGTGAGTTGTGCAAGTTGCAGGAAACTGTAAATTATGACTCAGCTTAAAGAAAAATGGATTGCTTTTCTAATACTTATTGAACACTTAAAACAGATGTTTAAATCTCTGCAAGTTTTAGATAATTAAAATTATAAATCTGTGCTCTTTGAACAGGAACATGAGTAGGGATCAGAGGTATAAATAGTACCATGCTAGGGAGATTCATCTTGTGACTTCAGGTTTATTACTGTAACTAGGGCTGTCCCCAGGTAAAGTAGCAAAGAGGAGAAATTTGTTTTTGTTGCCTCTGCATCTCCCCGGACTCTAGATCTCCTCAGTGCTCTCAGGCTGCCGGATACCTCTTACTGTAGGACCATCTAATGCTAGTTCTTCCCTCTGACATCAAAGGTTTATCTGTTCTTTCATTCCCTGAAGGGTTTGCTGGATGTTAGATTAATCGAGCTGCAGTAACAGTAAAACCCCCACATCTCAGTGGCTTGACAGAGTCATTGATTTTTCATGCATAGAAAGTCCAAACTGGGTGGTTCTGATTGGCTGGAGGCACCCCCTCTACGGACTCATGCTACTTTCATCTTATGACTCTATCATCTTCAATTTGTCTGTCGTAAGGTTGCCGTGATTTTCTGAATCAGCTCCAGAAGACGAAAGGGCACAGAGAACCATGTGTGAGGTTTTTTATGATCCTGGACTGGAAGTGTAGCCTGTACTCACAGTCCACAGTCACATCTGATGGCAAGAAAGAATGGGAAATATACTTCAACTGTGTGTCTAAGATGGAGAAGAAATGAGCTTGATGGAGAACTAATCAGTTTCTGCCATTCTTGGTGACAGAGCAAATCTGATAAACAAGTTTGCAGTAAGGCATTAGTGGCTTGCCCCCTCCTTTGGTATTTTTATTTCAAGTGCTGCTTTCTGGAAAAAGGATATATTGTCTGAGAACTGGTTGGTGTAGTAAATGGGGGATCACTTTTATTTCTTTGGCTTTTTTAGTTACACGTCAAATCTGTGCAAACGTCTCCAAATACCTGATATGATAGAATATACATTTGTTGTCATAGAGTGCTCTCTTTCTCTGTCTCTCCTGCTGTCTTGCTCTTTTGCTCGCCCCATCCCTCCTCCCCCCCCCTCTCTGTCTGTCTGTCTCTCTCTCTCTCTCTCTCTGTCTCTCTCTCTCTCTCTGTCTTTGTGTGTGTGTGTGTGTGATCATTGAAAAAGGTAATGATATGTTTTTCTTGGGGCATTTTCTTCCTAAATTCAATTGAGATTTCTGGTGAGGAATGCTGTGATCATAATTCCAGTATTTTTGCCATTGAAACAGTTATTTGAATGTTCAATCATCAAATTATTAATCCATTCTAATAAGTAATTGGTGGCTTAAATTGTTTCTAAATCCAAGAGTCTTCTAATATTTTACATTCACTAAGCAATATGAAAATTAAATAAGTAATCTAGTGAATTCACATTTTTATATGATGAGTTGGGATCAAGCACATTTGAAAAATGTAAGCCAGCAATTTAGCCAGAGGATTTTACATAAGAATCTGTTCTATTTTTCTTGGGTAATAATGTAAAATTAACAAATATATCTGTTTTTTCTTTGCTTCTTTATCAATTTATTAGGATAACAAGAACCTTAATAAAAGTTAAATACATTTATAAGCTTTATTCAGGTCTTTATTTTCAACCAGTCAGTTGATTTCATTTAAATGGAATTTTAGTTCACTACCCAGAAACTGGCTCTAACCTTTAAACTATCCTTGCTGTGGGCTAAAAACATTTCTTGTCCTGTATCAATGTCACAATGTACAGATTCAGTGATGACTATTACCAAGTCACTTTAGGATTAAAAGAAGTTCTTAAAGTAATTGGAGACACATTTTTTGGAGCAAATACTGTAATAATTCCATTGTTGAGCTGGTAAAATTTTAAGAGCCTGACTCACAAGAGTCGTTAAGGATAATTTCAAAACTGTTACCCCATCTTTGATAAAGGCGTTTTATATCTCCCCAATTAAGAACCTTCATGGTGTTTCAGTTGTATTCTCTTATCCGGTTTCCCCCCGCTTTCCACATATTAAAGTCTAGGCTATGACAAATTTCATCCTATCGTGCTAAGTGTGGTCTCAGTGCCCTTGGAGATTTACTTTCTCTGAAACTCCGGGTTAAGACTTTTTGAGATACAGTGCCCAAGTCTTTTTCCTTTCATCTCGCCCCTCCACACAAACTCCACTCCCAACTCTACCCTTTACCTAATATCTGAAACTTAATTTTTTTTCAGGCAGTAACATCTCTCACATTGTCCTACATTGTGGGAAGTTTGTAATACCAATTTTCTAATTTCTGTGCACAGATTACATGAAACCTGTGCTTTCAGGAAGCTTATATTCACTGATAGAAAATATCATGGCCAAATAGACCGACTAAAAATGACTCCTTGGAATTTTTCAGTGTGAAAAATTTCAACGTGAAAAATTTTCAATGTGAAATCCCTCCACTGATATCAATGATGTGTCTGTTAGCACATCATTATTGTGTCGTTATGTGTCGTTATGTCGTCCCTGAAGTCAAACAACTCTGTGTTCAAATCCAGCTCAGCCAGTTCTCAGCTGCATGACTTTGGCAAGCTATCTAATTTCTGGATTCTCAGTTTCCTCTTTTGTAAAGAATGATGATAGTACCTACTCATGGATTGTTGAATGGATGAAATTAGAAAATAGACCATTAGACAATGTACATTATATAATGTAAATTAGCACTGACTGACACTAAATAAACATCCTATAAATGTAAGCTGTCATATTTGCAAGTGGTTCTTGTGTAATCCCTGATTATGGGCCCCTGACCAGGAGATTAAAGAGATTTGCCAAAGTTAAAGAGCTAAACATTCTTTCCCTCCCCTTAGTCATCCCCACCCACACTCCCCATTCAGACAAGTTCAGGGGACAACGACATATTGCATCATAGCAATCATCATTCTGTGATTTCAGAATGGGCAGGGAATAACAGGGTAATATCTGGAAATTTCCCAATGTTCTGGTGCCAAAGGAATGGATTGATTCTTCCTTCTAAGGGGCTGATGTGGGCCCAGCTGCATGCTAGAACCAGGGCCTCCAGACTTGGTTTGGGATATACAAGGTTTTGTTGCCAGAGTGAGAAGATATGGGAGCCTTAAACTTATTGAATGCTCAAAATTAAAACCAGAGAAAACTGGGCTTATATTTTATGTACTAAGGGTGACAGCAGAAAGAGAAACAGGAGATGAAATCAAAGTCTCACAGGCAGGCAGAATTTGTTTGGAGCAAGGGAGCAGTGTAGCAGGACAACAGCAGCAAGAATAGTGGAAAATTGAGAGAGGAGTGGAGCTGAACACTGGAAATATGGCCAGAGTACCTGCAGCTTATTTTTATGAGCTCATGGCCACGTAGTGCATGGGTTAGTGGCATAGTCTAACTGTGTATGGTTGGTTACACAGCATTTGCTCAATTTTGCCACAACTCTGCCCCTGCAAAAGGTCTTCCTCATTGTGTTAACAAAGGTTATATATATATATATATATATATATATATATATATATATATGCACAAGGGTTTAGTTGAAGGGAAGGTTGTATGGCTTTTGTGAGTGACATCAAAACTCTCATAGGTTAGGGATGTCCTCCTGCTTACCAGATTCTATCAGTGTCCTGTATTGGTCCTACAGTTTTGTGAATGAATTATATTTAAGCTATGTATACATTATCTTCTTGAAGGGAAGAAATTCTTTGTGCTCATTAATCATGGTGCAGAGTAGTTCATCTTTTTGCTTCTCTTCACCTTTATTTGAATGTAATTTTTTAGTTGTTGTTGAGCTAGGGGAGACAAATTCTAGTCTTGCTAGAAACAAATGATTTAGTTCTTATTTCTTCTAAGTTCGCCATTCATGATTTTCTGGGCTCTCATCACATACTTTCTGAGTCTTTACCTTTCCAGTTTGAAAGATCATCTTTATCTAGTGCATTTTACTTAGCAGCTATCTGTTCTATTGTTCAATCCACAATCAATTAGCAATACATTTTAAGCTTCTATTATGTGCCCAGTGTGACATTAGACACTGTGGGGGAAATAATAGGAGATAAAAATCATTTTCTCAGCCTACAGAAAGGATAAGATTTTGTTGAAGATTACTTGGAGATGGAAAAAATTTAGAGAAAGATTATAATCTTGCATAATCAAGACCAGAGACTGCAAGCCTTCTAGGTCAGTGATCTCATACACAAGTGTGCTTTAGAATCACCTGAGATCTCTGAATTACTGAACTCCATAGGGCCCAATTCTTCAGGTTGTGGGTGGTGCCTGGGACCATGCATTTTATCAAGCTCTCTAACTGATTCTGTTGCTGGGGATCCCTAAACTATCCTTTGGGAAGCAGAAGGCTAAAAATATCTGTGAAAATTGGGAGGCACATACGGTTTGTGATTGACTAGGAAAGGTACGATTGGAGCCTGGAAGGGTGGGAAGAAGTAGGAGAAGAAGTAGTTGGAGGAAATTCATGGAAGGGCTATTGGAAGTGAGAATGAGAATGGGATATGTTGCAGAGATGAGCTAATTGTTCACCAGTTCTGTTTTCTTTTCTTCCTAGTAACACAGTCTATATTTCCTCATCTCCACAGTGAAGTTTGGCTGTTTGGCTACTGGCCAATGGAATGTGGACAGAAGTTTTGGTACTTTTAGGCCAAAATTATGGGTGGATGTCTCATAACACCCCACCCCCAACTGTTTCTCTTCTCCCATCTGCTTGCTAGATGTTGATGCTCAGAGTGACCTTGGAATCATTGTGGTGAAGCTGACAGCCTCCACTGGCATGTGTGCCTGAATGACTGTGATTCCCCGTGACCAAAAGAAATATCCGTATTGGACTTCATATGAGTAAGACTTCTATTATGTTAAGCTATTGAGATTTCAGGGTTTTTCTGTGAGAGCTTCTACTATAATCTTAACATTCAAGGGACCAGGCTATACGTATATTCAATCTTCCAGATAAATATCATTATGAATCATAGCAACATTTTCAAGATGCTTTGTGTGTATTTCTGTGTAACCTTTAACTGACAGGACTCCTAGCTGGACATTTCTTTACCCCTAAAACCCTTTGCTGAGAAGTGGAGGGAATGAAAACAAAATTTCACAGCAATAGAGGATTTCAATTGCTCTGGACCCTTTAAAGCCTTCTTGGATAAGACAAAGGTAGGTAAAAGCATAATAGAATGCATTGGGAAGGACTTAATTCGTCTCCCACCCACGTCCTGCCTTTCCCCTGATCCACACCTTCCTAATGGCTCCTGGGAAGTAGGTTGGCTGGCTGCAATTAAACTCAAGCGTCTCCTCAAGCACTTGGTAAAAAACAGCTTTGGCATGATGATGCTCCTTCTCCTACTGTATAGAAGGGAACGTAAAGAGCTGAAAATCATTAGCAATTGTCTTAAAATATTGTGAAGGTCTTACTCTTTAAATTTCCATAATTAGTTGGTTATTTTATTGTTCCTGATAATGGGTGTCTTATGCATTTTTTTTTTTTTACAGAATTCATCACTTTAATATTAATTGTTTTTTACTAAAAAACAGGGACTTACTTTCAGTGGGACAGGGGTCAGCTGGCTTTGTGCAGTTCATAGTTCATCTTGCTTGGGAGCACCTTCTCATATTCTGCCATCTACTTTTCAGTGATGGATGCAGCAAAAGAATTGCTAACCTGCAGATGCCTTATGATCTGGAACTATCCTGCTATTGAATACTTTTGATGATGTGATCTGCATGCCATTGTCTTACCTCAAAGTTTTCTCCTGACCTGAAGGATCTCTCCCTGGCTTGACAGGTGCCTAGTATTTCCATTATTGGAGGAACTATTTGGGGACCATAATATTATCTCAAAAAATTTTCCTGTAAAAATACAATAAATTACAAGGGCTAAAGTAACCCATTAACCATTAACATAAATGAACTCGTGTTACTATTGTATAAAAAATGGGAGAATGATAGAATGGCATTCCAGGTGGAAAAAAACTGAGCCAAAGGGGCGCCGTCTGCTTTAGTGGGTCATCCTGGTAGAGAGGAAAGGATTCCTTAGAATGTTTGGGGGCCAAGGGAAACCCCTGACAACTTGGGAAGGTGCACTGTGAACCCCACCTTGAAGAATCTTAGAAGGGGTGTATTCTACAGAATACCAGAAATGGTAGAGAGTTGTGGGAACTAAAGGAATAGCATTTAGAATGGCAGAGAAAACAATGGAGACTGGAAAAGGAATGAGAAGCTTAAAATGGAAAACAGGAGCAAGGATTTCAAAAGTGAGATGTCAGCAGATCAACCCACATCCCTGGAGAAAATCACTGACAGGAATAACAGAAGAATAGGCCAAGCCACGTTAGTGGGTTAGAATAAAGCCATATTTTTTGCTCCTTTCCGTGAAACCCTTACTTGCCTCACTAACCCTGTTTTCTTTTCACACATGTTATGCAAATATTAATGTTATTCATTATCTTTTTAGCATCTGTGTTGAGCCTGCTGAAGTCATCCTGCACCCAGCTGGGCTGCTGCTAAAGCTCATACCATTAGCTTCACAGAGCAAAACATGGAGGTGCCTAGATAAGCAATTCAGATACATCCATCACATCCTTTCAATGAATATCTGACTACAAGAGCTATCACATGTAGTCAGAGATAAAAGTACATTCCCTGATTAATACCTGTCAATCACCATGAAATTTCTGCTGACCTTTCTCTTCTTTCTAGATTTCCTTCAGTTAACTCATGGCCACCATTTTTGGGTGGTACTTGCAACTCAGAGTCATGTTTACTGAGCTTCACAAATAAATGGATTGTGTTTCATTTTCTGTCTTCAAAGCTAATTATTAGTGTTATTGTTGTTGTTTATATATAGGTTATTTAATGAAAAAGAATAGACATTACCACAAGAAGAGAATGCCAATCTAATGCTGTTTATTCATTATTAGTAACCATGATCTGTAGGATACTATCATTCTTAACAGGCACATCTTCCCAGTTTTGAGTTAAGCAGAAAGTTACTCCAAAAGTTCATCTGTTTCCTGGAGACTGAAACCAGTTTAAGTGGCCAGGAGCCCTGAAGACCTGTCTTTTTTCTTTACCTTAAGATCTACTGTTTTATTCTTTGAGTACTTCTGTAGTCTTTGAGTACTATATTGACACTTTTCCTTTAGCTTCACTCAAGCAATTGAAATCTTGCACCTGGATCAGCACAAGAGATAAACCTGCAGTTTATCCTCCATATTTTTTGCCAGGATAAAAAACACTCTTGCGTGTCAGGGGAATCCAAGCAATATTCTCCTGTGTGAATACTTTTTACTAGCCTGTCAGAAAAAGGTTACAGAAATTCCTCTTTGGGGAGAATGCCATGAAGACTTTTTCTTCCCACCTAGTAAATTTCATGCAGATGGACCTCTCTGGGTATCGTAGCTGCAATTCCCTGTGGAAGTTCACCTGGCATAAATGCACCATGTAGGGAAATTCCCTTTGTGGTAATGCATTGCAAATATATCTCCCTTGAAACAAATATAGAATGTTTTCCTATTGTGTTGATTTGCACGGTCCTCGTCTTTTAGGCCCTGTGGGCCACCTTCATAACATAATTGGGGAATAGGATAAACATTCTTGTTGGACTCCAAGCCTGTTATAGGAAGCTATGTTTTGGAGACTAGGATTTGACCTGTGGTATATCTAAAACTGAGTACTATTACCTTGCCTATCAGTACCTAGGAATTCAGATGTCGGACAGTCATGGCGTCTGAGCAGATGTACTGGTGCCCAGGGCCTGTGAGGTGATTTTCCAGCTGGTAGCCAGGTTGACACCTATCCACCATTGCTTAAAAGAGCTATGCCACAAAATTCTACCCCAGTGACTCCGAAGCTCAGAGGCTTCCCAGAACTCAGCATTCACTACAGAGTTATTGCTATGTCACCAGTGTTGCCTCCTTATTTTGCTTTGCTATGTTGCTCACAGCTTACGTCACTGTAAGCTTCCAGCCCTTTCATATAGATTTATTGATATGGACAGAACAACCACTGAAATGTTCACCACTGAACAAATACCCTTAACTATAGTTACAGTCTGATGAACTAAACTGACTTGAACCAAGGACCAGAAATGATCTCTTTAATATAGAATCTGCCTTGACAAAATCAAATCAACAGTGGAAATAGTAGAACCTTAGCCCCTGCAATAATAATACCTAGCATGTGTTGAGCTCTTACTATATGCTAGTCATTGGTATAAACAAGTATGCACTACTTGTAATCCTCACCACAATGCAATGAGGTGTTACTATTATTTCCTCCAGGTTACAGATGAAACAACTGATGCACAGAGAGGTGAAGTCTCTTGCTCAAGTTCGCATAGCTGGTAAAATGGCAGTGCTACGATACCAACACCTTGTGAGTCTGGCTCTGACATCAAAGCTCTTAGGTCTTAACCACTGCCTATACTACCTCCCTGCTGCTGTCAGTGAGGAAAGTAAAACTAGTGTTCTACATTAGGATTTTTGACTAATACTTCATTTTATCTGTATGGAAATATGCTTGGTTTCAGAAATTCTTCACCCAGTTTAGAAACAGTGATAGGTACTATCACTGACTTGCTGTGTCACCTTTGCAGTTCACTTGACTTCCCAAGCCCTCATTTCCACATCTAAAAGTATGGCGAATAACATTTGCCCCACCCACCTGCCTGTGTTGTGAGATGATGTGAAGTCAGTGTTTTTGAAAGTAGTTCTTCATTTAAAACTGGTTTCTGTTAAATTTCTCTGTCTGAGGGTTAGGGAGTCTCAAATGATAGGCAGCAGTGAAGGTAAAATACAGCATAGGTTCCAAGTTAAAAGAAAGGGAAGATTAATGCCAAGTTCAGGCTAGGGAAGGGAGGAAGGAAGCTGACCTCCGCACAGACCAAGGGGACCTAACAAACTAGAAAAAACACTGCCAGGTCAGGGTCAGAGGAACAAAGAGGAAAGGTATGTTTGAGCATCAGCTGGCTCTTTGCTTGTTAATCTTAGTGATTTGCTTTTTCCTGACAAAAGAGCATCATTTGAAGGGAGAAGGAATGGGGTGGAAATCAGAGTGCCTCATGCATAAGGTTTTGAAAAATGCAATCTGTAGCACGCAGAGAGCTACAGACACTGAGAGGAGCTCACATTCTAGGATAGTACACACGTAAGATCACTCCTTCATGCCAGAATTTTCCAGCTGAGAAAATAGTCATGTCATCTGGCTGCTGTGGGAAAGGTCTAGAGTCACCCAGGGCCTCAGTGGAGTATCATGGAATTAGAGGAATGAATTACATTAAAAATATTCTGAGCTTGGCGTGGTGGCATGTACATATGGTCCCAGCTAGTTGGGAAGCTTAGGCAGGAGGATTGCTTGAGACCAGGAATTCCAGTCCAGTCTGGGCAATATATTCAAGACTCCATCTCTAGAAAGAAAAGATATTTTGTCCTACAGAAAATCACATTGCATCCAAACATTGTTCTTAAAACACTAAGAGGCTCAATATTCATTCCTAGAGTAGAAAAAAAAAGCTATTAGACTTCCTGGAGCATTTGATCTCCATTATGTTCATAGTTTCATGACAGTAACAAAACAACAATAATAATAATACCCATTCATTTTATGCCTATAGTATGACAGGGATATGCTGGATGCTTTATATATATTATTTCTAACTCTCAACAATCTTATGAGGTCAGAACTCTTATTATACTCATTTCCTTGGTCAGAAAACTGTCCCTGAAAGATTAGAGACTTGCCCCTTGTTACATAGCTAGTTACAAACCTTGTTAGAGGCTTTCTATCTAAAATAGGACTTCTCTTTTAGATTCCATCTCTCTACCTTGTTTTCTTTCCACTCACAACCATTACCAGTAAATATCTGAAATTAATTTGTTTCTTTGTTTACTGTCTTTCTCCCAGGCTAAAATGAAAATGCCATGAGGGCAGAGATT